>NC_137454.1:140880669-142080669 GCF_964235325.1 Thermobia domestica | reverse complement strand
TCGATAAAAAACATTCCCACCAGTTTTTGAGTTTATTTTCAAAAGCCCTAGAAAATTTAAGTATCTTATATTTCTTAATTTGGGTAATACATGGTTTCTTTCTAGCAATTCTACCATTATATCCTTCCCGTATTAACTCTACATGGTACAATACAATGACCAGAAGAAACATCGTTATCACCCACTACTATTTGAACGACGTTGTTGAGCTCTACCAAATATTCGAAACTGCACATTAAAAGCATTCTATTGCTTTATAATCGTAAAGTAACAATTAATCACAAATATACTTACTATTAAAATATGTTATACATACGTGGTAACTTCTTAATATTTTACAAACGTAAGCAAACGAACAGAAACGTTAAGAACACAATGAAGTACTATTTATTAGTTACCTGTCTAAATACTTTCTTCTACTAGAAACAAATGTCAAACTTAGCACACACTATCGCGTAAATGAATAGAGATCGGTCAAAAGTCGACTCAGTAAGGGATGCGCACGAGACGAGTCGAGACAGAATTTTCCTGAGAATATCCGAGTCGAGACAGCTCTTCCAATAGAAAAATGCACATTTTTCGAGTCGAGACATCACATTTACAGTACATTTTTGAGACGAGACAGCCTTAAATCTTGTCTCGTGCGCATCCCTAATTCAGATTATCGTTTGTAGCAAGATTCTAGCCTAAATTTATGTGACACAAGTACCTTTGTCTATTTGAAAATATTTTATGGTATATAATATGCGGAATTCAAGTTGGGTGCCATGATCATTTAACGCAGTTTTAACACAAATGCCAACCTGTAACATTTACTTTTCCTTTGTCCATTTGTCTCTTTGTTACTGCCCTGTCATGATACTTTTTTTCTATTAGATACATATGTCAAACACCCTGTCTCATAAACAAATGGTAATGTGTCAAAAATGAGTTCACCTTCACATTTGGGGAAATATAAAGCCTAAACTGAAATGTAAGATCATAGCCTTTTCCATTAAAAAATGTACGATCCGCAATATAGTGTAATTCAAAATGGCCTCCACGGTGACCACACTCCAAGCCAATGCAGTTTTTGCAATAACACCAATTGCAATTTTTGATTTTCCCCCGTCCACGCGTGTCGTTATTATTGTTCTGTCCCAATACTTTTGACTAACCCTGTATGGAGATCCACATGTATGTTCTTGCACCAAAATTAAAGAAACGTTTTCAAGATAATATTATTCATATAATACGTATTTTTCTACTTTGATTCAGAGGCAGAAATTGAATTTTAGAACTAAGGGAACAGTCATTAATAGATAGTCTGATTGGGCTAGGTCTCGAGAATACAAACTATGATATGATTTTCACTTTAGCATCCCTTTCAGCAGCGAGGCTCTATGAGATGTGGACCTGCTGATTAACGTGGAATTCGAACCACATGAGATCCCGCCGGGAATCGAACCCGGGTCTTCCACGTCTACAAACTCAGAGAGACGCGGTTGAAAGCAAACTTTCATCGAGAAACGACTTAAGCGATAGGGATTGTTGCAGAACAAACAGCAACCAAACAAAATTAAGATCACCATTCAAGTTTCCTTTTTGTCTCTAATAACCACTGATATTCTTCCTTCTATTAGACAATCACTTCTGCTTACTAAAGTGGCACTATCCACTCGTGCATCTTTGATTTCCACTTCTGTTTTGATTTCAGGCTTTCTGGCCGTGGGACTATTTCTACCCGGGCTCTTTCCACTCAAGCCCTTTTTCGCGGGACCCTTTTGACATGAGGCTTTTTTGACTCGGGCCCTTTTCTCGCGGGGCCGTTTTGAGGGAGAGGCCCTTTAGACTCAGGCCCTTTTGTTGCGGTGCCCTTTTGATCCGGGCCCTTTTGACCGGGGCCCTTTTGACGCGGGGCCCTTTTGACCGGGGCCCTTTTGACGCGGGGCCCTTTTGACGCGGGGCCCTTTTGACCGGGGCCCTTTTGACGCGGGGCCCTTTTGACCGGGGCCCTTTTGACGCGGGGCCCTTTTGACCCGGGCCCTTTTGACGCGGGGCCCTTTTGACCCGGGCCCTTTTGACGCGGGGCCCTTTTGACCGGGGCCCTTTTGACGCGGGGCCCTTTTGACCCGGGCCCTTTTGACGCGGGGCCCTTTTGACCCGGGCCCTTTTGACGCGGGGCCCTTTTGACCGGGGCCCTTTTGACGCAGGGCCCTTTTGACCCGGGCCCTTTTGACGCGGGGCCGTTTTGACTCGGGCCTTTCTGTCCTCGCCCTTTTGTCCGGGCCCTTCTGACATGGAATCATGTTATACACAACATTCAACTCCACACTATATGCAAGTTTACACTCGTGAACCATTTAAATTCACCATTAGTTTATACAATACAAAAGTCTTCATTGGCCGATACCATTTAAAACTATACAAGTAAATACATCATGCTTCTTTTATTATCTATTAGATTGATCAGATAGTCAGCTCTGTTTCCAGTAACATGGCTTTAGTAACGTTTAACTGTCTAAATATTTAAAACAATTTTAATTTTGTTTTAATTTGTATTAGGACAGCTATCACACCAACATGCATGTTAAAATCTTGTACAAACTGGTTCAACAGATTGAAAATGAAAAAAAAAAAAGTACTCAATACTTTCGGCATATTGAGCGGTATTCAGAGAGAATTCGTTAATCGAAGTTTAGTCACAGACTAGTTAGTAAGCATACTAACTCTTTACTAAGGAAGGTGCACTTTTTGGTATTCAGAGTCTACTTTTAGTACAACAAAAATGATGATTTGGGTATGATTAACTTATAGAACCCCAATGCATCGGTGAGTAAAATAAATGTGGCAACTACGGAAAAGTAAATGAGCGCATGCGTAGTCTGTAAAAAAGAAAAAACATGAATTACGAAATACGAAATGTTGTGTCGCACGCTAAACCGTGGGTAAAAGATTAGTATCTGCTCTGGATTAATTAAGTCACGTGTGATTAATTTCGTCCAATACTACGTCCTAATCAGAGACTCTGAATACAATTTTGATAACCATCCGTTAGTCAACCTTGTAGTAAGGTGTTAATCAGACGTCAAAACGATTCTGCATAAGGCCCATTATGTTTTACTATTTAAATGAAGTTTTTTAAAAAATGTTCATGGAGCTTTTATGATTGATCAAATTGTTTGAGATATTTCGTGTTGAATATTTTTCGTTGGACAATGCTCTACTGCTGGTTAGACCAATTAAAGTTGAATGCGATCGAGACAGTAATTAATGACAATCCATGTTATACCATGAGGAGAACCAACATGTCCAGAATATTCAAATCAAGCTTCCAAGGCCATTTGCTTTGTAATGTTAATTATTTGGATGTTTCAGTTTCGTGTAAGCGGAAAAAACTCCCTCGAGTTTTTCTATGTGATTCGCTATTTACTCATAACGAAAACTCAGGAAACTTGCAATGGATGTTAAGTGAATATTGTACCATATCGTGCAACTTAAGAAATCATGGGGCAACCGTGGTGAACCACTTTACTTGTGGTTCGACTAGAAGGATATTCTTTAAGGATGAATGAAGTAATTTTGTTATTTCCGCTGTTAACCTACGTGCCAGATTTCAAAAGTCACATTTGAGGTTTCAAATGTGTCTCCTTGGTAAACGCACAAGCCGGTGTGTTTCACTTTATTTTCATGTGAAATCGCTTCCTTACCTTCCTTATATTTGATTAATATCCTCTTTAGTCCCTTCTTTCGAAAATTAATAAAATTTACAATTCTTTCTTTCAGTATATTTCGTTCTGTATCTTGCAATAGGTCGTATGTTGAAAATAACAACTTTACAGGAGAGCGAAAAAACTTTCAGCTTTGAAATAGGATGATATATACATTTTTCTGCATTCTTTTTTTATAACTGCTATTATTAGCCGGATACATACGATACTTTGCCAAGTGATGAAACAAGTGCCACCAGATCAAATACTGGTGTTAACTAAAAATACCCAAATTTTAACATACGATGTACTGCAAGATACAGAACGATTTATAAGGCAATGCAAAACCACCATTGAATTCCATGTGTAGCTCATGTCTTTGATATGCAAGGGAAACAAATAATGCCAGAAATACTGCTTGACCCATTCATTATTAACTCCTTCCGGAGAATCAAACAACTCCAACAAGTACTGATTCCATTTAAATAATTGAAAGCAGTATTAGCCGAAGCAACCCGAAATTAACAAAATACAATCTTCCATTAGGATAACGCAAAACCAACTTTCTTTGATGATCTGGTAAAAGCTGTCACAGTTTGGATAAGATGTTCTGATTTTATCAGATATTTCACCGTTGGACTTGTAATGAACTTTGATGTACCGGACTACACAGTGTTATAAAGATGATGATACTATAAAAACTTTCCCGAAACTGTTTCTGCTGTTGTTATATACACTTTACAAATGGACGTCGACTGATGTTAGTTGGATCCAGTTTCTTTGTAGTACAACACACAACATAGTTATTAGGTTTTGCAGTTATATCAGATCATCTTTTAGTTGTGGACACAGTCCTGCAATGAGAAATGTCGAACATTCCCTTGCAAGAACTAAGCCAAGGTTTGGTCCAATGGAACGGAGTCGCCACCCATTTACTTTATGACCGGGAAATTTCAGACAGAAGAATAAAAGGTTCTAGGCGACATGAGGAGTAACAGCCTGGAGAGCATTTAATCACAACGCAAAGTAGAAAACAGATACCTTGACGTAAAATTTATTGGAATATCTAAATATCAATTTGCTATTGAGTAAAGAAAATAAAACTTGTTAACTAAAATTTCACTGAAACATGTTTACTACATGCAACATATATTATATAATATCAGGTAACAGTTTCTTTTATTAGTTTAGTTATAACTTGCGCAAAATTCAGTTATTGATATTCTTAAGATTAGGAATAACAACTACCGTATACCAGGTAACAATTATGATCCGTTTACCATTAATGTAACCTTTTCCTTTGTATTCATTAGGTTAGTTCAGAATTACTTTCTTAGTTGTAGTAATACCTTATACGTCACAGCCTTCGGAACTACCTCAATGAGTGGTAAGTATATTAATTTTCCCTACTTAATAAATTAATATTTATACATACATATTATTTTCTCGATTATTTCAGTTTACTTATTTAAACTATCTTCTTTTATATCATATTTATATTTAATTCCTCATCATCATCTTATTCTTGTACATTAATAAAATCTTATTTTATTTACCCGTAGGTTAAGTCAACTTCCACTACATTAATTGATTGAAATTCCGGACGAAGGTAGAGTGCGTAACTTCTATGTAGTTTCTTGTAAGATATCATTCATTTATATTCTCGAAACATTAAAATAGGTTGCTCCACATCATCGTTAACTGATATCTTAAATAATAAACCATAATCCCAGCTATTTGTCTAACATTATATTCAGTTAATATATCGTATCATGCATTAAAATTTTGGGTTAATAACTATTCACAATACAAGAATTCGAAATATGCAGAGCTTTAGTGCAGACATAGAATTTTGAAAGTTTGATTTGATGTTTTATATTCCTGATTATATCATTTTAAGGTGGCAGCTAATTATAGGGAGAGGAGAGAGAAAAATCTCTCCCGATTTAACTTGCAATTACTACTTCATTATTATTTAAATCTTCTTTCTTTCAACAAAATAAAACTACTAATTATATCTACAGGGTGGTCTGTAAGTCTTAGTACAGTGGATTATTTTGGAAACAAACATGATTTAAAGCAAATCTGACTAGCGGAGGGCGGACTTGGGTAAAGGAGCTACCGATTGATGCATGCGTGGTGAATGGCGGCCATCTTGGATCCAGGTTATTTTTTTTCAAATACGAAGGTAGGCATGCGAGACATTAATTAACACTGATTTTTGCAGGGAAATGCAGTCCCGCAAGCAGAAATGCGTTACAATATCCCGTTCCAAAGTTATGACGCCTCAAAATTGACAGTTTTCTGTTTCCTTGTAAACAAATAAAAAATATTCGAAAAGCAGAAACGTAGTGAACTAGACAATACAATTTTCCATGTGATAGCGTTATCTCAACTCATGTATCTGCTTTGGATTTGCAACTATCGATAGATTTAGCATTTTTGCGGGTTCTGTAAATAGCGACATACCCAAAGCAGATTAAGTGAATTGTGGTAAAGGTATCACGTGCAAAATCGTATTATCTAGTTCACTACGTTTCTGCTTTTCGAATATTTTTTATTTGTTCTGAAGGTATTACAGGAAAAACTAAAATTAGCGGTAGTTTAATTTCGCTGTAGTGAAGATCCTTAATTTCCCATAAATTATCAAATATCTTCGTTTTATTCACTTTATATTTACGAGTAATCTTTTAAATCCATAAACTATTTAGTTTGTTTTTAATTTTTGATTCCAAAAAAATTAACTTCCTTTAAATTTAAATCATCATATACACATCAGAATGCAAATTGCCATCTTCCAAAATATACTGTGATGTAATGAGGCGCAGGTATAAAATAGCGGCGCATTACAGACTTCCATTTATTAAATCACAATTCAAATCAAGATTTAAATAATTTAATTTTTAAAATAAAAATCGTTAAATTAAATTTCGAAATAGCATTATCTTCCGCAGGTGGCACCAATAGACATTCGCAGTTTTTAACTACATATACGAGGGTCGTTCCGAAAGTAGTGCCTCTTTTGTTTTATTATTATGGAAATTAATGGAGATACATAAATAACAACAGCACAGCTAAAAGAGCAATATTTCAGGTAGAGTGTGTCATTTTTCCACATAGTTCCATAACGAGCGAATCGTTAATTGACCCCATAATAGTCTCTGATACTTGTAAAGTAACAAATGTAGGTCAAGTATCCGTGCCAGGAATAAGCCGACATGACCTTCTTTATCTAACTTATAACATAAAATGTCCAAAACACGTTCCGCGAGTAATATATAAAAGGAACCTACAACAAATAAATGACAACGCTTTGTACGAAGACACAAATCTCGTGCCGTGGTACTTAGTTTACTGTGCTCCCACTCTGGATCAAAAGGTAACAATTTTTAATAGTTTTGTGCAGCAACTGTATAATAAGCATGCCACTTTGAGAAGGAAAAGAGTGCGTAGACCCCCCAATCCTTGGATTAACGATGATATACTCGCGCTCATGGCTCTTCGAGACTCTGCCCACAGACGTTACAGAGCGGCTTTAAAACAAAAGTCAAACATCTCATTAATGCAGGAGGAATATAGAAAATTACGAAACCCTTGTAATCAAGAAGTTCGTAAGGCGAAAATCGAATTTGCTAGAAGTCTCCTGAGCCATACGACTCAACCACGAGAGCTATGACAAAAACTGAAGTTGCTTGGTATTGGTGTCAAAGCCAAAATCGATAAACTTCCAGAGCTCCATATAGACACCATAAATGAACAGCTATGCTATAAACCAAATATCACACCAGATAAAATCAATACTTTGAAGAATATTAAAAAAACAAGCCCTGTAAAAAATATATTTAACCTTCACCTCGTCACTGCTCCGGAAGTCATGAAGGCAATAAACAAAATCAAATCACCTGCTTCAGGAGCTGACAACTTGCCAATCATTCTTATTAAAAAAATATTACCGTTCATTGTAGATGTCATTGTGCATATTTTTAATAATTCCATCACAACCGGAGAACTTCCATCAATTTGGAAACTCTCTCACGTTCGCCCATTGCCTAAAACTACAAATCCAACAAAAGCAGAAGATCTCCGCCCTATTAATATACTCCCTGCACTCTCCAAAGCGTTAGAGCAGCGTTTCCCAACCAGTGTGCCGCGGCACACTGGTGTGCCGTGAATGGGCCCCTGGTGTGCCGCGAGGAATCGAAACAAAATTATTAATTTTATAGTAATCAAATTGAAAAACGTAGGGAAACATGTATATTTATATTTCACATTACTATGAACGTCTACTATGAATATACAATTTTAAGTTTCATACCGGGTTACTGTTCTGTACATTTCTAATGTTGAAAAAAGTATTTGTTATCATTGTTATGACCATTATTGCTTCTTTATTGTTGCAGACTATTTCGTAACTTGAAAATTTAAAATATTCAATCATTTCGACAAATTACTTACATTTGTGTTTTAAAAGTATAAGAGATTTTTTCTTTCGTTATTTAGTGATCTAAGGTTGGATACAGTTTTTAAAAAGAAAGCGTATTTTTTAAAAATCTGAGTTCAATATTTCATTGCAATTGTTTTCTATTTTTCAATTAAGATGAAAAATAAGCAAAATGATTTACCACGGGGAAAAACAGTGATAGAGATTTTTCCTTTGTGAGAAGGAGGTCAATAATCACAGAAAAAAACCCACTATATTTACAATACCACTGTATTGTAAATATCACTGTATAAAATACCACTGTATTTATATTTAAATAATAATATCTATAAGTGTGCCGCGAGAATCCAAGTAACCCCCGTAGTGTGCCGCAAGTTGAAAAAGGTTGGGAAACGCTGCGTTAGAGCATATAATACATGACCAATTAACTAAGTTCCTCGAAAAAAATAACATCCTAAATCCGTTTCAGTCAGGTTTCAGATCTCAGCACAGCACTTGCACTGCTCTAGTAAATATCACTGATGATATTTGTGCCGCTATGGATGAACGCAAAATTACACTGTTATCCCTACTAGATTTTTCTAAAGCTTTCCAAACTATAGACCATGACATATTGATTACCAAACTGTCTTCCTTCTACAACTTTTCCCAGTCAACTTTATCTTGGTTTAGCTCCTATTTATCAAATAGAAAACAAAAAGTTGTCACTAATGACACATGTTCCAATACGAAACTTGTCCCATGTGGAGTCCCGCAGGGTAGCGTCCTAGGACCTCTTCTGTTTTCCTTATACATCAACGATTTACCTAAACACATCACCCATTGTAAATATCACTTATATGCAGATGATATACATTGCTATTTAACCACTAATCCCCTAAATTTAACCACCGCGATTGATCACTTAAACAGTGCCATTGAAAGTATCTGCACATGGGCACGTAACAATGGACTGCAAGTAAACCCAACCAAATCAAAATTTATCGTGCTTGGTTCTCGTAAACTACTCCCCACAATCAATATTACAAGCCTACCAAATGTTCTTGTAAACAACGTAGCCATTCTTGTAAGCGACAGCGTCAATAGCCTTGGACTCCAGATCGATAAATTCTTAAATTGGACACACTATATTAATAGAGTATGCAAGAAAGCTTACGGCTCCCTTCATTCTCTTCAGCGTTTAAAAAACCTTCTTCCGGAACCCATTAAAGCGTCCCTGGTTCAATCATTAGCAATCTCTCATTTAGATTATTGTGATGCAGCATATGTTGATTTAACCGAAGATCTGGCAAAACGTTTACAGCGCATTCAGAACGCCTGCGTTCGCTTCATATTTAATAAAAAGCGCTCCGAGCACATCGCCCATTGTTATCAGCAACTAGGATGGTGCAATCTAAGCACCCGCCGCCGCATTCATTCTCTAACACTTTTATATAAAATAATTAATTGTAAAAAACCTACTTATCTATCCTCTAGACAAATTTCTCGGCGATACTCACCCACTAAATACCCGTTCTAAAGGAAACACAACACTCGCCGTTCAAACGCACAAATCTAATTTCTTTTCCAAATCTTTCACACTATTTGCCACCAAAGCTTGGAATGACACCCCTGAAAGCATCAGAAACTGGTTCAGTGTTGACTTTTAAACGTCGGCTTAAAGAATATCTTTCTAATGAAGGTCTAAAAAAAAATAATACACACGAAATTATTCCTTGCGTTACCATGCTGTTGTTCATTTTTCTTTTTTTTTCGCTCTTTCTATTTCTTCTTATTTTCTTTTCTATTTCCTTCTGATACATGTGTATGAACGTATACATTATACACAATCACTTAAGTATGTGCATCATTTTATCTATATATAGTCAATCATAGGAATGTATTTTATATGTTATATATAATCAAGATTGATTTCTTTGTTTCTCCTTATACACAATCACTTGTATAGTTTAACATGTCTTCAGCATTGTCGCTTGCTTATTTTAGTGTTTATTTTATATATAATAAGTTTCATTTTCACTTTTCGTTTTATTTTCTGTATTGTTTTGTATGTCGCTAACTCTTAAACGTACCTAAGTGTATATCCTTTTTATACTCGTTGTAAAAAGAAAAAAAAACTATTATGAGATCCGACTGTACAACAAAAATGTAAATGATTGAGTGGAAGAAAAGGTTATGCCTTAACTCCGCCATTTTAAATAAGAAATAAATAAATAAATAAATAGTTCTCACCATTAGTTATGCACTTTTGCCAGCGATGAACCAGAGCCTGCATGCCGCGCTTGTAAAAATCTAACCAGCTGAGGCTAACCACTTCCTTACAGTTTTGACAACGGCTTCCGAGTCTTGAAAATGTTTGCCACATTCAGCTTTGTACACAGTTCTCAAGTCGTTATCCGGCGATCAGCACGGATGAATTGATCAAGACGCTCTTCATTGCGAGGGATGACAGCCATGCAGGGTCGACGGGCCGTGGCTTATAATGAACACCCTTTCACCACCTTGAAAATGCCGTACCCATCGTCTCACATTGCTCACGTCTATTGTATCGTCTCCATAAACCTTTACCAAGCATCGGTGGATTTCAATCGACGCAATTCCTTCAGAAGTGAGGAATTCAATCACACATCGTTGTTTTATACGCACGTCCATATCAGGCTCCATTTTGGAACACGCCTATACTGGCGCCAACTACCGCAGAACAACGAAACCAGCTGCAAATAAAACAGGAAGGTTCAAGCATTAGCTCTACACCAACGAAATCTGGCACGGACATACAAATTCAACACACACAAAAAAAGGAAGCATTAATTTCGGAACGACCCTCGTATATACTGTAAATAAAGAAAAGAGAAGAAACTGCTGTGGTACCATTTTACTAATTTGTGCGGTAACAAACAGTAGAATTGGGTAACTGTTCATGAGATTAATTGAGGTTTAATGGAGACGTTAAGTATGTACCGCTCTCTACGATCTGAGTATTCAGGACATTCGACAAGAATGTGCCGATACTCAAGAGTGGGACAATATAGACGATTCAAACCACGCAGCAAAATTATTCGTCAGATGAGTACGTCCGATACGCCAACGCGTCAGAAGCATTTTATCTCGACGACTAGAGCGAGAGGGTGTGTGCCCCTCTATAAGGAGTGGCTTAACTGTGTGAAGTTTATTTTCATTTGCCTGGTCCCAACCTTCTTGCCAATGAGGGCGCATCAAAGTGTGAAAAATAGCTACAAAGATCGGAGCGAACAAGAGTATGCTCCATTGCAATTTCGGGCATGGTGGCGTGCTTGGCAGCTGTATCAGCACGTTCGTTTCCCCGATGCCGAGATGACCATGCACCCAGTAGACAACACTATTCATGACAAAACATCCAAGCTCTTATCACTGCAAATGAACGGTACTGGTGACCAGGGGTGGATAACTTAACGTAACTGTAACGTAACGAAAATAGTTCTCTGTAACAAAATTATTGGTTATTTAATGTAGGTAGGTACAAGGTATAACACCAATTTTTGTTACGACACCGTAACGTTATTCGAGCATGTAACGTTATTGTACCGTAACTAATTGAAGGAACGAATCTGTTTCGGGTATTCCTTTCACACTTGGTGGGAGAAAATCAACAACTGGTACCAGCTGAATGAGATTCTTTCCTCTGCGGGTATCTAATGGAACGAAAATGTGTGGAACAGAAGCTATTTCGTTACAAAGACTATTTGCCACACAAGTAACACAGATGAACAGATAGGTTTGGTAAAGGTATTGTGTTCATCAGTTACAGATCTTATCAGATCTTTGGATAGTTCCTCGGACACGGTATCAATTGTGTTGTTCTTCAGAGGGTGACACTGAATTTCGTTCTTCAGGTGGTGAAGCAGAATGAATATTTCACTTTCATATGTTGTTATTGCAAATATGAAGTAGCGACAGGGAGAAAACAGACATCGATTTCTGTGAATATCATAGGAGGAAGTCAGTCACATACAAGGAAAAAGGCAGGTGGAAGGGGATAGCAGGGTCAGAGGGAAGCACAGAGTGAGACAAAAGTTGCAAAGGGGAGGGAAAATAGACAATCTCTTTCATTCTTCATCTTGCTTTGTTTTCATAGCGCTCTTCGCTGTCCACAACAAGAGTAGGATTAATTTATGTAAGAACTGTTCCATGAATGGCGGGCGCAAGCCTCTGAAAATCATATCAGTATTATTAAAACAAAGCCCACAAAATAGCTAGGAAATTGTGTGATGCATGGCCACGTCATTGGCTATCAATCTGCATTATTTTTTGGATATTTCACCGTTGTTTGCTGATTCTTAATCCAGGCACATCCCCAATTTGTTCACTATATTGAATCAAACTATATTATTATTATTATTATTATTATTATTATTATTATTATTATTATTATTATTATTATTATTATTATTATTATTATTATGTCTAGCGTTCTTCCTTCGCAAAAGGGAGATCCTGGGTTCAAAGCTTGTGGCCTGCTACCATGACCGGTTTTACCAGCTTTTTTCGTTGTTTCACAAAGTGAATGTCGGGATGTTATCTTTAAGCATAAATCCTGCCTAATTTTCTCCTTTCCTTTTTCCATTATTGGTGTTAAAATATTCTGTTGTAAATTGGCCTTAGAAGCTGCATTTGAAATATTTTACATAAATAAATGAATGTTTAGAGCACGCCAGGCGCGCGCCCAGAATTTTTTTTGTTTGAAGGGATCCGAAGATTTTTGCAGGTCTAATACGTATATGTAGTATTTAATCTGTGTTATTCAACACCCGAAAAGACAAGTAATTGTTAATTAGTGTCTCTTATTAAACATGATAGAGCTAAAGATATTAAAATTGTTAGGCTATGTCAATCATTTCGATGACAAAGAAGTATACTTATAGTAAGAAAGTTCACAAATGTTCGTCGATTTGCGAAGTTTTGTGGGGAGGAATCTGAATCCTGTGGATCCCCACATAGGCCTTGGTTTCAATTCCCAGTGGGAGCTAAAGTACTTTTCCGGCGTTGATTCAGTATCTTGAGACAATGGAAAAGCTTATGGTAGACTAGCGGAGTCCGGTTACGTGCTATGTGCCTTCCTTTTACTTAAGGAATAATGCTGTTGTTTGAGGTTGCAATTCATCAAGTATAAAAGGGGGAAGGGAGTTAGTAAAATCAATCTCAAGTTGAAAGTTTACACATGTAGGCCACATGGAAGACAATATTTCAATATACACTATGTAAAATATTTATATGTCAAAACTTGGTGTATATTTTCGGGTCGCGGACATAAGCTCACCGGCATTAAGCTGACCTATGTTAATGCAAAAGCGGACAAAAGCTCCCCGGACATAAGCTCACCACTAATAATAAATTTGTATTATAAGATATTTACGAAATAAAGAATACAATAATGATAAGTAATTACATTTATAGATTAACTAATTTAATTGCAAAGGAAAATAAACCTGAATAAAATAAATAAGCAACGAAAAAATGACAGACGGAAAATATGACAGAAATGAAACTACTATCCATTTCATAAAGATAGGCCCCTGACTTCGCGGTGCTGCCGTGACGTCCAGTCAAAACTTATATTTCATTGTCATACCTCGTTCGAATTGCTGGAATGTTGTCTCTTCAATACTTAAGATATAAAAATTTTCTTTGTACTATGTAGTGAGAAAAAAATAAAAATTAATGAAAAAGTGCGTATTTTTTCGTACTTTTTTGGTAGATCAATGTTTATAGAGCTATATATCAGAAAAGAGATCACGTGAAATAATTTCCTGTGTACAGTATGTAGATGCATCCATTAACTGTAAGATATGAAAAGTTCAATTTTCATCACTTGATATTTTTTGTGTAATTAAAACAAATGTACGACGCTCTGATCTCCTTTACCATGGTAGGTAGAGAAACGTACAAAACACTGTTCGAAAATTTGGAAGTCTAGTGTTCCAAATGTTTGAAACTATAAACAAAAAAGGGTTTAGTTGGTAGAGTATTTATTTTTTTTTAAAAAAATGTTTACTTCAACATATTCTCTGCGTTAAGCGGTGAGCCATGTCGCAACCCAATCTTTAAATCCCCCGCGCTTATATGAAGAAACAGCATACAGTAAATGGAAGTGCGGCAACGCTGTCGTGCACTGTTGTCGCGTTCAGAAAGCTTGTAGCGTGAAGCCTACTTCATAAGAATGTGATAGGAAAAGTATTTATTATAACCTTTCACAACATCATAAAAATATTAATGCATGCACACTTATGTCCAAAATTATTGTCGCATGTCTATAAATATGTTATTGTAGGAATATAATTTGATAACGAATTCGCCTGGTATTCTTATAATGTTAGTATGTGTATAATCGGCAAAGACATGTATGTGGCAAATTTCATGTCAAAAGAGCAGTAAATAAGAACAATAAAACGAAACTAAAATTTTCTTATCCATTTAGGAACATTTTGTTTTACTCATGCTAATTTTCGTATTCTTTTCCTATGAAATTTATTACAAATATACATTTCCCGACTCTACATATAGTATCAGTATTAAAAGTACCCTGCAAAATCATTATCAAATTATATTCTTACAAGAAGACAGTTATAGATATGCGACAATAATTTTGGACATGAGTGTACACATCTCAATGTAATCGAAATAAAACGTTGAAGAAACACATCCAAAAACTCATCTCTTAATCTACTTACTTCATTCACTTTCGTCATGGCTTTGTTGACTCATCGCTGCTCCTGCTATCTTCCCTAATATTTATAAACAATGGCTCCATTTCTACCTCAAGATCTATCAGTATACACACTCTACAGCTTACGAACATGTTAAAGGTTAAAAAGAAATGTAGCCCTACTGTAGCCTTGGCAATCATGTGTTCACCCAAGTTCTGCGATCAATTCCCCTGCCGAATGTAACACAGAATGAGTCCTTTGTTTTCTTTCTACGAAAGTAAACAATGCAATGAGTAGGTGACGAGGGCTGTATTTGCGCCTAATCACGTCGCACTGATTAAATCTTCAACACTTCCCTTCGGTTTGTAGGCGTCAAAAACTTACACACACACTCACATCATATGGGTTCATTGCAATGAAACGGACGAATGGGCATTTATATTTTTGTGGGTATATGTTGTGCTTTTTGATTGAAAAAAAATGGATATTCCTTCACGAGCGGCGATATTACAAAAAGAAGAGGCAAAATGTTTAGCGATAATGAAATTGCAGAACTGATGAATGACTCCGACTCAGACGGTTATGAGTTAGTAATTAATAGTAAGGACATTGATTATTCTGTGCTCAGTGGCGTATCCGGGAGTGAACAAGATAGTAACTCTGTTTCAAGTAAACCTGAAGCTGCGCCGAAAAAAAAAAAAACGCGTCATTTCTATTCAAAGGCAGATTCTAATGTAGCTTGGAGCTCTTAGATCTGAAAACATATTTTCTGTGAAGTGTAAACTCAATATTACATATCAACTAAGGTTGTATCATATAATAAACTTTGTGCATGTTTTTGTTTCTGTGCAAGTGTATTTTGTACTGCGTGCAATAAGTGAAAAACTGACAAAAAGCAACAAATTTTCGAGGACCATCACATGCAAATCCAAACAAGATAAGAGTTTGCTTTTCTAATTTTGAACACTTGGTACATTTACTGTATATCCTGTTAATTTCTAAGAAATTGGTTTAAAATTGTGGAAACATTACATTTTAAAAATATCTCTAAAAAGTGCCGGGCAGTGTGCGTGACAAGTTTAAATACCCGTCCGGCTGAGAGTCTATACGCGCCAGGAAAATGTGGCAACGTAGCACTCCATGTAAACTGCGATAGCGAAGGTCGCAAAGCAGAAATAATCATAATGTCATATTTGTGATTGTTTATCTTTTAAAACAAGTCAAAACAGTTTGGTTGAAAAAGCTATTTTAAGATCTTTCTAAAAGTTTTTTTCAGATTGTTAATACACCGCAGCAATTCAGAGATAATGATGTCTCACTTTTTACTGAATAACAAGAAAATTACTACGTGTTGAGTAATGAAATTTTTAGAACTTACAGGTAATAGATGCACCTACATATCGTGCACAGGAAATTATTTCATGTTATCTCATTTCCGAGATATAGTCCTATAAACATTGATTTACCAAAAAAAGTACGAAAAAATACGCACTTTTTCATTAATTTCTATTTTTTTCTCACTACACAGTACAAAGAAAATTTTTATGTCTTAAGTATTGAAAAGACAACATTCCAACAATTCCAACGAGGTACGACAATGCAGCATAAGTTTTGACTGGACGTCACGGCAGCACCGCGAAGTCAGGGGCCTATCTTTATGAAATGGATAGTAGACTTTGAATATTAATATGAAGTAGATTTTTAATATTAAAATATAAACTGAAAACAGATCTGGACAAACAAAATAATACTACTTCCTCTTACTGAAGAAAGCAATCCAACTCCCTCCCCTGTGCTGATACTTTCGTGCAGGAAATTTTGCAGCACAGAAATATCGGTAAACGAAACTTTGGTGAAAGGATATCTCCTTGTTATTTTTTTCCACACTGGCTGAAAGTATCTCAGATATATCTCATTTTGCTTTAGAAAAACGTATGCTGGGTATGACGATTTATTAAAATATAGACTTTGACTAGTAGTAGGGGCCTAAGTCAGTAGAAAATAGCCCGGATATTTAAATGTGGGCTTTGACTACTAGTAGCCCTAGTTCCTCAATAGAAAGTAGGCTATATAACTAATGTCATATAGGAGTTATCAGACATCAGAAGAAAATATTAAGATGTTGCAGAGTTCAAATCTTAAGGCTGTCATCATACTTGCAGACCAATACTTATCAAATGAATCTCATTCTTATTTACTAAGAACAAAACAACAACTTATGAACAATAAAAGAAAACAAAGAAAAAGAAAAAGAAAGCTTAGTGTTAGGAAATAAGAAAGGATCTTGCATCGTTTGGCCTAATCCTCGTTTCGCCTAACCAATTATCTGACACTTTTATGACAGATAAAAGATAAGCTTTATGTCCGCCATTTTAGGCGAAATAAGGATCCTCGTTTGACCTAATCCTCGTTTTGCCTAAAATGGTGGACTACAAAAAAAATCTGGAGATAAAACTGGAGGGAAATTGTTCGAAAAAAAATATTCCCTACTATGTGAAGAACTGAGAAATACAAATTAGTTTTCCCATAACTAATTTGTAATAGGACTATTTGCTTTCGGAAAAAATGTTTCGACAATTGTACAGTTACTTTTCCGTTCCATTTTGAGAATATTAATGCCCCCACATGGTGTGACTATATTTGAGATGAGAGAAACAAAAAAAGTTACACCTGTTATTAATTTTGTTTAAAGGTGAGTGCTGTTTAAAAGTAACTTTTAGTTTGCAGTTTGTTTCCAAATATCTGATATTGTCAAATGGTACTGCTAATCGGTACGTTAAAGGAAATATAGTTTGTGTGTTTCTTCTTATGTAGGTGCAAAAGTTCTTTTATTGTAGATTTTGCTGATCTTTCAGACGATTTCATTCCAGTTTCAATGCTTTTTTGAAACTGCTAATGCATGTAAGAGATCCGATTGTGATTCTATTGTAATTACAATTTGTATGAAATTTGTAACTATTTCGAGCTAGATCTGACAAAAGATCCCTAAATTTGCTCATAACTGAACAATGGACAATTATGATCGCAATGAGTGATTTGTGACATTCCTCCGCTGACAAATTGCTCTTTGGATAATTCCACAATTCAAACATCTCAATGTGCTACTGACAAAGAAAGAAGAAAAATATATTTCATTTCTTATTATTACTTTTGAAATTACAACTTTTGAGCTGAATTTCCACTCGTTTCACATACTACAGGGAATGCCCATAGCATAAGTCTCTGAGATGCACAATGAGATTGAAATCCGGGCTTCTCGGTGGTTGTTGCAGCAGGAAGAAGTTGAATGCTCCTCCAAACAGATGGTGGCCAACCGGGATCTGTTACGATGGTGGTTGTCCTGCTGGTACACTCCATTTCCACTCGTATGACAGAAATAAAGATATAGTTGACTCTGGTGATCTTCGTACTTCGATACAATACGGGTGAATAGTAGGTACCAAAGGTCCAAAACATTGCTTACAGAAAAACACTATAAATCAACATGGTCTCCGTTATCTTGTACAATTCCAGCCTGACATGAT
Organism: Thermobia domestica; assembly: GCF_964235325.1. NCBI lineage: Eukaryota > Metazoa > Arthropoda > Insecta > Zygentoma > Lepismatidae > Thermobia > Thermobia domestica. Next base: position 142,062,332 of record NC_137454.1, on the reverse strand, counting down.
TTCGTTGGGCTAGCACCAAATTATAGATCACTATCGGCGTGATGAGATTGAAATCGAGACTCATCTCACCAGGATTTGCTGGTTTAAACCAGCTGTTAAAAAAAAAAAAAAAAAAAAACTGGTTTAAAGCAAAAACCGAAAAATGTTCGTAAAAGTGTAAGTGTTCGTAAAATCTTGATGAACACACATTTATGGGTTATCACGTTTCACTACCGTATATTATTCGTATTATATTCAGACCTAAATTCCCCATTCATTACTCAAAAAGATTATACTACCAAAAAAAAAAAAAAAAAAAGCAACGTTTGTATTTTTTTTATAAGTTTATGAATGCTTCTTTTGTGATTTTTTTATAGTTCGTTATTATTGTTATGCAATTTCAAAGAAAAATTCTAAATATTGTTTCCTTTTAGTAATGTTTACTATTGATAAAATACATCGAAATGCTGTAGTTTTTGGGGGGAGAGGAGGGTTCATACAAATCCCACGACAGACATTTATTGAAATCAGAAGTATATTTGGTATTTATTTATGTATAAATGGGTCAGAGCCGAAGTGGAATCAAATAATTCGTATCTTTATTCACTTTTCTTACAGATATGGAAATTAAGTCTATTTCTTCTTCTTGTTGTAATTCTCTATCTTGGACTAATAAAAGTCATAATCAACTAACTTGGACTAAATTAGTTCTTCTGTACTCTGCAGCATTTTGAAATTGCCCATATGTAATGTCCAAATTCTGTATAATGGTTTCACTTGTGCAACTGGTTATCTTTTTGTCCTTATGAAATGACTCTTGACAGTTACATTAACAAGTACCTAAAGATCAGCACAACGTATTTTTACCAGGAGTCCTTCATGAGTGAGTCGGCAGATACATAGCATTTGTGGTCAATTAGTCCCGGTTTCGAGTTCAAATGGAGGACAATTTCTCTCGGATGTAAGCCCAGAAGCGGTTTGATTCCGATTTAAGCTTATGTGACCTCTTCCAGCATAACCCGGTAGTTGCACAATAACACCAAGATGAAACAAACTTATTTCTCTCCATATGATATAAATACATACAGCAAATTATTTAAACAAAAAAACCTGGTTTAAACTCAAAAATACCGGGCTTAAACAAAAAAAATGGGTTTATTGTTGTTTTTTTTAAAATGGTTTTTGCCAATCCTGCATCGTACCATGCTACTCGTTTTTATGGTCCAGTCACGGCATTCTGTTGCCAGTGTAAAACATTAACCGTAGTGACATATAATAAGTAGTAACCTTGTGGGTTATCGGCTTTTGAAGTCCATACGATGAAGCGAACGTTGTCTACTAACTATCTGGCTGAACCCCTTGTTCAGTTGGGTGTCCGTCTTGACTAAGGTTTACTGGTGTTCGGTGCAGTAAGCAAAGTTATGAAAACATTTATACCTTGTTCTCTTACATGTGAGTTTCTTTTTACATTGTTAAATTACTGTAGATTTCCAAATTATGCAGATTCAATATTAAAACCGGAAATATATTTATAACTTCCGGTAGCAATAGAGTGATAATGTGAGACATGCAACCTGTTTATCGGAAACTGAATTCTCATCAAAAACGATTTCTCATCATCTCTTACGATTTTTAATATTTAGGAATCAATGTTGAAACCGAAAGTTGTACTAGTTCTTACTTTAATAGAAGACTCAAGCTGAGGTGAAATCTATTCTTAAGATTTGGAATCCATACCATGAATCGTTTGCATTGTTAGAGAACGTGTCGATATATATACGATATATTAGTAGGCCAATCGCAAAACCCGTTAAATTCACTTAAAAAAAAAAGTGAGAGAGAGAGATAGTGGTTGCTCTGGAAACTTTAGTTGGAAAGCTATTATTTCCAAATAGTATTCAGTAGAAAAAGCCATTTTAACTAGTTGAAAATTGAGATTGAAATGTGCCAATTCAGGCCGGTAGCCAGCCCAAAAATGTAGGGGGGGGGGCGGCTGAAGTTAGGGGGGCCCAATCCAACCATACTATAGTTTATCATCGTATTATAGTTCATTTGCAAGCCTACCGTAAAAATTTTAGGAAGGGCAGCGAAAATTTAGGGGGGCTAGACCCCCCCTAGACCCACCCTGGATACGGGCCTGTGCCAATTGCCAAAACTTGTTAAATCCATCATGGCAACAGATGCAAAACCAGTTAAATCCCTCTTCCACATTCAGTTTCATTAACTGTTAAATCCCAAACCTGCAAATAACCTAATGAGAAAAGCAGAATCAAACCCGGTTAATTACATATTTCAAACAATTTGAGGTTTCGTACTGTATAGGATTAGTTTAGTAATCTGAATATTTATTGCAACTCTTCGTAATCATTCGAAATTTTATTTGGCAGAATTTGAAGTGTGTGCTTTCATTATTATTTTTTTTTTATTTTTTGACTGAAAATTGAAAAAAAAGAAAATGAAATCTTTAGTTTTACGTCCCACGGTTATGCCGGTTAGGGTAAAGGAGACGGTGATGATGAGAAATGAATGAAATGGTGGAATGAAGAAAGTGGGAGGAAACGGGAGAACCCCGAGAAAACCCACGAGCACGGTGTTTGTCCATCACAAAGTCCACATGGCGTGAACTGGGATCGAACCAGGGACCCCAAGCACCGGAGGTGAACGCTCTGCTACTGAGCCACCGCGCACCCTGAACTGAAAATAGAGACACTATACGTCTTAACCTAACTGTTTGTGAAACTTTTCTGTGCTTATTTGCTTTTCTTTAATAATTACAAGAAAAATGCACGCAAAGTCGAAAGAAAACGATACTCTAAGCAGCGATGGTCATAATTTTGTTATCAGATAACACCAAAATTGTCTAGAAAACGTACAAGACACATGAAAAACTGGAAACGAAATGTAGCCAAAACGACAAGGTGAGTGGACTATCTATGGTTAAAAGTCGTTTGTTTTGTATTTCAGGGTAACTCTTTACTTTGAACAGAACATTGTTGGATTAGGTTCTTCTCTGAACGGTCTCTTCAGCTTCAGCAGAACCTCTTTCTTAAAATGTCTCGTGTCAATTATCATTCAAAATTGTAACATGCTTCTGGTACAACATGTCGAAAATTTTTGCCACTTATTTACCATTTTGCCACTTATTTACCATTACCATTCTCTTTATGCCACTGTTTTGCTCAAACTCAACATTTGCATATTTTGTTTTGCTATATTTCAAATTCATATATTGAGATAATTGGCAAATTAATATTCACCCTATGTTAGTCCATAAAAGGTTACAAACTCTTCCAAAATATAGTCATTCAGTTTAGAAATGTATACGGATAGATATAATTAACTCCGGTTGTAGTTACGAAGGGTTTGACTATTGAAAGAAGCTCAAAGCTCACGTTTCACAAAGAGGTTTTCGAGGAATAGAAAACCGAGAAAATGGTGATGCACCAGAGGACGACGACGATTTCCATTTAGTGGATGATGATGGAGAGGAGGTTAGATAATTCATTTTTTTGCACATTTGGATCCATTGTTTTCAATTTAGAACAAAATTAATGTAACATTTATGTATCCATATTCATTTGTGTCAATCTTGTGCAATGTATAGTTGATAATACATCCCCTCCAATATTTTAGTAGGCATAATACTGATTTCTGACTCGGACTCCCTTTCTTTTTGATAGGTTTTGTATCTTGAGCCTCAACAAAAATGGCCGCTCGTCCAGATGCAAAAACTGTTATTTCCATCCTGTAAGGGCAAGCACTAATATGTGGGTTCCCAGAATTTAAAATCTCAATCTCAATAAAGAGATCTGTATTACTTCTAGAAGCGCCAGTTGGTGTTTAGTGGAAGTAGGGCGGGAGTTAAATTTATTTTATACTTCATCTTAGGTTTTTTTTTTTTTTTTTTTTTTTTGAGATAATGATGGGGCATCAGCAGCATTAAATTATTTTCAGTTCTTTTGGAAATAGCATCGTGGGGCCATTCCATTCTTTAGGAGTTAAATTGAGAGGATAATATTTAACAACTTAAAGCATTAAGAAAGATGTATTATTACTGGGGACTAATAATTTTACTGAAATGAGCTCAGATCACATTTCAGCAGGATTTATGTGCCTATGTTTATGGGATGTGGTGAACCTATTCCATGCAACATTTATACATTCATGTTAGTATTGTATCATACGGATTTATTTATAGAAAGTTTTATTTTCGTTTTATTATTATTATTTACTGCTCTTTTGACATGAAATTTGCCACATACATGTCTTTGCCGATTATACACATACAAACATTATAAGAAATACCGGGCGATTTTGTTATCAAATTATATTCCTAAAACAACATATTTATAGACATGCGACAATAATTTTGGACATGACATGAGTGTACATACTAACGATAAAATATGAACGTTTTTTCCTTTCCTGCGCAAATCCGCGAAAGGAACAACACATCTAAACATTTTGTAGCTAACTCCGTAAGTGGCAATATCCCCTTGGAATTATTAAGCAGAGATTGTCGAATACGTCATATCAATATGTACCATTAACTTGCAGCTTTGTACAACAGCTAAACAGGAATGAATCCAGAGGTTAGGATGATGAAAAATATCCCAGAAGTTCAGAATTCTCCCGGGAAAACCATGTAACAATTTTATATTATCTAGGTTTCAGTTTTATGTATTTTACACCGAATGAAGCAAAAATGTAAAAAGTAAAATTTCTGTTACTCTATCTACAGTATAGTAGAATCTTAACAGATATGGAGCCAATTTATAGCCACTATTATTATACTAGGGTATCTCCTAGATTTTACTTTATGCCCGTTGTTTCTAGAAAAATGAAATTCTATATTATTTTCTAAGGTTGCTAAACACATCGATTTATACAGAACACACACTCCTTGCAATAGTATTCTTGGCCTGGACTGGGTTGATATCGTCTCGAATTATAAATTTATCTCTGTCTCGTCTCGACACATCGAATCTCAGTCGCATCTCGAGACAGTATTGTTCGTCTCAGTATAGGTGCCATCTTTGCTTTGAAGAAAGGTGTTTTACGACTCGTGTTTATTAGAAAGTTTGTCTCCTTTGCTATAATGAAGTACATTGCATACTTGTGTATTTTTCTTCCGCAGGCTGTATATAATTGCTGAGTGTATGGCTACCAACAGTATATAGCTATGAAGATGATAGTGCCGCAACTGGGAAGTTTCCCTGGAAGGGCAAGAACTAATATTTGGGTCCGCAGAATTTAAAATCTCAATAAAGATTTGTATTACTTCTAGAAGCACCAATTGGTGTTTAGTGGAAGTAGAGCACGAATTACATTTATTTTATACTTTTTTTTTTTTTTTTTTTTTAAGATAATGTTGGTCTAGCAGCAGTATTTTAAATTATTTTCAATTCTTTTAGAAATGGCATAGTGGTTCCAGATAAGATCATTGAAAATATTCTCTACAAAGTGCTGGAGGCAGAACGAGAATGAATTGGAAAAGGTCTTGAGAGGGGAGAGGGAAATCCCTGCCTGTGAGCAGCACATCTGTTCGCAAAGATCAAATTGGAGCCGACAACCTTCAATGTTACCAAAAAATGTTTGTTACTCTTGATCTAAAATTAAGCGTAAAATTGAAACAATCATCCAACTTCTATTGCTTTTCTGTGTACATTTTTAGCATTTTTAGTTGTTGACTACCATACTTCATTAGATGTTCTTGAAGTAAAATTTACATTATCTTAGGAGGACTGAGAAACCAATGGTAAAAGGTATAAGATCCTCAATATTTATTAGCCGAAGCGCCTTCCGTGATGCACCTTCACGATTCTGTTCAATGACAGGGGGTTGTGGTGACTCAGTGATGGAGCATTCGCCCCTGGTTTGTGTGATCTTCAGTTCAATCCAAGCTCGCGCCAAGTGGGCTTTTGTGGTGAACAAGCCTTGCGTGCGTGAATTCTCCCGTTTCTTTCCACTTTCTTGCCGTTGAACGATCCGCAGTGATAATTTCTCCTCGACACAGAAAGACATGATCTATCACCTCCACCATAAAACATTATCATATCAGCACCTTCTGCAGGTGGGTGGTGGTATTGGAAAATATGTTCCTGAAGTGATCACAATCCAACTACTGTCCTGACTGTTTTCGATTGTTGTCTAAAGTCCTGATTGTTTACAATTGCAGATCTATTTTTCACAATCTAATGCAGGAAAACTTCTCGGTTATTCCATACACTCAAAGAATGGCATACGTTTTAACGGCGATATTAGCCGATGTGACTTATGTAGCCATTAATCCAACTTTTTCTACTTGCTGATTGTGTGGAACCTCAAACAATAGTGTCATGATCTGTATCAAATTCGTTTACAATTTTAGGAATACTTTTCCGAAGATCTGCTTTCACAGTCATCCTAAGGAGCTCATCAGAACATGTTGTTGGTCGGTGGACGCGGGGTTTAGTTTTCAATGTTTTCACTGGCACGAAAGTTTACAAACCAATACCATATAGTGTGTTCATTCACCACTTCTGGAGCAAATGCACTTTGTATTTCGCGGCTAGATGTGAAGAATATTTTAACTTGAACTCTTGAACAAAATACCAATCGCATTTATGCGTTCTCCATTATGTATTTTCACACGATCCTGTTCAACGACAAAGGACCGCGTGGCTCAGTGATACAGCATTCACTTTTGGGCGTGGGCGAAGGTAACATGAAGTTATACAAGAATGACAACGCATTTTGGGAGTATTTGGGAACTGTAGCGGACATCTTAGCTCTTGTAGACTGGGCTTCTTTGTTACTAATCGCCTATTTCAGCGTTCTTTATAACTCGCACACAGTGATACACCAACGGGGTCCAACGGGTCTGGAGCCCCCTCAAAACATCCTAACTCTCTATATATTTATACACTTTCTCAATAAAACTATATTTGTTCAACATGGAAATGATTGATATAGCACAAAAATTTGATTTTACACTTCATCTGTACTCTTTCTCTTATAAGAGGCCGCGGTGGTTCAGTTGCAGAGCGATCACTTCTGGTGCATGGGGTCCCTGGTTCGATTTCCGCTCACGCTAAGTGAACTTTGTGGTGGACAAACACCGTGTACATGGGTTTTCTCGGGGTTCTTCCGTTTCCTCCCCCTTTCTTCATTCCACAATTTCATTCATTTCTCACCATCATCACCGTCTCTTTTAGCCTAGCCAGTATAACCGTGGGAGTATATTTCATTTCTTCTTCTTCTTCTTCTTTATTATTATTATTATTATTATTATTATTATTATTATTATTATTATTATTTGCTTGTTTGTTCGAAAGCAGTGTTCCCAGAGCTACACTGACATCCTTCCGGTGTAGCACCGAGGATACAGGAGATGCAGAGCAACAGTCTAAGGTAGGATCTAAACCATCGTAATGCCTTCAACCTCTTCCACCAAAAATCGTCCCGGGACCACGTCCATCAAAGGAGCGGGCTCTAGGTTTTAGACTAGCAGGAAGAGCATAGGCGTTACTAAAGAGGAACTACTCCCAACTAGCAACTGCTCGTTACTCCAAAGAAGAAGAGCTACTATTATTATTATTATTATTACAAAATGATTATTATTAATAATAATAATAATAATAATAATAATAATAATAATAATAATAATAATAATAATAATAATAATAATAATATACAGATGTCATAAAGGTTAGAGGTAGCCCAAGCCATCAAACCAGTATACTCCACTGCTATATATTAATTTTCCTAATTCATAATCATTTGTTCAGACGGGCTACTCCGTTTGACTTAGTCAAGCTTAGACAGTACTGAATGAGCAGAGTGGTAAATAATTTGTGCTCTACTGGTAAATCATTTGTAAAACTAGTTTACGTATGATGTCCAGTTTGACTTATTTCATGTTTTAAAAGAAAATACAGGTTAGGGCTACTCAACAAAGTAAAAAAAAAAAGTTCATAAAACAAAGTAGGTTTCTGTAGTGCAATATTTTCACAATTAATATTGAAACCCCAAAAGGTAATAGATTTCTTCCACTTCCGATTTTAGTAGAGGGATTAGAATACAGAAGAAATGTATATTTTTGGGACGCTTAACTGATTGCAGAAAACAGCTTCTTGTTATCTATTATAAATTTATTCTATAACTCTCAACGTTAAAACAGGAAGTTTCTGATTCTCTATAATGCACATGTGGGCCCCCTTATTGTATTTAAGAAGATATAATATTTGGAATAATTTGAATGCAATTTGTTTCAAAATCCTCATATATGCTTTCTCCATCGAAATGAGGCCCCCATTTTACAGAGAAATCGGCGCCCTTGTATACAGGCGCGGATCCGAGGGAAGGCTATAGGAGCTAGTCCCCCCTTGACGATCGGTTCCGTGCATGTAGCGCCCGTAGACTTAGCGCCCAGTGTTTCTGGCTCACAGAAGGGATTTTATATTGATTTTATCTCACAATCAGGGATGTCCAGTTCATTTTACCACTCTTTCCACAGGTCGTTAATTCCTGTTATTTTCTTACATCCATGATCCGTGTACTTAGCGTTCACTAAGTAAAACTGTTATGAAGAGGGAGAGAGAGAGACAGAGAGACCAGCCAATAGCACAGATTATGACGCTTCAATGAATCATAACCTCCGAGGGAAAGGGTGAATCGCAGAAACGTAGTTATATATATATGCATGTATGTAACTGTACTCCGTGGTATGCAATGCTCTACAATATTTAAATGTACTATAAACTAAGGTTACATATTTAGCTTTTAATGTGAAAACAATGTAAAACAGACGTAATCTAGAATACCGCAATGAGGATAAGGCATACAAAAAACGGTGAACATATTCTCACGACTGAGAACCGGGACAAAATGTAAACTGGCGAAACACCGGGATAAGAGTCTTCATGGAGGTCACGGTGGTTCAGTGGTAGAAACACTCATATCTGGTTCATGGGATCCCTGGTTTTATCCCATCTTGCGTCAAATGGGCTTTGTGGTAGTCAGACGCTGCGTGCATGGATAAACTCGGGGTTCTCTCGTTTCCTCTCACTTTCTTCATTCCACCATTTCATTCATTCTCACAATCACCGTCTTCTCTATCCTACTCCTATCTCCTTAATCGTGGGATGTAAAATTCAAAGATTTCATTTCATTTCAAGAGCTTTCAAACCGGGACTGTCCCGGTAAAAACCTGACATATGGTAACTCTGACTATATAACAACATCGGTTTCGATACCAAAAAAGAAAAAGTCAAATTATCATATGGTATTACACAGTTTCAGAAAAAAAAATCTAATAAGCTAGCCGCATTAAGTCTGATACATATTTCACAACTTTATGCGTAATATAAATGTATATAGTTAAGCAATTGATATCATACACTACAAGCACTGAAAAACAACGTAACGTTCTCTAATGAAAAGAACATTACTTTACGAACCAATAAGTTAATCGCTCTACGAACCTTATTGTACACATTATACCCTAAAGTTACAGCCTTATGCAGTAATCAATTCCAATCAGATATTGAACAAGTATGGTGTTTCCTTGAGAATAATCCACCACTAAGTTGAACAAGCGCCTTTGAAGGCTAATCGTCTTCCATTTTACCCTCTTCTTCGGTAATTCATCTCGCTACTCTTGTTCGATGCAGTTGAAACCATGGCCTCATCCTTTTGCAATGTCCATCCACAAGGAAGGATGAACAGGTTCAACCTTTTGGAATTTCAAATTCGAAGCTTCTGTCAATTTACTCGTTCGTGTCTCTTTGTGTAATGTTGCTATATGAGCGGGTATGTTGCGAGGAAACAAAAGAGGCTAGCAAAGAAATCGAATCATAAGATCACCATAAGATGAAAGTCGCATACTCCAGAGACTACTTGATACGTAATGTTGATCAAAATAAATTAGGAATTCTTCAGTTTCTTCTGGTACGATTTGCTGTAAGTAATCCATCCCTTCTGACCCTTGTCAGAGAGAAGGAAAACAAATCCGTCCACCATTCCATAGAAATTGGACTTTCTCATTCTCCCTGTAAATATTCGCCAATCCCAACTGCTGCAGTATGTACTTCGTGTTCGTGTGACTTGTCTGGAACGCTTTGGCTTACGACTTCCCTCACTAGCCACGTCTGGTTGTGAATTTAATTTACATATTCCAATATTTGTTTGTTTTATCCCTCCCCGCTGGTCTAGTGGCAAGCACGCAAGCCTTTGGCGTATGAGGTTCAAGGTTCGATTCCTGGTGGGAGAGCATTGAGTGACCAAAGTGGTTCGGGTTCCACTATAATCAGTAAATTCAAGTCTTCCTTAGCCTACCGGGCAAAACCATGGAACATAAAACTAAATACAAACCTTTTCTTTTTTCGCAAAAGAAACGTTTTGTTATGAAGTAAAACACTATTCAGAAATATAATATTAAAATTTGCAAGAAGGAAATTTATTTCTGCGTAACAAAATTTAAAAATTAATTATTCACAGGTAATTGTTTTATTGGATTGTAACGACAGTATAATTTCAGTATAATTTCCCAAAGACTCTTCTCATACAACTCTGCTGTTCTCACATGTAACACTTCCCAAGTGTAACACTCCGATTTTGATAAAATTTAGCAGGTAGATATTACACATGAAATAAACGAATGCATGTTTTTTTCTTTTCAGCGGAAAAACAGTTTTAGGGGGCAAAAGCCCCCATCCCAAATTTTGAAATTTGAGTCCCGAAAGGCAAAAAGTGAACCGAAGTGAATAATATTGTGCACAGATGCTATAAACATAAAACGAAGGAATAGATGTTTCGTATTTTCCTGGGAAAAACGGTTGGACATAATTGCAACGATAGTTTGTGTAGGAACAGTACGCAAAAATAAATAAAGAAAGAAAGAAAGAAAGAAAGAAAAGAAAAGAAAAGAAAAGAAATGATTACGTGTTTTTGATTTTGTGCAGAAAAACAAAAGTGTGACAAAGGGCCCCCTCCTAAAAATACGAAATTCAACTCCACGAGCCCAGAAAGAAATATACTGTAATAAATGAAAATGTCCACAAATATTGTAGACGTAAAATGAAAGAACACGTGTCGTATTTTCCTATGAAAACTACCTGCGCTTCTGCGGTAATAATTACTTCTTTTTCGGAGGGACTTTAGTCACACCACAGTTTTTCCGAAGAAACTAAAAACACGTATTCGTATATTTTTTTGCGTATTGTCTCTAAACACAGTTTCGTTACAATTCTCCATGTCCTTTTAGGTACTTTTCACTATACTAATAAACACTTTGATAAATCGTGATTAAATGTTTGAAGGGGTCTGTACACCATCCAACCATCTTTTCCAGAAAAATACGACACAATATTCTGTCATTTTACGTCTACAATATATGCACACAATTTCGTTCATTCCGGTTTACTTCTTCATGCCTTTCGGTCGTCAATTTCAAAATTTTCGGTGGAGAATTTTGCCCCTAAAAACATTTTTTTTTTCTGCAGGAAATAAGAAAGAAGGGTTCATTTATTTTTTCAATATTGTCCCTACCCAAAATTTCCTTACAATTCTCCATGTCCTTTAGGCAAGTACTGTTATTAGCGCTTTTGATATTTCGAGATCAAAGGTTTGAAGGGGTCTGTGCCCCACCCAACCATTTTTCCCGGGAAAGTACGAAACACATATTCCATCATTTAACGTTTATAATATCTGTGAACAATTTCATTCACTTCGACTAACTTCTTGTCTTTCCGGCCTCAAATTTCTCCAAATTTTGGGTGGGGGCTTTTACCCCTTAAAACAGTTTTCCCCAGAAAAGAAAAAAACACGTATGTTTATTTCATGTGTAATATCTACCTGAAATTTTTTTATCAAAATCGGAATGTTACACTTGGAAAATATTACATGTCAGTACATTCATATAGCTTACATTTGCGGCAGAAAGTTCTTGTTTTGTGCTCCTTCTTTGCTGGAGAGGCTTTTTTTAGACTGTTCCTCTTCAGTATACTGGGAAGCTTCTATTCTCCGTGATTTCTTCTCAACGTTGGCGAACTGCTAACCAGACGAAATGAAGAATTTACGGCATTTCAAACTTTTTAATGTTCGTTTCTCGTTTGAAATGGTGTCCCGACAAAACGTACCAGCGACAAAACGTACCACTTGAATTTTCGCGACAAAACGTACCACTTTTGACGACCTGTCATAAATGACAACCTGTCATGGATTAATTAAAGCATTTCTGATATTTACTCCACGACAAAACGTACCACTTATATAAATTACAACCTGTCTTGAACTAATTAAAACATTTCGGATATTTAATCCGCGACAAAACGTACCACTTCAAGTATTTTTTTTTCAGCGTGTTCACAGATTATTCTCCAGATCGAACAAACTTCTCTTAAAGGCTCTGTACGTGACAAATGTAACATTAAACACGTTTATCAGCGAGTAAGAGAATACGAGTCTTCCAAAATACATTAGACCAATGTGGGTGCTTAGATATCTAACAAAAGAGAACATAATGTTAAGAAACTACTTCCTCATGAACAGGTAAAACAACGGCAGTATAAGGTTGAGAAGAACAGACAGGTAATGTATCGAGTTGTCAAAGTGTAGAAATTCATTGGTAAAAGAGGGCTCATTTACAGAGGAAATGTAGCAGCCTATAAACTGAAAGACACAGCTATAGATCATGGAAACTTTTTGGGTATTATTCCTTTCTTAAGCAAATTTGATCTTCCGCTTAAAAGTAATTTAGATAAGGTCACCGAGAAGAGTCATATACGAGGAAGTAAGCAGGATAGTGGTCGCATAACTTTTACTAAACACGGTGAATTTTGTTTTGAATGCTATCAACACACTTATCAGAGAAGATATTTCGAAAGAAGTCTCTCAAGCTTCAATATTTTCTGTTCTGTTAGCCACTACTCAAGATATAGTAGTTTCAGGCCAGTGCTCTGTTGTTTTACGGTATGTTGTTAAAATGGTTGTTAAACAAAGTATTGTTGTCATTGTAAAATGTATATCTACCACAGGCCAGTGTCCTTGCGGTTTACTGCTGGAAATTCTGCAGAAGTTGAACCTTGATATTAAGAAGTGTATTGGAAATTCAATCGATGGCTCAAGTAACATGCAAGGACAATATTCGGATTTTTTTCAATTTACCTATCATCAGTTACACTGTGATTCAGTTGTTGAGTTTAACGGCCCTTTTAGCAGCGAGGCTATATGAGACAGGACATACTGATTTACGGGAAATCCGAAGCACATGAGCTCCCGCCAGGAATCGAACCCAGGTCTCCCACGACAAAGGCGCATACGCTAACCGCTTAACCACTAAGAAACTAGTTACACGTGTGGTGTTACGCTCATATACTCAATCATGTCATAGTGATCTGACAAGAAAAATGCATTGATTCTGTGTCATTGTTCTGCTGAATGACTGTGCGATATTTATGCGTGAGTCTTATCAGCGAATGGACAATTGGAAGATCAAATGTTAACAAAGGCGTCTTACAGTTATTGCAGAAACAAGATGGTAGAAAACACACTGTTTTTCAGAAAAAGTTTGGTTATTTTTCGAACCCAGAAAGTGCTTTGTATATAGAGTTGACCATAATAAAGAAAATTACTTCTACAGAAAATATCAAACCAAAAGCTAGGTGTAAAGCGAAAGGATATATAAAAGATCTTCTCAAGTTCAAAACAACTCGGACAGCACAAATGTTCCTTAAGATATTTCAAGTGACGACCTCTCTGTCAAACTATCTATAAATAGAGGGTGCTGCTAGTGTAGTCCTATAAGATGGTACAGACTACTCCGTTCCAAGTGAAAGAGTAGAGAGATGATTTTGAATCCGTTAAGAATGCAGCATTAAGCTTTGCAGAATGGGCCAATAACAAATTTGAAGACTTAGAACGTGATTTTCATACGTTTCCAGCATACAAATTTTTATTGACTTTGCCCGTAACTCAGGTAACATGTAAAAGAATTTTTTCAAAACTTAAATAAACTGAAATACATTAAAAATAGGCTAACGAGTACCATGTCTCAGGAACATTTGAAAGCATTTATGTTGATGTCTATTGAAAAAGATTTATTAAAAAATATTTCGAATACAAAAGTGATGGATACAGTAGCATCAAAAACTAGCACACTAAAACATCTGCTAATTTTGTAATATAGTATACGTTCTCCTTGAACTTCATATAATATTTTGAACAATTCAGAATAATATACTGATGAAAGAATATCAGGTTTTAATAGTCAATTGTTAATACTATTGACTTACTGTAGAAAGAAAACTGTGCAACTTGATTTGTGACATTGAGATGCTGGTGGCCCTTGTGGGAGAGAGCGCCCGCGCCCCTCTAATAATACCTATCCGTCTCTGGTCCAAAGCCTGGATAAAGTGTGGTGGAAATCAGCAAATATTCAAATATTGCATATGCAAGATTCTTGCTGGTCTGGCGAGAATCTTGCACATATGGTCTTGGTGTTGCGAGAATCTTGCAGGCATGGTCTTAGTCTTAGCCTTAGTCGTAGTCTTGGTCTTGCAACGGTACTTTTCTCACCACCAATCTGTTCAACTTTTAACCTTATTTTGGCCGATATATACATATATACTTATATGCTGTCCTATCAAGTGGTACGTTTTGTCGCCTGTCATTATTTGATGACTGATTGGAAGACTCTTCGCAAGTAGCCCTCCAGGCAAGTGGTACGTTTTGTCGCTTGTCATTATTTAAAGTGTTTTTAGAAATCCCTTCATAAGCATCCCTCAGGGTAAGTGGTACGTTTTGTCGGTGGTACGTTTTGTCGCTAGTACGTTTTGTCGCGTATTCGTTTGAAATTACGCTTTGATGACACAATACCATAAGTGTTGAGTCCACTTACATCAGTTATGTAAAATACTGTCATAGGTCATTTTGTTCATTGTTTGTGATGTAACGGCAAACCATATGATTGTTAGTGTGAACGTCTGATTTTGTTGTGTTGTAATATATGATAACTTTGAGTATTTTCCTCCGCTCTAGAAGTGATCACTTCTGGATATAGTTGTGCATTGTGTTTTGCAATTGTAAAATGGCTGATCTTAATGGGTATATATTGTCAAAAGAGACAGAGCACCCAAAAAATGAGAAGTTGTTCGTCTACAGTCATATTATATATAAGAATAAAATTATATTGCAGAGTGTGTGAAGAATCTGCAACTTCACGAATTAGGAACAATTCGTCATCAGGTATTCTAATAGCGCCGATGTTGGCATCAAAACATAAGGCAGCCCTTGTAGGATCGCTTTTCTCCGGAGTTTTGCCTTTTGCATTAGCTATAGGTGCTACGCTTCAAACTTCTAACCAATCCTCTGGTTAAGAAAACTACTCAACCTCTCATTTCAATATCGGTACCTGAACAAGAAACTTTAGTTGCATTTGTATATAAGTCTGCTAATATCTTATCGTCTGTCGGGAATCAATTTCTTCATCGTTTATTGATTTACCAAAAATATTCCTCCTCTACCATCAACAGTGACGTGTATTGTTAGTGATCTGTTAATATACCACGTGCAATAGTCAAAACACACTAATAATAAACAAAACTTTACATACAGTCAATGGCAAAGCCACGATTTCTATTGGAAGGGGGGTCAGTGTCCTACTCCGGAAAACTTTTTCTTCTTCTTCTTCGTCTTTTTTTTGTTGTTGTTGTTGTCAATATGGAGACTGAAAGCGCAAATTTAGGTTTTATTCTAGCAACTTTTAAAAATGTTGGGGCTTGGGAGTCCAGATCCCCGGAAACTGCCACTGAATACGCAACTGCATACAATGGAAAATTAATACAGTTTGATAGACAAAAGCAACAACTATGCTTCTGACAAGAGACTTATATAAGTGAATAAATAAAGAAAAGCTGCTACTAAAATAAGCAAAATTGCAAATAATTAAATCAATCAAACTACATAATAACATATAAAGTTGTAATATGTTATATCTGACTTCATTAGAACAGTTAGAAGATTATCAGAACGTTAACTTTGCTACGAGCCACAATCTCAATCTATACTGAATCCATCCTTATATTTCTGCATTAAGGCTGGAGTTTAATGGACCCACTCGGTACCCAATGCTATAAATTTTAAAAACTATCACTTGACTCACGGAAATGAAAAAAAAAAACTTAAATAACACAACACAAGAACACAACCAGGGAAATGTCATAGAATCTCAATACTTACTAAGCCTTAGTAATTATTAAAGAAAGTATGCGTACGAGTGCAATGGACCCACCTGGTAGTCCTAGGGTTAAAAGTGTATCCTTGTATGGATATTTAGATAGAGTAAATACTAGTTCTTGCCGGATTTCTTTAACTACTTGCGATATGTTCCATTATTTTCAAACTAGGGTTTAAAATGTAATTGATTGCGTTTAGGGCGGCTTATAACACTGAAAGGAGTCGTTTTATGACACATGTTTATTAGTATATTAGTGGGTAGTAAATATATAGATAGATATATATAGATAGACAGGTATATTAGTGGGTTAGTTTATTAGTAAATAAAGTGGGTAATTCTTTATTTTCATGATATAAAGAATTACCCACCAAATTTTGGCAGTTGAATTTTGCCCCCTTAAGGTGCGTGTAATTATTATTATTTAAAACTATATAAATTTTAAAATAACACTAGCACATGAATTCACATCCACATATGAAAATCTCATAGATAATATGGTAGTGCTCTTAAGTCGTAATTAAATTGTACGTAATTACAGATGTACATGAAAAGTCAGAGTGTTAGAGCTGACGGTGGTGAGCAGAAGAGAAAGAAAACAACACATTTCTTTCAACTTGCCTAAGGGGTTTTAAAAGTGACATGACAATTGTACAGCAAGAATAGCAGGATCTTTCAAGTGAAAACTCCTTGTTCTTTAGTCGTGAAAAGAGAGGGGATGGGGATAGATATGAGTACGAAATTACATTTATACATAAAAACTAGTTCTCTCTTTGGTCAACCCTAGCACACTGATAAGCATCAAATATTTCCTGGGCGCTAAGTGCACGATATTATATGTGGGCGCTAAATCTACGGGCGCAAAGTATACTCCACGTGACGATCAGGTATACACTGGTTAAAATGGGCTTCAATTCTGCTTTACACTGGATAAAGCTGCAAGCTATGGTTTAACCCCTTCCTTGTTCATATCCTGGAACCGCCACTGTATCTATCTCTATCTATCTATCTATCTATCTATCTATATATATATATATATATATATATATATATATATATATATATATATATATATATATACACGGCCGGATTTAGGGACTGCAAAGGTGCACTTCCCCCCTTTGTTGTAAATATACACTATCTAAAATGAGAAGCGAGCAGTGAAAATAGCAACACATTCCGAAACTTTTTGCCATCATGTTTCTGTTTGGGGCTTAAAAGAAAGCAGAGCTTTGCAAAAGCATGATTTTCTGAAGGTTGAAGGAAAAGAATTCACCAAGCAAAATAATATAACTTTTGTCAAGTAAGTAAGAAAACATAAGGCAAGAGGAGAGAAGGACATTTTTGTCCTGCATTTCACTTGCGTCCCTGTTTAAAATATTTCGGCCAGTAGTTACTGAAAAAGAAGATACAACGTACAAGACAAGTTGAGTCGAGACTGTCGGCGACCGAGCCCAGACATAATATATAATGATCTTTATTCCTTAAGCGATACTTGGAAACCAAATTTGATTTAAATCTGACCAATAGTTACCGAGAAATAAAGTACCACATACAAACAGAGCCGAACCGAGTCTGTCCTTTGCCAAGTCGGCCACCAAGTATAGAAATGTTTATTCTTTGGATAATGGGCTATCTGCACACCAAATTTCGATTATATTTGGCCAGTAGTTACGAAGAAATAAAATAGAACATACAAGGCAAGCCGAGCGGAGCCTATCGCCGACCAAGCTCGGCCATCACATGTACCTGAGGGCCTAAGGTGTTTACTGAATCTTAAGTATGAGGAAAAAGAAAACAGACTGAAAAACGTGGAATTTATTTACTAGTATAATGGAGATTCTTTTAAAGCCAACCTTAGACTCCCTGTCGCCAAGGATGTTTAAACGTTACTCCAGCGTAACTCCAAGACCATCAGAATTGAAGAAGATGAAATACAGGTACAAAAGGTAACCGATAAAGAAAAGAGAAACATAGAAATGGTACTCATCATAACAAAAATATGTCTACTTACACAAAAATGTTCTGTAGAATTTCAATACGTTTCATATCGCTAAAATCAAGTAACAAAACCCTTTGGGTTCGAGAGAGAACTGGTATTCAGTGGAACCAGTTTTATCTTAACAATCTCAAGCAGGTACGACATACGTGGGTATTTCGAGTAACGCTAATCCCTTGGTGACCGTAACTACAATACCAAAATATAGAATGTTCCATTGAGTAACGTTACTCAGCGTAACATAATTCAGTGCGTATCATTTTAAAAGTTACACTGATTAATAACGTTATTAAGTAGGTGCAGAAATGGGTTACAAAATAGTAACCGTAACAGATAACAAATTGTAAATATTGCACATTTCGTTAAGTTATCCACCCTTGCTGGTGACTGTTCTCGAATAACAATATGACTGCAGCAGCCCAAATACCTTCAGCAGACAATTTTAACTAGAGTGCTGTATGTAGTTATGACATCCTAATACCATCACTGTTATGGTTCTTCTAGACCGGAGTGTGCTACTTCTTAATTCACGTAGCTCCCCAAACCCATTTGCCTTCGATGTTTGGTCAACAGCGAAAACCAATGCTCCCTCTTGTGGATTACGCCTGGGGTTTCACGTACCTTAGAATGGATGTTTACCACTGAACCAAATGGGAGCATATTGTTGTTCAGTGGTATTTGGCCATGTTCTAGCTGCATTTTTAGGCCTCTTAATGACTTTTACACTACTACTTTCGGCACCCGCTCAGGGACAGTGACTCAGGTGCTAGAACATTGGCTTCGAATTCGAATGGACATGAATTCGAATTCCATGGCCGACCATTCTAGTAAAAATATTCTTCTTTTCCACCTGGTAAGTACTCTACCTTCATATGGGTCCTTAGCAGACTCCTTTGCGAATTACTGACCTCTTCACTTACTTTCATTCTGACCTGAACGAGATCAGTAAAGAAGCCCCATAAAAAGAAGTACAACTGAACGATGAACTGAACTGATAATGTGTGGGGATGTTCAGGTTATTGAGCAGTTGGTTCAAGTTTACATTTACTGCACGTTTACCTCGGTTATCTGCAGGGAGCCGCAGTGGATCAGTGGTAGAATGTAAACCTCTGAGGCACGGGGCCCCTGGTTCGATTCCACCTCACGCCAAGTGAACTTTGTGGCAGACAAACGCCATGCGAGTGGGTTTCCACGGGGTTCTCCCATTTCCTCCCACTTTATTCCTTCCACCATTTCATTCATTTCTCATCACCATCGTCTCTAGCTTAGCCAGCATAACCGTGGGACGTAAAACTTCATTTTTTTTCATAAAAGATTTCATTTCATTTTTTCAGTTATCTACGCCGTTTATCGTTGAAAAGACTTCCGTTCTTCAGTTCAAATAAGGTGTGAAAACCTTTCTCTCTAACTTCGGTTCGGCCTCTCTAATTGCAGTTAGAACGGTTTATCATTCAAACATCACATCACATAGGATAAACTGCGTAGAAAAGTTTATGGGCCCAGTGATAGTTACAAACTTAAAAATAAATAAATACAGATACATAAAAAAATTAAACTGGACAAAAACAATGAGGTAAATTCAGCTGCAATTCGTAAGTTTAACCATTAAAGAAGGACCATTTACATTGAATTCCACTTCCGTGCTTTTAAAATCAGTTTATTATTCATATTATGAAAGAAAGAACGGCAGTATTGAAATTTAAAAAGAAACTACTTAAGTAAGAAAAAAATATTTTTAGTTTCACCCTGAGCACGTGTAAAAAATCTGCTCAAAAAGATCAAAGGGTAAATGGCTATTATGCTAAAATGATAGAACGCAGTGGAACAAATACTGAATACACTATGCAATAAAATTATTAATGAAGAATGAACTCGTTTAGTTTTTTTAAAAAAAAAAAAAAAAGAATGCAAGAGTGAAAAAGAATAAAGCAAAAGGACAAAGCATGTAATTTTTAGGTATTTTTATTTTGCAATATTTGTGCAAAGTTCCACCGTTTTAAACATAACACAATGAACAATTATCAAATTCATTTCGAAACTATTCGCTTTACAAAAAAAAAAAAAAAAAAATTCGTTTTACTCCTCGGAACCTTCTTTGCTGTAGTTTAATATCGTTAGTATGTTGCACATAATATAAAAATACAGTAACTTTTTTTTTAAGTGCATGCCACTAAGACAAAAGGAAAAAGAAACATTTTCTTAAGCAACTGATGGTTCCCAATTTACCATGCGCGACAACAATTTCCAAAAATCTATTCTTCCTGATAAATTTTCCTGTACTCTAACTAGTCAACTGCTGACGAAATAAATTTGATTAGAGTGTATTTTGGACTATGACTATGTCCAAAAGTATTTTGACATTGAAACATATTCTTCTTTAAGTACGAAAAAGTTTTTACTACGTTTTACAAACGTTTAAGAGGAATTTGTAAAGCACCATGAGTTCTCTGTTGAATTCCTTATTATACGGAAACAAATTTAGCTCGATACGAATTAAAGAATATTTTCCCATAGCTTTCTTCCAGTTATTTGTAAATGGTCTTTATTCGTACATTAATATGAGTTTCCTATTTTCATTACAATTCGTATTGAGCAATATCTAGACTCTTAACAGCGTTAAAGGAAAATGATTTTAGAAGACATTCGTATGTAAATTATGGTCTGTCAAGGTACCCCCTCCACACACACACACAATATTATATATCCAATATCCAATTTTGTAAGTGTCTGCAGCCTTTACAAGAGGAAGGTTTTTCGAGTATGGTATAATAGAGTTATGAGTTCGAAAACAGTAGTCTGAAAATTCGTCTGCCAAATCTATTCAAGAATGATCTGAAAATTAATTATATACATGTCGAGATCTTAACGGATCCAGATCAAAACTTACGCATCTGAAAGTGTAAGCGTGTGCAATCAACTTTGAATAACCTTCAGTCAAATCTTGACAGCCGTAATTTCATCAATAAAATCAATTGAGTGGCAATTGCAAAGCTATAAAGAACTAATTTCCAACCAGTGGAAGATTTCTTCAAGGTGATAAAGAAAGAAATTTAATTCGGATTTAGTTCTCATTTTCCGTTGACATATGACAGTGAGAACAATGCATACTGCTAAGTATGTTTTATTTCGTGTTAATCTAATTAGATCGCTTTAAAATCGATATCTCGAGAGGTTTCACAAGAGAATTAATGAACACTATAAAAGTTCAGCAATTTTTAACATGATATTTTACAGTACTAAATAGATGACCGGTTACAAAATCCCTCTTAACTTTCATTTTAACAACCACGTTCAACTAAAGGTTTAATATTTATCTGAGTATTGTTCACTCATTCCACTTATCTTAAACATTTACGTATTATTCCATTTACGCACAGAAGTAAGAGTTGGAAACCATCAAGATTATTTCACAGATAAACATGCTACGTAAAGAAGCAATCTGCACAAAAAGTATTAATTTTTTCATGTAATATAAATTTCAAATTTATTTCTACATTACTATATGTAAAAACGAACTGTAAAAATTTTCAGTATAGTTTCAACTTCATCTGAGCAAAGAACATTCTGATATCTAACATGATCCGCAGTAACCTGTACGCTTAACCGTACTTTTAACGTTCTACTTTGTTTTCATGAAGTTTTGCTTTTCGTCATCTAAAATTCGTGACATCTGAAGATAATTAATAACATGACACCATATGGCACACTGAAGTTCATTTCTACAATATTTCCTTGCGTTATGTGAAGTTTCTGGAATTTTATGTCTCCGTTTTCACAAGAAGATTACTTTAAAAATCTTCTATCACATTCCACTTAGTTGTTTGCTATGGTCTATTTTACGTATCTTTATAAAGCAGAATTGTATACAGTACGTAAACGCCACTTTACCTCTTTTAAATTTTCATTTCATGCACTAACCTTCTTTATACGGAGACAATTTCTTTTTACAATTAATAGACTGTAACAGGTCTTCTTAAACAACTTCCTAGTGGCATTACATCAATCAAATTCATATACATCAATTTCACTGAATTGACGTTGCGTAAGGGGGTTCGTCAGAACTGTTTACGAAGAAAGATTCCTTGCTGTGTTTCAAAATGTAGTGCAAAGCATTTCTTGTACATATCTTTGCCTTTTCCCGTTCCTTTATTATGGTCATCATCTTTAACCATTTAACTGTATATCGTATAAATCTTATAATATAACTCCATATCATATATATTCACTACTTTTACGATCAGTCATGTCAAGTACTTACGACACAACAGTATGAATTTTACAGTTTCAAATAAACCTGAGAAGTTCGTTCGAAGTATTTCAACTAGTACTACGAAGTTTTACTTCAACGATTAGTTTGACACCATTTATAATCCCTTATTCACCATTACAGTTTGTTTATAAATGAAAGCAACACAAGAAAAAAGTCTAATTTCACCTCATCTGGAACAACCTGTACCTGAAGATAACTTTTATTACAAAGGTACAGGAAGAAAAATAATAGAAAGAATGCAATAAAATAAAATAATAAATAAATAAATAAAAGAGATCGTCATTATTATGAACCAACCACATAGTAACTAACAACTAAGTGAAATGTGATTATATATTCTAGAACCTGGTTCACATTTTCGTACAATTATTAAGAAAACGAAAACTCCAATACTTGAATTGTTTCATTATAATCCAGACCGGGCTGCGCACATACACATAATACCAAATATTATAAGATAACAATTCTTGTTTCAGTGGCATGCAGTACTTATTTTTAACACCTCTTTAAAAGATCTTGTCCTGCGATTCTAATACTAATCATTAACTTGTTTCTGCAGAAGAAGTGATAATGTTGAAATGTTTGTAAAAGGAACAGGAGTTACTTGTATATATTAACACTTCTGAGTACACTAAATGCAAGTTGGATGCTTGTGTTCTATTCACGACTACGCTGCACAAATTATGGAAATCAAAATTAACTAATTGTGGAAGCATGTGCAATGGATAGTATAATTTAAAATAATAAATTACTGTTTCTATCTTTTATCGAATATGGAAACCTTATATTGCTATTCAACAAAAAACATACGCAGTCACTTTTCTTTCTCAACTATTTCATTTTCTACTTTTGAACAATTTTCGAAGATACACTATGGAAATTTTTGAAAACCTATACTGAAGATTTATTTTTCTTTTAAGTTGGACTAATACTTACAAGTCCTGCCTGTCCCTTTTAAAACTTTTTAACATCAAAAAATAATTAGTTTATTTACAGTTTGCTTATGTACATGTAATAATAATTCATCATTCTCCAGAACATTACCAGTAGTCGACATTTCTCTTCATGTCTAACTTTAAACGATTTTCAATATAGTGCAACAATTCAAACATCTTCAACTGTAGATCTTCAAACATTAATTTGGAAGAAGTAACTCAGTCTACAACAGGAATATATATATATATATATATATATGCTTTACTTATTCTCTTAAAATCTGGAAGCCAGTCTTATGAGAGAGTTTAAAACAATACGTAAGAGCTATCAGTCACAACCATTTCAACATGCGCACACACAAAAGGAAAAAGGGAAAGTAAGGAGTTATACATATTTACTTGTACAGAGATTATGACACTTGAAAACCATCATCTCCCTCTCTTATTTTCAATACAAAATAACTTAGAACACACACGTGGTAACACAGACTCAATCTACAGACTGTGACTAAATCTAGTACGACCTACAAATTATGCTTGTAACCTAAAGAAACTGAAAGAAACAATCCAACTAATTCTCAACACGCAAGTTTGTAAAAAATGTGCTATAAAAAACTAATATAAATACAAAACATTTTTTAAAAAAACACAAGATCCGTAAAAAACAAGACATACTTGTCAAGTATTTCGTTTTCTGAGATACAATGCATGTATGATTGCAGCAGATAGTAACATTTATATTTAAGGCAACGCTGTACCTTTCTGTTGCGATTTTTAATTTGGTTCTTTTAAACCTTCTTGTAAAACCTTGTTTTGGTTCTGTTCTTTTACGTAAGGTAAGAATACTAAACTTTTAATAAAGAAGTTTTTTTTTTTAAACAAAAGTTTATTTTTCCCTTGTTTTAAAGCAAACTTCCGTAATTCTAGCCTTTCACCTGTGTTGCTTAACACTAATATATATATGAACAAAACGAAAAGCCTTTTCATTTTACGTGTACCATCCTTAACACAAATTTAAAAAAAAAAAAAAAAAAAAAAAGTACTGTAAAAGGTAGTTGTGGTTAAATTCATTCAATGATTAACAAAAAAAGTAAAGAATAGCCTCATAGTACAAACATTCATGTAATATAGACAAATCTGCAGATAGCGATACAATTGTATAAAAGACCAATTAAACTGAGAAGTAAATACTGTATATTTACCTTAAATTTGGTTTAGAGTCTTGTGGACTTGACAAAATGGTACATTTCCCGTCTTTTTAACAATGAAACAACCTCCAAACAAGACGGTGAAATTCTATTAGTATTGTGCTTTCTTTTAACACAAACGTACTGTAGTTTTATATTACATATAAATCGAGTGAATTTCTGTTTAATTTGTGAAGCTTTAATTATATTCATCAGTTTTTAAGTAGAGCTCGTAAGCTGAGCTTTAAAACAAAATAATATTATCGCAAATCAGTTCAGGCTTAATTTGAAGACAATTTAAAAATATGGATTAAGAGAACATTAATTTTTTTCTCTCCAGTACACAAAATGTAGTAATTTCATACAGTTTCATATGGTTTCTTCAACCACTAACACACTGCAGAGGTTCTTAATTGGAAAGTATCTTCACAAAATAATGCCATTAATAAAATTAGAACTTCTTGCAAAGTTAGTACGCATGTCAAATTAACATGTTTTACAATTTCAATTGTAATAGTTCAAACTGCTAATAATATTCAAGTATGGATAACTAGATTTAACACTAATTTTCACATATGAGGCTATCCTCGACGTAACATCATTTTTATCTAATAACAATCAGAATATAAATTGAAATTCAACTCTATTGATTTCAATTAAAAAATTGAAAAAAAAAAAAACTTTCGTTTTTACTTTAGAATCAATAAAAGTGCTAAACTAAAAACATGGAATGTTGATTGTGCGGTGCAGGATCCAGTCAAATTCACATTTGAAAAGTATAAAAACTTTTTTTTTTTTTTTTTAATGGAAACAATACAAAGGGATAAAGTAAAAATATGCATTCTATCCTCCTCACTGTGCGTTAACTGTTACGTAATGTATGAAACAAATAGCTGGTAAATAGCAAATCCTTATACGGAGCTTAAAATTCTTATTGATCGTTAACATTCCATTGTACAAAACTGCACTTATAAATTTACGAACATAAATATCACAAACACTTTAACGTTTCCTTCTCTCCGGATGAATTAAGTCCACAGATTTAATTAAGTTATTCATGGCGTACAAAATAATTTTATTCAGGTCAGGCAAAAATTTGATTACGGAACAATTACATTAAACGTCCGTTTATTCCATTGTGGTTATGAATAAACATAATAAATATTATTGTAATATAAAATAATGAACATATATACACTGAACAACTATTAGGTTCAAACTATACATTTCTGGAAGGTGTGTTACGATTTTCAACCAAAACCCTGCAATATTTTCAAAACGCAATTTTTAATGAGATTTATATCAACGTAACTTTACGAATTCTCAGTATCCTCACAGTAAAACGAAATGGGAAAGCTTCGATATGAAAAAAAAAAAAAAAAAAAAAAAGGAAACCATTCACTTTAAATTTCCTTGACAAAAAACGTAAGTACAGTAAATGAGATACAACAATGCGATACAAAAAGATCTCTCTTTTTTTCGTTTTAATAGACTCGTTCGTGTTTGTTTCCTTCGTATAAAGTAATATCATCAAGATTTCCATTCTTTCCCATTCAAGCTACTCATTCATAAGGATACAGTCTGTACTATATCTGAAACAATTTGTCCCTACCAACAATACAATTCAGATATTCGTAAGTCATATATTAGTGATTAGATGCTAACACCCTTGCACCACATTATTTCACACAATATATTTAGCTTTTATATATATATGTTTTTTGTGTAATACTTTCTTTTTCATAATATCTTTCATATTCTGCAGCTTCACCAAGACTAACAATTCAAATGGAATTCTTCGGTTAGTTTTAATTGTATGTTGTGCTTGAAGATACAACACGCAAGTGATTTTTCTTTTTTAATTTGTACACATAAAGCTCATTGTCCATATAACTATCCTTTCTTTATTTTCTAGTTATCTTTTAAATTTACACTTAAATATAATCTATGTATAAAAAGGCACATTGACGGGTTTATCAGTAACATGAATTGCCTAAGAATTTAACAACTAAAATGAATTACTTAAACACAGACTAAAATTAAAAGAAAGCAATTACGTAAAGTATGCATAAGGAATTTATGAATACTGTAGAGTTGTTCTTTTTACGGAAGAAAGAAAAAAAAAGTACGAGGGGAATCTGAGAAGAATGAACTTAGGAAAGAAAAACATTCTCCATTAACATTATTGTTCTTTTCTTTACTCTTATACGCAGCGAAAGAAGCCTGTCAAATCACGATGGTCATTTTTTTTCTTCCTACAGAAAAACTCACGTCAAATTTCGCCACAAAAAAGCGGCCAACGAAAACGCTCCAAGGCGCTAACTATTACTCATCGATATTTTTGCAATCTTTCTCAATCCAATACCGCTTTATTTTGAGTTACTTGTCTTTCCTGATACGAAAAGACAAGCAGTGAAACTGGGAGAAAAAAATGTTCACAGCCAAAACAGCTCGTAACAAAGAAGCGTTTGAAATGTAGTTTTCAAAAAGGATAAAAACTTCGATCATTCGCTTTCTTCTTGAGCTCGTTCTTGAGGTGTAGACTTCAGAAATCTTATGTGACCAGCGCTTTCACTGCTGCTTCTTCTTGCTCGTTTTCTTGCTCCGCGGGAGGGTTGCGTAACTCGTGACCTGAAAATTAGGTGTATTCAATTAGAAAAATATATTTTGAAAGTTAAGTTTTTAATTCACTGAAGACAACTGAATGAATGCTGTAACAACTGAAGTACATTACCCAAGTATGTTTTCACAGTGTTGTAAATTATAAGACAGCAGAAAATATCTTACTTCCACAATAGTCACCTACCTGAACTACTTGCCTCATACGTTAAGATATGCATTTCAACATTTTCTATACAAATCGAAGTTCGTTTACCTGAGTAGTGTGCTGTGACATTTAAGAAAACTGAGATATTTCGTCGGCTTTATTCTGTGATGAGCATGTTATTGCTCTGAGATTATTTCTTAGACTACTACTATTCCATATTTAATTTTTCCTCTGTTGTCACTTAAAACTAATGCCTTTGCAAGCGTGCCTGCTTCTGAAAATGGGGTACCTTTACTAGTAAATATTACATACTGAATATAAGGAAGTAGTCATCGTAGGTAAGATTTATTTTGACAGATATTTTGACTAAAATGATGAAGATAATCTTTCTCTGCATAAAAGAAAAAAATAAATATAGAACAGAAGCACTTCAAGAAAATCTCAGAGTAATAACATGCACGTTAATATTGACAGTATAAAGTCGACGAAATATCGTAAATACAGTTCTGTTTTATTTGTTTCCTAATGAAAAGAAAAACAATGCTATAATGTTTCACTGAAAAGAATGTACTTAAAGGAACTATTGACAGTTTTCTTTTTTTTTCTTTTCTTTTTTTTTTAACTGATTATCTGTTACTTTTCTCACTGTATCAGATAAGCATAATCAGACAGGCGTAACTTACGAATTATCTTTAAAGATTTTAATTTATATGGCATTTCAATAAATATTCTATCTCGATTCGTGAACTATAATTAATTTAATCTTCGCTTAGAAAATGGGAATTTTTAAACTTTTATTTTCCTTCTAAAGAGAATATACATATTCAAAACAATACCTGCAATAACTTCATCGGAACAAACACAATGATAACTATCAGAATATGTAGTTATTTTGAGAATTCTCACTTTTCAATTATTTAATTTAATTTGCTACTAGTGGATTAAACATAGTAATTAAATAGTTATTAACTATCTACTCTATATAAATCATACCAATACAATATACTGCAAATCTCAAACAACAAACATGATTTAAGTGATGCTTCAACGGAATAAATTATTTTTAATGAAACTAACTGTAAGGAAGGAGTGCATTTTCAGATTGTACCGAAAGTAGGTCATATCCGATAAAAGTGACGAAAAATGGCCGAGATTTAGACTGTGAAGTTTTATTATACATAAATTGGACAATTTTAGTTACCGCATTAAAAAAAAACTTCAAGAAAAAGTATAATTGAAATAAAACTGAAGTATCTACTCTGAGTTGCTAATGCAAATGTTTCGCAAAAAAAATTCGGTACACGTTCAGGTAAAAGAACATGCACTAAAATTTGAAAATTTGTTTAGTTCGTGTGCGGTAAATACTTTTATATTAAATTGGCGGAATAAATGTGACACTAGCTTTTCAAATATATATTTTGCCTTCTGCAGAAATAGAAGGCAAAATAATTTATTCTGTTGAAGTACGGTATGGTATCAAAGCAATCTTATGGAAATGGATTACAGCCAGTTTGCTCGTGAAACAGGTGACAATTTAATCACAAATTCTTACAACTATAAATTGCATTGGTGTTATAGGAAGCTTTTATGCAAACTTGTAAATTAGTAAGGATGTAATAGTCACGATACATGGTTAAAAATATTTTCAGGAAACTGTTTAGCATACAAAAGGGTATGAGAACACTTTGGTTTACAAATCTAGGCAGTATGGGAATACAGCAAAACCAATTAAAATAAAACAAAAGAGACAATAATATGTGAATTGTCTACTATTCCTTAACTGATAAATTAGTACTACAAGCAGAATAAAGTAATTTCAACTTAGAGTTCTGAATCATTGTTAAAGAACTCATACTGTCTCTACGAGTCTCTGACCTTCACATCTGACCGAACTCGTTAATTTTCTGAGCACCATTCTATTATCACACTTTACTTACTATAATGGGCACCATATCATATAATGTTCCAATATCCTGAAATACTGAAATTCACGAGTTTTTCATGAAGAAAAATAAAACATTATAAATCAAAATACACAGTGTTTATTCACTTTTAAGGAGACTTTAATACAATGCTTTAGGTTATGAGGTGAATCTTATTATAACCCTAAAGTAAAAACTTATTTTATTCAGATGATTGCGAAAAACCTCCCTTAAACTGTTTAAGGAATTAAGTTGCGGCAACATGAAAGAAACATTATTTTAACATTAAAAACGTCGTAAGGACAAGCTATCATATAAATTCAGACCTCAAACGCAACAATTTATAAAATCGATCTATTTTATTGCCTTCCTGAAAAATATTTTCATGGATATTCTAAGAGTGAACTACTATTCTATTTTAAATTAATTAAAAAAAAAAAAAAAACTTTATATTAAAATATTAAACCTTTAAAAATTCAATTATACGAGTTGTTTTAGTATTTTTTTCTACAAAATTTAAAACTGACGACTTCCCTTAAAATTTAGTGATTTTGTTATACCCATACATTTTCTTCAGTTTTATTTAATTACTCGCATCTTAATTTTTAAGAGTATGAAAATCTAAACAAAATAATGCTGCGGGGAGACCTGTAGGGTTTGACTGAGGTCTCAACGTTACGTACATTAGTTGGAGCACTCATTGTTTACGTATTTCCAAAGTAATACTTTCAAAATCTCACTAGATCCATAAAATGCATGAAGGAATCCGCACGCAGATTGTATCAGAAGGCAACATGGCGTCTGGACGATAGTTAATAAACACAGTCCAGAAAGTTTATTCACAAGTAAAAAAAAGTTGATAATATTAGCTGTCTATGTAAGAGGAACAACTGACACACCAAAATAATTAGTTGGGATGAGTAGGAGATGTGTACAGAGTCTACCGAAATCAATCTATCAAGCCAGCTGAGAGCGAAGAATCTTTCGTCAAACTGTGTAGACAAAATCTTCCACGTTCAGAGAAAACGTTGAACTCAAAATGAGAATGACTACATAAACAATTTATAAAACACGGCAAAATATGATACACGTACAGGAATATTTCTGTCTAGGAATTTACAGGTAAGACAAACTATATGTTATTGTTAGCACATTGATCAATACTTACAAATCAATCAATTTTTGTTACCAAACAAAATATAATGATATATAGTAATTATGTTAATGAATATAATCATGCACCAGAATAATAAAAGACTGAAGTACAATGCTGAAGATATAATATTTTGTTATCACTTAATCCGCTTTCTTTCTTTCTCTCCCGCCCTGTTTCCGTCATAAGACTCCCAGAATCTGAACTTCAAAACACAAACATTAACAAAAATTATACTTAAAGACTTTCGATCATCTACTCCTCAGCGGAAGCACTAATGCATTTTAATTTTTTGTAAGGTTTTAATTTCAACTGTAGCAACTATCAATTAACCACGGGAGTATGTAATTTTATTATATAATCATACATTGATTGATTTCTATCATACATAATGATCCTGTTATGTTTGGCTATTTAGTGATACTGCCACTAGATGGTTCCGATAGAACTAAACGTTTCTGAATATTCGTTGCACCTACAAGAATGTATGCTTATATATCTGATAGTCTAAAAAGTATTGGGCCTTTTGAGCAGAGGTGGCATTAGTGTCCCAAATCTCGGAGTATTTGAGTAGCAGCGGATCAGACATAACGTCATTCCACAGGTGACAATTGAAGCTACTAGATGTACAAAAACTATTCGAAATCTTATAATCAGACGTAAAGTATTGCGCCGTGAAGATGTGATCCGCAAAATTGAGCTATATTTTATAATTTTATATTGAAAAAGGTGCAAATGCTGCGCAGACTCGTGAAGAAATTTGTGCTGAGTATGGGCAAGATAAATTATCAACAGTCAAAAGATGGTCAGTCTCTTTCCTTCTGGAAATTTCGATGTCGAAGATGCTCCTCGTAGTGGGCGATCAATCACAGAAAAAGTGGATATTCTGGCAAAAGTCGAGCAAGACCAGCATACTGGTAGTCACAATATCGCCAAAGATCTAAACATCCATCGCCAAACATTGTTAAACCATTTGGAGAAAACTCACTACAGAAAGAGATCACGTGGAACGCAAACGTCAAGCCTAACTCAAAAACATTTACTCGATCGAATTTTTATCTACTGAAACGTAACGGACTAGAACCATTTCTGAAGCGGTTGCTCACGAGTGATGAAAAGTGGATAACTTATAACAACGATGAGCTAAAAATCAAAAGATCGTGACCGAAGCGAGGAGACGTTCTACAGTGTGGCAAAGCCCACAAGGACACCCAGGAAGGTTATGCTGTGTGTCTGGTAGATTAGAAGAGCACCATGCATCAAGAGTTGCTGCCGTCAAGCAGAATAATACACTCGGACCTGTACTGTCGACAATTGACAGGAGTGCATCTAGCAATTCAAAAGAAACAGCCGGAACTGGTGAGCAGAAGAGGTATCGTATGCCACAATGACGACGCCAGACCGTATACATTTTTAATGGCCTGTCAGAAATTGCAAGAAGTCGACTGGGTGGTTTTCGTGCATCCACCGTATAGTCCGAACCTGGCACCATCAGACTTCATTTGTTTCAGTCTCTACAGAACTTCCTGGATGATGTTCAGTTAGTTTCAAAAGGGGCCTGTTAAAACCCCTTTGACCAGAAGCCACAGTTCAACAGCGACGGGATTTTATGGTGCTGTCTGAAAAATGGAAGGTCAAAGAACAAAATGGTGAACAATGGTTTCATTGTTACTTTCAAATCAATAAATGCGTTTTCAATTTTGACCTCGAAAAGCCCAATACTTTTCAGACCTGATATTATATATATATATATATATATATATATATATATATATATATATATATATATATATATATATATATATATATGAATATGAATTAATGACAGATATAAACTAGTACGAAACTAATGTATTAATTTTGGTGAAGTTTCTATTCACGAAGAGAACAAAATAATCTAAGCTACTTAAAACTACAATGGTCATTTATATTTCAAAATTACGGTAACAGGATACGTAGGAAGACGCCATGTACATTTGTTAATGATTGCAGTTTTGCATGATAAAGTTAGCAAGTTCAAAATTATCACTGCACTGAAATATCCACACTGCACTCAAATATCCACGCGCCAACTCATATAATTTCAAGCATACTACAATGACCCTAATATGCATCACGCAAGTACCTAATTTGGTGGAAACAGTTTGTGAAGTTCAGATGATTCCAGAGATCGAATAGGATGAAATACCTTCTACAAACTTATATAGTTTCTTGATTCTAATTTTGGTCAGGAGATTCTGTGGCAGCAATAATGGCTCACTTTTCATGTATCCTGTATGTTTCGGAATTAACTTTATCTTAATGAACAGTCAAGGATTTACGTATAGAACCAAGTAGTTTGAGTGTCTGACCCTACTCTTGTATCATCTGAATCATAGCATAATTTTAGAAATAACTGCCAAGATGTTGAACAATTAATGTAGTAAGATCTTTTTAAAAGGAAAATATGATCATGAAAACGTTTTCGCTATCGTTCCTCCCCCCCCCCCCGAATCCCCGAATTTCATATTTAGGTTAGTTCTAGTTTTGCACACAATTTATTTAGTTTCATGCCAGCAACAAAATCAAACAACGTATAAAAACAAATCACAATGAAAACCATTTACTTTCAATATTATTCCTCATATATTTTTTTTTACATTCCTTGGAGCATGTTCAGCAGCTTCTCTTTCCCCATTTCTTCATAGACTGGATCCTGCAGTACGTATAGGATTGGGGGATGGTATGAAAAGGTCGGAGGTTTCTACAGGAAATATTTGAAACAATGAGAGTTCATTATCTCAGTACAAGTTTAACTTTTAGATTTTTTTTTTTTTTTCGTTTCATATTTTGTTTCATTCATATACAGGATGTGTATGAGTGTTCAGCGAATTAAGAAACAAAGTGGCGGCTAAAGAGTCGTGTGCTGTACTACACCATTACAATATTACACTATTTCTTTGAAATAGTGATCGCAAAAACAAAACAGTTTATTACTTTCATAGCATCAATATGTCGTTCTCACAACGTATTCTTGAATTTCAACGAAACTGTTACAACGAAACTGTTAATATTAAGACAATCAATTATCACAAGCCTGACAGATCGATACACTACATTATTTTGTACCTTCGCGGAAAATTATATGTAGACTCCTTTTCCGGTTAAATAAGAAACTGAAGAATTTATGATACAACTGATCGAATATCAAACCTTTTTTAAAAGTATTTTCTAATGTACACAAATGTCCAAAATGATTATCGCATATCTATAACTGTCTTCCTGTAAGAATATACTTTGATAGTGATTTGGCAGGGTACTTTTAATACTGATACTAGGTGTATAATCGGGAAATGTATATTTGTGGTAAATTTCAAAGGAAAAGAATTACAAATACGAAAATTAGAATGAGTAAAACAATATGTTGCAAAATGGACAAGAAAGTTTTTATTTTCCTTTTATTGTTCTTATTTACTGCTCTTTTGACATGAAATTTGCTACATCCATGTCTTTGCCGATTATACACATAGTAACATTATAAGAAATACCCTGCGAGTTAGTTATCAAATTATATTCCTACAACAACATATTTATAGACATGCGACAATTTTGGACATGAGTGTGCTTAGCGACTTATTGTACAGTTAGAAACAACATTAAGTACAGGTTGGAGATGATACGAAATGATAGCTCCAACCTATACTTAATATTGTTTCTGACTACATTTAGAACATAAATATCCATGGGTACATTCTGCTTCTTTCGATTTAGTTGTAATTATTTTAGAACAAACCAAGCATCTACGAGTTTTATGTGTAATACTATCGCTTAAATTGGAACAGGTTTATGAAGCTAAAACGAACGAATAGTCGATACTTTGTATCGTATGATTTTCTTCTTAATTCAGCATACAAGATTTGGAAATCTTGGGTAAGCAGTCTTAAGTTCTGTTGTTTGCCACTTCGAAACAAATTTAAGCACGATCCTCAACGAGAACTATTTAAAGTTCTACTATTCTTTGGGAGTTGACCAAATAACATAATGAATGACTGCATATTTGTTGACGAAAGTATTAATGTCAGCATAATAAGCTGTTGATGATACTAACTTTAAACCGAATGTCTATAAATTCCAATAATTACCTTTAAGGTTCAGCCCATTTACTCTCTTAAATTATACACAAAAACAAGTAATTTATTAATTTTGAAACCTAAGGTAATGCAACTAGATTCGGAATATTAGGCCAAGGATTGTGTGTTTCATGATTTAATACAGTACGATTTACGCAACAAAATTTTACTATGCGAACTGAGATTTCTGAAGAAAGATAATTAAAGGGAGAAATGAACTATTAACAGCACGTAATTTCATGCACTAACTATAATTAATTGGAAAACAAATTATGTATTTTATGGCTAAATGTGTCTCAAGTTTTATTTTACATGGTTTATGAGCAGAACCGCTTTTACGTTTATAGTTATTGACAAAATTTTACATGTTAGTTTCATAAGTATTTTCACATCAACAACGTAAAAATTTATATACTCCTTCCGTAGTATACATCCTGTACATGAGAACTATTTCGAATACTTCAAGTTCCCACGTCCAAAATAATCAAAGATCTAGTGAAAATACTTATTACGAACTCTCATAATTTTTCACAATATTAAAAAAAAAAAAAAAAAAAATCGTAATGTTTTACATCTTTTTTAAGGGTTAGGATGGCTAGTTGAACTCTAATGGTTGTACGTTGATTTTAAAATTGCTTAATATACGTTGTCTTCGCAACAGCTTGGCCTCTTTTTTTTCTCAAGTTGTGTGTAAGATCTTCGGTAGCTGGTTCCATCCTACGGCCACTCTGTGCATCTTCTGAAGATAATGGTTCCGTAGCATCAGCTTCCTGTGTTTAGGAAAGAGACGAAGAGTGGGCCACTAGCAGCAGAACAGCTTATTGTTGTTCTTGTTCTTGTTGACACTTATTCTGCTGGGAAGGGGAACGGTAAAACTGAGTTGATGGTTCTGACGACACAATGGTGGTTTGTCCTTGATCATCACTGCCAGGGGTTAAGTCAGGTGAAGCTTTACATGAGGTGTTCTCGTCTTTTGGAGAAACTAATTGTGTTTGGGAGTTTGTAGATGTGGAAGTCTCATGCACAGTACTAACTGATTTATTATCATCATCTTCGTCGGCAAGTTCTACAGTAGATAGAGTGGTATCAATGGTCACCCCTTCTCGAGAAGATGAACTTTCACGAGACCGATCGCTACTACTTTTGTCAGGTTTATGATGCCAGAATGGAAAAATAGACGAGAAATGTCCTAAGTGATGTTTTCGCGGGCTAAGTAAACGAGAAATTGGAGATTGAGGATGAGGAGAATGAAACTGAGGTGCTGTAGGTTGTTCATGAAAGAACTTTCGTTTAAGTTGTGACGGAGAGAGCCCGATCTTCTTTCGTTCCGTCGAAGGAGAAGAGCTTTTCTTCTTTGGTCGAGACTGAAGGAAGATTTCAGATTTACTTTTTCCAGAGCTATCAGGTACTGTTCTTACTACTCCAGGTTTCAAAACAAGACGCGCACACACTGCTGACTGTTTGTTTGAATTGTCACCAACTTCGTCATCTGCACCAGAATGGAGATTAGGAGATGATGCAGCAACTGAATTATCTGTACTCTCAGCAACTTTAGGCAGGACACCGCCTTTCCCAGATTTCGCAACCGATGACTGGAGAGATTCTTCGTCAGCGGATCGTGGCCGAGGAGGAGGACTAGGGGCTGGACGTTTATGGTATTTGCCTGCTCGACCACTCTGAAAAGAACTGTTCGAAGACACAGATGACGTTCGTGATTCAGGCGTAAGAGACAACGGCAAAGATTCTGTCGACTCACAGCGAGGTTCAAGTTTTGACTCCTCTTGAACGTGAGACTTAGTATCAACTTCTATCACAGGGAGAGAAGGCGAAATCTCACTTGAAGGCTTCAAGTCAGGCGACATAGTTTCAGCTTCTTCTACGATAGACTGTTTTAATACAGGCATTTGTAATGTGTCTGCTGAGTCAGTATCGACAACTTCCTGATCTGCACTACTAGCTCCTGAAGTTATCTCGGATGCGTTATCTGCAAGTTGTGAAGTATTATGTGAACGTTCAAATTCTGAAGAATTGTGTGTGTCTGAATCCCCTGCAGTATTTTCTAACGAAGCCTGTGGAAAGCTTTGCAAAGTGTCACTAGCAGCAGGAGTTTGTGTACTTTCAGATATTTCACCTACATCATCAGCTGCAGAAGCAAACTGCGAGATCTCATTCAAAGCAGACT
This sequence comes from Thermobia domestica, assembly GCF_964235325.1. Lineage (NCBI taxonomy): Eukaryota > Metazoa > Arthropoda > Insecta > Zygentoma > Lepismatidae > Thermobia > Thermobia domestica. The sequence goes on along the minus strand of NC_137454.1, from coordinate 142,025,616 downwards.
CTACGAGTGTATCAGCAACAGGAGTTGGTTCTGTTATTGTTCTACTTGGTACAAAGGTTTCAACAGACACACACTCAACAGTAGTGAGCTGCGTAGAAGTGTAAGCGTCTGAGGAAGTTTTAAAGGGTGCAGAAGCCAAAGGAGAAGAGGGCAGAACGGGAGATACGTTGGACGAAGAGGAATCTATTTTACATGAATCCCCTCCCTCGTTGTAGTTGTCTGTTTGACCAACGAGTTCACTTTCCTTCAAACAGAAGCGTGAAAGAAAACCTTATATTACAAGCGTGAAAGAAAAGATTTATATGTTAAAAAAATAAAACTTATTTAGTAACAAAGTAACACAACAAAAATATATAGTGTGTCCGAAATCACACACCGTATGTGAAAATTTAACGTATCTAACGAACTACTTACTTAATTTCAAACCGTAACACATGTTGAACGAAGACTTATGCTTCTAGATGATCCATATGTTAGGTTTGTGCAATAATAAAAAAGAAAAGGATTGCTTAAAAGTTCATAAAGAACGGTCTTATGAGCCGAAAACCATGTTACTTTCTCATTTCAAGATTAGAATCACAGGTTTCTCAGGTGGGTTACCTGTAACATCTTCGAAATAGATAGAAGAGATAGTAATAGATCAGTTGAAGCTCTACGTGTGAGACAGTAATGCACGATAGATAATAGTGTTAGATGTATGGTATGTGACTTTCGGAAGCTCTGTAGAATAGTATCCGACTAATTAATAATAAATAATAATTGAACATAAAAAATTGTGAAATTCAACAGAATCAACACCATGGGATACCAAGTTCCTTTATAACGGAAATTAAGGATATGCAGTGAAATACATTTTCAATATTGTTGTATTTGTTATCCAGGAATTAAAATATCATCAAGAACATTAAAAATCATTAACATTTTATTTGTCGGCCAATGTCATACACGAGAAACAAAAACTTGGTATCTGCTGGTCTTTCACGCTTTCTATTTGTAAATGATATTTTATCACACAGCATCAGTGAACGAATACATTTAGATGCTACTCAGTACACTTGTATAATTACTCAAAAGAAAAGGATGGAAAATTCTTCCAAGGCCTTTGTTCAGTAGTTGAAATCAAACTATGTGCGCTAGCACATTATACAGTCTCTGGCTTAAGAATCAAATCATGTTATCACTATCAAATTACAGTTTGCGTATGTAAAGTTAAGAAAACATCACTTCTATCTAGTACATTTTAATCAATGACTAAAATTTTACTTTTTTATTTATCTATTTTTATTTTGGAGTTTCGCGTCTTACGGCTAAAGGAGACCATGAGAAATAAATGAAATGAATCGTAAAATGACAATAAATAAAACCCATGACTTGACAGGGATTACAACTCGCGACAGATAGGTCTTGAGGCAGTCAGCCAGTGTCTTAAACCGCTTAAGTATGCCAGCTGGCGCCTAGGCAACATCTCTCGAAAAAAACCACTTCTGGTTCCTATCTTTCCATCCGCCAATTCGAACTCTTGCTTTATTCACATTTTCTGGAAATTGTGCTAACAGAAACATCTACATTTGGTGATTTATTTCTACCCTTGCAAAGTGAAGATGAAAACAACGGTACACAAGTATGCATTTAATAAAATATTAGAAATTTCATTCAACTGTTTTTATTTTCAATCTTAAAACTACGTGATTTCTGGCTTTCTAAATAGTTTTAATTTACAAATCTATATGGTGTTCCTACAACACGATACAAGTTCCATGATCGAAAAGAAAACTGAAAAATTACAGATCGATTTTGGTGTTTTGAACGAGTGGTGGTGTTTATATTGATGAACACAAACGGAAGATATATTATAAATTTCTTTCATTTCCTATGGCCAAATTCAAATCTTCAAAATTATTTCATTCGTGAAATCAACGGTTCACTTCAAAAGTATTATATTTAAGTTACAGGATTCTTGTTTGTTTATGTACAACGGGTAAAAATATAGACGATTAAATTAGGCTGGAACTTTACATATACAATTAAACAGTTTTCTTCTGAAGTTGCGGAGTAGTACATCCTCGTGATATAAAGAAACAAACAAAGTACATTCTCAACGTTTGATGTTATGAGAAAAGAGGATGATAAATATATTAGCTTTTACCCCACAAGAAAGAAATGATACGATACATTGCTTTTTAAAAAAGGAAGTAGCATTTTCCAACCTTTTCTCGTAGAAATAATACTTTAAGGACTCGATTACCATTTTCCAAAATATGTATTACTTATTATGTACTGAATTAAAAGTGCCGATTATTTTTTACATATCGACCAAATACATTCCAATTTGCATTATGCATATTCTCACATTAATTATTGTAACTCTCAATTACCTTATATTCTACAATACTAAAAATGAAACAGATAGTACGTGTACGAGGAAGAGTCAAAAAGTCTTTGTGCCTATTTTATTTCGAGCATGTAGTACATTTTAATACAAAATCAAGATATACAAGGGATGCGGTAGGCTTTCTTGGAATGACTCCTGTGTAACTTCCGAATTCTTCCACGCTGTTATTAGTTGCCAAAAATATCAGGTGTTCAGGACGCCCACTCCATATGAGCAGCGAAATGTTACTCGTTTTCTATGGTGCAAGGGACATACAGCCACAGATATCCACAGGAAAATGAAATCGGTGTATGGGAACAAATGTTTAGTAGTGCAAAGTGTGCAGTGGTGGTGCAAAGAATTTGAAATTGGACGAGAAAATGTTCAGGACAATGAGCCATTGCGCCGATCTCGTTCCTCGCTGATACCGGACATTGCGCTTGCTAATGAAATGGTGATTCATCCAAAAAAACATTGCCAGGGAGCTTGACATTTCCTATGGAACTGTTTGACAAAGTCAATGATTCATTTAGATATCGCAAGATGTCAAATGTTGGTGGATTCCTTTATTTCCTAACGATGTTAACACGAGCAAGCGAATAATCATGTCACTGAACCATTTGTAGTGTTACGGCGAGAACGGCAACAGTTTGATGGACCTCATTGTCGCTGGCGACGAAATGTGAACACTGCATTACATTCTCGAGTCGAAAACAGCTGAGCATGGCGCGGAAAGATCCCGGCTCGTCAGTAACGACCAAGAAATTCCGAACAACATGATCAACGGGTAAACTGATGCTCACAGTGTCTTGGGACAAGCAGGGATCTGTTACCAAGAGATTAAATGCTGTTGCACACTCTCCCATCTGTGAGCAGCCATTAGGAAAAAGCGCCAATGTATTCGGCGATGTGGTTTTCCTCCATACAACGTAAAACCATGCGTGACGAGCAAAACAATCACCAAACTTCACTCTCGAGGAGATTATGGAACATACCCCTTACAGTCAGTGATTAATATCCTTTTAGTTCACTGGAGAAGTTTCTGGCAGAGCAGAGGTTCAAGAGCGACACCGAAACGGAAACATTGTTTGTCGTTGGTTCCGTGATCAGCCGGCTGCCTTCTACGCAGCCGACATCGAGAAACTTGTGATGCAGTAGGACAATGACGTCAACAGATTAGAAGATTATGTAGAGAAATAGACAAAGTTGCGAAGCACATTTGTACATATATCTTGTTTATAGTTTGTAATCTGGGAATAAATCAGCAGGTGGAAAGACTTTTTGATTTTTCCGCATATATTAACTACACTGTAGTTTTCCATTATGCATGGTATGAATCGTAATGCAAGAGAATTTTTCATAATTAACTAACTATTTAAATCATAATATTAGTCTAACATATTACAGTACTTTTCCTAGATGCATTTTAATACCGATAAAAATTTACTGAATTTGTTCTTTTGGCATATTGTACATGGTATGGCCTCTATCCTTCGTAGCCTCTATCTTTTCTGCTTTTCTGTAATTCTTTCTAGTATTAACGAACAGAACAGAATGTAGAAATGACAGCGGGCTTGTACCATAATTATCAGCTCTCTGTTCGATCCCCGAAAGCGAAAAATGCTGATCTGCTCTCTGTTCGATCCCCGAAAGCGAAAAATGCTGATCTGAATATTACACTTTATTTTAAGGAATAATAATGAAGTGGTTATTTTCACTGTAGGCTGGTCACATCATCTCATCATTTCTTGTACCAATGAAATACAGTAAACTAAATCGTTTAAACCAATATACTAATAATTCCTCCACCACTTGTAAATTAAAATTAAACCATACCGTTGCACTAATGTAGCATTTTCTTATACACTCTTAGTTAGTGATCCGTGTATTTACATCCCGTGCGCCTTTTACAAAACTGAAGTAGTGAATAAGGTTTAATGAGAAACATACTGAGCATACCACCATCATAGCAAATACAGGAAATGTGCTAGAAAATGCGATAGTTTATGAAGAAGTAAGGCCATCAAACAAGATACTTATATATATATTTTGTTTCAAATTTTAAAAGAAAAGTTTAATGCATAGCAATAGCTAAAGACTGCAGAAAAAGGTAAAAGCCCTATGCTTTTACAATGACCTACCTCCCCTGGAACTCCCTTTTTTGATACGCTAGTAGTGCTCCCTCGTGAGCTTTTGGCACGTGATCTTGTGGAACCAACAGAAGCTGTCCTGACTAGTGCATCCCTGCTAGCAGTTAGATTCTCTTTGGTCCCCGGGTGCCCGTATAATTGATCAGAGCTGGAATATCCTGAGCTTACATCTTCTGACGAGCGGATATGACTGTAACACAAGCATTCCACATCCAAATATCACGACCAAAATGCCTTCACCATCACCATACGAACATTACATTTCCATATACCCTATATATCCACATATCTATATATAAATACACAACATAATAGTTTCAAGCAAACTGATTGGGGTAATAATCTAACATTGTTCCTTCTTCCATGGTTTCAAAATAAAATACAATGATAATGAGTAAGGTTAATAGTAGAAGGGTTATAAAAAAATAAAAAATAATAATAAAAAAAAAAACTAATGCTAATTACGAGAGAATTCCTACAGTTTACTGTCTTTAATCACGAGATCCGGAACTGTTTTCTTTTTTAATTCTGCGATGTCCTGTACTCATGAAAACAGACATTAACAGGAAGTAAGATCACTTGAATAAAGCTAATATCTATCGTATATTATTTTATCATTCGTAAATTTTATATACAGATTTTGCTGAAAACTACAGCTAAGGATTTAGTTTTTGACAGTGTACTTCAATTCTATTTGTTTAATATTCTTCACTAATAAAAGCTAGCTAGAATACTATTACTATAAACGTTTTCTTTTTCTAATTTCAAAATTCAACATAGAAGTGAGATATTTTTTAAAGTAAAATTATTTTATTATTCCCAATACAGAATCTTACTGTGCTGTAGTTGCACACTGGATTATCAAGTAAAAATATCAACACAGCAGACGAATGACACGACTATTAGTTTCGTAGCCTCACACAGTATTCTTCATTTTTTTTTTCCACACTCCGATGATGCATTATTTGTGGCTCTAAAATCCGTTTAGTGTATTTAACGCCTTCAAAGTGTATGTGTTCTGAACAATCGTTCAAGATCGCATATATCGAACCAACACCTAAGGTTTTCTCTACTTCAATTGTACGAGGTTTAAGTCTTTACAAAAACGAGTGTAAAAGCGTATATAATTCAATTCAGTATGTGAAGATAATTCTGACTACAGAATTCAAACCTAGAACTTGTTGGAAAGCGATCCAGATAGATACAGCTTAAGAATAAAAGTATTCGACTGCAGGAAATAGACTACTATTTGATGAATCTCTCTTAACGCATGGTATTATGATAGTGAAGTGAAACGCTTATAAAGCCAAGGAAATAAATGTGCATGCCTATTACATGATGATGCATAATTCAAAACTTCATCCGACGATTTTCTATATCACATATACCACTCATGCAGCAATGTATCTACTGAAAGCACAATTGAAATGAGCATGCAAAAATACAGTTCTAGCATATAACTGACATTTCAATAAATTCTCCCCTTCTCGTAACAGTAATCCGTGTAGTACACTTTACACGGCGCAAATGGGCAAATACATGTAAATATTACTATGCTGACTACAATTCCACATGAAAAAAGGCTAGATTATTATCACAACTTACACTAACAAATATTGTATAGCAATGCTGCAGAACTTGCTCCTCAATTTCTTAACAGATATTAATAACAAAACTATAAAGAGATAATTATTTATTAAGTGATAATTTACTGTTTTATTTTCCTATATGGTATAGTTCTATTTATTAAGTGATAATTTACTGTTTTATTTTCCTATAGGGTATCGTTCTTATGAACGAAAACAACTGCTGTAATTATCTATTAAATGTTTCACTCTAGTAAAAACATAATAACGATAAACTCCTCCGTAGTAGTACAGCACCTCCGTAGCAAAATCTTAATTACTAGGTTGTTTAGATCTTCCTGTTAGATTATAACCCAAATTGTTACCAAGAAAATATTACACATGAAATGGAGAACTACAAATTATTAACCTACTTTTACATCCCTATAGCTTAATCATCTAATCCTTGTTTTCTTAAAACAAGAATAATTCAAGAAATAATTCACTTAAATATAAATGTTAACTATTATATTGAATATTATTTCATTCTTTATTTGCTTTAGTTGCTGTAATATGAAGAGAATAAGAAGCAACTTCGTTAACTTTCCAATCGGACTCAAGAATGGAACAAACTAATGTTTGATATCTTTTGTTCGCTGATCAGAAATGAGGTACTTTTTTTTTTTTTTTTTTTTTTTTAATTGTAACCATGAACAAATTTTTACAGTAAGTTATTGGCCATAGGGCAACTCAGTTCTGAATCAAGACACGAAAAATTTGCTAAGGAGGTAAGTTATGGAGAATGGGTGATTTTTAAGCTAAAATGGTCGAATTTTTTCAACCGCCCCAGCTGACTGAGAAGGCACCCTATGTTAAATGAAAAAGCAATGTTGCCAGTTTAGCAGGTTGTTCTCTTGCGCTCCTCAGGATATTAACAATACAGCATTGTTGGGGAAACTGATCCGAAGTGATCTCAGTTCCCTCATACAACAATGTGCATGTTACCCATTTCATTTTTTGCGTGCCTTTAATGTTCCGTTTGAACAGCCTGCTGAATTGGAAACGCTGCTTTTCTATTTAACATTGGGTGGCTTACCGGTGTGGAGCCGAAATGGCTGATGCGATTGGAGAAATTGCACCATTTTAAATAGGAAACCACCTACAACTCCTCTTCCTTTCAGTTTTTTTCATATCTTTATTTATAACGGAGTCGGCCTGTTGGTCCGAATTTTTGATACACCCGGCAAATTAAATACTAACCGATAAAACAAAATCTACTTGTTTTACTTATAAACACAACTTCAAATTTTACTGTAAGATTTCTTAACTATATATCATAGTATAACCTCAGCTCTGTTTTCATATACCAATAGTTCAGTATTTTTAGAATTTGCAAAAAATAAGAAAAAGAAAATTAATAGTACGTAACGAAAGACTGCTAATACAATAAGCACTTTTTGTAGCAACACGAACAGTGAATGTTTTAATTACCTTAGTGCAATACTTGATTCTCTAGAACGAGAGCTTCTTTGTCTCACATCAACATCGACCTCAGGGAAGTACATGTCAACTTGACTAGCACCTGAAGCAGATCGTCGAGGGCTGTAACCTCGTGAATGACGAGGCTCCAATAATCTTGGATCTGCAACGACAAATTCCAGTTATTCCATTTCGAAATCATTCATGACTGATCTTAACCTGACCAGGATTAAAACTTAAGAAATAGTTCACAGAGGCGATAGTTTGCGAATTTCAAATAACATTACTTTTTTTTTTTTTTTAAACAAACATAATGCTGCTAAGTTGAAAAACTGGTTCCATTGACATTACTTGGCATGCACTTTATCATATTCAGTGGACTTAATTCGGAAAGTTTGACTAAATTTGACACTACTTAACGCACGTTTATTACATTTTTTTTTACGATCTTGCGGATTTCTTATACCGGAATTATTACTACAAATATTGTGAACATATAAGAACTATCCTCATAATTTTTAATTACATAAAAAATCCATCGCATTTACTTCAAACAAATGTCTTCGTTATTTCTGAACATAAATATTGTAACAATAATGATGATATCTGAATTCAGACTGCGATAATCGTTTAATTATGCACTAACCGCTGCAGATTAGAGAAAAGACGAAACAATAATATGAATTATTAACCAAATAACTGAATATGTAATTAGAATGTAACACTGCGCGTGTTAAATGTCGGCATGGTTGCTGTGGGAAAGAAAGGTAAATGTTTCTTTCATCTATAACTTTTGTTAACAAAGCGTACTCTTAGTGTTTCAAGGTGATTTGCAGTAAGTAGAAAATCGATCGGGGTATGATTATCTAGTTAGGATAAGGAATTTAATTCGGTATGCAAGTTTTAAGGCATGGCGTTCTAAAATTCAATACCAGCACTGACTCAAGCTGTAAGACCATGTTTCACTATGAATGCAGAGAGGTCTTGTATATTTTAGTGTAGGTGTCTGCTTGTAGTTCCCAAGTAATTCCAGCTACTCGTTTAAGAGTATGTTATTTCCATTTAAGTTTTGAATTGAGATAACTCCTAAAATATTTGACAATATTGCTTCGGTGTATCTGAACTTAGTTTTTTCTTTGGGGGGGGGGGGGATGTCGCTTACACACACAAAACTTACAATAATGGTGATATTGTTCAACTCTCCGGTATTCCGAGTTTGATAGGTTATTATTAATGGAGACATATGCTGCTTATTATCTTGAAAGTAATTAATACATGAGAATTAATACAGGGCCGGCGCGACGGGGAGTCGAGCCGTGCCACCAACCAGGGCGGCAAAATTTGAAAAAGAAAAGAATACTATCAAAATATAATGCTTCGTAATAGGCCCATATGGAAAAATAAAATTGTGTTCACCTGAGAATGTAATTGAACTTACTTCACTTACATTCAGGAAAATACTCACTCAGGAAATTCAGAGCATTCCCCCTCATTTTTAATCCAGCGAATTGGCCTCATAGTACAAATGATTTTATTAGAACCACCCTAGTCAAGAGAGGTCCTCCAGAGCAATTAACCAAGTTTGACAACTGTTCCAGAGATAATTTCAACCGTTGGTTCACAGATAAATGTTACAAGTGCACAGTTTATAACTGTGTAACTGTGTTCAGAAAGTGGTTAGTTTATTCAGAAAGTACGAATGCTATTTTCTGTTATTGTTGCAAATTATTTTCCCCAGGTACAATATATTTTACAGTTGATAGCTATAACAATTGGCGCTACATTGTTGAAGCGTTAGCTAGTCATCATAGGTCTCCTATTCAACTTGAGTTGCAAAGAAGGTGGATGGAGTTTTCGATAAGACTGAAGAATGGCCTTACAATTGACGCAGAACACTAGAAAATGTTAAATGCCGAGGCACAACATTGGAAGAACGTAATAGAACGACTAGTTGCAATAATACTGTTTTTAGGTGAAAAATGTCTACCGTTACGCGGAACATCAGATAACTTTATACAAGTAATAATGGCAATATTCTGAAATCGGTAGAACTCTGCAAAGTTTGACAGCGTCATGGCCGAACACATTAAAAAACCATGGGAAGACAAAATAAATACCACCGTTACTTAGGAAAAGATGTTCAAAATGAAATTATTCAAAATTTTAGTGAACAAATAAAAAGTAAAATACTGTTTTTGTTGAGAGCTGGAAAATATTATAATATAATAATAGACTGTACGCCAGATATTTCTGGTACAGAGAAAATGACAAAAAAATAGTTTGTTTTGTACAAATTACATACAGCAATAGAGAATACCTTGCAGATATTTGCGAACACTTTCTTGGTTTCGTACCGGCAGCAGACACCACTGGTCTAGGACTAACAGAAATAATAATGAAACAGCTAAAGGAAATGACCATTCCTATCGAAGACAAAGGGCCAAGGATATGACAATGGTTCCAATATGAAAGGCAAACATTCAGGTATTCAGAAGAGAATTTTAGAAATAAATTCCCAAGCCTTCTATGTTCCTTGCAGTAGTCATTCACTAAACCTTGTCGTTAACGGACCGTTTCATTCTTTTGTATAGTAAAAAAACTGACTTTTTTTCCTTGCGTCAGTTCAACGTTGGGCCGTACTAAAGGAACATATTAGCAGTATCACAGGCATTACGCATCACAAAGCGGGAGAGCCGAATTTATGCTCTGACTCCACTTTGATATCAAATAGGAGGTTTATAATGCCTTACTTAAATAACAATAAAACCGAGAGCATGGTCTCCCATGGTATGTGCAGTGACGGATTTAAGTATAAGCTAACGAAGCTATAGCTTAGGGTCCCACTCATTGTCAATTGGGGTCCCAAAAAAATTAAGCGAAAAGAGAACTGAATGCAAAATTCTAAAATATACTATAAGATAAAAAATAATAAAACCTACATTAGCAACAGTAATTTGTGTATGTTTCTATGATGTAAGTAATGGCCTCTCTTCCTGCCAGCTTTCTAAAATATCAAGTTTACTCATTTGTGTATATAGGGTTCCCATACGTTCTACATGGACTGGTTGTACAGCTGGACATAAAACGGGCCCCATTACCTTCAATAGCTTAGGGCTTCAACCACATAAGCATAGTGAGCAAAAGTCTCTAACACACTGATTCTCATGTGTTGGATGCAATTGGTTTTCTTGGAAATACATCTGAGTACTTTGAGAGGAGCAAAAATGATGCGAAGTTTCTATCTTACTTAGTTGACGCGAAGTCGAAAGAAGAGGCAGTTTCAGTGCGAGGCAGAGGATGAAGAGATTGAAGATCCAGAAACAAGATACAAGATAGACTTTTATTACAAAGTTCTAAACGTGATTGTGTTAGCTTTAGGGGAAGGGCTTGAGCAACTTAAACTTAAAAAGCGAGTATTTCGATTTTCTTTACGATATAAGTAATCTTAAAGATACGCCACCTGAACTTTTGTCTGAAAAGTGTACTAAACTTGCCACACAAAGAATCGAAAGATATTAACCCCCGTGATTTGAAAGACAAACTGAAAGTGTTATCCGCTATAATTAAGCCTAAAAGTTCACCAAAAGAGACTTTAAAATTAATTAACGAACATGATTTTGCTCCCAATGTCAGAGTTGCACTTAGGATTTTGTTAACCTTACCTGTAACAGTGGCAAATGGAGAAAAAAGTTTTTCGAAACTTAAGCTTATTAAAAGTTATCTACATTCTTCCATGTCTGAAACACGCTTGAGTGGTCTAGCGATGATATCAATAGAACATGAATTGGCTACAACATTGGGCTACGCGAATGTGATAAAGGAATTTGCTCATATCAAAGCAAGGAAAGTTTCTTTCAATTAAGGTATGTTAGATTTATGTATCTCTATTGTGTTTTAGTACATTATACGGCTTAGGCTAATCACTTAGTTTTGTAGTAATATCTGATCCACTATACAGATTTATGCTCCATTCTCCATTAGAAACATCTTTTGATATAAAATAAGCTTAAAAATCTTAGTCGTGACTAAAGCATATTTTTTAAATTTTATTTTCTGTATGCGCTACTGTGTTGACTAACGTTAACAACGTCTATCATATCTGTGAAATATTAAAATTTTTTATTGTATTATTTAAGTACCAAAAACTTTTGTATAAGTAAGTACAGGAAGTCAAAGACCTATCTATAAACATGGTTTATTGTTAAAATATAGAAATTGTCAAATGCATAAACAACTCCAAAATAGTCTACAAGGATATGTGACGTCCTAGTTGTTTATATATTATAAGCCAGAGAAAGTATTTCTCAGATACATATAAATACTTCCCAAAATTTCCAGTCAGTATGGAGAAAGAAGACGGGAAGGACTACTGGCTTAAGTCGATATAAACGAGAAATGAGAATTTGCTCAGTACAAAGACTTGTATGTAAGTTTACCTTTTTTTAAGTTGAATTTGTCTTGTTGAGAATGTATTTACAAATATTCTCATGAGGTCTCCTGATAGGCCTACCAAAGACCAGGTCCTTCAGATCTTGGTAATTTTATGAAGTTGCTTCTTCATTAGTCTTTTGTAACAGCAGACATTCTTTTAGTGCACTAAATTACTAAATTACTTATTTACTTAATTACTTGTCTATCTACTTAATCAAGGTTTAGATTGAATATGTCTGCAACAGTTGTAATGAATTGTTTTGTTAATCAGTCATTTTATGATCCAATAAATGTATATCAATTTGATTTTCATTTATAGACATTTGAAACCTCAACTAGCATTCAATATGTAAAATCATAACCACCATACTACCAAATCATAATACTACCAAATTAGATTGAATTCTATTAAATATAGGTGTCTGTAGATTTAACTAAATAATCAAAACTTAACTCCAAGATCTTATTAAATAAATTGATACACTACTGTATATCACAGATATACAGCAAAATCAAGCATACTGAATATTGTGTCATTTATGGAGTAGTTTAAATATTACGCAAGCATTCGAGAGAGGTAGTTCAATTTTCTTTATTTTTCCATTCCGTACATGTTTTTAAATGGAGTATATTTTTTTCGTAATACTTGAACGTCTTCTGTCAAAATAAGGTTTACGAATTAAAGGAGCAGCATGTCAAAGTACCGCCCAGGGCAGCAAAACGGCTAGCGCCGGCCCTGGAAGAATATATGCTGCAAGTTATTGAAAAAACAATAAAATAAACGTCCTTTGTTGACGTTTTGTTTTCCTTTTTCGATAATTTTATGAAGTTCAAACACCAAATTTGACGATCCATAATTCGGGAACTAAAAGCCTGCAATACTATAATATTTTACAAGGCATATCAGGTCAATATCTATCATCTTGCCAAATTTGATCTGGATCGCATGAGTTCGGTTGTCTTCTTTTCCTAGATTTTTCAGTAAAAATCACGAGGACGAAGAAAATAAATTTATAGATTAATCCATTATGTCAAACGGTATCAAACATTTCCTCCGGGTCGAAAACTGGGAAACAGAATGGAAGTTCCTTATTAGCGTAGTGTATATTATATTATATTATAATATATATTAGCAATGTAGATTTATAATATATATATATATATATATAAACCTACATTAACGGCGATATTCCTCTTAATGAGTGAGAGAAGATCATAGATACTGGGAGATTGTGAAAACTACGTACCATAATTCTTTCAAATATTTTCCCCTAATGTAGATATGAATTGAATAGGATAATGTGACTGACGCTTTGTTTAATTATTATTCGGTTTGCTAAAATTTCTATACCTTCCAGAATAGGATTACTGCCTAATTCTAAGAACAAACTCTTACAGATCACCTAGAGCTTGCAGAAGATTGAGGGGACCTTCCTTATACAGTGCAGCCCACTTACAACGAATTTCAAGGGACCAACACAATGAGTTCTTCATATCCGAACTTAGTTATAAACAAACTCATGTATTTTTCCGAATTATGAAAAAAAAAAAAAAAACAACAAGGATTAGATACGCAGATACGCAAAAAAGAATATATAGCAGTATAGCATTACATCTGAAGATAATTTTATTAGTTAGTTTGTTACCGTTCAACCACGCTAACACAATGAGCTCCAGTGAAAACAAATTTATTTTTAACCTCGACCTTGAACTCTTGTGGACGCGCGTTGCCGAAAATATCTGTATCCGGGGCGATTTCTGCCGCTGTCAACCAAATGGGAGAGGGAGGAGTGTGTCACGCCTGACTTGCACAGTGACAACAGCTATGAAAACAGTTTTGCGGTATCTAAGTTATCCACGAGCAGAAGAAAAGAAAATATGATCCCATTCTGAACACCTCGCTATAAGCGGTCTTTACGGAAAATATTGTTGGAAATATACGGTCATTTCTTCTATGTTTTAAATAGGCGGTGTGATGGGATTTATGTTCGTAATATCCAATAATTCACTATTTCCGAGTTCGTTATAAGTGGGCTGCACTGTATATCACAACGTGGTACGATGTTTTTATTTCTAATTAATTCTGTCATTTTACTTCGTGTAATAGGAATTGTTAAAAGGTTGAAATTTTCGAGGACATGATCAGTAATTACTAGTAAATATTCATCATGAGGAATGCTGTATTGTGCGATTCTTCCGTATATTAGACTTCGGTCTCTATAAGGAATGAATCTGTTGTAAGGCATTAGCAAAAATAAGTACCTTTTATACACCTGAAGTAGGTATGCAATATTAAGATCAATAAGTGGGTAAAGAAAACTTACTTTACCAGTAAGATGTTTAAATTTCTTCCAGAATTTAATTGGATGACCTTCATCTATAATGAAGCGACAGTAGCTGAATGTACGTAAAATCATGTATTTACTCAATTTTCGTTCTATTCTGGGTATTCTGCTTCTTGTTAAATGTGTCTAGGCCAATTAGGTCCTGAGCTATGTAACTATATGCACGGAGAATCATCTTAGGGAATCACGAATGTAACAACTGCACTTTGCTGCAGCAAAAAGTACTCAAAGTTGAAACTGAGTAAACAAAAGACGACTAAAAAGTGCCAGGTCTGAACGGATGCTATTGAATATAGTTTAAGGCGATAATTAATAAATCGCTAAATGCTATACTTTATGTATGCATGTATGTGTTCTAGGAATTCCAATTTCAGTTTTTCCTAAAGTGTTAATTTTTAAAAATGTATTAGCATATTATATTGAAAATTTTGCATATTAATTATATTTATTCAATTTTTCCAAGCTTTCGTTTAATTCTTCAAAATTCTTCAAATCAGTTTTGTTCCATAGAATGTTACGTATTATTGCACACATATAGTCACAGCAAATTAATTTCAATAGAACGAGTACAGTTTATTTAAAATTATTCCTTGCCGGTATTTACAAAATTATCACAAATATTAAAACTGATTACCTTTCTATTTTGATTCTGGTACAGATGCATGCTCAGTAGCCCAGGTGATTAAATTGTGTTTTGATAATATTTGAGTTTGATTACAAATAATGAAATGTGAATTATAGAATATGAATGAATGAGTAGTTTTTCATTTATGTATCGGCCAATATTAGAGTAAGTTAGTCATGTGCGTTATAAAATGTGTAGAAAGCATGCAAGGCTATTATAATTTGTACTTGATACGTATCTTGACATTTCATGAATGCAAAAGTAACGATTTAGTATTTCATAAACTATGCATGTAAACACCTGAACACAAACTTGTACGAAAATGTGAAATGTAATTTATTTAAAATTTGATGATTTCATAGCCATTAAAAATCGATTACAGCGACGACTATTATGAAAACTGAGAATTAATTCCGATTAGCTGTTACGAGATGTTCATTATTTTTCCTTTTTGTTTTCTCTCTCTTTTAAAAATATTCATATACAATTTGCTGAGAATGAAGACTAATCTAATCAATACAAAATCTTATTTCAATAGTCAGCTAAATAATTTCTTTGCAATTTGAAAACTATTTCCTAAGATTATTTTTACTGTAACTGCCGGTAACAGCAGTAATATACACTACACGCCCCTGCTCTTGACCTATATTCTGTAGTGTCCTTTCAGATCTGGCACTTCTTAGCTTCCTTCTGTGTACCAAATTTCAGCTCAATCGGCTGAGTACTTCTTGCTGCAGCGAAGTACAACTGTTACATTTGTCATTCCCTGGGAAGATTCTCTTTGCGTCGAATCAATTAAATCTTTATTTTTCTAAATCGACTTGACACCAACGGTCGTATCTTGAATAGTCTTGGTAACCACAAGGTAAACGGAAACTTTTTTCAGCATTAAAAGTCAAGTCTCCATTCAAGTATATTATGACGGTCAACTACACTGTTCCTGTTACGCATGGAGTTGAAAGAAGGATCAAATCATATACTTTGTCGTTTTCATTCGCAGAAGGGATGAAGCATACTTACGGGCCACAATCGGCCGTCATTTAGCCATCACTGCTCTCAGTAATTTTGAATCATTTGGACTTACCGGCCATGCAAGAGACGTGATCATAAATGTGACGAAATTCATTCTAACTATTTAGGGTCAACTCATCTGCTGTTTCTATCATATTACTCATTGACAATTGGTTACTTGTGTTAATAACTAAATGGAAGAAACAGGAGAAATGACCAGGATTAAAAAGTTTCTAATAATTTGTACGTTGTCATCTCGACCTGTGTTACTGCTACTAGGAAATGGGCCACTTATTACTAACATTTGAAGTAAGTTGTTTAACTCTTCCAACACATATACGCAGAATGTACAAATTAATGATTAGTAGCATATGGCTGTAAGTTTGATACTTGAACAGATATCGTTCTTTACTCAGTATTTCACTAGATATTCTAGAATCTTCCGCGAATATTTGTGACAGTAAAAATCATTCAAGACCATTAAAATGTAATATAATTAAAGGTACGTACCTATGATACCATCTCCCTCGTCCATATCAGCATCGGGAATATTCGGAAGAGCTTTGCTATTTCGATTGACGTCTGAAACAGCATCTTTGTCTGCTGAAAGATCACTAAGGCTATAGCTCTTTCGTAGATGATTTACAAGACCACCTCCACCCTGAAAAGAAAAACAACGAGGGGAATTATTTAATAATCTATTTTATGTATTCATCCTTATTTCTTTCCATAGTAATAAAAAAAAAAAAAAGATGCGAGTGGTAATGGCATTTCTTACATTGAATAGAAATCAAAATTTTTTTCTCTTCAATAGTTCATCATAAAGATTCAGATTGTAATTCTAGTGGAAGAAAATAAGAAACATTTCGTATTATTTATAGTATTTTTCATAATTAACTGAAACCAGAGTAGTAGTAATAGCTATTGCGAGGCCATTAAAAATAAAAATTCAAATTTTTTATAAGATAGTTTAAGAAAATTCAGCTATAAAGGCACACTCATGTCCAAAATTATTGTCGCGTGTCTATAAATATGTTGTTCTAGAAATATAATTTGATAACGAATTCGCCCGGTATTTCTTATAATGTTAGTATGTGTATAATCGGCAAAGACACGTATATGGCAAATTTCATGTCAAAAGAGCAGTAAATAACAATAAAATGAAAATAAAACTTTCTTGTCCATTTAGCAACATTTTGTTTTACTCATTCTAATTTTCGTATTTATAATTCTTTTCCTATGAAATTTACCACAAATCTACATTTCCCGATTATACACACAGTACCAGTATTAAAAGTACCCTGCAAAATCATTATCAAATTATATTGTTACAAGAAGACAGTTATAGATATGCGACAATCATTTTGGATGAGTGTACGTCTTTCAGCAAAATTAATTCTGTCGTTCAATGAAAATTAAGTAGTGTGTACGCTACTTAATAGTTCCAATGTATGATTTCCTCTTATATAAATATTCAGTTTATAAGGTATGATTATTAGAATAATTCCAGTTATAGAATATTTTCCAAAATATACTGCTCTGACGATTATTTTTGTTAGAATCCTGAAATATTTCTCTTTCCGATTATTTCATAGATCGGAAACAGTGTATTGATCTACGACATCGCCAATGGATATTAAATTCCATCATCGGTCAGTTGAAGCTATTGAGAGAATGTTTTGTTCAAAACTAACATAACTTTTTCGCTCTAGAAAGATACAATAATGTTATAAGAAATGAACACCTACTACTTTTTCAGAAGCTGTAGATAGTTATCCTTAACTAGGACTAATAATTTTTACATTTGTGTAATGATTTTCACTTTGATTTCATTATATCTTTCTTTTCTCAGTACAAAGAAAAAAAAAATTAAAGGAAGTTAATAAATATGGAATTCCAGTGCATACTCAACTCATTCAATCCGCAAGGGACGCTTAATAAGAGGTCATACACACTTTAGCTGAGAACATTTGGTATCTTAGATGAACATTCGATTGTACAATTAATTGGATAACTTGCGATCTGAAAATTTACTTTTTCACTCTCAGATATACAGAAATATTTATCTTAACGATTAAAATAAAATTAGTTTCAGTTAAAATCCATCTTCCTCAAGCTTGTATTCTATTCCTTCTACTTCTATAACCTTCATGTAACTTAAATTGGGTAGAAAATGTTTTGATATATACAGCAGCCAACAAAAAGAAATGAGAAATGATCTACTTATTTAAAAACAGTTAAAATAACACTGGTTACAAGATGTGCAAAATCACGTTACACTTTCGTAATAATGACGTGAAAGTAATGAATAAAACAAATTCAAAAGGAAACCTAACAAATATATTTATTACAATATATTCTTATTCCTTTGTTACCTGGTTCTTGAATTTCATATACGAATGTATCTAAATAAACAGCATGTAAAATTGTTTTAAATTTGTTTTTATTATTTTCACATCATTTTAACCAAAATGTAATAAATCTTGTTTATATATTTTGTAACCTATTGTTATATCAACGACATTGTTAGATCATTTCTTCTTATTGTTAGCTGGTGCATATATCAAAGTAGTTTTTAACTAACGTACGTTATGTGATGGTTATATTTCAAACGTTATGTTGTACACCACACTTTATATTTTGCTTGTCTTAAGTTACGCACGGTATCTTGCGAAACACTGTTAAACGATTTCATGGAAAACTTATCATTGCAGGAAATTCCAAACCCATTGATAAAAATATATTTCAAGTTAATTCTTCGACATGTAAACCTACAAGTGCGTATTTCTTACTTTATGTTCTTGCGTGAAATTTACCGACAAAACTATTTATATTAAGCAGTGAATAGGATAATTTAAAATTTAAAATTAGATGTTATCCATTAAATGCTCACCACTATGATCATCCCACGGACACTCCAACAAATCCGTACACCACTGATTCTCACAGAATTCCCAGTCTTGTACTGAAGCCATAACAATCTCTGGTGAACTTCAAATGAACTACAAACATACAAATAATGTTTGGGGTGGGTACTAAAAGGGCTGAACTATGAAGATACGAAACCCAAAACCAAAAATTGGGGAAAGATATACTACAACCAAATTTTCTACTCACTTCACACTCTTCACTCACAAGGAACAAAACCTACAAAAGCCAGTTTGTTTTAGATGACATAAGAGAAGAAAGTTAGTGTCAGATTATACAAGATGCAATTAACTACAGAAGCGATCAAATTAATTAGTAAGCCAGAAGAGAAACAATGAAGTTGGATTGAAAAACAATGTGTAACAAACCATGTATTTCGAAGAATTTAAGATGTATATATTACATTTATGTACAATAGTAGACAAAATAATCCGAATTACCCTCCACCTGGAACTTCACATTGATTTTTTCTTTGAATTAATAGATATATAAATATGGCGAAGTATGTGGTAACATGAATTATATAGCACAAAACTATTTGAAATAATCAGTCAGTGTTATTCTTTCTGCTCCTCCAAGTAGTTTCTTGAATAATCAACAACAGCTCACCAGTAGTTCGTGTTAGGTATCCTTTAGTAATAATCCAATAGCAAGAAAAAAAACCTAGTGCTATTGAGCTACAAATAAACGATAACAAATAAAGAATTCGAAGGACTTTAAATGTCATCACTGAATTTGAAATCGAAACGAACAATATAAGCTTTCTCTTATACAGTACACCATAAACTAAATGAAAATCTGCACTTGCGTGTTTGATTATTGCAATTTTAAGCTTCAATAGTGATATAACGAATTATATCAGACATATTAAACGCATTTTACTGTTCTTTGCAAGTAAGGGTGCGCGTTCAAACAACTTTTCTTCACTTTGCACTCTGATTTAACGAATAACGATAACACAAACTTTAAGGTAGTACAAATAATATGTTAATCCAATGTTTCAGATTAATTTTTGATTGACTGTGCTATAATAATATAACTAATAAAATTGTATTATACTATTATTTGGGATTGAATCCAAAGTCGTGTACTTGCGGAAGGATTTGAATCTGGGAACACGTACTGCAAGCAAATTATCTATCTACAAGGATACGGAGACCTCAGCTTTGCTCTTTTTGATACAAACCTAAGATTATTTTCTTTTCTTATGCTAGCGGATCATCAAGTAATACTAAGCGGATTCCTTCAGAAAAAATTACTCTCACTATATCGATTACGTTTTAAATACACTAATGAACTGTGGACACGTGTTTTGAAGTTCAAATTAGTGTCATGCATGCTCTTTGTATTAAGCTCTGTAGATAGAAGAGCTCGTGATATTACTGCTCTGCGAGGCTATTACTTTTATATTACACACTTCTTATCTATTAAAACAGCAAATAGAAATGTGCTCTTTCTACGAAGTAGTAATAAAAAAAACTCAATTTAGCAATAAAAATCACATCTTTAGTACAAAATTGTACTATGTAAGTAATACAGCTTATTTCTGAATCAAAGACGACCCCATATTTTTAACAGAGGTTTACAAAAAATACATCTATAATATACACTGGGTATATTTTCAGAACTTACTACAAAAGTACACTAAAAATCAAATATGATACAGACCCTCCTTGGAATGGTCCACTGAACCTGCGAACATTCAAAGCTAGAACAGTAGGCGAGGATGAGAGTCAAGTTAGAGCTTAATGGAAGCTCGTGATTCTGTTCAGTAATGAAAACTCCACACCTTATGTCTCGAAAGCAAAACCACCTTACATTTTTTGGCATAGAATTGCAGAAAGAAAAAACTTCGTCCTATGTTTAGAAATATACAGTAGATATATACACACTATGAGGCATAGTGTCTCCCGTGCAACAGAAGAGAGCACTCACCTCCGGCAGTGAAATTTCTGGCTTGATCTCAAGCCATGTGACTTTCTGATGAACAGCATCGTGCTCGTGGGTTTTCTCGGGATTATCTCATTTTCCCCACATTCTAATTTTACTAATTCTTTCATTATCATTCACTTCGCCTCTTTTAGCCTAAATAGCCCCAATATGGACGTTAACGACTACAGCAAGATGGTACAAGATGTACGAGAGAGGATGGCGAGAATTTATGTGGTTTGTGGAGTAGGGAGCGAGAAAATCTATATTTATCGGAGAACGAAGAAACTGTACAGGTAGCTTAAAAGTGGAGTGTAGATACGAACTGATGAAGTTTGCTCCGATCAACCGCACCCTATGAATACGCCTGACAATGTCACTACTGTAGATCGAGTAATACGACAGAAACGGGAGGCAACAATTAAGAGACGGCTGCAAAATTGACGAGGTCTGTGGAACACTGCTAGGACGTTATGAGATAGAAAAGTTATCGTCATTGGTGACGAGTACTGGGTACACTATTTCCAACGAGAAGTGACGTTGTCCTAATTTGGAATATAAAGGTGCTCAATGGAACATCACATGCCCAGAGGACGCAACATGAGCAATGAGTCATATTGTGATCTGCATGAGAATTATTTGAAGTCTGCAGATCAAAACGTCGTGATTTGCTTGGTTCTGATCTGCTTATCAGAACCAAGCAGCAGTGACAGCAGCAGAACTAATCGGCAGCATGATACCGCGAAGCCAATAAACAAAAAAAGAACAAAAAATGAGTGAGATATTCGCTCTGGGTATTTGTCACATCTGTACATTTCTTTGATCTATCATGGATATTTGGATTCTTCAACGGGTAGTTGGGTGGAAGGAGTTTTGCTTCAATGAATACTAGATATAATGCTAGGGTCGTTACACATTCTTTTTCTCTCGCGTGGACTCTAGACATTAGTGAAGCACTGGCGAACGTGCATTAATATAGTTGGGATTACGTCGAAGAGATTTAATGTTTGTAATTATATTGCACATATTTTGTTAATTAAAGAAAGATTAACGTTACCTTTTGACTGGCTGCTTTATTTTATAAATATAATTTTAAAATTTATGACTGACTCCTACAAATGAGTTTCAAATATTTGAATTACAGTTAACTGTCAGGTAATGCGACATGTAAGAAAAGGAAAGCTGTGCAGCAAATATCGTTTAAATGGTGCAAGTCAAATCGTTTCACTGACATATTTATAGATGAAAATTTAGAACGAGTCCGTTCATGCCAAATGTAACAAAAGAAATAATTGGTCGATATTACCGAATCCAAAAATAATAATTTATTTTTTAAAATCATTTTCCCAACTCTAATGGCAGCCATTTTTGTTTTAACAATATCTGAGGATTCTTGCGTTTATAGGAGTTTGCGTTAACTTATATTACTCAGACCTGGCGAACCCTGGGTTTGTTTAACATTTACATCTTGTCAGCTACTTCAGGTAACACAAGTACGTTTAAATGTAATATGACATATTAATTGAGATCATATTATAATTTATTAGTGTTAAGAAAAAAAAAAAACACACACACACACTCTCACTCTCTCTCTCTCTCCGTTTGTAGCTTGGATTGTCGATAAATCTCAAACATGATATTTGCACAACAGTATAATACACAATAAAAGGTATATCTATCAAAATTTCAGATTTTCAAACTTTATCCCAACAAAGATGCGGAGTTCCAAATCTTAATTTCTTTTTTTTAATTTTCCGTTTTGAAACATTGATTTTTTTTTAATTTTCCGTTTTTGAAACACTGTAACTTGTAAAGGAAATAACTCTCAATGTTTATTTTTTATTTTTCATATACTACAGTTAGGTAGTTACACCTCCCTCCCTAACAATTAAGACCCAGAATACATTCCTTCTTGGGGTGATATGCCTTCGAACATCGCAAATTTGTCAATTTCGATGTCAACTGTTTAGGTAGATTTGGATTACTTTGCATACAAATTTCATTATGTATGTATTGGAAATAAGATAGGCTGTATTTTCCTGAATAAAATGTTTGTTTTTCATTAACCTTGAGTTCATATCAGGTCTAATTTAATGCAAGTCCCTACAAAAGTAAAACGTGCAGTCAATCAAAAATGGCTGCCATTAGAGTTGGGAAAACAATAAAAAATAATATAATATTATATTTATATATATATATATATATATATATATATATATAAAATTTTAAATTATGTAGGAAAAAAAGATCATAAAATGGTCAAACAACCCTCATCAAGCTCACTCAATATAGACTGACTGAACGCTAAATCAGCGAGTAGCCATTACTTACTACCTGTACAATAGCCAAGTTGCATTATAAAACATGTTTAGTTGTAAAACAGAAGGTTTATGAAGTAAGACAATTACAGAATTAAAAACAAATTGATTTCTTATTTACAATTATATTTTAAAGAATTTATACAAATTCTATCTAAGTTAAGAGTAGCTTACAATAAGAATCGAGTTCTCATTTCTGATCCAGGCTCAGAAGTTTACTTTATTCTATTAATACTTTACCTTTTAGCAATACTTACAAACCACATTAGCATTACACACACACACACACACAATTCACGAAAACAGGAAACAAAATACCTAAAAATCATGCAGAAACATGCTTTTCTCAGATCTACTTAAGACGTACTAAGTATACTATCTACATAATGAATGTACCACTAATAACTTATGCTATCATAGCAAAGACAGTGTATTTAATGTTGATTAAAATGACTGAACAATTACAGTTTATATATATAAAATTATTATTATTTGTGTTGCGCTTACGATACCAAATGTGTAGTGCAAATGGAATATGTCAATTTTCCGACGCAAAAGAAAACGTGGACAAAATAAATTCCCTGTAGTTCCCAGACTTTTTAAAAACTGTTTTGTGGCTCCTTGTGCTGGCTTGAGTGGAAGAATAAAATAAAATGTATAAACAAATATTGCTTCCCATGAAATTAAATTTATACAATGTTTAAACAGATTTTGACGTTTTATGATTTATATAGACCAAATTGATTTTTTGTCCGTTCGTCGATGTAGACCTGACTGACAAATCGACCTACACATCGGTTTTGTATTATGCTGAAATTAAGCGCAGGAAAGCTGAAAATAAAATTGTAGGTTTAATTTATCAGCCTTCCAAGACTAAAGAATTGTAACTGTCAACATATTACCGAACAGAAACTTTTACCCTACCTGAGAACAAAAACAATCCCACACAATTGGATTTTATTCGTGATTTTGACTTATGTTCTGAAGATGACCAAATATCTAGGTATATCCACAATAAAAAAAAATAATGACGTGTTTTGTTCTGTTAGTCGTGAATGGTGAAGATAAGCCTATTCATATCATAATTTCTTATTTTCTTCTCTATACGGGATTCTTAATAATGAATATGTCCTCCTTGCTGGTCTTGTGGCTAGTGCGTGTGTCTTCGGTGCATGTGTTCCAGGATTCGATTCCGATGGGAAAGCAAAAATTTAATTTCACAATCTTTATTTTCATTAATCATCCGTCTCCTCTAGCCTAAAGAGTATAATTGTGCGATATTACAGTAAAAAATAATTTCATTTCATACTGAATGATGGATTTTTTTAAACTGTTATTTTAAGGAAAATTACGCTAATGATTTTGTTAATTTTCCATACATCCGTATGTCGTTAACGACACTATGCTTCACAGTTATTGATTGGTTGATTGCAAAAGTACAGAGAATATTACTTCCTGACCATAGAAAGCACACATGCTTTATAAAGAAAACAGAAAAAATACGGAAGCTAAATCTGCCAATGGATTCAACGTATGCCGAACGAAAACTGAAAATAGTTACATGACAAAGTTAAGGCTATGAAAATACACTACTGTGTTTTATTATGTACACTGTTTTTGCAATGCACACTTCTAATTATAAAAACATATCACATCGACACTTCATATACACCAAACCTTAACAAGAACATGCAACTAATAGCAAAACTATAAACACCAAATTCTCCAGGCGTGTATGTACACAAGATGAAGTGTTGAAAAATTACATAAAATACATAACATTTAGTAATTAAATGTTCATTTTGACTGCTGACTGAAAAAAAAGAAAAATATAATATTAATGTATCTTAAGCCATAAGCATTACAAATTATTTTAAAGGAAGCAGCACAGAAATTGAAATTTAAGTAGCGCAGCATTGTGTATGTTATTGAGAGGCCAGTAAGAATTTAAGCTTTTATTTATTACTTTTTAATTTCAGTATTAAATAACCCAACATACAACAAATATATCTGGCTTAGAACGCAAGCAAATACAAATGTAATTAGCATAGAATTTAAAGATATTTTTTTTATTGTCTTTCATTTACAAAAATCGTTGGTAATACATTTCAAAAAAATTACGACTATTTTATATACCTGTGCGGTAACAGAATTTTAAAAATTAGCAAAAAGAAAATAAATTGCTATTAATTACAGAATACATTAATGAATATACGAAAGATAGCACCGGATTAAACTAATGTACAAGCAATGTTTTCTAAAGTTGCATTAGCTCATATTTTGATGAATCTTGAATTTTAAAAGCACAGATCTCAATTTTAATTTGGAATAAATTGAATTTAGATAGTCTCTTTGTATTCCAGAGATGTTGGGATTTTTAAATTTCATCAATTTCGTCTATATCACAGCTTCAGTTTAACTATGTACTTTTCTCAGCGCAAAATAAAACATTTTAGACCACGTTTAGAGTTACTACGCAGATATTTGTCCAGTTCTAAGAAAAGATAGTAGTCACTGGGAACTAAATGACGCGGTAAGATAAAAGTAATTTCCAGCGCAGTTCTCTGAAAACTTTCTTAGTTTAGTGAACAGTACCTGTATGTGGCCGCGTCTTATGACGTTGCAGGAAAGACTGGTTAAGGATATTTCCAGCTCGGTGCTTGATAAGCGCTAGTTGAAGTAAATCGGATACAATATTACAATAATATTCTGCGTTAATTGTTGTTCCTTTGGTATGAATCTACGAAGATCCCCCCATCACAATCGGAAAATACAGTTATTATTCTTAGCAACAAAATACAGTGTGTGTTTTAAGCAGAGGTTTTGGTCTTTTGGATTGGTCAGAGTAGTCTGGCTGCTTCAGATGACCTTTTGATTTCCCGAATTCTAATATTCAGGGGGGGGGTTAAGTTTCTTAGTTATTACTAGTTGTCAGAATAAGTTCGTTAACAGCTAATCCATAAGTTAAGGACAACTGTAATATTTGTGTATTTTCTGCTCCAGTTCCAGTAGACTGCATACGCAGTGAGCTAAAACCATGCTCTCCCCCAAACAATGGCTCAAAATTTCATGAACCTGCAGTGAATCAATGACTACTCGCACCAATTTCGCGAATATTTGTCTTTGTTTCAATTCTCCAAACAGGGACGTTAACGTCGTTTACAACTGTATTTAGGCGTTCACTATAGATATCAGTTTCTAAGGATGTTCTACTAGCATAAATCAGTCAAAAAAAAAAAAAAAAAAAAAAAAAAAAAAAAAAAAAAAAAACTAATTTTCGGATTCTGCAGGCTCTCCGAACATTCCTTAAAGAAAATAATGGTTCTCAAGACTTAATAGTTTATTTTTCATATTAAAAAAGAAAGTTTTGCTCGCAGAATGACAATCATAACGACAGAGAGAGGCATTGGGTTATGCTGTTAACAAGTCTATCATTATTTTATGTAGTAAAGAAAATGTTTGACACATTACTCTTTCATAATTCTATGACTAGCCTTTACTGTGGCTCAACATTTGACAATGAGATGTTTCAAGAACCGCTCCTGGTCTCTTCCTCAGATACTCGATGAACAATGAAACCAGAAGTACAAAAACTATCATACCTATTCGTTCATTCCTAACATTTCACTGCAATATAAGTTATTCTATTTGAAAATCAATTGGCCAACTAAAGTTCTTACACTGAAAAAAAGACGTATACCAACTGTCACAAATTACTCCAATGAATATAAACAAATCTTAATTCTCACACCCCAAGAGATTGTTCCATGTAAGACTTCTAAGAATTTATAGAAAAAGAATTGTCAGTGTTGACATCACTAACAAATTTTTGAATGAAAACACTGACTACAAAAGTCAGTTGTTGTCAATTTTGCTCTTGTTCACATTTAACGTGAAATTTTTCAATTCTAATATAATAAGGCTACAAAGTGATGTTCTGCGGATGATTTTAACTTATTTACCGTAATACTATGAATAGACATCCCTAGATATTTTGTTAAACTGCAGAATCATGATCCTTGACTCTCTTATATGCTTTCTTATTTTAATATCAATGTTTGTATTAGTCTTAGTGATTTCGTTCTTTGAGATGAGTTACTCCTCGCAAAGTTGGTTGCAAGTGCTTGCTTAAGAGTTGAAATCGTTCGTCGTATGCTTATAATAAGCTGAGACCGGTTGTTTATTATGGGAAAGAGTTTCTGGCTAAATTTTATTTTTGGAAAGCCCCCATCCTCCAACGAAGAGGGCACTATACACTCTCGCAGGCATTCTTTCAATCAGGTGCTGGAAGGTTTCTTGGGGACTGGCAGCCCATTCTTCACGGAGTGCTGAACTGAAGAGACGTATCGATGTAGGTCGGTGAGGCCTCTGTGCACGCTAGTCCATTACAGGGAAGTTATGGTCGTGTAACCACTCCGCCACAGGTCGTGCACTATGAACAGATGCTCGATCGTGTTGAAAGATGTAATCGCCTTCCCCGAATTGCTCTTCAACACTGGGAAGCAAGAAGGCGCTTAAAACATCAATGTAGGCCTGCGCTGTGAGAGTGCTATGCAAAACAAGGGGTGCAAGCTCCCTCCAAGAAAAACACGACCACACCATAACACCACCACCTTCGAATTTTATTGTTGGCACTACACACGCTGACAGATGACGTTCACCGGGCATTCGCCGTACCCACACCCTGCCATCGGATCGCCACATTGTGTACCGTGCTTTGTCACTCCACACAACGTTTTTCCACTGTTCAATCGTTCAATGTTTACACTCCTTACACCAAGCGAGACGTAGTTTGGCATTTACCTACGTGATGTGTGGCTTATGAGCAGCCGCTCGACCATGAAATCCAAGGTTTCTCACCTCACGCCTAACTGTCATAGTACTTGGAGTGGATCCTGATGCAGTTTGGAATTCCTGTGTGATGGCCTGGATAGATGTCTGCCTATTACACTTTACGACCCTCTCCAACTGTCGGCAGTCTGTCAGTCAACAGACGAGGTCGGCCTGTACGTGTCCCTTCACGTTTCCACTTCACTATCACATCAGACAGTGGACGTAGGAATGTTTAAGAGTGTGGAAATCTCTTGTACAGACTTCTGACACAAGTGACACCCAATCATCTGACCACGTTCGAAGTCCGTGGGTTCCGCGGGGCGCCCCATTCTGCTTTCTCACGATGCCTAATGACTACTGAAGTCGCTGATAATGAGTATCTGGCAGTAGGTGGCAACACAATGCACCTAATATGAAAAACGTATGTTTTGGGGGGTATCCAGATACTTTTGATTACATAGCATTACATATATATAAACAAACCTAGTTTTATTTTATCGTTTTACTTCGTTACCGTTATAGATAATTACTATCAATAACAATCCGCTAAGCGGAAACTTTTATACTGAGTTTCTTTACTGGAGTAATATTAACTGATGTATGAAATTGAATGAATTAAAGAAGCTGCTATTAGTCAACTCGATTCTAGTACGTTTCATTTGTGTTTTGAATCATGAAGAAGGAGCTGGCCTCTTACTCCTCCTATATCGACATACTTCACATGACTGACACTGAGCGAAAAAGGCAGACTATTTATGTCAACAGATTTACGAACTAATGAATAAAGGTTATAACAGAATTTGTTTCAGGAACGAAGCCGCCTTATATATCCTATCTGCACAAGCACGAATACTAGTATTTTAGCACACCATCACATTCAAAGCCTGATCTGCTTCTATTCGAATAACTTGCAGACAGCGACACCTATCAAACTGGACTTTACAGTTTAACAAAACCTTGTGCACATACCAGTCTCTCAACTGTTGTATAACAGAGTGAAAGTGGTGTAGTAAACAAAATGCTGCAAATTTTAGCATTTTCAGGGTGAATTTGTATCCTCTTGACACAGGGAAACGATATATTCTTAGGGGGTATTGTAAGAACTCACATCAGCAACAAGACCTGTTATCCAGTATGTGTGTCACCAGGCTGAACTGTGTGTGATCTCTTTATAGTCTCCTTAAGAAGTTCTTGAAATCGACACTTAGTAAGGAACAAAAAATTCGCTAAGGACAAAGATTTATTATATATTTCACTTGCAGTTTGTCAGTTGATTAACTTCAAAACTTCCTAATTGACTTACACAATTTTCAAAGGCCGTGAGTCAAAGCAAACTGAAAATTTAGGCTATTTTTCTTCACCTTAAGTTTAATTAGACACCACAGCGATGTTTAATTCGTTTCTACACACATTTTATATTTCGGTATTATTATACCAAGCACAACGAACAGAACATTTGGATTCTCAAAATGAGAATTAAGCTCCATCCATCTTAACTCTGGAATTATTACTTAAATAATTAATATTTTTCTGACCAGAGTATGTACTTCTTTATTAAATTAAAATAAGTCGTATAAGTTTCAATAACGTAACGTTATCTTCATTAGACGTTAACTGGCACATATGACGTTAACTGGTATTAATGTAGTTATTGAAACTATTACGACTTAATTTAATAAAGAAGTACATACTCTGGTCAGAAAAATAATTATTTAAGAGAATTAAGCGTCTGACACCACTATGACAGCCTCTTTATCTGAATGATTTTGTGAGGAAAAACAAAGCTATCTTGTTTCTTCGATATTTTAGGCCTGCTTCAGCGGAAGAAATAGTCACTATAGTGACTAATATAATACTAGATACAATGTGACATTGTTAATGATTGTTATAATTTCGTATTTAAATTCACTTGAAAATATAAAAATTACTTTTTTGAAAAGCAGAACAATCTTAAATGGTGTCACTATCACAACCACAATACAAAGAACGAGACTAACAATGTTAAAAATAAGAAAATCTAATTATAACAGTTGTAAATATAAATTAAATTTTAAATAATAAAAATCTTTTATACTACAATTTATCTCAGGACAATCTTCGGATAATAATAATTGCAGTGTATATGTTAAATATTGTGTGTATCAACATCAACAGATAATGGACTGAAAGGTGTAGCAGCCATTCCGTTGTTACGGACGGGACATACTGACCTATAATTCTGCGAGACATTTAATAAAAATTGTTGATAGTTGTTAAAATGTAGTTCCGATAACAGAGTGATC
Organism: Thermobia domestica; assembly: GCF_964235325.1. Classification (NCBI taxonomy): domain Eukaryota; kingdom Metazoa; phylum Arthropoda; class Insecta; order Zygentoma; family Lepismatidae; genus Thermobia; species Thermobia domestica. The sequence continues at coordinate 141,995,349 of NC_137454.1, read as the reverse complement.
ACCAAAGACATTTTGCAGCTACAGCCTTGTTACTATTAATAACGTAAATATTTTAGGACATTTATAATGATCAGTAATTAATCTTACGGACGGGACACTTTTTTGACATACGTTTTGTTACGCACTGATTTTTTCTTAATTTTCTGCGAGTTGTAAAGTCGTAGTAGGCTAGATTTTTCTTATGATTTGTGGAACATGTTTCCCTACATATTGGCCTACGTTTAACTAATAAATAAATAAATAAATAAATAAAATAAAACTACTTCCACTAAATTGAAAAAAAAAATCAACTAATCTTACTGACGGGAGAAAAAAATCTTACGGACGAGACAAAAGAATTGAATGCATAAGGTCTCCTTTAGCGTGCTCTTTGTTGCACTTAACTGTTATCCAATAAATAAGTAAAACTACACTTAATATTTCCAGACTTAAATTACAAAATGATATTAAGCGGTCAAAACTGCTTACAAAAATTGCGCACATCATTTGCGTATGACATTGCACTTGCAGTAAATCTGCAACTTTTAATGACCACTTCTAATGGCACCCTGCTTAACATGTACAAGTCCATTTTCTTCTTCAGAATTCGAATAAGCCCTCACCCGCTCTGTTTGAAGGTGATCATCAATGGAGTCTGAATCTGATAATACTTGCTTACTGTGTTTCCAGACTGTGCACTAATGTTTCTCAGTGAACAGTTCTTCCGGTTTCAATGCAACGTTCATCAACAGGGCGAAAGTAATGTCGAGACTGAACTTGCGGAATAGAACAAACATTAATCCACCCTTTTTCTAGTATTTTCCGGTGTTCACCGACAGTTTCGTCACCAACAAAGAAGAGTAGAATTCCTTGAGGTTTACAAACTTCACTGCAACATTTGTAAAAATCACTTGCTGTGGAAATAAAAATTTGCCGTGTCCTTACTATTTCTCATACTACTAGCTTCAGTGCACCACCTATCCCGCCGAAGGCTCCTTTCCCGTGTGAGGTAGCAAAAATAATAATAATAATAATAATAATAATAATAATAATAATAATAATAATAATAATAATAATAATAATAATAATAATAATAATAATAATAATAACTATTCACCAGTTACATGTTTTGACTTTGTACTTCTTTCATTGTTGAAATAGCTTACTTATTTCACTGAACAAGTAAACCTTCATCAATGAAAAAAATATAAAATCAACAAATCGATAGATCGGATTTGAAGGTTCTTCTTTGAAAGTTTCAACTCTCTTGGTTAAAATTTGTAAGAGCAATTTTGATTTTTCGTAGACACAAGAAAAGTACATGGGAAAGACAGGGAGTTGTTCTACCATCTATCGGTAAAATCAACTGCTTTCAAATCATTTATTAGATTTAGTTTCCGAAGTTTGAAGTAAAGGCACTAAAACTAAAAGCCAAACTTCTTGCGGCAAATACAAATGCAATCAAACAGTAATTCTAATAGTGCCGGGTAGCACTTACGGAAGGGACACAAAATCTTACGGACGGGACACAATTTCAAAAGCCTTTTATTTGTTAAGTAAGACCAACTGGTTGATTAAACTTCCGAGTTCAAATTGATATTAGGTTATTTGCTTTTGCTTACATGTTTTCAGAATGACATTATTATTTTATAATATGTAAAATGAAGTTTCTTCTTTCCTTACGGACCGGACACCAAATGGAGCGACAAGTTTTCAAAAGTCGTTTCCAATTTCATTGTCCAAAAGAACCACAGCCTTTTACATGCGAACAACAGTGTTGCAAACTGACGTCCACTACATGTCTCAGAAAAAGCTCGTCAGGCTCCATGTTAAGTTAGACGGTGTAATATTCAGAAAACACAAAAATAAGCGGAGTTTTGTTCTATTTCAATAATTAGAATATTTATCGCCCTCATCAGGTACTTTTCAAATTTATACAAACAAAATTAAAATTTAACTCAAGTGTTTACTTTGGCGCGGAATGGCTGATAAACTAAATACATCACCGTGTGTGAAAATGACATCATCACAAAGACGAATGAAATTTGAACCACAAATACATTACAAGACTACGCACAAAATTACACACCACCTCTAACTCTGATAAATTAGTACAGCATGAAGCAGCATCGAATCAGACAGACACTGGAGTATTCCTGGGAATCTCCTGCCACGCTGCTTGTATACTTGTATGAACAGGAAAGACTCGGTATTGTCTGCTGGACCGTGGCGAACAATGTACCTTACTTCAACTTTCGGTTATTAATGATCAGAACATAGAAAAGGAAATACAAAAAACATGACAAAAAATATTTTTAAAAAAATATACAAAATTACGAACAACCTATGCGAAATATTAAATAAACATATTGATATTTCATTCAATACGGTGCAGTAAACGGACGTTACTTATCATCTCTGTACTTCTTTTCTGTTACCAGATCACAATCTCAATGGTCGAAAGTAAGTATCCTTTCTCTTTTACATATTTTTGAATGTTTACCTCAAACATGCTATTGCCTTATAATTTATGAGCTGAAATGACAAAGTTATTATTGGAATTCAGTCTTTCTCACTTATTTATGAAACTTTTTTTTTTCAACTGAGTATTATGCCATCAATGTTATCCGGAATAATATTAGATAGAACTACAAATGGAAATGTTTGCAAAAGTAAGATCTTCAAATCTACATATGAATGAAATTGATGTTTTCTGTTACATTACTGAAAAACGATTGAAATGACTTTTCTCATAGTACCTTCCTCATAGTGGGTTTTAACAGGTCACTTCGATTAAAATGTGTATCCTAAGGAGAGGAGGTTAAACATTTATGCCAAAAATACATTATGGAGGAGACTCAAGTTAGGGAGATGGAACGCAGTATTAAAAGTAAGTTGACACGTGTCCCAGGGTTTTCGAAAATTCTCCTTCTAAAGGGGTAAGAGGCAAATTTATGATATTTTTCATTCATAAAATAGCAGAGTAAGGAAACTGAGGAATCGTTCAAAATCAATTTTAAACATACCAGCTACGTTTACCTGGATTTTTATCATTACACTCTGATTGAAATACATACCCTAAAAAGAGAGGAGGGTACCATTTAAAGAACGATCATGCCAAAGTAAAAAATACTCCTCTTGGTAAATTTCAAATTGGGTTAATTTGAGGATACATTTACTCGCTTGGATACATTTCTAATTCAGCTTTTTATACTACTTTCAGAATTCTCAATCCAATAAAACTATTTTGAAAGATCTCCGTCCGTGGAATTACGAAAAAAAAATAATTCGAAGTTGAAATATTTATATCTTACATTTGAAATCATTTTTCTACGCATTCCACGGATACATATGTTAAAGAATATTTCCATTGGACTCAGTGTCTTCAAATTTGTATAAAAAGTGCAATTAAAAATGTATCAAAGCGTAGGTACTTTTATTGTTGTCATAAGTGGTGATTCAATGATCCCAACTTTGAAATAATTTTTCCTGTGACCTCATATACGGATGTTCAAAGATAGTACCATTAGATTCATCATCCTCAAGTTGATATAGAAAGCGGAAATTAGAAGTTTATCCAAGAGTGGGCACTCTCTTAGTAGTGGCATAAGAGTTAATTCTTTGTTTTTCAACATACTTAGCACTTTGGTCAAGGTTGGTATTTAACACTTGATTTCGATTCAAATACCTAAGGGAGGAACTGAAGTTCAATTCTAATATTTTTCATGAACCCGTCCTTTCCGCGCGAACAACGAAATTTTCAGCTCTTAAATTGGTGCGAATGAAATCTCGTGCAGTTACGTCATTTCCGAAGGGGAAAGAAGAATAAAATTTCAATACCTGGTTAATCAAAATATGCAGTCTACAACTACTCACTTATCAATCAGCAAACTACTGGGTTCTATGGTGAAAAAAGTATGGCGTCTGCGATGCGAAGAGGTCCTCACCCGCACGCTGCACTGACTAATCATCAAGGAAGGTCTTCCCTCCCAAGAAGTAATCAAGATGCCAGAAGAGGCAGTAGTCGAAGAGAAAGACATCGTACAACATGAAAAGGTCTGTTGGCTATTGCTCGGTATTTGCGGGCATATGTGACATGGAATTCTGGGCTATTACGATTCGTAGTGACGGTTTTGCCTCGACAGAAAAGGACATGGTGGATCACGTGACCGTAACATCAGCACCATTATCTACGGGTAGAGGGATGGTTTGGGACTTCTCGATGTTATTACGACCAAACCATCGTCTTGACTATTTACAATGTCGTAGGAGATCAATATTTTTATCAGAAGTGACAATCTGATTATGAAAATCTTCTAAAGAGATGGTATCTCTAGACTACGACTCTTGTTGACTGAGACCCAAGTGGCTCAATCTTGCATCGTCATTCTTGACCCAAATGTACTGTTAACATTTCTCGCGTTTGCCGTGCAAAAGTCTTAAAGAAAAATCACTCGCTACTATGAGTTCTCCATGGTGCACTTTCATACGACTGTTTAACAATGCACCGTCTCCAATCTGCCGGAGGTATACCGAATTTGTGACTTTAAACGCGTGACCTTAGTTCATCCTAGTTTTTTGTTGCTGAAACAGCAAACATTTCATTCCCACTTTTTTTAATTCTACGTCTCAAGAGAAATATTCGTACCTAATATATTGAGAAATCTTATGATATCCTGCTCGATATTTATTAGTACATAAAAAGGCAACTACCGAGTCTCGTGGGAGTATTTTCAATTTTGGGAAGAAAGATAAAACTGCTATGGTTTATTTTACACAAACTTTCTACAGCATAATTATCAAATTAAATATTTATAAATAAGATTTCTTCTAATCTACAATAAATAAATGAGTAATTTTTAACTTCTTTTATCTCACGTTCCATGAAACTGAGACGTAGCAAATTCTGTAGTTTTTATCACTGGTTATTTGAGTATTTCAAAAGGAATCTGGTTACTCAATGTACTCACGAAAAAAAAAATGTCTGACATAAGTAGATACTTGATGATTTCATAGAAATGAATGAGTGCCGACGGCTGACAAGTATGAAGTAGATGGTTAAGTGAACACGTAGTACAACAAATGGTATCATTGCACGCGGCCGTGCGTGTGAGGTACTACCTGAGTTTATCCGAGATCGCATAATTGAGAATTGGGAGTGTGATGGAACTTAGTGCGCCATCAACCATGTGTTATATGTACTGTAAGGAATTGTTAAAGTATTACATAATACAGTTCTAATGGGGCGGAAAGATATACGTAGACTAAAAGACAAGGTCGACTGCGGCCAACGCTACGTCTGAAACTGGTCGTCCGAAATGCAGGAGCCCACCTTCGAAAATGTGCCAATAACATCGCAGCCGAGCTTGACAGATCAGTACGAATTATCCAATGGTATTTGTGTATGAGGAAATGTACCGATGGGTTATTGAAATTGAAAAAAAAAAAAAAGTCTCTGCTTATTTAACTATAAATAGCAAATCTACAACAGTTGTCGATAGTGGGTGTGGAGGTGATCGACAGACCACGATTCACCACAATTTCGTTATCCTAGGTGAAATACTACGGTGTAAATATCATGGTGTAGTGCAGTTTGGACAGGAGGTAATAGTAACCTCATTTTTCACATAACAAACCTGCGAAACACATCGAGGTATTCTGATACAGATTGCTACCCTTCTTTGAAAGAAAAACTGTTGCGGGACTCCATGCAATTAATAGATGATGGAACATCATGTCATAGAGAAAAGCTCACCACAGCTGGAATACGCAAAATGGGATTCAAATTACTGTCCCGGACATGACTCTTATAGAAAACATTTTACATCTTCTAGAATTAAAATGCACAAACGGCTACTGAGATCTGCAAACCAACAAGTTATTTCAGGCACTCTGTGACGAATAGTATTAACTGTCACAGGATGTCATCAAGGATTTACTGGATACCATGCCACGTACGTTTAAAGCTTTACATGCTGTCAAATGAGACTAAGTACTAACTTCAGCATTAAAATATTTCTTTCTGTGTACTGGTATGTAGCAATGCCACTTGTTACTAAAATCACATAAGAATTTATCCTTCAAATGAAGGAAAACTAAAATATAAAACTTCGTTACTTTCCTTTTAATATTACAGATTTAATTAAGTTATTCGAGATTCTTTTTAATTTTTACTATCATTCTTGATCACCAGTAATGATAGATTGTGTGTTTCCATATGGCAGTTTTATTCATGTTCTACTTTCTATATATTTGACAAATACGCATCACATTAATTGAAATTGGAGCTAGGAGATTTGTGCCTAATTATATGGATGTTTCTGTTGTGTGGCACGTTAAATCTTGCTCTAATAATTTACAAGTAGCAGTTCATAATTTATTCATAATAGCCCACCTGAATAATTATTCAGAAATCACTTGTTGTTTAAAAAGATAGTGTACTTTGTACATCCTGCTCTAGTACCTTATCTTGTATATTGAATCTTATTCTCATCTTTGATTTCAGCTTGTGAGGAATACGGTAATCTTTATTGTACTTTCCTTACAGATCTTTCATGTTTTAAAGAGGAATGGGGAGTCCCAAATACAAAAACCAACAATGAAAGTTTTTTAAAAAAATACTTAAGAACAATGACGGCTCTTTGGGCTCCACACCTCTTTTCTACCTGACTTTCTTTTTCTTTCTTTTTTTTTTCAAATTAATTGTTACAAATGAATAAGGTACACCACATTGCCTATAATGACCGGACAATCCCCAAAAGACAGACTCGTTCAGACGTCACGAATGCATTTCGTGTGGTGATAGAGCCTCACCGATCACAGTGGTGCAAAACACGGCGCGAACGGACAGTGGGACAATGGAAGAGCGCATGAAGCGACGAATCACGCTACATTTTGTAGCAATCCGATAAACATGTGTGGAAAAGACGCATGTCAAGTGACAGCTACCTAACGGAGTGCACTGTTCACACTGTGAAATCTGGCGAAGTAGAAATCACAATGTGGACCTATTTTTTATGGTTTGGACTACCTACCCTTTGGAAACTGATTGGTGGTGTGTAGTTTGTGTTTCGACATTCCAATACCAGCATTCACAAAGTGCACGCTATAATAGAACGGTTTGAGACAACGAAGGTACAAATACTCGACTGGTCGGCCCAAAATCCGACCTCAACCCTATTTAACACATTTGGGATTAGTTGGAGCACTGTTTGAGGGTCCGATCGTAACGACAGAAAACCACATTAAAACTATTTACCATTTTGTAGGAAGAACGGTGGACAATACCTACTGAAGTCTACCGCAATCTTGTGAGAAGGCTTCCTAGAAGGGTAGGGATTGTCATTACAGCGAATGGCGGACATACAGCACACTAACTTGTTATCAGCGCAAGATGAACAAGTCCGTAGTTGTGTTTGGTCATTAATGGCAATGTAGTATACATCTTCAAGATCTTTCGTATAGTGTAGAAATGTCAGGTACAAATATTTATAAGCTATTTCACATATTTTCATGTGTAAGAAATGAGCTGGAACTATACATTAGTTTATCTGCAATACTGCACGTCTTGTTCTTTGCCTTTACACCACTCACTGAAATTCAAGGAAGTTACTTTTATTAAATGTAGGTATAGGTTATATTAGTCAAAAAAATCACGTTAAGAATTGATGAAGGCACATATTTAACTAATTTGAGCAATATTTATTCATTATCAATCAAATCGATCTATAAACGAGTTCAAAGATAAGTACTCTTAGTTTCCAACTTATCTGAATTGAACATTAGTAAAAAATCGTATTAAAAAAATTGCTTATTTTTGATTGATATAAAATTGAAGTAAACAAAACTATCCTACATTTGACATTTTACACACAAAATCAAAGCTTAACATTTATTTAACAGCACACAAACTGAGACTTCTATACAAACCACAAATTCAGACAAATCACAACACATTACGTAACAGTTCTTAACTCACTTTTTCATTATTATATAAAAAAAAAGCCCTCTTCAGTCTTTAGTGTATTCGGCAAAGCTACAATTTTGAAAGCCCTTTCTTCTATTAAAACTTAAGTATCATTTTTAAGCACTGAATAAAACAGAGAGATCACCCTTCTTATTCACTGATTTAACTCATTACGAGGTAGCAAAGTTTTCGATGTTTTTCAAAGACTAGTACATTTAAGTTATGATCCTTAAAAAAAAATAAAAAATAAAAATAACACAAATTGTTTGTGTGACTATCACTTGTTGGTTATTACACTGCGCGTCATACGGCGCCTAGGTCTCTCAGTAATAGTTTCAATAACAGGTTCAACAGGAGGCTCAATATTGGACGACGATTCATCGTCATCGGAGAATCCACTACTCTGAGAAAAGGTAACTGGCACTTCGTCGTCAGAACATACGCTACCCTTCGCACCCGAGGCTCCCGACGCTGCTTGAGAGACGTCGCTAGAGGAAGGAAGAGGTTCTTGTGGGAGAAGGTGCTGAGAGGGCACAGATGCTAAAAATGGCGAAGGCAAAGGCAGATTCTAACAGAAAGAAACATAAAATTTGTAAGCACAAAATCAAACGAACGAAAACTAAAAAGAACTTAAAACAAACTAATACCTTGCAAATGCATTAGATTTAGAGTATCCGAATGATTCTGCAACCTAAATTTCTATCTCCTTAGTTATTAAAGCGCGAGATACCACTGTTACCACGCAATGTATGACAATAATTAAAGAAGTAAGAATTATTTTACTTGAAAGTACAAATTTCACGTATATTTTTTAACCATACGTGATCAAGAAACATCTGATTTGTGTGTTGTCTACGTACAGACTAATCGTATTTATGGCTAAGAATCTAACAATCACCCACAAATGTCACTTGTTTCTTTTTTATATTTCTAATGTTTTATCAATACTATACAGACAATAATCTGGAATTTGGAATTTCATTCATCATCTTTGAAGTTAATCTGAAATATTTTCATAATCATCCGAAAGTACTAATTTTTGTAGTGCACCATTCGTACCGTTGTTGTTTTAGATGGTTGGTTGGTCTGTTCCTTTTAGCATCGACGTTGTATGACATGTGGATCTATATCTAAATGTGGGATTACGTGAGCTCCTACCTTGAAACAAATCCGAGTCGTTGGTCTCGAAAGTGCGTATGCAAACTACATATGCCCCGAGATGTAGGGGTAGAAAGAGTTAACTTTAACGGTAAAACTTTGAATATATGAAACTCTGAATAAATGAATAGTTCTGCAGGAAGTTATTATTTCCTGCAGAACTAGTTTCACTTAAAGCAAAACAATATCACACTCATTGGATATATTCAGAATATCCAGAGTACGCAGGGTGGGACATATTTATATTTTGAAAACTATGAGCTGTAACAGTCGCGCATGCTTTTCATATAGTTTAACAGGAAGTGTAAGGATGGGGGTTACTAATACATTTCTTTCATTGTTGCAGGGAATCATCGTGATGTGGTCCGCCATTGAAATTTCATACCTCGTGCAGCATTCTTCAGTAGAGGAAGCTCCACCACAACACAACGGCGTTTCAAACATTTTAAGAAACAGGTAATACCATCGCGAAAGGTCATACTTCATGCTGTTCACAACTTTCGTGAGACCGCAAACGCGAACAAACAACGGTACCCTGGGAGACATCGATCATCGCGCAGAACAATGAACGTGTGTCCAATGCAACGGATCAAAGTCCAAAGAAGTCAACTCGGCAATTGTGTACTAAAGTGTCTATTCCACATACCAGTCTGTGGCGAATCCTTAAAAAGGACTTACAATTGTATCCATATAAGCTACAGGTGGTGTATAAATTGTTCGATGAAGATAAGGTTCACCGAACCACATTTTGTGATTGGCTAATTAGCAAAGATGATGACTTTATGCAATACTCTATCAGGTCCGATGAAGCTCATTCCACCTCAGTGGTTATGTCAATAAATAAATTGTAGATTCTGCGCTAAACAAAATCAACAACTGTTGCATGAAACGCCATCGCACAATGGCAAGGTTACTGTGTCGTGTGCAGTGAGTCATGCCCGTGTGATATGTCCCTATTTTTTTTTAGAACAAACATAATGACACTGTCACGGTCACCGCTGAGCGGAACAACACAATGTTACGAGCATTTTTCATTTCCGAATTGAGATGGCTTGGACTAAAGGACATGTGAACGTAGCAGGATGATGACACCAGTCATACTGCAGTAGTGTCAATGACCTTTCAATGACACTTTCCGGGACACCTCATTTCCAGATTCGGTGATATCTATTACTACCCAGATTTTCCGATCTAACTTCCCTGGACTATTTCCTGTGGGAGCTACCTAAAGAAGAAGGTGTACACCACAAACCTCACTACCATCAATGAAGATAACAGTCATCCCTGCCGAAACCCTGCACCAAATTACGTTGAACATGATTGTTAGGGCCAAAGAATGTTCTTGTTAAGGTGCTGCCCATCTAAGGAATGAAATCTTCGAACAGTGAACACAGAGCAAAACTCCCGTCCTTTGGCAAGGTATTCCACATAGTTGGTAACAAATGCTGTGTTCAATATGCTCCACAAGTGCATTTTAAATATGTCCCATCAGTATGACCCACCCAACCTGGACAGTTAGTTATCAAAATAATAGAAACACATGAAAAAAGTGCAACGTACCTCATTAACATGGTCTTGGACTACTTTTCGCCCGCAGAACAGCTCTGAAAGGATGTAGAATGCAATCATAGAAGTCGTGGGTGGTAGCAAGTGGAATATTACACCATTCAGTTTGTAGCGCATCACTCAGTTCCGTAAGAGGATGAAGATTAAAATCTGCGCCGGATTCGTGTCTCCACACGGACCACAGATGTTCAATGATATGTTAATATCCGAGGATTAGGAGGGGCAGGGAAGGTATTCAACCTCATCCCAATGCTTCTCAAACCAAGCCGCAACACCTCCAGCTGCGTATGGGTATATTATCCTGGAATATGGCGTCGCTGCCCGGAAACATTTAAACCATAGAATGCATATGGTCCAATAAAATGGCAATATGATCTTGAGTATCAGCACAAGACTCACTGGAAACCAAAATGCAGCGGTCCATAGAATCAGAGCCGCCGCCACGTTTCACGGTTGAGTGGAGACATTACGGAATATATGCTTCTTTGGGCGTCCGCCACACAAACACAACTCGTAGTTTAAAACTAGGTGAACGAAGACTCATCAGACCATATCAAGTTTCCTGTCATAAGTGGTCCATGTTGCATGATCGCGGCATCATTGGCATCGTGCTAAAGCATTATGGTTCCTTATCAATGGTTTCGCCCATGCAACCTGGCCTTGAATGTCCATATCATGCAACTCGTGGCGCACTGCCATCGTCGACACAGGATGTGGAAGGTGCTGGTTGAGTTCCTCCGCCAAATGAATCACAGTTGCACGACGGTTCTGAGTGATAGTCAGTTTTAAAGGTCGAAGAAACCGTCACTGAAGGTTTTCTTCCGATTACTGTTTCTCTTCGCCGATATGGTTTTGCCATGAGCTTCGTAGGCCGCCTTTACTTTCGGCACTATTCTTCGCGACACATCCAACACACCTGCCACTTTCGTTGCGTTCGCATCACAAACCGAACAGCAACAAGCTGTCCTCATTGGAGATCAGAGAGGTCGCCCATATTACTCTATCAAAGTCTGTTCAGTTCACTGCACTGCCGTTCTATTCTCCTCACATACCATCACCAACAGGCTGATGAAGGATGCCATCTGACCACTGTCAATCCAGACATCTGACACGTTTTCTACCCTAGAGTTTATTACTTTGATAACCATCTATATATGTATTTTAAATAATCCAAGAATTCGAATCAAATGACAGAACCAATTTTTGAATCCTCATTAGACCAGATATTATGTAAATGCAATCGAAATCTGATTAAGGAATCTCGACATTCTTACTACCAGCAGCTCTCTTCTTAAAAATATTCGCACTGCAGTTTGAGAAATCAAAATTTCCATCTGGTCCAATCAACAAAGCAAAGATAACGTAGTCTTCGTACTACATCATCGTCTTGTTGCACAAAACTTCAAAAGGACACCAATTTTCCTCCATGGTGTTTGTTGGGAGTCTTTTTTCTTGCAAAAGAATACTTAAACAGCACCAAAAAACGCAGCGTGCCTCCCAATATTTCATCATGTTTCTTTCCCTCCAACTCTAAAAGCTCTATACAGACGTGCAAACTAGAGCTGCCAACATCCATCGATTTTCCAGCAATTTTCCACCCAGGACACATTTATCTGCAGTAAACTCTTGTTTCTAGCTCGAGATAGCATGATTAAATTGTATCTTGCAATTAGGTCTTATGAAACACTACTCCAGAATTACTTTTCTCATGTTTATATATGGTACATAAGTAGTACATAGTAGTGGTCAATACTCAGTAGAATTCGATTCAGTCATAGCATAATTTGAATAGATTTATTTGGATATGACGACTCGGTTAGGAGAAAAATATTGTACAACATTCTTACAGAATTTGGAATACCGAAAAAAACTAATTAGATTCATTAAGATATGTTTAAATGGATCCCAAGTAAAGTCCGGGTAGGAAAATTTTTGTTCACGAGCTTTCACGTCGAGAATGGCCTGAAACAAGGAGATGTGCTGTCGCCATTATTAATCAACTTTGTACTGGAATACGCTATAAGGAAAATCAAAGATAGCAACCAGGGCCTAGAGTTGAATGGTGTTCACCAGGAATGGCATATGCTGATGATGAAAATTTAATAGGAAATGATAAGAGAACAATAGAAAGAAATGCAGAGGTCTTATTAAACGCTTCCAGGGACATAGGTTTAGAAGTAAATGCAGAGAAAACTAAATACATGGAAGTTCGTCAGGATCGTAATACGGTAAATTATGAATGCGTTAAAATATCAAATAATACTTTTGATAAAGTGGATACTTTCAAATATCTAGGATCAATATTAACAGAGGAAAATCATATTCACGAAGAAATTAAATGTCGACTTAAAGCAGGGAATTCGTGTTATTATTCAGTCCAATATCTCTTCTTGTCGCGAATTCTGTCGAGGAATTTGAAGCTTAAAATATATAAAACAATAATCATGCCTGTTCTGTATGGTTGCGAAACATGGTTGCTTACTCTGAGGGAAGAACATAGACAAAGTATTTGAGAACAAGATCTTGAGACGAATATTCGAACCCAAGAGAAACGGGAATGGGGAAAGTTCATAACGAGGAACTAGATAATTTATACGGTTTACGAAGCATTGTTGGGGTCATCAAATCTAGGAGGCTTAGGTGGGCAGGTCATGTAGCCAGGATGAAAGAAAGTATGAACGCTTTCAAAGTCTGAACTGGAAGACCAACCGGAAAATGACCATTAGGAAGAATAAGACGCAAAAGAGGACAATATTAAGATAGATCTCGCAGAAATAGGAATACCAAGTAGAAACTGGATCCAGTTGGCTAAGGATAAAAGTCAGTAGAAAGCTTTTGTGAACGCGGCATTGAACCTCCGGGTTCCATAGGCCATCGAGTGAGTGAGTTATTTGGATACCCATTATTCCCTCATTCATGTAACCTCTTAAATAGTAATAATAATAATACTGAATACCCGAAACGTATTGTGGTAATCAAGAATAAAAATAAAATTCCGTTCTTATTGCATCTAACTGAAAATTAATGAAAAATGTCTCAGTGCACAATGTCTTTCTGGACATTAAAAGAAGCGTACCGGATCCACTTACCGCGAGAAAATTAATGTATAGATACTAACTTTTATTTGATACATTAAGTAATATTCATTTTGTTTGTCTAAAATAGGAAAACTTTTTTCCTCACTATTTATATGACATGATTATTACAAATTTGTCTGAAGATAATACACAATATTATAGAAAAATAATATTAATTTCAATACTGAGATTCATCTTAGATGACCAAGCAAATGTCGTGTTATTGAAAGGAATTGTTAATATTCTGCAGCGGCAAAACGCTTAAAATCAGTCGTGTTCATGCAACTACGGTGGATAATCAGGTAATCCCTATGTTCTTTCCCACATTCAATGTTCCGAAAATGAGATATTCTTGAAATCTAGGTTGCAAGATCTTCGGAATACTCTATGCAGAAATTATAAAAGGAACTTACTACACAACACAACGTAAAAAAACAAAATAATACAAAACAAAAATATTACATTTAATTTTTACTTGAATATACTGTCTAAATATTCGCTGAAGTTAGGTCGGTCAATATTAAATTGTAAGATAGTATATAACAACGACATAAAGTAATATTTTACAGTATTTGTCGAGATACAAATTCAGCATAAATACGTATTGTTGCATGTAATTTCCATGAACTGTTAAAATTTCTTGTTAGTATGCGGGATTACGTTAAATCCTGTATGAGATAGCATAAAATGTAAGATAAGCTAAAAGCTATATTACCACTGTTAAATGTACAAAAAGAATTTTTGACAAAGACAAGTATGAAAACATTAGTCCAAGAATATGGGCCTGATATAATTATCTGTGAAAAATTACTCTCGACCAACTCCAGTTACATCTTAATTTTCTATTGGTTTCTCATAGTATCTGAAGCAACAAATTAAAAAATCGAATTATACAATCAGAAACACAAGTTACGTATAACAGTAAATATGATCATCCAAATCACCCTTTCTGGATGAAGCACGTATTTTCTTACTTGCTATAATCTTCATTATATCTAGTGTTTAATCAATGGAGATTCCTAATGAAGATTTACAACAATGGTGACAATATTTACAGATTTTCGGCCAAAGGTTCTCTTTTTAATCCCACTCTTATATTTTCAATTAAAAATAACTTCTTATCCAAGGTGTCTTTCCCCAATATTTAGAATTTCATCACTATAATCAGAACTTTCTGAGGCCACACGAATATTTCAATCCGTATTATCAAGTACGAGGTGAGGTATTGATAAAGACCTCAAGGCCTGAAGCAGTTGTAGTGAAACCTGAAAACAGGTCTCGTGGCCTACACAAGATATGTATGTGAGACCAGATTTCGTGTCTCATGGCAGTCAACCTGTTAAAACCAAAATGCATAATTGCTCCCAGCATTTCACTGAATAACAGACTGAAGAAAACCGTAATTTCAGTTCTGTAACGCATATACGATCCAATTCAAATCCACGTTTAATGCACAATTATCCAAAAATAACTGATAAATAATAATAATAATAATAATAATAATAATAATAATAATAATAATAATAATAATAATAATAATAATAATAATAAAAGGTGTGGCACATTGTCTGGAATAAAGTTTCTTTTATATTATTCAGAATAAATTCGATAAAGTTACTAATTCAATATTTCTCGATATTTTATTCTGTGCGTAACCAGCACTAATACTTTTATAAATGGTTACATAGAAATAGAGTACGTGTTCAAATATACATCAACACGTATAAAGATAAAAACTCCCAAGTGAACATCTTTATTACTAAGACAGAACTCTGAAAGCTATTTCTGAACTACTTACAAATAAATGAAATAATCTAAATTGGTGTATCACTAATTTGACATATTTTAAGAGGGTAGAACTTCTAGTTGAAGCTTGTACATTTTCTAGTTTCAGAATTTTCCCATTAGCTGCAGCTTTCATAGTCTTCCAGTTTTCTTCTTCTGCTGCTTTTCAGTAGCTATATAACTACAGACCCTTCCGTGAACAGGCTGTTAGACTGACACATTCAGATGACCATCATTGACGCTCTCAAGGACCACAGCCAAAGTGGAGAAAATGAGCAACAGTGAGCTTTAGAGTTTAAGTGCTTATCAAGAGACAAAAAGATATGTAGAAGAAAACTTCAAGTAAGAAGAGTGGCAACACTTGGGAAAATCTTGCCGTGTTAACAAGGATTGGTATATGAGGTATAATCTTTGGAGATGATCCTGTCACCTACAGAGACTTTGTGCAAGACTAAGATTTTCACAACACACGACACACCGCTTCTCGAAGAAGTCATTGCTTTCCGTCAGCTTACCATTACTGTGGACCAAGTTCACTCTGGCTATATAGGTTGTACAGCCTTCGGCGACAGTCGGCTGACGGGAACGCAGTACTCTCTCTTTGAGATAGTAATAGTGAAGCACTACACAAAGTTAGGGAAACCGAAGCTCTCGAACATAGAAGTGCGGTACTTTTAGGACATGTCGAGATCCGGAAGGAAGACCCGACAGAGGACTGCCAGAGGAAGGTTATAAAGCTAACTATGAATCCAGGCGACACAAAGAGATAAGCAAAGGAGAAATGATAGCCACCACAAGCATGTTTCACCAATGACTATATTGAAAGTTAGAAGACTCAAAAATGAAAACAGAGGATACCGTGTCGAAAGATGGACCACACAACTCTACTTAGTAGATGATGATGATTAAAGAAAACACCAGAGAGTACTGTTCAAATCAGAAGCTTCTCCAACATGAGGACTTTGGTTTGCATGCATTGATCCTGGGAAAGCACCCAGAGACTAACGAAGACGAACAGTCCAGATGGATGACGCACAACTGAAGAAGATAGACACAAGTATCAGCCCTTATAGACTACACTAACAACTTACACACGCAGAGAAAGCATAGGCAAAAGCGGGATCTGGCCCTCTTGAAGACCGAACAGAAACCGCCCATACAAAAATGATTAACTAAACCCAAAATAGAGAAACATCAGATAAACAGAAAGAAAAGGATGACAAACTGTACAGAGGAGAAAAATGAGAACAAAAAAGAAGGCAATACCAAGCCATTATAAAGCAGCAGCACAGAAGATAGACAACCCAGTAACAAACCGAAACAAGTTACCATATATACACAAGTGTAAAGGCATATCAACCACTACCAGCATTGACCAGATCAAGACAACATTAAAGAAACAAAACACTAAATTCACAGACCTTATACACATACAGAGAGATGCTACGACATTTTTCCAACAATGCAGAAGACGTCACTCGACTAACATCCTATGGACTAAAAAATGAAGAAGGTTACTTTTAAAACAGAAAACTTTAAACAACAGCCAAGACCGATGCTCTGCTGAAACTGTTAACCAGTACAGGTACCGACGCAATCAGTGCACAGTACAGCGTGTTTTCGCTGTGGAGACCCACACACAAAGAGGACTACAATAAACTTAATAATGAAAGTTTCTGGTAACATACAAAGAAACAAACTATAGAGCAGGAAGTAGTGTCTGGCCATCCAAGTTTCAGAGTTTAAAATCTTTCTGAATTTTCCTATACTATTGATTACGCGTACTCCTTTTTCTTTTCGATCTATACAGCTACAGATGTGGCAAATTCCTTCGTGATAGGTAAACGACTGATGATTTAGTGTACTAACTGTACGAAGGGGAGGCACTGTACGCTTCATTTTCTAATGTGTATGGGCTTTCCCGAGGGGCGCTCGTAGTCTTAGATTTACTATTTCTATTTGGACAGACAGATCTTCCGTTAGATCTCACATTGATCTAACTAGCTCTAGTAGAGAACTAAAGAGGTGCTAGTAACTTCCAGAAACTCTATGTTTTGATACTATTAAGTTGTAAATGATCAACGAACCATTCTCGTTTTAGAAACACAAACGAACGAGAACGAGAGAGAGAGAGACCTAAATGATGATCGGAGACTTTTTTTTTTTTTTTTTTTTTAATTCTGTTAGGGATAATCTAAATGATGGCAACTATAGAAAAACATTTATTAAGGAACCTAGTGACTCCTTAAATGAAAAGAAAATTCCATTCTGGCCTTAACTGCACAATAAATGATTTGTTAAAAAAATGCAAACTTCTTACTCAATAACCTCTGTATCTAAATAGGAGTTTAGATTCGCTTTTTTTTCTTTTCTTTTTTTTTTTTTAAATTTTATTTTGTGACGTGTTCGCGAAGTGAGCTCGACTAAGCATTCTTTGCTTCTGAATTATAAATTATTCCTTAGTTATGAACATATATAGTTGTTCATGACAGAATAGCCTTGAATTAAAGAATATAATTACATATGAAGAACAAAAAATAACAGCAGTATACAATCAACAGAATGGTTCCACATACTACTGTTATTTTTTGTTGTTGTTCGTATATTTCTTTAGATTGAATGGGCTTATCTGTTATTGAGTATCGTTCCGTAGTATGGGCTTACATAGCTGCCTTGTTGTAATACCTCTGAACATATTTGCGAACAAATTAGACGATTTTCGGAAGAGTAACCGTTAGAGAAGGCACAGTACATAATGCAGTATAAATGCGTCATTGGAACGATCAGAACAATCGGAAAATTTTCAATATAACATCAAAATGTACAATTCAAATTTATATCATAAAGCAATGCAATTCAGATAATCACAGAACTCTTCGTGGGTCTTGACATTTCATAGCTTCAAGTTATTGGACCAAGAATTCACATCTATAATTACATTATCATTAATATTCAGAATCAAAGTTCTAATTTCTAAAATAATAATAATAATAATAAAATAAAATAAAATAAATAAATAAATAAATAAATAAATAAAAAATGAAACCTCGTGTCATTATAATAAGGATTGACGGAACAAATTTCAAGCTCAAGTTCATTCTATCTTCAAATATTTAAAATTATGAATAAAATTCAGAACATGCTTTTTTATAAAGCAGCAAAATATTTTTTCTTTTAAAAATCCAGTCTCATGGATAACATTGAAAATTTTCTCTATTATATCACAGCATAAACTTATAAACATACATCTAATAATGAAAATAATTACAGTTAATGAGATTAATGAAAAGAGATGTACTTCGAAATTTGACATGCGGTAGGAAAAAAGAAATCTTCAAAATGGATTTACACGAACAATTACTAAGGCAATACAAACAGTTGAAGCGAAATGAAATGGGAAGGATGAGTGGGCAAATATTTAGTGATAATATTAATCGACAAATCTTTCAAATTTGTTTCATAATAAAGTGAAGTAAGAGTACTAGGAACATGACTTATGAGAATAGTAAATTTTTAGAAATAATTCCAAGTGTATTTCGTAATTCCAACCATTTTTCTCTTGCAGTAACTATAATAGATTTAATCATATTACTCAGCTGTTGTGAAGCATCACACCCATACATAGTTGAAAGCTCTTCATGAATCGTTTATGTATATTTCCATTGATGATGCAGAAACTAAGCTTATCAGAGATCAATACTCAAATTTTGTCCAAAACGGTGCAGCCTTCTGTTCCTGTGGTTCCAACTCGTTCAACGAACATGTCATGATCATTAAGATACTCACCTACAAATTTCAAAAATTTAGCGCTTAACGACATTTACATCATAATGAAGAACAATAACTTGTTGGCCTCCCATCGTACAATAAATAAAATAATAACACTGTGTTACAGTGGTTTTCTTTCCTGGGAGTTACTCATTGATTGTAATTGTATTTTGTGCCCTGATCTTAAAACCATAAGTCGTTCATTTGTATCAGCCTCCATTTTCCCAAAATTGAGGAAAAAGCTATTTTTTAATAATACATTTTCCCTTCTCGAGTTGGCAACACCTTCTGCTGTATAGGTGCAACACCGTATAAAAATCTTTATCAGTGGAATTGTGGTTCATTGTTTTGATTTCCTTACTTGTGATTTTGCTGCATGTGGAAGGACTGGGAGGTTATAAACTGGAAATATACAGCTCTTATTGGAACTTGGACAAAGATAAAAGTGTGTTGCTAGACATTACTCTTAGATTTTTC
Organism: Thermobia domestica; assembly: GCF_964235325.1. Lineage (NCBI taxonomy): Eukaryota > Metazoa > Arthropoda > Insecta > Zygentoma > Lepismatidae > Thermobia > Thermobia domestica. The sequence continues at coordinate 141,975,573 of NC_137454.1, read as the reverse complement.
TTCTAAAAAGTACTTGTGTGAGTACTGTGTGCAGTGAGTCATACAGAGAAATTGCTTGAATAACCCTAAAAGATTCTGTTAGATCTGGGAGAGTGACTTAAGTCCCAATATTATACAGATAACAACGCTTGAGAAAAAAGCTTATGAATTGTACTGAGTGCAAAGTCGGGGATCAGGATAAAAAATGGGCTCAACAATGTGAGTTGTAAATCTTGTGCAGTGAATCTTCTGGGGTGGTTGAATGAAACACAAAGCATTGCCATTTGCCAACAGCCGAAAGACCACGCGTCAGATTGTTATTTTTGTTTAACAAACGTAAGTGGAATAACCTCAAAAACCAATAAGTCAATCATATACAGAAATTTACCTTCCGCTGTTCGATCTCTTCCTCACAGCAAAGAGTTACCTGTGCCTGTTTCACCAAGAAAATGGTCGTTGGACGATTCTGATGAATGTATTAGTTTCGTAGATCGTGATTCCAAAATTGAAAAAGAGGAAGATCTATACTGAAAAATCGTCGGAGGCGCAATTAATATCTCAAAGTAAATTAAATGATCTTGTTAGGAATTTGCACTTGTCGAAGTTCCAGGCTAAACTGCTAGCTTCCATACTACAAGAGTGGAACCTTTTAGAGAAGAAGACAAATGTAACTACGTACCGCTTTAGTGGATGTGGTCTAGTGAAGTTTTTCGACTCTCACGAAGGTTTGGTGTTCTGTACAGAGGTTTGTAGACTAATGTCTACATTGAACATTGATTATAATATGAATAATTGGCAGATATTCACTGATTCTTCCAAATTCAGTCTAAAAGCCTATTATTACACAACGGAAATAGCCACCCTGCTATTCCGGTTGCTTATGCTGTAGGTGTGAAAGAAGCATACAGAAATATGAAGCTTTTACTTGAGAAACTCGAGTATGCGGAACATCCATGGCACATTTGTAGTGATTTCAAAGTTCTTGGCCTGCTTTTCGGGATGCAATCGGGGTATACGAAATATTATTGTCTTTAGTGCGAATGGGACAGCAGGAAAAAAGATCAACACAACAATGTAAAACAATGGCCTGCAAGGAAGTTTTTGACTCCCGGACAGAAAAATGTTAGTTACGAATCTCGTGTCGAACCACGGAATGTGCACTTACTGTCATTACACATAAAGTTAGGATTAATGAAGATTTTCAAGGCTCTGGATAAAGAGAATGTTGGCTTCCGTTACCTGCAAGCACTACTTTGCCGCATCACAGATGCAAAAGTGATGAAAGATCCTCAATTCAACGAAACCGCGAGAGAAGAGCGTGGGTAACACTGAAGAATGTAGTAAATTCTTTTCTGGCAAACAGAAAATCTGAACAATATGGCCAAATTGTTGAAGAACTGATATTGAGTTTTAAAGAAATGGTTTGCAATATGTATTTGACACTTCATTTCCTGCACTTGGACTTCTTTCCCGAGAACTTAGGTGCAGAATCAGATAAACACGGTGAAAGATTTCATCAAACAACTCATGTACTGGAAGAAAGGTACTCGGAGAAATGTGAGGGGGTTTCTTGAGTTGATTTTAGTTTAGCGTCCCTTTCAGCAGCGAGGCTATATGAGACGTGGACCTACTGATTAACGTGGAATCCGAACCACATGAGCTCCCGCCGGGAATCGAACCCGGGTCTCCCACGCCAAAGGCGCGTACGCTAACCGCTTAGCCACGGAGGAGCTCAGGGGGTTTCTATCCTGGCTGACTACTGTTAGACCGTGCAAAGAGAACATAAGGTACGTATAAAGGAAACGCCTATAAGAACGTTAATCAGCTTCTAAAGCAAGCCAGTTTTCTCATTTTGTTTTAATATGAGTGAACTCGATAGTACGTACAAAAGGCAACGCCGGTAAGAACATTTTGTGCAGCAGTACAGTAGTATTATTTTATTTCACTTCTGTATGTTGTGTTTCACCAACTTTGTTTCAGTACAAATTTGATGTGCATTTTAAGTTGTTTACATTTAGATCTTTGACTCATTGTAATGTATCTATGAGGTGCGTGGGTGAGTCTACTTCCCTCAATTGCCCATCAAACAAAAAATACATTCTCAAAAACATGGATGATCATAGGATCCTTCACAAGGGAACAAAGCCCTGAAAAGTAGGTAATTTCGTCACAAAATCGTTCAAACTGCAGATATAATTGCAAAAAACCAGTTCTTTTTAGAAATGACAATCAAGGGGATAAATGCCCCTTCTAAGTGCTGACACTCAAGTATTAGTAGGAATTTGTATCTGCAAGGTGTCATCTAAATTTCACACGGTTCCATCAAAATGTAGACGGTCTTTACGAGCTTTGTCATGTTTAACCAAGCATATTAATTATATTATATATTAAAACTTTAACCGGCTATTTCTCAAAATTGGAGGCTGATACAGAAATCCCAGTTACATCACTGTAATCAGCGTAAAAAGCTCTATAGAAATCAGTCATTCTTTTTCAGGAAAGAGAAAAAGTTGAAAATTTGTTGCACAGTGTAATCTGCGTGAGTCTACAACCGAAAACAAATAGGGAGGATAGAGAAGACAACCTTACTAGTTTACGTAACAGTTCTGAATTTTGACAACAAAATGCTGGCACCTGTTTTCTTTCGCATTGAGAATAAAATTGTTTATTGGTAACAGGGTTGTGAAAAACTTAACTGAAATTTCCTTTGTTTACAAAAGGTAATCCGTGAAGTTCTATCCGTAACTCGTTTGTAGCACTGGAACTCGCTTATATTTCGATTGAGAGAACGAAGTTTACAATTTTTCCGATTTTGGTTTGTTTTTAAAACAATTGTTTTTTGTTTGTGTGTGTGTATTTATCCAAATTGTGTGTGTGTACGCAAAAGAGAGGTACGTCTTTAGTAATGTCCTTCTTTAGATGAATCATTTTCGATTTGTAATTAACTGACACATGGAGGAAGAAATTTGTTTGCACTAATCAGATAGTATGTACTACAAAACAAAGAGAATACAGTACAATCGTATTTTGTTTCAGATCACTATTGAATACGATTACAGCAAAATTGATCGACCGCAAGCAAATTCGTTATGCATGATTCTCAAACTTTTTTTAAAGATCATAATCTGTTCTGGAAATCTCTAAAGTTCTAAATCCTATAATAGCTTTAATGAAGTACACAGAAATTATTTTGCCTGAAGTATCTGCCTACAAACGAAGCAACGAGGAATTTGAGTTAAGGTTTATATTCTGGGCGAAACTGTGTAATATTTTTTTAAAAATGGCCATCCATCCCTTCTTGAAAAAGTGCTGTTGTGAAACTGTCCAACTGAGATTTTTCTTTCAAGTCAAATAGACAGGCTGTTAGCTATTTTATTTTGAACAGGGCAGTACTAGGTAAATGGATGGACTAAGATAATTTGTGTATCATTTGTTTGTTAGGCAGTAAGCTGGATTCTTAAGATCACCTATGGCTTAAAACCTTGTGCGTTTATGCAGTACTTTAAATTGTTTACAGTCCGGACTGCTCTTGCAGTTGCTTAACAGATGGCACAAAACTAGTTTATCAGAATAGCAACTACACTTGACCAGCCTCTTCGTTATCTCAAGTTCTCACAGCTCCATTGTTCATATCATACCACTCAGATAAAGATGTCGCTGTTTTACAAATTCTACGTTGAGAGTTCTAATAAGGAATATTACGTGTTTTTGCCAAGTGTCAAACAAGCCCACTCGTGCTAGTAACTAATTAGCAAACTACTTGAAACGAAATAGGAAAAGAAAATTAGCCACGAACAATTGAACACACAAGCGCCTGAATTTATGAGTGGAATATGAAATCTTACCTTGTATGCCACTGTTAAACTCTGGTTTGAAAAAGAAAATGAAATGATTGGAAATTATGTGAAAATCCTAAGATTTAGCACTAGATTATGCATGCAGAAAATACAAAAAATGTTTTAAAATATTCTAACAATGAAAATTTCTAATACTATATTTCAACTCTCAGAATATAGAAAGCTTTCTATTATTCATTCCAAACCAACTAATTCTATTAGTTCACGATAAAATACACCTTAAATACGTTTGGAAGAACATGTATCTTTTTAACCAATTTACATCTACCTAACCTCATTTGAGCATCATAAATCATTTTATTATAATTTTGGTTGAAATTATGCTCTTGAATTCAAAATTTGATAACTGCATGTTATCTACAAGGTCTAGCGTTTGATTTTCAAAACTTTTTTTTATTTCTGCTTGTCGTACTTTAAATCTCTATACGTCTTGACAGCTAGCATTTATTGGCATGGTTTACTCCCATATATGGGTAAGCAGATACTTATTCCCAGATTGCTTTTATTCAAGAAAATTAAAATAACATTCCCGCCCTCAACTCCCTTCTCTCTGGATGAGAATCGAACATAGTTATCTTCGTCGAATTATTTAAATGCACTTCCACAGTAAGTTAGAATAGGAAAGCAAATGATAAATATCTGTTGCCGTTAACAACATAACTGGTATCTGAAATTACAAATGTGTCACTACTGCATATCCAATAACATCAGATTTTATAAAGCAAATACTCATGTGTATTTTTTCTCGGGGAGATCAAGTTTCCATCCTCTACTCTCACAACTAAATACAAAGCATTCATGGTATTGAAAAAATACGACACTTTACTTATTATGTTAAATTATATTTCCTTTACATGTACTTTCTTCTTGGAACCAACTGCAGTTATTGTTATGTGAAAAAATGTGTATTAAACGTGAAGAAAAAAAAAATAATAAAATTGATACAGGGAAGACATATGACAAGTCTTCGTTTGAATTTCTCTCCAGTAAAACCTAAAAATGTAAAGTCTCATTCTTAGTCTGAATTCTTTAATTCCTTTTTATTTTCAGCAAATGTAGGCCCGAATCAGCGCCTAGACTGGGTAGGCTGGAACCTGAAACTATACAGTATAAATTATTTTGTTGCACTAGAAATTTTCCATGTAGATGCTTCTGTATCGAGATAATATAAAATGCTTTTCCCATTTCGACCGATCCTACCGTATAATGTATATTCAACAATGAGACACTTCTTTCTGTACTAAAACAAGAAGCACCACCATCTTGAAATTCGGTACGTAGATATATATTTGAAATTACTTTTTTCAGGGAGGAGGATCCTAGGGTACCAGAATGTGTTGATCTGGTAATGGTTAAACATATTCATTGACCCTGTCTTTTTCACTGAAGTAGATAATTCGTATAACAAATACTTACTACAATTTTTCTAGGTAATTATTTTAATACTTTGAAAAATATAAACTAAGATAGACTTAATGATTAGTTCATAACCTAAAACTGTAGCATTATAATTGATCTACGTTTTGATGAGGAAACGTCTCTATAAAACACGTAATTTTATCAAACAGTATTTTATAAATGTGAGAAAATTACACTGAAATGTATTAACAGTTTGATTTCTGTACTATTTTGAAACTGTGAAAAATAAAAAAGTCTGAACAGGTTTAAGATGATCATAAAAGAGCGCTAAATTGTCAATATACGATAAAACGTCTTTTCCCCATTTTCAATATTTTTTTTTAACGAAGTAACAACATTATCAATGATTTATAATCGAATTTATGGGATAGATATTGAAACCCTACCAACAAACCAAGTAAATCAATAGTAATCAGATAAACTATAATCCTACGGAAAATATTCTCAACGATTTATAGTCAAATTCAAGAGATGGGTACTGAAAGTTTGCTAACAGATCAAGTATGTTAATAGTAATTGGATAATCGAACTATAACCCTTGGGACAACATTCTCAATGATGTACCTAGTCTTGCTATAAATACTGTCCCAAAGTTTTAAGTACATTGACATAAAATGGTTAGAGATATTTTAATATCCTAATAACATGAGTTACATGGATGCATTATGAACCAAAAATCACAAGTAATTATTCAAAGTGGCCATCATTAGCATGCACACAGTCCAGTCCGTAAGTCTTTGTGGTCACATCAATTGCATTACGCAACATATAAACTGGAAAATCTGCAGCTGCCTTTCGAAGAGACCACTTTAAACTTTTAATATTGAGATGTCTGTTCTTGCAAGCCATTTCCTGAAGCTTGGACCAAAATTTGTAGTCCAAAGAGTTTAAATTTGGACTTGCAGAAGTCCTATCTGAAGTGGACATGAAGTCCGGTACACTTGCCTCTAGCCACTACTGACTTGTCCATCCCTTATGTACTGGGGCTGAGTCCTCTGGAAGTCCCAGTTCTGTCCATGGAAGAGGGTATTAGTGCTTGAGAAACTAGTCAAGAATCTCACCGTCTCCTGGTACACTCTAACGTTTTGAGCACTTTTTCACAGAAATCGAACTTCATTGTGCCCTCCTGGCTCACACCCCATCACACGACTGAGGCAGGATGCTGAACCCTCTGGATCCTTGGAGCCTTTTCACCGGCTTCTCTAGAGAACGTGGCATATATCCTGTCATTTTTGATGTTGAAAGTCTCCTCAAAACTGAAAATCTTTTCATCAGTGAAAAGGATTCGACGGTGCCCATTTGCTGCGTAACACTTAAGTGCTTTGCTTTTAAGAGCCTCTGGCGCTTCAGTTCATTCGTCAGATGTCCTTTGCGTTGTTTATAAGCATGGCGTCCCAGTCACTGTTTAACGTTCCAGACAGACATATTCGATATTTTTACCTCACCCGCCATAACTGATTGTTTCCTAACTGGATTTCATCGGACACGTGCCAACGCTGTTCTCACAAGTTCCGGCGTTCGCATTGTGTGTGGTCTTCCTTGCCACGGGCGATCTTTCACAGTCTCAGTCTCAATAAAGCGCTATATAGTGCGATAAACGAATTTTTTACTGGTTCTGGAGGATCTGAAAATCTCCCCTGGTGATATGCCAACTTATGCAACGCTATCACGGCTACATTCCATCTTGAACACTTACAACTGACACATTTACACTTCTTCTGCTCGTCCAGCTTTCTTTTTACGAAAATTATTTTGAAAAGTATATTCTGAAGTGGGATGGTCGTAAATTCACCCTTTCATTGACAGATTTTAATTCCAAAGAAAGGAAATTATCAAAACCCAATGATTTTACAATAATAACGAAAGCATCAAATATCAAAGAACTTTAGGGAAAGCTACCCAGGGAAATTATTTCCTTATCGTATTATTTAAGTAAAGAAACACCGAAGTTAATGGGAACTTATGTTCTTATTACACGCTTATCCTAGACCGATTTCAGCAGCAACCAGTGGAGATGGCAGGGAAGAATGAAATGAATGATGAAAAACAAACCATGCTTTGTCAATATCAACTATTCTTTTCGTACTTTATAATCGGAAACTGTTTTGTAAGCAGGTATGTGCAAATTTCCAAACACATTAGTATTGATTTTAACTTTACACAGCAGGGCCATTTTAAGTTGGACAGTGGCACATAGTAAGTTTCATTAAAATCGGATAAGTTTTTCAAGTTATCACGGGACAGACAGATGAACAGATGGACGTAATGCCGGTTAACTTGAATGGTACAAATTCGCTCAATTGAGACGCACAAAACTATCTTCCAATTTAATTTGTCTTCATGCGAGAATTTCCATCAACGCAACCAGACTGAACTACTGCGAATACGACTTTAAAAGAGCAATATTCTTTACATGAAATACCCAGTATCGCGCAATTCTTGCCAGTATTTAAGGAATTTTACTCATTCTTTCTACAAGTAAAGTTTCGTTTCTAAACAAGTGACATGGTGAAGAAACTTCTCACTTGGGTAATTTTAACAAGTAACGGAAAGAAAATAGTCTTCAAGAATGTTTCGATATTCTTTCCAAATAGTCATAAAATGCAAGTAGTCATATCGCTCTCTTCTGCACTTAAATACAGGACACTCACTAACGGTTGCAAATGCGCGACACCATAAATAAATCATATTAACGTAGAAAATTGTCTATAGTATATTTGTACGCTTCTTAGTTACAAATTGCTGTGTACTCAAATTAGTAGTTGGAAATAATGTACTGAAATTTACACAGAAAATTTGTAGAACACTTCTACCTTCTCATTGCAGAACAAAATATGTTCAAGTAAAAACAAATTAAGAACGGCTACTGTAAAATCTCGTAGAGCCTTTCTATTTCAAATGTGCCCCTCCTGGCGCTACTATCGATGTGTGCTTTCCCGTTAAGTCTTTCGAAAGAGGAGGGACAAGTTGCTGCGGCCGAAATCTTTTAATTGTTTGATGCGGAAGCGTTGCCACAATTAATTATTTCACCGACTTCGTTGCGCTCTGTCCTGTTAACCATTCTAAGTAGCCTACGATCTTCACTCATCGAAACCAAACGACTGAGTGACAAATTGGCAACACAGCCGAGGTCATTCACTTCTTTTCCTTACGCAAAAGGAGGGTTTCATTCATCAGAGGTTGACGGGGCTGGGGCCAAAGTATAGTTCGCATAGTTTCCGAGGGCACAGGTGGAACAGACAGGCTCTAGTAACAAAATTTCTATTCTTGAATCTAATGAAAACACTTGTAACCGAAACAGTGAGTGTAGTTGTATGGGTATTTTAGGGCAAAAGAATGGCAACAAAATCGAGAAAAATACACTAATTTAAAATAAGAATTTTAAAGATTGTTTTCCTCCCAATGATTATCAAAATTAGCCAGATGTTAAGAAGCGAAACTTCAACATCGACACTGAAGAAGGCGTAAATTATATTCCGAAATTATAAGTAACAACTATGCGTTACTTGGTGCTTCACGTAAAGAGAGTCCTGTTCTTTTTTAAAATAGTTACTATGCATCCCATCGTTCCTTAAGTAAATACTGTAAAAACTGTCGCTCCGTAAAAACCATTGAAAAGGTATCAGAAACATGTTGCCACTTGATGACAATTTGTGTTTGGACAAAATTAAGTATTTCCTACCACACCGCGGTAACTATAGGATGTCTAACACGGATTCCAAGTTAACTTATTGATACATATTATATCTTCCAACTTTTGAAACATTATTACTACACAATTTATAATAATTCGATTTATGATTCCCCTGAGAAAATTCAAATGTTCTTTATTATTGTCATTTCAGTTTAACACAACGATCAACACACACAAACAGCATCGTACTCTTTAGCCGTAAAATAGTGCTTCTCAGTGATAATTGTAGGCAAACATTACAATTACTTGATTATCAAGAAGTTTACGCTACTATGGATTATAACACTGGGGCATTTTCAAACCTTTCGTTGGTAGTACAGTCAAACCTGGATAAGTGGGATTACAAGGGACCGTCAACTTAACCCCACTTATAGAGGTATCTTATTTAGCAGGATGGAAGAGATGATGTCTCACTTTTCGGGGTAATGCTCAAGGACAAGCTTCCCAGTAATATAAGTTTCTCAGTTATCTAGGTTCCACTCATTCAGGTGACCGTGTATCATCATCAACAATAGGGTACTTTCAACTTCTCGTTGGTAGTAGAAAATGTAAAAACCCTAAGAATTCAAGATTATTCTCCCATTACATTTACTAAAAGATCAACTTGAATGTCTTAAGAACTAAATAAAAACTTTCGCAAGGAAACTAACTCATATCTATCAGTGTATAGTTCGCACACGGCAACGAGCTCTATCAGATTAGTATCCTTTAAGAAACAAATTCTTCTGTATATTTAAATAAATAATCGGCATAAAGAAGATCGTTCTTGGTAACATTTACACGATTGCCTTATCTTCCCCCACACACTAAACAGTTTAAAACTTTTTAGTCAGCTGAATACAACTTCCACACTAAAAATCCAACGTCGAAAAATCTCTCAAAAATTGACGGAAGAAATGATACGCTTGTAACATTAACACTGGTTTATTTAAACGCACTGTAGAAAGTAAGATATTTCATAATTTCGTATATGCCGTGTTACTGAATGAAACTTGCATTGTCTCGGGATCTTCTTTGGAAAGTTACTGTTATATAGAAGGGGTCTGATCTGTATGATATACAATTCATTCTCATAGTGCGAAGAAATAAATGTAAATAGATGTTGTGACTAATTGTGACCATCTAGAAATTATGACAGAGGTAATGAGAGTAAATGAGTGGAACTACGAAGGAGGTTAGCAATTTTAGATTTCGAGACAATCGAGGTGATCCACATCAGAATGATGGCTACCAGGTTTAATTATTATAGTGGTGACCATTAAGTATTCTTTATATATATTCTGAATAAGTCAATGGCCGTGAACCTATAAATTAACTGCGGAATATACAGCTAGAATATACATATATATAACAGTAGCACATTATGAAGCTAAAGCATTATGATGGCATTTCCCCCCACTAAGCTAAATACTGTTTCATGACTTAAATTTCTGCTCTATCCCTTATTTCAAAAAATAAATAAATAAATAAATAATTAAAGCACGATCATAATTCATTCAAACATTTATTTCATGCAATATCATGCTAAGTCTAAGCTCTCTGTTGAAGAAAAGCTCATGGTAAATAACTTACTTTAATTGCTGTCTGCATAATTACTGTTGTAGCATAATTCACGCCTTTCGAGCCAAGGTGGAGCACCGTGTGATATCCTTGTTCTTTTGCTCGAGCAATGTATTCGTCGATTTCCTACAAGTATTAATAGTATTAATTACAATATATATACATAAAAACAAGATGATCTTAATAGAGTTTGACACTGACTTGGACATGTACTAATTCAAAAAAGTTCATTCTACGTCAGTTCAATCATACTATGATACCCATGACCTCAGATTTTGATGAAACTTAGCATTTTTTCTTCCTTTTATGGATTTTATTAAGCATATAAATTGTTTATCTACCTCAAACAATAAAAGTTTTACAGTCTGTTAAAGTTATTAGAGCTTCGCGATTTTTGTCGATCGGACGGAGGAAACTCAATTTGTATCTTTTTATAGAAAATAAATTTACCTAACCTGTTTACTAATCAATGTTGATTAATATTTTCATAAGTATACACCAATACTAAGGAAACCACAAAAATTAAATAAAGCAGCAAATACCTATACATAATGAGGAACAAAATCCTTAAATGTTAGTTACAGAGGTTTTAAAATTAAATAGAGTTCTACGCTTATTTTCGAAAGGGAAAAGAAAAATTAAAATACTTTTCCATTATTCTTGTTCTAAAGAATATACTTTATCACATCCAAAAATAAAATGACGTTTTTCCACCTTATTATTTTTTTCTCACTTCAAAACATAGAATATCATCGGGATCACTTATTTAGTTGAAATAATGAAATTAAAATTATAAAATTGTAGTAAATGTTAATATCAATCTCTTTCAAACAAAATTAAACAAGGTACATATCATCATCATCATCATCATCATCATCATCATCATCATCATCATAGGTATTCTGCCTTTATTGGCAGGTCACTTGCTGCAGCTGAGAAGCTTCCATGCTCCACGGTCCTCCGCTAACCTTTTCGTCTTCGCGTATGATCTTTCTGTTTTAATATCATCCATTAATTGTAGTCTCTTTCGCCCCCTCCCTCTCTTTCCCGCCACCATACCCTCTAGGACGTCCCTCATGATACAATCTCTTCTTAGGCAATGTCCCAACCAGTTTCTCTTCCTCTTCCTAATAATATCTAAAAATGTTCTTTTCTCACCCACCATTTCTAACACTAAGGTACATATAATGAATTTAAAAAAGAAAAAAACATTGTTAAAATAAATTTACGCATAAATTCAAAGCAATCAGCATCTTTCGTTGCGAATAAAATAATAGAGTAGATTTAACATTGTTAATTAGGCCTGTAAAATCTGAGTACGTTTGATCCTAGGAGAAATTGAGAAGTGCGTGTGGATGAGTTACTCACAGTGATCTGTCATTTACTACACTATGTCAGGTTGTAAAAAGCATGATCATTTAATAAATAGTTCCTTTTTTTAAATTTAAATGGATCTCTTTTCTTTATTTAAAAAAAAAACAATCAGCCATATTCTCTTTTATAATACCATCGTAGACGATAAAAATATAACATGGAAATAGAATTTAAAGTAATGACCTTCCTTTAATGGGTAAACTCCCAAATTGAGGTTGACTTTACCTTAATTTTTTTGTCCGAATTTTATCTATTGGTACTTATTTGCACGAGAGCTATCCAGAAAGTAACACATTTTGGAATGAATAAAAAAAACAGTAAAAGTAGAATTTTTTTATTATATGCATTTCACAGTGACACACTTACACTACCTTTAAAACATAGTTACCATACAAGTTTAAACACATAGTCCTGAACAAGCTTACAAAATTCGTGCAATAAAAATTTGCCGCCTGTGACTTCAACCATTCCTGTACACCAGCCTGAAGGACTGTGTCGTCATCAAAGCACTATGTTGCTAGCCAGATCTTCATGTGGGGGAATACGTGGTAGACACTTGATGTGACATCCGGGCTGTATGACGGATAGTCGAAAACCTCCCAATGAAAGGCCTGTAAGAATTCCTGAGTCTGCTAGACCGAGTGCGGATGGGTACTGTAACGAAACGCTGAACTTTGCATTCAGTTTTCTTCAGCGTTTGTTTTGAATTGCTCTTCGCAACTCTGTAATTTTCCAAATGTTTCAGCGGTAACTGTTGCACCACGTTTCAGACAACCAGCAGTACATCTTCCCTAGTCCAAAACACAGTAGACATAAGTTTTCTTGCTGAACTGGTTTGCACTTTTTTCTTTTTAACTGGCGTGTCCCCATTTACTGCATTGTTTATTATTTCACAATTAATGTGCTTAACCCAAGTCTCGTCCCCAATAACGATAGGATCAATACGGGAATCGCAGTCTTTGTTATAGGACTCAAAAATATTTCAAGGCAGTTGCCACCAGCTGAGTTTTGTGTTCTTCTGTCACAATTTTCCAAACTTACATCTTGCTGAAAAATTGATAGCCTAGAGTTTGGATTTTCATGCAATAAGCTCCGTGAATTTGCAGAACCTCAAACGAGAGCTTTGTTATTGAAAAACAACTACTTTCACGAATTTGTCATTGATCTTTTTGAACTATTTCATCTGTCACAACGCTGGATCTCCCACTTCGATCTTCATCGTGAACGTTTGTGCAGCTATCTTTAAACATGAGGAACTAACGCCTCACTTCACTTGCACTCATCACATCTTTACCGTAAACTTACCTAACGTCCGCTAGGGTGACGCTGATGACCTGATGTCCTCTAGTACCCAGTTATGATGAATGTTAATTGGTTTAGTATTTCTCGCCAACAAAAATGGTAAGAGAGAGAGATATCTCTTCAAAATTGGCAAGATTTTCAATCGGAGTACTAGTGTTAAAATCATACACAGCTGGATGCGTACTGAAAGGGCATAAGTTCCTGTACAAAATGACAGCGCTCGCTCCGTACATCTAACGTCACCCGAATGAAACGTGATAAACTTTCTAGATTACCTGTGTATATTTGTGACTTAGGCATCTCATTTACGTAAGAATGGAAGGGAATCAGAAATGCACAAAGGAGTCTATCACGAATTCATTTCAGACATTATCCTGTATTTTTGGTACTTGCCCGGTGGAACTAAACGGCTTTGTGATTTTCACATCTATGGAAAACAATCTACGATTTGGATGGGTTACTTTCCTAAGCAATTTTTCGATATAAAGGCTTTTGAAAAAAAAAAAATGTTAATCCCTTGTAAATTTGTTCAGTCTTCGTTGCAAATCCGTCATATCATGATCATAGTATTAGACACTAAAGACTGAGGGTGCACTACTCTGTCTCACTTGCGTTACTACTGCGGTAGAGACAATTAAACTTTGGATGTTTGTAGTGTTGCAGCGTCCTTAGTTTGTAACGCAGAATAATAAATGTAACACTAAGTTTTCCTTTTTAATATGTAGATTTGAAATGTGTAATAACCTGACGTAGTACCATTTGAAAAAAAAATACAACTGTATGTTGGCTTGTCAATATTGTTACACTTATAGTATCAAAGAGTATGCCAATCAATGCTCTTCTGTCGATATTTGCCCGACTTCAGCGTTTTTTCTCTATCAGTTTAAATGTTGCAAGGGTATATCAAGATAAATGGTCTATCCTGTACACATGAAAACAAATTAAGTTTCTCCAGCTCGATGGACAAAAAGTGTGAAATTCCAAATACGTCTGAAAAGCTAAACAGCTTGAAACAGGAAATTTTATATGCTTACTCAAGTCCGGAACAGACATGCCAAGTTTCATCAAAATGTGAGATAATGAGTGTGAAATACTTTTTTTCTTGTTGATTTAATAAGAAATGACTCAAAAACTTTACAAAAATATTACACCAATATTATCAAACTATAAACCTCAAATGTGTGATCGCAGCTTGTGTCACTGACTGAATAAAAGAGAAGAGCGTTATTCCTATGGTTGGATCACATAGATTAGGATGGAAAAATAAATTTCGAAGAAAATCTATCAAATGCGTAAGCTCATTAAATTTCAATTAATAATTTACAAAACACTGAAGTCTGAATGAGAAATATTATATAATAAAATTGGAATCCATAGTACCCTTTCAGCACCAAGTCTACGTAAGATGGTACCCACTGCTTAAATGAGACAGAAAGGACTACTCTGGAAGAATAGCTACACGATATACAGCCATCTACTACTACGTATGTCCTATTATATGGGAACATTAAACTGTCCAAGTCCCTCAGCCTTCGTGTTTAAACAAGCAATAAGCAGATATTTTGTACCCACTGCGAACTATTTTCGTTCTCAGTTTAGAAGTATCACTAAGTTCCTTTTCGTACCTACTGATTTTCTTCTTGCACTCCTCTTAGGCCAGTGGAATTAGAAATCTGAGTTTTACGTCCCACGTTTACGCTGGGTAGGCTAAAGAAACGGTGATGATTAGTAATGAATGAAATAGTGGAATGAAGAAAGTGGGAGGAAACGGGAGAACCCCGAAGAAACCCACGCACACGGTGCTTGTCCACCACAAAGTTCACTTGGCGGGGGCTGGGATCGAACCCGGGAACCCAAGCACCAGAGGTGAACGCTCTACCACTGAACCACCGCGGCCACAGCCAGTGGAATTAGGTATCGATCATGTATATAATTAGTAATGATATATTTTTTTATAGTAATTAGTAATTATTTTCATCAACATACTAAAGCTGAGCCTCCAGTGGAACGGAGTGCGATTGCGAAAGTGAACTGCAAACTGAACTGCCTACACTGGATTCGAACACCTGCGGATGTGAATTACGTCAACATCTCTCTTTTAAAGATACAATTTACATTTTACACTTGAAAATTCGTATCTTAAGATCTTGGGAAAGCGATATACCATACTACCACTTATTACTTGACTAGAAAGAAATTTCCATTTTCTGCATACTGCGCTATTGTCAGAATAAATATAACTTTGCTACCGATTTAGTGCTTTATATTCCGTCTGTAGGAGCTTAAGTTCTCTAGAGAGTCATGAAGACGTCATTGATCACTTCAGTCATTTATCTTATACCACAATATACCTGTATAAAGTTGATGATATAATATAAAAGTAAAATATAAATAAAACATGGGTCTTTTAATAAGGAGAATGGTCAGGCACATACGTAAAAATGAGTTCGATCTTCAACTGAGATCTGTCTTCATTAATAAGAACAGTGTTCCATTCAGACTCAAATATTTAGAATCGACGTAAGGAAGTACAAAATCTAGTTTGCATTATTCTCTTTTCCTTTTTCTTTCTTCTAAATCCTATAATTAAACTTGCTACAGTTGTAATTTTCACTAAACAGTGCCTCTATAGGCATTTACCGCGCTGAAAATGGCATCGCTTTGACTGCAAACGATGTTCCATTCGCATGAGTGCGGACGAAAAATCAGCATGTTGAGATCATTCACATTCGCAACTTACAGTCTGTTTTCGCAATTCGCAGTTCGGATCTAACAGAGGCACTCCAATTCATTTACACGTGTTAAGAAAATCGCATTCGGATGTAATGAAGGTGCTCCCTGAAAGTTCACACTGATCGGACTTGTGGGGAAAAAATTGTGAACGAAGATACACTTTTGTTTGATTTTTGGCTAATTTCTGAAAAACTACTAACTTTAGATAGAAAAATGAACCGGACCCATTTGTAATAGCTGAAAATTTCCTATCAAACTAATTTTGATACTTTTCCTAAGGTTCTTCAGAAATAATTATTACTATCCGGAAAACCGAGTTTACAAAACACCTGAAAATGGTCATTATCAAAACGTTGAAATGGTTTCGGGATTAATGACCATTATTCACCTTGAAATGAGGTTTTCATTATGAAAGGTGAATTTTAGGATGTTTCTTGATTATCTGAAAAATGTTCTTCCTTCCCCTTTGACTACCACTACTACTAAAGCTAGCTATATTTTATGTTCCTTAAAAAAAAAAAAAAAAAAAAAAAAAGGCAAAAACGTTATTTACTTTGTTCTACTGAACTACTGAAACTTCAGTGAACCAGTCTATCTTGATGCGAATTCTAAAAGAAGGCTTGGGACAGAATGGAAGGAACAAAACTCGGACGATTTAGGATTTAGATTTTTGCACTTTCGGCATCTATGGCCACTTAGCCCGTCACGTATGAGGGATGACGTCCCTCGGCGAGTACACTATCCGGGGAAAGGGAAGGAAACGGCCTGGGAACTGTAAGATAGGTACCACCCCGGCATTTGTCTGGTGTTTTAATGAGAAAAACCCAGGAAAACCTCATTTAGGATGGCTGGCCTGAAAAAGCTTTACACTTCTTCGACCAAGTTCCCCCACCGGGAATCGAACCCAGGATCGCTCAAAATGGTTCAAATTTACAATATGAGATGAAAGAGACACATTCGAAAGAGATGCTGCATGTTTCCAATATTAATAATGAATACTTAAACTAAACCGTTAAGATGGTATTTTGATAGGTGTTAGAATCGAATGTATTTGCTTTACAGATAGTATGAGTCTTAAAGGGGAATCTGAACCGAAAATTAACAGAAAAAGTTAGATAATTTGAGAAAAAGCAGCTGTACACACTATAGGGAAAGAAAATGTTAAAAGACGTCAAATGTAGAAATTGGAGGGAAGAGAGGAACGATTACTAATATCAAACAACTATGTCACATTATTACTGAAGATATGAAATGCAAACAGGAAATAAACACAAGAATAGGAATAGGAAAGGAGATCTTTAGGACGAAGGGAAGCGTATTATGTGATTTCTAAAGAATTACTGAAAGGAATCATGAAATAAATTTTATAATCATCTCTCCATGTAAATAAATAAAACATTTATATTTTGATACAGAGGAGAGCGATAAATTTATCAAGTGTTATATATCTATAGCGTCCATCACGAAATGTTACGGGGAAGAAACCTGGACATTGCAGAACGGTAGTGCAAAACTATAGAAAATACTCAAGATGTGGGTATGAAAATGGAGAAAATTAGTTGGATGGAAATAAAAACTAAGAAATGTTAATGAAAATTGAGGCAAAGAAGGAATGTTGTAAATGGTTAAAAAAGAGGATGATACTGGTTAGAATTATCTCAGAAGAAACTGTTTTTTTGGGAAGTACGAGAAGTGTCCAAAAATGTTCTATCAACTGTTGATTGTAGAAAGAAAAAGACAACATAAGGAAGCACCAGAAAACCAAAAATAGTCCCTATCACCAGCAACTTTGAGCCTCATGATGGTAAAGCGTAGTGAAACGAGAACCAAAGTAGTAGTTCAGTGCGGGACAACCTCGTTGAGAGTTCCAATCTGTTGTCCCCGCAGATGGTTGTATGACAAATCAAACTAATGGTAATCAACGGTAGAATGTCTGGGGAATGTGAGGAATCATTGAAGTGTCATAACCAAATTGGATAATAATGGCACAAGTTACTTTAGAAACACGTGGTTTCGCGTCGCTCTGAAGGATATTTACGATTCACAAGCACCAGCTCCACAGTTTTAATTTTTTCATGCGCACGTTCCAACTGCTGCGAGTGCAGTTACACTGAGCATCTGACCAGGTAGCAGCAGTTTGTGATACATGGTACTACGAACAATCCTCCAAAGACAGAGCATACATGACCTTCTGTTGATGCAGCCGTGGCTTCTTTGTTTGGAAGGAATTCATGTGGTAGCAACAAACAATGACGATGATGAACTATCGTGACGAACCCCCATTTCATGGCACGCCAGTACTGTCCACAAACGGCTCTTTCCACTGACGAGACAACGAAGAAACATTCATTTGTTCGAGTCACTTTGAGCTGCAGTCAACTCACGTAAGGCCTGTCCCCCTCCATAATAAAGGTATATAGCTACTTGACAACCTCCAGTTCCTATATTCGACACAGTTTCCGTCAGTCTAATCTCCAATATTTTTGATTACGTTTTCTTCCCATATTGTGTACAGCTTTTATATTATTATTATCATCATTATCATCATCTTTCTGTTAATTTTTGGTTGACATTCCGTTGTAAGAGTTATGCTATCTGCAAACCGAATTCATTTAATTTTTTTTTTTTTTATTACCTATCGAAATACCGTCTTAACTACTTCGTTTAAGTATTGGTTAACGCTGGAAACATGCGGAGTCCCTATCGAACGTGTCTCCCATCTCATATCCTTACTCTAACCATTTGGTTCATATATAAGTTTGGTGCGAGTTTTCGATCCTTCCACTCTAATCCAACGTTCTAACTTTTTGGACACCTAATAAAAATAAGGCAGAAAACCCGAATTAATAGGCTAGGCTATATTAAAGGAGGTAATTCTTACGTTAAAACTGTGGAATTAGCAAAGTTTCGCAGTACATGGAACTCCTAAAATGTATTAAGTAACGTACTATAGATGGCAGAATAATTCTTTAGAATTATTCTGCCATCATTATGGTAATTCTTTAGAATTACCATAATGATACTCTTATGAAGTGGGGAAACCTTATGAAGAGTGAAAAAAAATAAAAGTAAGAATTTCCCAGGGATATTGAAAAAAAAATCCAGAATTTACATTCTTTCTAGTAAAAGACTGTAAACTTGTTCCATCAACAAACCTTTTGACTAAGCGATGTATTCTAACCAAAAATGTGATATTTCCCACTATTTAAAAATAAAATACTGCCGAGAAACGTACAATGGGTTTATATTGGTCCCCCCCCCCTTTTTTTTCGTTTTTCAAATCTTACAAAAATTTTATATTTAATTCAATATAGAAATGTTATCTGCTACTTCTCACAAAATATTATATTCAAAACTTTTACTGCCACGTACGATTTACCGCCTGGCATTGTGGGCACTTCCGGTTTGTTCTGTATTCGTCGTCCTAAGGAAAGGAAGAAAGAAAAAAAGGACCGCGGAGGGACATAAGGTCGTTAAACTACATAGAAAAAAGTAGCTGAATTTTGTTTAGCTAATGCGTCTTCCTCAAAGTATAAGTTTCTGTAGCAATAAATCAGACTAAGCAGATCTAGTTTTCATCCTGAATCGAATCAGGAATATCACATTAAAAGCAATTACTCTTACTATTTGCTATTCGAAAACCTATTAGAAAATAGTAAAATTGAAGTACCTGTTCTCGACGACTCAGCGTTGGATGAACGAACTTGCGATATAGGATGCTGGAACCTTTCGTAGCTGGTGAAAGCAGCCATAGCACCAAAATTATTTTTATTTCGTAGTAGAAGGGAAACCTGGTGAAAAAGAAAAATAATAATGATTACGGTAAATCGGACTTAAAATGAAAATCAGTTTTATTCATGCGCTTCCAAACTTTGATAGTTTTTTATTGTTATAACGGAAAAGTCAAAACTCATTCTTGCAACTGAGGGCGCTACCTTAATTTTGAAAAGTGCCAGAGTCTTCACATCTATATATTTCGGTTTCATTCTGAAAATGAAGAGTGATTTGGTTCAGTTATGCAGATTTTACAAGTTAAATATGAAAGACCAAACTAAGCATTTTCGTCATATTTTACTGTTTTATATCCGTAAAGTGAAAACACCACGTCAAGATTGTGAATAGCTCCGTAAAATTTACGGTAACAATGACCAATAATAACGCCCGCGCCAACGATAGTACGCGAAATTCTGTACTAGTGATTTTAATCACTAACACGCAGGTCGGTAAGGGAAGCCCACCGATGTTGATAATATACTGATCGAGTCAAACCCAAGTAACACGACACAAGAGAGTGCAGAAACATTGAAAATCAATCATTCAAGTATTCACGACCACTGAAGAACCTGTTAAGATTCGTAAGCAAGCTCATTGTTTCTCACGAGAAAAAGTTTATTTCACGGCGAGTATTAACATCTCTGGTATGCTCATTAATCGCGAGGAAACTTATCCTTTTCGAAGTTTTTGATAACTGCTGATGAGAAGTGGATTGTTCACAACAATATGGTGTGCAACGATCTTGGTCTCGACATGATGATTCGCTTCGAATGACATCGAAAGTAAACTTCCGAGGAAGCTTATGATCTCAATGTGGTGGGCTTTTAAAAATTCGGCATTTTTCGAAGTGATAACGAAGATCTAAACTAGTGATCGCCAAACCGTCGATCGTGAGCTACTGGAAGCTCGCAGGGACATTTTCGATAGATCGAGTTAACGCTGCGGTTGGCTAACCTTGATTTCTCCACTGATTTCTCCACAAACAAAATAAAGATTTTTTTTTTTAAGTTGGTAGTTCTTTTGATTGGTAGCTCTCAGTAGGATTCAAAAACGGTACTGTAGCTCAGAAGCTTCATAAATCTGGCGACCACTGATCTAAACTATCAATTCGTATGTCCGGTCAGCAATCGGACAATTCGAACGAGTCCATCATTCAGCAACGTCCAGGGCTCGTTAATCATAAAGGAGTTTTATTCCACCATAACGCGAAACCATATCCAAAGTTATTACCTGTCAAAAAGTATTCGAGTTTGGATGAGATGCATTGTCACTCACTATACTAGCCTGACCTTGTGCAGTCAGATTCCCACTTGTTCCGCTCTCTTGAAAATCCTTGCGTGGTATAACGTTTAATTTAAATGAGGTTTAAATTAGCATTTTGTAAAGTTTTTCTTGGATAAAGACGATCCTTCTGGGAGCGAGGAATTAACAGAGCTCAGTAGAAGATGCAAAAGGTTATCAAATAAAAAGGGAATATCGATTGCTCTTTGCTTTTCATATAAATAAATTACTTTAAAAAAAAAAAATGACTTTCCCGACAAACCAGGATATTTAATTAACTGAATTCCTAACAATACCGATTTCATTTGTAGTTTAAACTAATGTCTAAAATTTTTACATATGTAAGCGTTACAAATATAAGTTCAAGATTCTGATAGATTTAATTAGATAAAATTATTACTGTACTCTCAAGTGTTCAGCTACTTATGATGAATTCAAGTTTTCATATATACAATAACTGTTTAAAAAGAACTTCACTTACCAAAAACTAAGAAATACGTCTGTGAAAGTTTCAGCACATGTGAAAAGGGCGAACACTATCCAATACATCATCCATTTTACCTGAAATGAAATTTCAACTTTTAGTTATCTCACATATTAGAGTATAAACAAAAATCAACATTTCACAATGCCAAATAATGAGATAACAACCCACAATTAAATATGAACGTCTTGTCACCATAACCATGTTAAGATTAAATCAAATGACACGAACAAAAAACACATGAGATTTATATCGAACCTTCCTATTATGTAATACAAATTACTTTCGCCGAATATTAAGTATCACCGAACTTGCGTTTGAACACTTGAATGCGTTGAACATTTAACATTTTTTTTAATCACTTTCTTTTTCTGCTTTCGCATTGTCTCTCAGCCTAATTTCTCTGGAAATATTAATCCACCAGAATATTTCAATTCAACAAACGCCAACTTTCTGAATGAAAATATAAAATAAATTTTTCGAACGATTACGAATAGTGTAATATCTAAGAATCCTGATATTTGATTTAGAAAATTAATATGCTTTATGTTCTTTTCTCACACACTTTCTATTTATTGCAGTTTGATTTAGCCTTTTAACAAGGTCCGTTAAGGTTAATGCACTCCAAGAGTACAAACTGGTCGTTTCTGGTACAATTATTTTACATTATCGTTTTACGTAGTTCGATATCAGTGCTCACAGACAATAGTTTCCAAAATCAACTTTCTTCTGCAGATGTTAACATTTAATTTCACAAATCTTTTATAGATAAAAATGCTATAATCAGAAATCTGAAGGAGGCAAGTAAACGTAAATACGTTTATTTAAGTGAATTTACCCGCGTACAATCAGAAACAGTAAATATAGGTTGAAACTATCATTTCTTATACCTCCAACCTATACTTAATATTGTTTCTGATTGTACAAAACGTTTGCCACATACTTCTTCAATAGAACAGATGACCAGCTAATGATTCACTCCGAAATTGTATAGTACAAGCAAATCGAATTCACATATTCACGTACCCTAAGAATGCATTCAAGAATATACAACCCCAATGGCTTAGAAACAACAGAAAATATAATTTGTAATTTCAACAACAAACCTACAATATGCCGGTTTACATATACATCCTAAGTCGCGCGGGTATGGTAACAACTTGCTTTAAAAAATTATACTAGGGCCGAGCATACAGCATCCCACCGTACGTATATTTTTTTAAACTTTATTTTTACTATATATATTTACAAATATAAATAAAAAGTAAACTTTTGAGGCGAATATTAGGATCCAAGACAGATGGGAATGGAGAATGGCGGAAACTTCATGACGAGGAACTGTATAATTTATACCGCTTACCTAACATTGTTACAGTTTTTGTGAAGTTTATAAGTCTTCTCTATATCTAACCAAAATGACAAGCTTCTGTAGTAACTATCTATGATAACCACAGCCAATAATTGTAAATCCACAAGCTTAATCCTTTATTCGTAATCCTGTTCGTCAGTATATCACAGTAATTAATTCACTCTCTGAGCCTAATATTAACCCTCGTGAGAGACTATACCGCTTAAATATAAATTACTCGAGTCCACAATATTTCTTACAAACCATCTTAAATAGCTTCCTGAAAATAATCCAGATATTTTTACATTTACACAGATTATTACTCAAGATTTAGTCCCAATTACTGAATACCTTTGCGCCCTTCGATATATCCGACGAACTATAAATTCCCAACAACTGTTATTAAGTCTAAGAGGTCATGTAACCAGAAAGAACTCTCTCAAAATTTTAACTGGAAACACAATCGGAAATCAGTATTAGGAAGACCTAGGCGTATAAGAGAGGACAATATTGAAATAAACCTCGCAAAAATGGGAATAGAAAATAGAAGCTGGATCCAGTTGGCTAAGGACAGAAGTCAATGGAGAGCGTCTGTGAGTGAGGCATTGAATCCTCGGGTCCCAAGTTAACTTTTCAACATATGGTTCGCATCAACCCTTTTCATAAATAATTGCGTATTTCTTAACTAAAATTAACTAATCCAGTTACTCTGTATATCCTCTTTTGCACTTTCAATACATACATTTCACTAATTTTCAAAAATCACTATGCTACAGCCAGGTTTATTTATTCTAATCGAACAATGTGAGGAATACTTATAATTAAACTACTAGCAGCGTTCACCCCGCTTCGCTGCGGTCACCCCGGAACGCAATAAACTTTGTTACTTAGATAATTTTTACTTTTTCGCTTTCAAGTGATATGATAAAAACCATAGAAGATTGCAGTAAATCTTAACATTATATCGCCTGTCATTTATGTTAACCCGCCCCGCTTCGCTGCGGTCATCCCGGTGCTGGCATATTGTAAAAGTGTCTGTAAAAATAAGCAAATCAATTAAAAAATTTTAAACAGAAGATTCAAGCTATTTTCCGCTGTATATCGCCTGTCATTTATGTTAACCCGCCGATCCTCACGGTCATGCGGGTTGCATATAAATACGTTTATTTTTACCTATGATGAACTAATAACAAAGGATTTGTACGTTATGGACACCTGAATGGTCAATTATCTCAAGACACTGGTAATTAAAAATTAAAGTGATATGATAAAAACCATCTAGGGTCCAAATCCTAATAACCCCCCAAAAATGAAAGAAATTGGTTCAGCCGTATTAGCGTGATGAGCGGACAAAATTTTGTACGTTCTCTTTTATATATATAGATTAGCCCTGGTAATAAGACCACGTGCCCAGTATTCTTATAGTATGATTTTCATTGATCTGTACATAGATATATACAAAGGTAAAATGATCACCGTTTGAATTGAAAAAAAAAATTGAACTGAATATTTATTGATGTCTGAGGGATTGTTTCTCATAAAATACTGGTTTACTGATAAAAACTGCTATCTTTTCGAAAAACCCATCACCCTTTCTCAATTTTTGTTTCTCCTTTCTCTCCTACCTCAATTGTTGCCTTCTGTTCTTTGTACAGGTTATATACTATACTTCGCTCCTTATAGTTTATTCCTTCTTTAAAATATTGAACATTTTGTTCCATTCTACATTAGCAAACTTTTTGCCAGGTCTTCCCTCACTCGAATCCTTTCTTCTAACAATCCTCTTCCTTTGCTCTGGTTTTCTTTCTGAATCCAAACTGGTCATCTGCTGGTACTTCTACCTTGGATTCCAATCTTCTATACAATATTTTTCTCAAGATTTTTGAAGCATGCGTAAGCAAGCTTAAAATTCCGTGATTCTTCCATTTCTCAGTACCTACTGTTTTCGATATTGCAACTATCTTGTTCGTCTGCAAGTATCTATCCTTCTACATAAATGTTGTTAGTTAATTTATAATATCTGTTCTGAACTTCCCGTCCCGCATTTTGTATAATTCCTGTTGGTATCTCTTTTACACCTTGAGCTTTTCCACGTTTTAGGTCTTGTAATGCTTTGTCATACTCGCATCGAGTATGAAGTATTCTCTTATTTTTTTTCCTCCATGTTTTCACTTTATTTCCAGCTTCAGTCACAAGTCTGTCTCTAGTTTCAGTACATTGTTCTATAGTCTCCGAGGTTTGACGTTCCTCTTAACCTTCTCATAAGCTACACCTACTTTTCCTGTCTTTATATCCTTCTCATTTCTTTACATTGTTGCCTTATTCACCCCCTCCTTAGCAAGACAGCACTTGCAAATTATATGATTTCTTATTTTTTTTTATACTGAGTCTTAGACTCATTGTTGTTAATATTCTTCAGTTTCCTTCTCTCATTTATTAAATCCAGAATTTCCTTGGTGATCCGTTCTTTCCTTGTTATTTTTTTTTCTTCGTGACTTAATATTTCCTTTGAGGTGGTAAGCAAGCCAATTTTAATGAATGGCCGTTCTTTGTTACATTATCCTGGCGCTGTCTTATCTACTATCTGTTTCATTCAACTTTCTTAAATTTCTTTGTTCTTTAGCTTCTTCATTAAGTCGTCTTTTTTCCTAACTTCTTAAATTTCTGATTGTAATGCAATTTGATTTTGCTTGTGAAGAAAAAAAATATTCTGTCAGTGCTGGCCACAGAGAGAGAATTCAAGAGCAACCAGGATTTTCACCATTTTCTGTTTTCCAGGACGTTTCCACGACACTTTTATTTCCAGGTTTTCCAGGACGCGATGTACAGCAATACTGGAAGGCATTGAAGTTGTGAATACCAACACACCTCAATGCTTAGTTAAAATACACACTGTTGAAAGAAAATGCTAACACAGCTTGCGTTATAAGAAACTGGAGCATGGCAAGGTTCCTCAGCTAAGCTTCATTGGGAAAGAATAAGAATAGGAAAAAAAAAAAAGAGTGGACATGGGAGGATAGAAAAAATCAAATAAAAAATATAGTGAGGATTAGTGACTAGTCGTAGCATACTGCTAATATGTAGCAATTTAAATCATCACTGGAACTTCCCTTGGCTTGTATTTTTAATAATTCAATTACTGAAAAAATATAGGACAAGATTAAAATATAGGACACATATAGGACAAATATACACAAATTTCCAAAATATAGGAAAAAAGGACAGCTGGGAGCCCTGCATTTACTTACAAATTTCAGTGATGCTGTTTTCCGTATCCGAGTTAAGAATTCTACGTTCACCTAATCAGAAATTATCTTGTTCTTTCCATTTTACTTCATTGATCCCCACCACATCCGCATTCAGTCGTCGTCTTTATATATATATATATATATATATATATATATATATATATATATATATAAATTTTTAGTTTACCTATGTTTGGGCATTCATCATCCAATTTATACTGCCTGTTCATAACGAAGAGATTTCTTACTGCTCCCAAAAATCCGTGGAGATAATTGCCTTTACCGTATGGGATTCTGAGACCCCATTTTGGGTAATTCAGTTTTAAAAATAGTCATTCCCATGCTGTGTGTTCTTAGGAAAAGTACGGTGATAGTTTCCAGTGTATCACCGGATAGGAATGCACTTTTTTTGCCAATACTCTACTCGTTGGCCATTGCTACAGCAGGCACGCCTAGACCTTTTCTGTAGATCGAAACTTTTCATTATGAGGACCGTTCTACAGTCACAGTAATGTTTGTCCAGGATTCGCCCCTAAAGAAGCATGTATGGTGTCCTAATATGCCCGAGCCGAACCTTAAGCTATGGGCCATAATTACAGAAGTTGCAAGAAGTAAGAACTTACATATGAGATTCTCATTTGTGTTTTGTAAAATTACCATGCGAACACAAAAATTCCACGAAACTCAAAGTATTAATTGAGGAGTTCTATGTAATAGGGGCCCATACCGGCATAGGACCTTTTTAGGGAGACTTCATTTTTAAATTCTTTGATATTAATTCTATACATCTGCAAAATTTCATTCAAATATTTTAAGTCTTGATGTTGCTACAGTGAAGGAATAGAGGTCGTCGTGAGACGGAAGCGAGTATTTGCTGCAGTCATGTTGGTGAGATAGTTGTTTGAACAGCGTTGAACATTGTCGCAGTGTGCTAGCACGAATTTGAGTATAATCCCAAGAAACAGAAGAAACAGTCAAATATGCTCATGGTAACATTTTGCTCCTGGATTACCATGAAATTTGGTGTTACAGTGAAACATATTTTTCTTGTCAGAGATCATTTTTGCAACCAGTGTGATACGAATGTTGGTCTGTGCTACCTGAAAGTAGTCAAGAATGAAAAAGTGCTACGCTTGACAAGTAGCTAGATGTGCTGGAAGCAAGTCGAAAACACCCCTATCCTTTTATGAGAAAACATGGGGCACCTGTTATCAAACAGTAGAAGGATGGATTCACAACTACCGTATTTCTTCGAATATAAGGCGCACCTGAAATTTCACCTCATTTAAACTTAAAAAAGCTTCGAATCTAAGGCGCAGAAATACGAGTACTGTACAAATACATTCCTTCGATAAGCATTTTCTTATCAGTAAAACGAAATGTTCATTGTTCCTGAGCGATTACCATCTTTATGCAGTGTGTCATTGTTGTAATACAATGAATTTTAAGCAAATTAGTTGTAACTAACAGTATTACAGACTGCAGTATATTCTATGTTCTAATCTACGTGCAATGAATAAATATGTGTATTGCAGTATATACATCGAATCTAAGGCGCACCTGAATTTTGGACGTCTAAAAGCTGACAAAAAGGTGCGCTTTGTATTCGAAGAAATACGGTATAATGAAAAGTAAACCATCAGCAATTCGACATCCTTTCAAAATTCAGTCCTGTGTAGAACTTTGTTTCAAACCACAAAGTGGTATTCTAACTACTGATGCATATACTGGTGCGTACTAGGGATGGCCAAAAATTTCGGGTCCGGATCCGAAATTTGGATCTCGGATCTGGATCCAAAATTCGAATCTCAGATCTTGATTCGTATTCGTAGACACACACACACATATTATATATATATATATATATATATATATATATATATATATATATATATATATATATATAATAATGCAAAGTAATTTTAATACAATGTTGCTGTATTTTTCCGTATTTCTTGCTACACACTCACCAAATCACGCATATAAACATTTATATATTAGTTATACTTTCCGTTTTCCAACCCAATCAATTTTGAACGCTAACCACGACATAAAGGGAGCATTTTACGGATTCTAGCATTCGTAAACCGATCTGATTTTATTTGGTTTGAGTTTAGCGTTCCCTTCAGCAGTGCAGCTATATAGAATATAAACCTACAACGTGCGATTCGAACCACATTAGTTCCCGCCGAGAATCAAACCCGGGTCTCCCACGGCTACGGCGCGTACGCTACATTTCTAAACCGAAAAAGCCACAGTAGAAACTGTCTGAAAAATGAAGAACTAACGTTCCCAACATATCAGGACCTTGGAAGAGAAAGGGTGAATCCTGAAATCGGGGTGTTGGGAAATCAAGCTGAAAGTTTTGCAAGTATATTAAGATAGCATGGGCGAATCTTCGTTTATCTTGAAACTGTGAGAAAACTAAGGGCGAACCAAAGCAAAACGCGATATCTATGTCTTGTCCAGACCTGTCCCCTGAGAGGTGAAAAAAATCGATTTTTCGGGTTTGCCCTTTTTCCTCCAAGGTCCTGATATGCTCTTAGGCTAAAGGAAATGGATAATTAATGAAAGTGACTGGCGGAACAAGAATGTGCGAGGTAAAGAGAACACTCAAAAAGAAAAATGTTACGGACACGATATGTCCTCCACTAACTTTATGGCCTGGGATCGAATTAGGGAGAACACGTCGTACCAGATGTGAGAGCTATCACTAAGCAACAATGTTAGAAACTATTAGAACTTTTGTTCGTATTAATTTTAATACAAATATATTGTATACAAATACTCATATCATCATCATAATATCTTATTTACGTACATAACTGATCACTTAAACGAATCTAGAACAGTACATACCATTTGGTTATCCGCGAAACTAACAAACGAAAAAATCAGTGAACAGTAAAGAGAATTTTACCGAAAAAAGACATGATTTTTAAATAATGGAGTGAAGACCTAGCGAAGAATCTTACACTATATAATTATTTTCAAATAAATAATTTATATATATATATATATATATATATATATATATATATATATATATATATATATATATATATATATATATAAGTTTTACGAGTGCATACAATAAATTAACGTAGACAAATTTAACCATAATCGATTTCACAATCACGATATCAAAACGAATGGCGCAAACCATTCGACAGCAACTTCAGTTGTTGTTATATAGAAATGATATTTCTTGCTATACGAGAAATCTTAAACTAGAAAGGGCATTGTAAGTGCGGCCCACCACGGGTGTTCCGTAAAAATATCGCGTTAAAGGGCAGTCTGTAGCATGCACATTTTTCACCTTTGAAACTGCGATCTCTCGCGTTATCGATCGGCAGGAAGAAACTAATACTTCACCACCCTGCACGTTCTAGAGCAACAACTCACGATTTGTCAATTTTCCTTAGACTTCTATTTCAACCTATTCAACGTTTTCCACGCAAACAACGTAGTTTGTCTCCTAAATAAATAGATCTACGCGCCGTCTAGACTACCTTATAAGGAATACAAGCCTAAGAGGGGAAAAAGGCATAATACGATTTGATTTTGTAGAAAGGGAATAATTACAATCATTTTTTCTAAGTCCTGTAAACAGTATGAGTTTCAGTTTATACAATATGTTAATATTTGGAAAAGTGAAAAAAAAAAGAGGGGGAGTAAATATATTCCTGAAAATACTCTACGGACATAAGCCCAAATGAGAAACATAAATGAATATATCCATTTCCTCACTCGTTCAGTAATATTCAAAGCAACTGCAATCAATCTATATTGACAGATATAAATACTGCTTTATCTGTTACTTGTTGTAGGACAGAACGTTAAAACATATGGACAATCTAAAAAGTAAGTTGGAAGGGAAACGTTTATGCTAGCCCTCCATCCTTCTCCCCCTTCCAAAAAAAAAAATAGCTACAGTATTGTATTTTTAAAATTAGTTTTAGTATATATGGTAGGCTTAAGAAAGTTTAGTTTCTTTCATGAAAGAGTTCGAGGAAGTTAATTCCACATTACCAGTGATTTAATAATGTAAAGCTGCTAATTTATTTATTTATTTACGAAATACAACAAAACCGTTGAGAGTGGTAGCTGGTATAGATGCTAGCGTGTCTCTCTCTGGTGTACATGGTCCCTAGCTCGATTCCCGGTGGGAAAGGAGAAAAATTAATTCCACAATCATGCAGTTTCATTAATCATCCGTTTCTTCTAGAATAAAGAGCATAACGTAGTTTTTTTTTTATTATTTTTTTTTATTTAATGAAGTAAACTATATTTATATATAAGTGTAAGAGAAAAGTTCGAAATACCTCGTTAGAGAATCTAGTTCAAAACATTAACTTCAACATTTGCTCTCGATACATTGCACATACAGGCCTCAACGTATGGAGGTGGTTCATCCAAAAACTATTTTTTAAGTATGTGCTGGTCACAAAAGTGCGTACATGCATCGGGGACGAACAAACGTTTTTTTTTTTTTTTTTTTTTTTTTTCGGGAGATAGTGAGACGTGTAAATCTCGAACTTATTTTTTCACGTTTACGAGGATTTCTTCACTTTCACTGTAGCTCACAAGTAGTTTTGGTATTACTATTTTTAAAACTAATACCATACATTAAGAAGAGTGATGCCAATACGGTCGATATAAATGAAATATGTAATTATGTGGGAAAGCCGTGGAGATTTATTGAGAAAGCATAATGAAAAAAATAATTACACAAAATCACATTATTTATTTTCAATGCTGTATATTAGTGACTGTGATTGATGTGGAATACAAAGTAAATAATAGAAAAATGTGCCATTGGTAGTCATCGCTGTTATAAACCGAAGTTTGTGCAGTTAATGTGCTTCGACTGCATATGTGACTGACTTGCGTCTGATTGAGCTAATGGGCACGGAAACCCAAATAAAATCTAGTTTGGACGTTTGCCAGCCAGTAAAAGCATTGAAGCCAAGCACAGATCAGAAACCTCAACAGCTGGAGCCGCGCAAAAATGATACAATGGATATTCTCTCGGAATTCTATCACAAAACCGGAAATTACACTCGCTTTGGTGAAAAAAAAAAAAAAAACTATGCGGTATTTTTATGAATCAGTGTTTCATAGACACGATGTCCCAAAATAATTTTCCCTTAGTCACACATCTCCATGATGTGGATTCGAGTGAAAAATCGTGTAGCATTTTTTTTTTCTTAGCGTACTTCATCTCTTCTATAAAAGAACCACCTATTACAAGAAATATTTTAAGCACCATTTTACCATTTTAAGCACAGATCAGATTTGGACTTTAAAAGGAGTACAGCCCGATTATTATTATTATTACACTAAATATGCCTGTCTGCGCGGGAAGATTAGGTTTATACAAAATATCTGACCCTTCCCCCTTAGAATACATTAAAAAAAAAAAAAGAAATTAAGATCCTCTATTTCCGCATAAATGTTGTGAACCTCTCGACTCTACCTTATGATACCTCTTTAATCAACGTGGCATTAAAAAAAAAAAAAAAATTGAGGTAAGTACTGTTCAAAAAATTAATTTTAAACAGATCAGCCGTTTACTCGCTATGCGACCGACACAGTGTATTTCAATGTAGCGAAAACGTTATGGGGAGTGCTTCCGTTCTTTCCCCCTTCCTCCTCCCCAAAACCGGAATTTTCAAAAACGCTGGGACATATGTCCGTTTATTTTTAATAATGATTTAATACGTATATTAAGTTTCGTCATCTTCAGTTGGGGAGCTAATGGGATACTCTGTTCTTAAATTTTGTGCCCTATACCCCCCTAAGATACCCCATTTATCAAAGTAACATAATAAAAAAGAACAGTTGGATGGGAGGGGTCTGAGCTTTGGGTGGAGTGCGGGTGATCCAGTACTACAAACCACTCCCACTATGTCTATGCAGTATTGAACGGATATTATCAGAAAAATGATAAAACTAGATTGTTTTTATAAGAAAAAAAAAAGTACCGATGCAGTGTAAAATCAAATTTTCATGCTACAGCAAACCATTTCTCTGCTAAATAAGTATAAATTTATTGAGAAAGTGTACAAATGTAGGTTGAATTAGGAAGTTTTGAGGGTCCGGTAGACTCCTTTAGGCGCGCCCCTGTCGAAAATTCATTGAAAATAGTTCAGCTGTTTTCCTGCGATTATGAGAAACTGTCGATTTTTTAAATATACAACTTAGCAATTTAATACGTTAAAAATTTCTATCACATATAGTAGAGTACCTTGAATTTACAATCGTATGAAGTGAAACACTGATGAATTATGAGTGAATTACTGGTGAATTTCATGACAGAAAACACACATACGTATTCTATCATCTTTAAGTTACTTGCTGCCACTTAGAGTTTCCATGCACGGTTCTCTGCTAATTAACTCATCCTAGCGTGACAATTGTCCTCTAATATAGCATTTTTTCAACCTCTTTCACCATCCGTAATATTCCTAATAAGGCAAGTTCTTCTCAAACAATGTCTTCATCACTTTCTTTAACTATATTTCCAATACTGCTCTTTCCAAGTTTCGCCAATACTTCCTCATTGAAGTTTAATTCCACCTACTAAGTTTCGATATCAACTTTATACTACACTTAGAACGTTTTCTTAATCTATCATCGCTCTTCTGTGATGTCTACATTTCTCATCGTTCTTCTGTGATGTCCACTTCTGTCCCATACAGTACAATACTCTAGCTCGCGCCACTAGTAGGCTTTACAGTGAACCGACACTTATGTGTGAATTTCTTCTGAGTTCTCTCGTTCCCTACCACTTTCTTGTTCCGACCATATAGTGCATTCTGATCATCACAGCATTCCTTGGCTTTGGTGCATAATCGTGGAACGCCAACAAAAAAAATGTCCAATACTCTACAGCAGTGGTTTTTAACCTGGAGGCGTGTCTCCTTGGAGGGAGCGTAAAGAATGAGCAAGGGACGCAAGCTACTGACAGGAAGTAAACAAATTCTTCATTCCAAATATCACGGAATTGTATCAAAAAGGCCTTAAATTAAATATCGTACAAGCACAAAATAATATTGAGCAGGCACCGTTTCATTAAGAACAAAGCAAGTAAAAAAAAATACTACACTACAATGGTATACAGAGGCAGAAGCCTCGATGAAAATAAACAGAGCCTATAAATTGGTAAGAATATTACTGAAATTTGAGAATTTAATGTTACCTAAAGTTGCAGAGGGGGTTAGAGAAGATGACGTAAGACCAACGAGCAGGAAAGAAAAGGGGAGTGCCTGATAAACAAGGTTCGGAACCACTGCTCTACAGGAAGTATTTTCCGTTAACTATTTAATGATCTATAAATACAATTTTCTTCCTAAATACTACTTACGCTATTCCTATCCATGTGCTTTTTTACCATTCAATTTTATATCTCCTAAAACTATTCACCCATTCTTTGATAAACTATAATCCGCGTACCATAAATGGTCCTCTAGGTAATGTTCTTGTAGTTCTTAATGTTCAATCTAAGAGGACCCAAAAGGGCAGACATTGAGGACCATAGTTTGGGAAACAATGTTCTAGGTCTACCCAAGGTCTATTACGCGACGATTCTTTTTTTATTAGAACTTCATAAAACCCCACGCGAAATTCTCATACGAGGGTATCAATAATAGTCTTACACAAGTAACTTACATTGAATTAGCCGCATCCGATTGACCTATGAACTTTTATTTGGTTAGAAATTATATTTTCTTTTATTTATTTACCGTATTGATTTTTTTTTTAAAGTTATTTGACATGACAGGTACTTAACAACTCGTCGATGAACAATGCATGATCGTTAAATGATGACTCCCAATATGAAATAAAATAACGTACTGCTGAACAGGACACATTTGTTGTGCAAAACAATATACAAACTTGAAGTATGGCACAATGAACTATGGGGAAATAAAAGTGAGTCATCTGCCTTGTTTGCATGTGTGCGATGTTTTACTTCTAAGAGCCAGTGGGATTATGATCGAGCAAACAGGCAAAGAACGACATGCTAATAATCTCTAATGGCATTGTTATTGTAAACAAAACTTGTGTAGGACTACATCTTACCGTGTAACAAATTTGAACACGGGAGTCTGGGGGGGGTTGATGGGGGCGCGTCCCCCCAATATTTTGAAGTACAAAATATTTAATATTTTTCTAATTTAATTTACTTACTAACGACAGAATAACACAATAATTATATTTATTTGGAATATAATATTCAGGCCAGTTTTTGATATACTTCAGGGGGGTCTGTGAAGGTAAGCACAGAGATGACAAATGAAATCGAAGATAACAGGTTGGGCTAGGTAGTACTATTTAAATCACTTTCTTTAATGTCCCTCCCCCGAAATTTTACATGCTAGAGACGCCAGTCACAGAATGTTAATTCTTATGTTCATATCATGAACTGGTGTATGTATGGTCTGATATATTTAAGTTCAAAAAAGCGAAGAAGTTGTGAATTTCTTATTCCTCCCATTTCGCTAATCAACGTAGTCATTTAATTAGTCTGATTCAATTATCTCCGTTCAGCACATTCTTTCTTGCGTCGACATTACGTGAATGGTGCTCCTGATTTCCACTTACATGTCTTAAAGCAGTACTCATTGAAGTAGACGAAAGAAAGAGGGTAATGGGTAAGTTTTAAATTCTGTTTTATTAACTGGGAAAAGCTTGGTCAGTAATGGAACTCCAGAAATACAATC
The DNA here is from genome assembly GCF_964235325.1 of Thermobia domestica. Classification (NCBI taxonomy): domain Eukaryota; kingdom Metazoa; phylum Arthropoda; class Insecta; order Zygentoma; family Lepismatidae; genus Thermobia; species Thermobia domestica. The sequence continues at coordinate 141,940,791 of NC_137454.1, read as the reverse complement.
AGCTAATAAACGCAATTTGAGATTGCACGCTTGCCTGTAAATGAATACACTTGTCAGCACTGAGTTGCTTGTTTGCTTGATTACACAACCGTGTAAATATGTATATAACATATTACAATATAATCAAGAGTTGTTCAATGGTTAGACAAAATATTAAGAAAAATTAATAGTAATTGATTTAAACTTGAGTTTTCTTTCATATAGAAGGAACACAATTCGTGTAGGAGACGCTTGGTGCTTTCTGTTTCTATTACGAAGTTGATCCGGAAGATAGGAAGGTGTGAATTAAGCATATGTATTTAGTATTTCTCATTGCAGAAAACACACACATTAATTATCTTAACACAACCCTCTGTAAATTTTACATAACTTTTAGAGGCGTGCAAAGGTTCTTGGCGTTCCTAATTTTCTATGAACACTTTGAACTACACTATTTTTGTAGCTTGGATTAATTCAAGAACCCCTGGGGGCATTGGATATATTCCAAGTCCAAAGATGAAACTGATTTCAGGTGAGAGTAAATTTAATTTCAAGTAAAACGAACTTTTTGAAACATAATGTATGCTCTGCAGTTCATTATAGATTCTTTTTTTTTCTTTTTTTTTTTCGGGAGGTCACTTAATTGAACTCTGTATTATTATTATTATTAGAAAATCCCGTGTTTTGTAGTTCAAGGCTGATGTGCAAGCAGGTGCATTTTATTACAGATGTGAGTTTAATAAGAAACTTGGTAAACAAATCCAGTTGAAGAATTTATAGAGTTGAAATCGACTGGAACTGGTTTTCCTAAACTACAATTTTAAGACTGCGTTATAGACACCCACACGATATGTTGCAGAATCTCTTCAAACGAACTCTCATGGTATTCACTACCAAGGCAGATGTTCTGTCTCCGTTAAACTGGCGTCGTTATTTGTTAATGAGAAAATAAGAGCCTGTGTTTTACATCCTCATAAGATGCGTTAATTGGTAGCATTACATTCGAAGGAACGACTGATGTAAAATATGTCTTCTACAACATAGTTTACGTATTTCCTTTAGTTTATATTATATGTTCCTACTGTTCTTTATGTTTCTAATTCGACCTTGAAATGAAAGATTTACATTTCGTGTTCCTTCATGTTCTGGACTTACTAGGATGTGGCGCAAAACAGCCATTGAGTTTAGTTTATTTTGAGTTCAACATCTTTCCAAAAGCGAGGCTATATGAGACCGGACTTACTGATTAACGTGGAGTCCGAACCCCATGAGCTAAAACAGCCATTATTGGTTATGTACTAATATCAAAGATAGACTACTTTGACACCATAAGAAGTATATTAATCGAATTAATATTAACCGAATGGAATGTTAAATGACATGTGCAAGTGAGTATCTGTGTAGTAAAGTCATAATTATTTAGTTCCTCTCTAAGTAGTATATCTAATAATCCTAATTCTCAAAATACCCTTCACTCCAGTTAATACCCAATTTCCATTGCGCCTCTTCTATTCGTAAGTAAATTAGAACATTCAGATAGGATAAGTGGCTTTATGTGCTAAAATTGCTCGTGGTAACTATACCTAAAAGTATTGTGCGGGATAGCTGAAAATTTAATACAGCTGTTTTGTACTATAATATGCCTAAATGTGTATACAGGGGAGTGCAACAGTAGTGTACAGTTATAAGAGTTCTTATTTTCTTTATTAATGGTAATGTATTACATAATGAGTTAATGATTATGAAAAAAATATGAGGTCACAATTAGGATGAAACAGGAATTACAATTAAGTAAATATCTAAGGTTTCAGTGTTGGCCTTCAACAATTTACATTTATGCAATTTACAGCTCGATCAAAAGTATTGGCCCAAACATGTACGAAAAATGCCAGTAGTTACAAATTGTGTATGAATATAATCTAGCATTATTGTGAAATCCTAATGTAGGTTAACTTACATAATTTGTGTCCTTTGTTTCTTGTAGAGTGAATATGGAATGGGAAAAGAGAAGCTCGTGTTGCAGTTTTGGCCCTACGCAAGTGCGGACACCCTCCGACAACCATCTTCTTAAGTTACTGCAGAAATTGAACATTACACAGAAATTCGTTAATTGTATCATACAGCGATATAATGAAACCGCGTCTGTCGAGATAAGCCTCGCACTAGCAGACCTCCCTCCGATAGGACTCCAGGTGTCATTAAGACAGTGAAGGCAAGGACTTCTCGAAATCCGGTCCATAACCAGAAACTCATGGCCCTGAAATGAACATGTCGCGATCGACTATGAAAAGGGTGATCAATTAAGACTTAGGACGGCATGCCTACCGCAGCGCAGGCCAGCGGTTAATCAGCGCTTGATGAGAATGCGACATGACAGATTAAAGTTTCTCCTACAGCAGTACGCGGATAACAAGCATCGACAAATTTTGTTCACACATGAAAAAATTTTAACAATTGAAGAACACCTCAACAGACAGAATAATAGGGTTTATGTTACAACTAGTGCTCCAGCATGTGAACAAGTTCCCCGAGACCAGCGTGGTCATCACCCTGCATCAGTGATGGTTTGGCTCGATGTATCGTACCTGGGTCCCACTGACGTCTATTTTTGTTAAAAAGGTATGAAAACAGGGCCCAAAGCGCACCAGAACATTTTCGACAGGCTGATGAAACTCCTTGGCACCACTATGCTCAAGAATAAGTTTTGGATGTTCCAATAGCATTTAGCACCAGCTCACAAGACGACGCAGGAGTGGTTTCGTCGCAACAAAATTGCGAAGAATGACCCTCTTGATTACAAGATCTGGTCCTATTTGAAGAAGGTATGTGCTGAACTTCACAAATGACTGTGGACCGCTTGAAGTCTGCTAGAGCAAAATCAGCGGCTGACAGACATAAATGTAGTAAGTACTGTCACTGATGATTGGCCGCGTCGTTTACGAGTGTGTCCAGGCACAGACATTTTGAATAATTGGTGCCCCCATTGATTTGTCACTTACCCTTGTATATATTGCATTATATTTCTTTCTCTCCATTTTTATGCTCTGCTAACCTTGTGACTGAACCAGAGTTGGAGTGGGTCAGTGGGTCAAGTTTTCTGAGTGGGTCAGTGGGTCAACAGCATGTGACCCACTGTGACCCACCACCCACCGTGACCCACTGCGACCCACCACCCACCATGACCCACTGTGACCCACCATGACCCACCGTGACCCACCACCCACCATGACCCACTGTGACTCACCACCCACCATGACCCACTGCGACCCACCGACTCAGTATGGTCTACCGACCCTCTCTGCTCACTGCATTGTAGACAGTGTCTTCTGAAGACTGGTAAATTTGTCTCTGTTTTACTTTCAAGACCTTCATTTCCCTTCCTTTTCCACTTGTTTCTGTCTACCTACCTGAGGTGAGTATATCTAACCAAGTGAAAAAAGAACTTCAGGCACTTTTGGATATTGATATTTTTAATTGTAATAATAGCAATAGGACTTACACTACAACTTGGCTTTCGAGACCTGTGAGTTTTTAGAGCTAACTACTGGAAAAAAATACATTTTTGAATCACTGTAATATATAAAAAAAATGCATGTAACTATGTGTGCCTGATCATCACGGTCAAATTGCCAAGTCAAATGAAATTACTTTTGGTATATAGTTCGGCCTTAATCCAAATTGGGATGTTATATTGCTTTTATTATAATGCATAATATCCTAAGGAGGTAGTGAGGAAACAAATTTTTGCGGAAAAAAAAATGAGTATCTCGCAACCCGTTAAACTTACGGAGCTGAAATTCAGTGTATTAACTCTTTATTGAAAATAAACAGAATGTGTCCTAGCATTTTTAAAATTCTCCTTTATGTGCGGGAGGGGCACTTTTCTATATATGGAAAATTGGTAGTGAGTTGGTTTGTAAAAATTAGGGATGGGCACGAGCCAGTTCGAGCGAGTTTTCTTTGAAACTCGACTCGACTGGAAACAGACATGTTTGAACTCGACTCGAGAACTAGGCTCGAAAAATTTCCTCCAACTCGACTCGAAACTCGAGTCGAATTTGGTTCGAGTTTCGAGTTGAGCCAAATCGAGCCTAATCGTGAGTGTAGTTCAAGTACTCTCTTCAAGTATTATACATACACAATACAATTATTATCAATGACACTACTACTACTACTACTACTTATTATTATTATTATTATTATTATTATTATTATTATTATTATTATTATTATTATTATTATTATTAATAATAATTTCAGCACGCAAAGTGTCACACATGTAAATATTTTCGTGAAAGCAGAGAAATGAACTTGTTTTTCCGATTGCCTTTGTAAATAGCTGTGCGATTCTTCCTGTTATTTGAGGAGTGTCTGCAAATTTTGACTACCATAGCTTTGCTCAAATAAATGACACACTGCCGCAGAAAAGTAATATTGTTCTTCTTCTATTTTTATTGCCTCCTATAAAAAAGGAAAGAGCTTAAAACTATTCAGTAAAGAAAAGTCTGAACCTCTGTAGGGAGGGACCTCTGATTACAGATTCCGTTTGGTGGTAACTTGTTTACTTGCAGAGTTGCAGGGCTGTAGAACAATAAACCACACGTGTTCAGTTGCAGTCCAGTCTAAATCTGTAAGAACGTTTGCCTCCAATGAATAAGATAAAAGATAATTTCCGGCCATACAAAATATGAAGAAGCGAAGTCATCACTTTATTTACCATGATGTGTGTGTGTGGGATGGGGGCGGTAGCTCAGTAGTAGAGCGTTCACCTCCGGTGCTTGGGGTCCCTAGTTCGATCACAGCTCGCGCCGTGTGGACTTTGTGGTGGACAAACACCGTGCTCGTGGGTTTTCTCTGGATTCTCCCGTTTCTTCACACTTTCTTCATTCCACCATTTCACTCATCTCTCATCATCACAGTCTCCTTTAGCCTAACCGGCAAAACCGTTGGACATAAAACTTAAAGATTTCATTTCGTTTTTACCATGATACGAGAGGATTTAGCGAACATCATGTTAATTGTCACTTCTGGTAAAATTAAGTTATTACGTGGACCGGATTATTGGTATTAAACCACAAGGGAAACTTGTTTGGTATGTGTCATTGTATCGAATTGCATAGGAATAATGAACTTTCTTTTCATACTTACTCGAAAGTCAGAAAATGTGGCATACAATTATGTTTCCACGAGCTGCTCATATTATACAAATAACAACATTGTTATCCGGAATAGGCTTTTTATAATATTGTTAATAATAATAATAATAATATGTAGAAACTAGATGACGATTATTCTTCTCGCAAGAAATTCTAAATATGAGGAATTTAAAAATACCATAGGAAAATTATAAAGCTCAAGACAATATAGGAATATTCTGTCTATATTAAAGAGTATTATGAAGATAATTTAAAGTTAAGTATGATTTCTTTTGTCACTAGAATTCTTTATAATGATTGATACTAACAGAAAAACAGACTAATAAACCAATATGTTAATACTGAAAAATTAGTAATTTCTCCACATAGCCTATGATAAGATATTCAGAAAAGTGATCAATTTTGAATTATCCCTTTTATTAATCATTCATAATGGGAGCCATTTCAACACAGCTATACACAGTCACATATATAAAGACAAGGAGATTTAATGTTGATAATTATGGTTGGAGGGGTTATTCGAGATATATATGATAAAATATTGGAAAATATGGTAAATTTTAATGGTAAACACCTCACCTAACCGAGACGGCAAAAACCGATGACTCACCAGGGCCGAAGCCATTCCGAACGAGTCGGCTCAGGCCATCGGCTCAATTGAGCCGAGCCGATGGCTCATTCCAACCGAGCCGGCTTGAGCTGTTTGCTCAGTTGAACCGAGCCGAGCCTGTTGACATCACTACCCGGGTTGGGCTTCTGCTTAGGTTCAGAAATACGACCGTGCAGGTCTCATCCTTGATGGTAAAAACTACAGTATATACATATATTGGTGCTCACGACATTTGAGGCTGTCCTTTTATTAAAAAAAAAAAAAATCTATTGTGCTCTCGTTATCGAGACGAGATGAGATGCAAGCAGTGTCCCCTCTCGTGAGCAACACTAAAAGTATTCCACAGTACGGCTTACATTTCTCATGGCTTTCGCTTTACAGTTTAATCAGCGTCATAAGGACGTGTATGCGTATACTGTACGAGTTCAAATTGGGGTCAAACGCTGCTGCAGCGGGACGGAAGATATGCCAGGCCTTTGGTCAGGGTGTCGTGACTACGCAGACAGTGCAGCGGTGGTTTAACAAGTTTAAGGATGGTGACGAAACAGTCGAAGACGCACCACGTGCCGCAAGACCAACATATGTACAAAATGAAGATCTCCAGACAGTGATTGTGACGAACAGTGGCCGCAGTGGCAGCACTACAAATTGGGTCGATGTGTCCCCCATGATTTGACTTCGGGCCAGAAGGCAACGCGAGCAAACACCTGTGTTTTTTGCTGTCTCGTCTGCGGAAGGAGCCTTTTCTGGACAGGGTGTTGACATGTGATGAAAAGTGTGTCTTGTACGGAGCTCCACGGCGCTGTCAACATTGATTAGCATCCCATGAACCGGTTCCAAAACAGCCGAAACCAGCACTCCATCAGCAGAAATTCCTCCTGTGTGTTTGGTGGACTGCTCGCGTTATCGTGCATTGGGAACTGCTACCAGCTGGTCAGAGCATCAGTAAAACTGTGTACTGTCAGCAGTTGAGCCGTGTTCAAGAAAAACTGAAAACTCTGGATCGCAAAAGGATACTGTTACAGGACAACGCTAAGCCCCACGTGGCTAGGATGACCCGGGACACCATTATACGCCTTGGATAGGAAACCCTATTGCATCCGCCATACTCCCAAAACATTGCACCGTCCGATTATCACCTGTTCTATTCCTTAGACAATCACTTTAGAGGACACCAGTTTGAATCCCTAGTAGAGGTGCAAAATGCACTTGATATCTTCTTCGCATCACAGCCCACCAAGTTCTACCGCGATGGAATCCATGGCTTTCCAGAACGATGGCAGAAAGTCGTCGATACTGATGGGGATTATTTTTGATCTTCCAGTTACGTCTTAGGTGACATATCGATGTTCGAAGGTGGTGGGTGAAAAAGCGACATAACTTTGTTACCTTTATAGTTGAGGATAAACATAAGGCAGACGGTATATTTTGATCGGTGGTTGGAGAATTAATTGTATTTGTTTCGCAAATCATACAGTTCTTACATTATATTCTGCACTGAAAAGTAATAGAATGATAGTAAATTTTAGAAAAAACTGAAGAATATAGCTTTTTTTTTACACAAAAAATTAAGGAACTTTACAATTTAGAAACTGAGGTGGGAGGAAGGGCAAGAGTGAGTGACTCGGTTTAGGTTCCTAAGTAGCATTATCAGTGAAGATTGAAACATGAACGCGAAATAAATGGAAGGATAGGAATGGTGAAAGAAAAATGTATGAGTTGCGAAGGAAGGAAAGTGTATTTGTAGGTCGATAAATAAACTTGGTCTATATTATGGTCTATGATAAATAAACTAAAACTTTCTGTAGAGAATGTTACTCTATGGGTCAGAAATCCATTTTCTATTGACATGCAGAGGAATTTACTGTTGGACTTGGTCTATTTAACATTGAAAACTTTCGTATTTCGAAGTATTTTGAATTGTGAAACTATCTCACTTTTCATAAATAATATTTCTTTCTTTCTCTTTCTCTCTCCCCCCTATATTATATAAAGTCAATATGTAAGGCCCTGTATGGATGATATTTATCCATTGTACGTCATGGCTTTTCGTACTTTATTACTGGACGTCCTTGCAAACTAATTAAACAGGTTCTTCGGTTTCGTGAACTCAAAATTCGGGAAAGGGATCTTAAAAAGTCCAACTGGGCATTCGAAAACTTTATCGTGAGGTTTGTTCCTCCTCTAATCTGCAAAATTACAGGCTTTACTTTCCTTTTTTTAAGTTAAAATTTTACTCAGACACGCACAAAAGCAATAATACAAACATTTCTGCTAAGAAATTATGCCAAGCTTCCAGCTACCATGAGGATAAAAAAAAAAAAAAAAAAAAAGCCTTAAATCGCATGACATGTAGAACCGTATTACTACGCAGACACGTCAAAGTAAAAGGAATCGATCTATAAAATTGCGAAATCAGCATTACTGAATGTCATTGTCACCAGTAGTATCGTGATTACACAATTTCTCAATTGATAGTGGGAAGAGACTAACTAGTACTGAAAAAGCATTCATTATGTAGTTTCATGTGGTAATATACTGCTTGTCGATTTAATACATTTCTTACTAGTATATAGTAATATGAGAAATATCTGTCCTCCTACCAAATAGCGACTTAAGAAGCGAGTGACTTTTACTCGTACTTGACCTACGACTTTCATTCCTAGATCAAGGTTCGTCAAAATCTGAAGTTCTGAAGAGTGAAAGAAAGCAGTACAGAGGGTAGCAATTAGGGATTGGCAATTCCGGAAGCCGGAAAGTAAATTCGGAAAAATTCGGACTTTTTTCCGACATCGAATTTTTTTAAAACCAGGAAAGTGAAATTTCCAATTCCGGAAAATAAATTTTCCGGAATCCGGATAATTTTAGCCATCCCTAATAGCAATCAAGTTTTGTGTTAAACTTGGTAAAAATGCGGCAGAAACAGTGGAAATGATTAATAGTGTGTACAGGAATTCTTGAGAGAATGTTTTCAAGTGGCATGCTCGGTTCCGTGACATGATCGCGAGTATGTCATGGACGACCCTATAGAAGTGGGCAGCCGAAAGCTGTTCGAACTCTGAAAAAAATCAAATTAGTGAGACAGAAATTCTTTGAAAATCGTTGTTAGTCGCTAAAAATGACTAGTTTATATCCTCAACATTGAAAAAGATACTGCGAGGAAAATTGTGGTACAGGATTCCAGAAAAGAAAACTGTTCTTCCACACACACACTGATTGACGAGCAAAAGGAGTTGCGAGTATCTGCGAGTCGTGAGTTCTCGAAATGGTAGACAGGGACGAAATTTGGTTGAAAAAATTATAAATGGTGACGAATCACTTTCTTGCGTATGAACCTTCCACAAAGTGCCAATCAATAAGTTGAGTCAGTATAGGTTCTCGCAGCCAACAAAATGCTTTTGGAAAAAGTCACACGTAAACTACGAGGATTTAAAGATTCTTTGTGTTAGAACAAAAGCGAAATTGGTAACTTCCTGATATTAATGTTGTTTCCTGTAAAGTGTTTCTTACACAACAGTTACTCAGTAGCACTACAATACTATTGACCGAACATCTAGTCAGTGGAGGTAGTGTAAAAATATTTCACTTCCGGACATCAATATGGCATTTTGCATAATGCTTATGTGCATATCAAAGAATAAAAAAAAAAAAAAAAAAAACTGCCGGGTGATGCTTGATCAGAGGTCATGAACCCCTGTGGTCACGTCCGTCATCAAAATGGCTCCCGTGTCCAGAGACATATGCCCCTTAAAACGGTCATAGCTTCATTACCAGTCATAATGTAAAGTTTCAATACACCGTTTGAAAGATCCCGAATTAAAATATATCATATCTTAACTATATATAAGACTACATGAACTGACATAACATTAAGGGGTACTTCCGGTTAACATGGAAAGTTGAAATTTGGCATGGTTGCAGCTTTCCGAGACTAACCGACAGGAAAATTGCCAAAAGTGAATATTTTTAATTTTTAAGGAGTCTATTATTTTCGACATTCGAATTTGGAGGCATTCCAAGTGCTCACGATTTTAGGGGAATGCCGGGAAAATTATAGGGCTGCAGCTCGATTATACGCTGAACGCTATCTGCAGCGACAAGCTATTTCCCAAAATCTGCTGCAGAGATTAGCAGCACGATTGTGGCAAACAGGCAACATGCGTGGACGCTATAGTGTCCGGAGAAGAGTCGTACAAAATGAAGATGCCGTTGATGTACTTGCCGCTATTGCAGTAAATCCTCATGTGTCTTCGCGGCAGATCGCACGAGATCGTGGTATCAGTCAAGGTAGTGTCCTGCGTATTGTCGAAATCACATTTTCACCCATAGCACCTCTCTCTCTGCATCAAAAACTAAGTGATGCGGACTGTAATTTACTGCTTGTTCTGCAACTGGGTGGTCAATCGCGTGAGAGAACATCCGAATTTCATTCACTTCATTTTATGAACTGATGAAACGAAAAATGAAATGAAATGAGTTTTACGTCCCACGCTTATGCCGGTTAGGCTAAAGGAGACGGTGATGAGTGATGAATGAAATGGTGGAATGAAGAAAGTGGGAGGAAACGGGAGAACCCCTAGAAAACCCACGCACACGGCGCTTGACTGATGAAACGACATTCTGCAGTTATGGCAACGTGAATCTCCACAATGCACATTACTGGGCAGCGGAGAACTCTCACTGGATGAGAGAAGTCAATCGGCAACACCGATGGCGCATTAATGTGTGGGGTGGTATTGTAGGGACTCAGGTCATTGGGCCATGGTTTTTTTGCTGGTCATTTAACAGGTGCAGTTTCGTGATTTCTTGCGACACCATCTACAGTCGCTATTGGAAAACTTACCGCTCCATATACGTCAGACGCTGTGGTTTCAATTAGATGGTTGTCCAGCCCATAATGCTGCCATGTGTAGGGAAGAGCTAAATGTTCTATTTCCGCAACGCTGGATCGGAAGAGGTTCCAATCCAGTTTCCTCCGCAGACGCCCGACCTTACTTGTATGGACTTTTTTTCTGGGGTCGAATTAAGGATCTTGTGTATGTCAACCGACCAAGTACAATTCGCAACATGCAAGACCGCATTACAACCGCATTCCGGCCCATCAACGTGGCCGAGTTGGAAGCTGTTGCTCACAATTACGTACAGTGAATAAATCGCTGTATTGATGGTCGGGGACATCACTTTGAACATTTGTGAAAGTCAGGGAGCGTCGACTACACTCCACAGAAGGTAAGCTGATTTTTTAGCTCTTTACTCATTTTTCCCCAAGGGCTTGATTGCAACGCCTCAGCTTTCTGTCCCCATGTTTTGTTCCGTGTCGCATGCAGAAACCCTCGCATCATCTGACTTTGACTCGCATCTCTGCCCCAGAGAAAGAGAAGAAATATGCCAACGTATTTCCTCTCGACGTTTCTCCCATTGTGCGCTTGTTTCAATGGAGACATAACCAACCCCTGTTTCCATTTCAAATTTTGAAGTTGCCTCCTGTTGGAGACATTCACGATACGCTACTGGTGTCGCTACTATTTTTATTGCATTCTACACATACGATTTGGTAGTTCAATTGTTTGACGGCTCTATGTGCATTATTAGCTGAGATAAAGGCCTGCTACGGGTAGTCAAAGTCTGCAACAACGCCTCTAGCGGCTAAATGTGAAAGGATATGACAAAGTTTGTCCTCTGAGAGTTGCATGACATTTAATGTCCTTTCGAACGATTCCAACAGTTATACCACTTTCTATTTCAAATTTTGGAGTTGCTCCCCCCCTCCCCGCGCGTTGGAGCTATTCACGAGACGCCACTGGTCTCGCTACTATTTTTATTGCATTCCACATATACGATTTGGTAATACAATTTTTTGTTTGAAAGCTCTACGTGCAGTCACTCTGTATAAATTGTATTGTTTATAAATAAAGCTCTTTAAAGGTTACATATTCACTGCGTAGCTCAATGCAGATTTTTTGCAGTTTGCAATATGGTAACATACTCTACACTGCATTTGTACTTTGGTTGTTTACTGATTAAAATGCATAAAAAGAAAGATAAAGGTTATCATAAATTATTTTTCATTCCAATCATTGTGAACTGAGTTCGCAAGATAATTATGACCGCGCACGGTCTTAATTAGTCAATAGATTTGATACAAATATCACCAAAATGTTTCACTCCCGGACACCAGAATATTTTGCATAGTGCTTATATACGTATGAAAGAATTTAAAATAATAATAATAATAATAATAATAATAATAATAATAATAATAGTAATACTGCCTGGTACATTTGATCAGAGGTTACGAAACCCTGCAGCGACGCTATCAAAATAGCCACCGTATTGAGAGACATTGGCGCATTTAAATAATCGTATCTCCATTACCAATTATAATATTTTGATGTTTTAATACATCATTTGAAAGATCTTGAATTAAACTACAAAGAACGTTCAATAACTTTTTGTAGTAACACAACTGCTAAGAAGTTGCAGCGGCGAGAATTTGGGATTGAGTGAAATGCTGGTAAACATTTCAGGAAAACACTAAATCTAAAACTAACTTTTTTTTTAGTGACATTTGGGCGATATGTATTTCAAGGATAATGAGACCCTGTGTGAACATAAATCTGAATGGTTCCAAGCCGAATTTCGCTTCCTTCTAGCCGTAATCCCAGATGGCGGCCAAAATGACTGCTGCATAAATTTGTTTTTGAAAATAGCTACAGATATTGCCGTGTGATATATTTCCTAGCGTTTCGGGGTCAAAAAATACATTTATGACCTCCGAATTACATTTCGACCACCGGAAGTAGCTCAAACCACCATGAAATATGGTGACCAAATTCGACCAGAAATAAAAGTACTGCATATTAAAGTAGGAGGTATAGTTATCCGTTTTCATTTCAAGGATCTCATTGCCGTGTTTTCGTATATTGTTTTAAAAGTATTGATTAAGCCACAAATTAGGTAATCTAATATTTTTTCTCAGACGAAGGGTTTAGAAGTTACTGCTGCAGCAATTTAAAAGGGTGAGAAACAGGAAACACATTCTGTGGTTGTTTTAAAAACTCAACATTGAGGCTCACAGCTGTAAAGCAAAGTACAATTTAAGTCAGTTTTTACGCATGGGCAAAAGTTGCGCGTCCCTTTGATTTCCATGATATTAAATCTTCTTGCTTTCCATAGTGATTTCGACGCTAGCTGACCAGAGGTTCTTGTAGTCATCTCGGACTTCCTCCATTCCTACTCACACGAATCCAGAGGCTCAAAATTTCTTTGGAGACAATTTGTCCACAAAGAGCAATGAAAAGGATAGCTCTCTTCAGGTGGTGCAGGAGAACATTATATGTCGCTGGAATATTGTCAATTAGCCTGTTCTACTGCATAAGAAGAACCAATCTGGCCTCATTCACGTTCTCCACTGACCTTACTGAATAGAGCGACAAAGCGCAGAATGAGCAAGAATAATTCATAATCTTCAGAGATGTCGGGAACTTTGGGGTAGCCCGAAAAAGCTTTATGTACACTCATGTCCAAAATGATTGTCGTATAACTGTCTTCTTGTAAGAATATAATTTGATGATGATTTTGAAGGGTGCTTTTAATATTGATACTATGTGAATAATCGGGAAATATATATTTATGGTAAATTTTATACGAAAAGAATTATAAATACGAAAATTAGAATGAGTAAAACAAAATGTTATTAAATGGACAAGAAAGATTTATTTTCGTTTTATTGTTCTTATTTACTGCTCTTTTAACATGAAATTTTCCACATACATGACTTTGCCAATTATACACATGCTAACATTATAAGAAATACAGGGTGAATTCGTTGTCAAATTATATTCCGACAACAACATATTTATAGACATGCGACAATAATTTTGGGCATGAGTGTACGTCGCGAAATCCCATCCACATTTTCCATTAAGTTGTTTATCAATATTTGCCAAACTAGACATCTTGTCAGCTTGGGTATAGTGTGGAAAGAGGGCAGAAGGTCTGAAACTCTCCGTGAAACTTCTCCTGCAGCTAGTAGGTGAGAATATATTGGAAATATTTGAAGGGAATGGAAAGTAGTTGGAGATAACTACGAGCTCCTCTAAAGCCGACAAGCTTGACGATTTAATATGCAAATCAGCGAGAGGTGCATAATGTGACTTAAATTGTACTTTGCTTTGTAGTTGTGAGCCTTAATATAGATATTAAAAGAAATATAGGTGTTTCTTATTTTTTCACTTCCTTGAAATCTCTGTCGCTATAACTCCTGCGTTGTTCGTCTGACAAAAAATGTTAATGACCTTTATGTAGCTTAATTTCAAATGGTGCATGAAAATTTTACAAAATCTTGCCCATAACTTAAGGGAAGATTGTGGGAATCGTGTTGGGATGAATTCACACCTGTGTAAGGGGAGAGGAGTCAGGAGAGAATGATATGGGCCATCAATGATGTATTCAGCCCATTCCCAGAAGGAAGCTGGAGTATTTTTGGTTTTGATTGCAACATTTTCCATAATTTGTGCAATTTTTTGGGGAGTCGACTTGAGTTTTGGGACACTTCCGGTGTCAGAATCACAGCAGTGAGATCCTTGAAAATATGAGAAACGATACACACTTTTTAAAAACTTTTAATCGAATTTGGCCATTCTTTTACCTTTCATGGTGGTTTAAGCCACTTCTGTTGGCCGGATTAAAATTCCAAGATCACAAATGGATTTCTTACTTCGAAAACGTAGGAAACGATATATCACACGGAATATTTTCAAAAACTAATTTATAGTGAAGGCATTTCAAACATCAGGAAACGAAATTCGACTTGGAACATTCAGATTCATGTTCAGCAGGGTCTCATTCATAAAAAAATACGTATTGTCCATACTTTAAAAAAAATGTTAAAATTGTGTTAGAGGGCTTGTCTGAAAAAAATCACCAGTATATCACCCACTTCCAGATTTTCGCTGTTATAACTTTTTAACCGTTCGTGTCACAAAAAACAACAACAAAAACAAAGTTACTGAACTTTATATATACTGAAAAAACATTTAAACGGAATTGATGACAAACATATAAACCTAGCATAACCTTTCTATATATATATATACTCTATACATCATAACTTTATCATTAATATTTGCTTTAAAATTTTAAAATTATTCAAAATAAACCTGTATATCAGATGAACATGAGTATAAGTATTTGATTTCAAGTTACTTGCATTCAGTATGACAAAGATACTACCACATGTAAGATATTTTACAGTACGGTGTTCGTAATCAATAATGACTAATTTAATAAATAGAAAGAAAAAAATAACAACAGCAGAAATAATCATTTTCCCCACGGGGAAAATAGGTTTATGGAAAATACATGAAGACCTCCCTTATGATACGCATTTCAACGAAAGTATAAATATAAAAACCCGTAATATGCTCTAAGATACATTTTGAACTTCCCTATCTTTTTAAGATACGACCTTAGTCAATGTGACTTGATTAACATTTTGACGCACGATCTAGATATACTGCAATATTAATTCAAACAAGTAAGCAATTTTCCGTGGTGAGATCACAACAGACACCGTCTATTCCACCCACCCACTCCTCCTTAAAAGTGGAATTTTGGATAATACTGGGTTACGTGTCCGCTTATTTATAATGACAAGTTTAAGCTCAGATTTCGTAACTTGAAGGAGTCATGAGGTATTCTATTCTCCGCATTAATTTTGAGCCCCATACTCCTTTATACTCGTTAATCAAAGTGGAGATTGGAACCTAGCTCGATGTAGATACTCAGTATCTTCTAAAATTCATTTCAAATTTTCAGTTTTTCCCGTAATGCGATCACAAACAATGGAAAACACCTTTTAATGGGGAGGAAAACTAGAAAATGCCACTTTCTTCTTAAAACAGGAATATTAAAAAAAACACTGAGATAGGAGTTTTCTGTCCAATTTACGTTTCTACATACGTTAATATGGCATGAACTTGAATTATATTCACTCTTCCGGATGGCCTTAAATATTGCCCTCCCTCCGACCCTTCCAGGAATGGAATTCTCGAAAACACTGAAATGCCTGTTTTCTTTATTTTAATTAAGAGATCGTACAACGAATTTCATATCTTCAACTTAAGCAAATCCTCAAAATGGGCACTTCGATAGTAAAGGGAAATTTCAATATAATTGAAATTATCCTCTTCCCCCTAGAAGCGGAATTATGAGAAACGGTGAAGTGCGTATTTCCTTACTGTTAACTAAAAGTCTATACATTGATTTTCAGATCTCCAGGATCAGAATTTTTGAAAACGCTGAAACGCGTGTTCCTTTACTTTTCATGAGAGTTCATATGCTCCGTTTCATTTCTTGAACGGGGGCCGTGGTGGCTCGGTGGTTCATTGGTGCGTGGAGTCCTTGGTTCGACCCCAGCTCGCGCCAAGTGGACTTTGTGGTGGACAAACACTGTGTGCGTGAGTTTTCTCGGAGTTCTCCCGTTTCCTTCCACTTTCTTCATTCCACCATTTCATTCCTCATCATCACAGTCTCCTTTAGCTTACACAGCAAACCGTGAGATGTAAAACTTTTTTTTTTCATTTCTCGAACGCCAGGGATTCGTGAGGAGATAAAATACTCTTCGGGAAATTTTTGAGCCCCCCCCCCTTTTTTTCTCCCTTAGAATGGATATTTCCAAAAAAAAAAAAAAAAAAAAAAAACCTTCCCTATTCCTTACCGGTACTTTCATAACAAAGGGAGTTATAAATAATAATTAGTAGGTTATATGCCTAAATGTTAATATTTCATGAAACACTACGAGGGTGGAAAGCGAACAGTCCAGGTACGTGTTTATTTCATAATCCATAGGCTCGAGTTTTTTTCGCGAGTTTTGTACTGAACTGGGATTAGACTACCGTCTCAAAATACGTTTTCAGGTGTTTTGAATAGGATTTTCTACTAACTAGACAAACCCAGTTCCACAAAGCAAATAACACATTTTCTTCTTTTCAAACGACACTAAGACGTCATTCCTGATCTCTGTCAATATGCATAGAAACAATCCTTAAGCTTTATTTCTCTGTGGAAAAGGAATTCCAGTCAAATGAAATTCACATCAAAAAGTAAATGATTCAATAAAATTTGTGAAGTGAAACAGTAAAAATTAAATAATATAAAAAATATTTGCATTTCAATGTATTTAAGATTTATTATTTAATACGACGGAGTTATTCAAGCTACAACGGATACACATGGCTGAAAGTACATAAAGAGAAAAACTGACCATGTTTTATTCATCACCTCTTAAAAGTGAACTACTGATTACTAGTTTACGTAGGTCAATGAATTTAAAGGAAAACAATTTTATAAAGAGAATGAAACAGCAAACCAGATTCATCATTTTTGTGTGAAGCACTAAGGCACACGAATTACATTTGTTTATATTATTTATCATATTTGACTGAGATGTACACACAGGGTTGTTGGAATTTTCCCAGCCCAAAATTCCCCAGTGGGTTTTATTGAGTAAAACCCACAATAAAACCCAAAAAAAGCCCACTTCAAAATATACACTTGAAAACTTGGATTGAAATAATAATCATAATATGATTATAATCACTTTCTTTTAATCGTACTTCTTAGTGTATGCTTAGATTTAAAATTGGCTTAAAATATGTATTTACAATCAGAACAGACCACCTTTAGACCAAAACAAAAAAGGTTTGAGAATCATTTATGATGAATTTTATTTACGCTCGATCAAATTCGCTGTCACACTGTTCAATTGTACTCTATTATATAAAAATGAAAAGAATTTTGTTTGTGCGCGCAACACGGGAAAACGGTTAAACCGTTTGGAATTAATTTTTGGATGCAGTTATCACGTACTTCGAACTAGGTGTTTAATCAGGTTAGATTAATCAGGATTAAAATGTGTGTTCTATGGGGGGAGCGGATGGTCAAAATCTAAGCGAAAATTTAGTATCTCACGATTCTGTCAAGTTAGGAAGATGACATTTTTTATGCATCATGATGCATCCTTTCAATATTTTCGCGGGGGTTCTATGCATCCTTAATTATGTTTCTGATGCATCATGCCATTACATTGGTCACCATTTTTAAAGAAGTTCTACATCGTGAACATATAAATATTTACATTTTCGAGATTGTGTATTATGTTATTTAAAAAAAAAAAAATCGTGAACAATGATGGTCCTAAGGCTGAACATTTTGAAGTATACTCTTTAAAACATTCCCTTCACCTGATAAAGCAATCCTAAAATGCTTTTACTTGCTTATATGTAAGAAACTCTTTCACACTAAATCCATCTTAAAGCAGAATATGACAATGATAACGAATCAGAAACTTCATAGCCAATCGCAAGATTTATCACAGAACTATATAAAATCAATTATCTAACTTATTTACCGACTACGTGCAAAAGATTTGTAAAAGGTTCCTAATACTTATTTCTGACTGTACACTGTGAGAATGAGTAGTTATATTTCAATGTATGCTCAGTATTCTGATCTCTGTATAAAGAATGTAATAATGAAACATTCTTTGTCAAAGTAGTTCAATTAACTATCTACCATTGCTGCATAAAAATAACTATACAATCGCGCTCAATTTATTATAAACAAGATTTTGCTGCTGAAAAAAAAAATCTTTGTTTAAAAACACGAACTTAGTTAAAATTAGAATAATTGTATATATGCGACTACGCTATGACCTGTCAAGTGCGGACAGCAAAGGCTTTGTTTAAGGACGATAGCCCTGTATATTCCGCAAACATAGGTGAACAAACTACGTCATGTATAATAGCTCTTCGACCTTGGGGCTAATGTCTGAGAACGTCACGTAATGTTTTTCCCACCTGCTGCAATTCATATATGGGGCATTATTTATTTTCTCTTCAATTATCAATAACTAGAATTATTACATGTACAGTATGTGCACTGTGTATACATATTTACGGCTACTGAACTTGCTCAATGTGTATGGAACACACTCTAGTTTGTGTGTTTTTCTATATCAGCCCGTTGTACATAGTTACTGCCTGCAAAGTAGCAGTAGACAGTGTTGTAGGTACTGCTTAAGATATTTTTCACCAATCTAAATCCAAATTCAATTTACGTAATAACGTATGTAAAAACTATTTTAATAGCTGTTTATAATAATAAGTATCAATATGAGATTGATGAGATTACCTCCTATTCTGACAGTCTTCTTTGGAAGAACACAAGATTGATTAATCTGTGACAGACGTAACCTTTAGAGCGCGCGTGCGGAAGGTAGAACTAAATTTTCGATTTATTATTATTATTATTATTATTATCTCACTACAGCCACAGAAAGGATAATATACGATTTCATGAATGATCTATGTTTAGTACATTTGAGTTCTATTCAAGCATTTTACAGAATTCATCATTGTTTCTCTCGAATGGGATCAACTGAAACGCTGTACTTGTATAATCTACCGGAAATCTGACTGAAATCACTTTTAACACAAACACTAAGCAAGCCACGACTACATGGAAGCACAATTTTATATATTTTCCAGGATCTGACTATTTCTTTTTCGACTTTCCAAAATAAGGAAGTTACTATAAATAAAGTTTTAGGTTAATTTGTAACAATATATCCAACAAGTAAGTATTTAGAAACAAACTTCCTAATTAACTATTATCTCCCGCGTGGATAATTATATCTGTGTTTGGATATATGCTCAAAAATACTTAATCTTTTCTTTATTGCACAGGAAAGTTCGTATATTCGCAACTTAAATTTCCCAAAGTTGATGTTAGGTAAAAATTAAATAATCTGGTTTCAAAAACCATGCAGCTGGAAAAAGAGCGAACTTGAAAGCAAATCAAAATGTGCTGAACAACGTCTATGAAACAATGTATTCTAGGGATCAAAAACAATACTTATTAATTTGAAGTGTGACCTTGTCTATGAAATAATATTAGTCGCAACTAACATAGCAAATGTGTTGTTTAAGTTCGTCATTTCTATACACGAGTTCATTACACCCTGGGAACGTGAAAATGAAGCAACTTTTGATTCATGTAAATTTCTGGTAAGCAATGTTTTGTTTTCGAGAGTAGGCGCCGCTTACATCAATTGATTTGCCAGATATATAGCATGCATATTATGCTATCTAATATACTGAAAGTTGTATGGTTGTTGAGTCTATTCTGGCGCAACAATTTCGTTACATGGATCAAAAATGACATCTTTGCTTCCGACGGTTAATTATTCTACAAAACATTTGTTGCACTGGAGAAGAAATTGGAAGCAATTATTTAGAAAGTCTTTTTCTGTCCCAATATGACAAACATGCGGAAGAGGAACTAATTTTTTTAGTAAGCAAATCAAAACAAGCAACGTCTTCATGTTCTTTTACGAGGAAATGAACGATCAAATAAACAGACCATCTTCCAAAAGATATTCAAACAAAATATTGGACGACTGCCATCTCATGTTAACCCACAAAATCATATAAACATTCAAGCTGAAAAGGAGTAAGGACCACCTTAAAATCATTCAAAATAACGTTTGTGATTTTTTTTTCAAAATTTATTTATGAAACGAAAAGTAAGCTGAATAATCTTACCCTGCAACAACAAAAAAATAAATATATATGTAGGAAAACATTGGTAATACTAAGACTCTAGATTAAAGATGACATCCTGAAACTTCTATACCACAAATTAATTAATTAATATTTTTTATTTATTTATTTGAAGGAACACTCATATTGAAATGCGTAATTTACAGTTTCTTCTGTAGTGAAACTTGGTAATTCAGTCTCAATCTATGAAGTGGTATAGATGAAACCACGTATTTCACTATTATAAGTTAGAACATTTGTATACGCTGGACATTTTCTGTGGAATCTCAGGAATTAAACTTCAAATACATTCCAATGTAAGATTAGTATTTACAAGCACGAAAACGTTAAAATAACCAAACAAAAAAAAATAGTAATTTAAAGTGATTAAGTTATTTTCATTTTAATTTGAAAGAAAAAAGTTTCTTCACTCTAATCACACAATTAATTTTCAAGCTTTAATAAGCCAAAGGATGATCTTGAGTATTTCAATAGCATCCATTATGTTCGAACACAGGACCTGCACTTCCAGTTATATATACATACAGCCACGTTAACAAAAGGTTTTAAAAAGGCGTTACTTCCTAGAATTAATTGAGTATCTATTAAAATGCTACAATAACAATAAAAACCCCTGAGCTCCAACCTCCAACTTTTGATTTCAAACCTTTGATTTACGGTTATTTGTGATTTTACGCTTAACAACGACAAATATTTTGAAGTATGTATACTTTAAGTAAATTATTTAATTAGATCTTTCTCATAGAGTTTATTTTTTAAAATTGTTTAAAGCCTTGGTATTTTAATAACGTTCTCCAAAATCAATACAAATGAATTGTGCTGCCATCTTCGGAGTTCATTTAAACGATACGTATGTGGACGTTTATGTTTGTGGCCAACCCTTTCGACAATGAGATTTGGGAAATTAAGGCTCTAAAAAGATGATATTTACACTGACTGATTGCAAATTTTGCATAGATTGTCCAGTTCTAATTGAATATTAAAAAAAAAAAAAAAAAAAAAACATTGCCATTATTTCTTTATTACATTTTTACGGGTACACTGCATGCGTTGAAATTTAAAAAAAAAAAAAAAAAAAAAAAACTAAAGCATCATATCCTACGCATTATACATTCCAACACCAAATAATTGTATACAGGGGTTGCATATTTGTCAAGTTTGTTTCATGACCAAATTACAATGAAAAATGAAGGATAACGTTTCCATTTTTCCAGTCTAAGTTGAATCTTTATTGCTTGGAATGTTTTGCCCAATGAACACCATATCACTGACATTACAATTAGTTGTGTGTGTAATGTATTTGCTTATTACATACTTGTACACACTTTTCTTTGAACATACTATGTCCATTTATCCAGGGGCGGATCCAGGACCGACTTCTGGGGGGGCGGTGGGTTGTCATACAGCTACTTTTAAGGGCTCCAAACTTTGGGAGTTTTATTTATATATATATAAAATAAGAAAGTTTCCTCTTCTGGGGGGGAGCAATCGCCCCGATCGCCCCCCCTGGATCCGCCCCTGCATGGGAAATATTGGTCACTTGTTCAATGGTCTGACATCCATTTTGCTTGCACCACTCATTCATTGCTCACAATCATTTTTGTTTTATCATACTAATATCCACCACTAGCCACAAATACAATGGCTGGGTACTACTAGTTGTTTGTCCAATTGAAATACCTTAAATTAGTATTAGTATTTCTGAAGAAATTTCCTTTCGTCAAGCCTGCAATAAACATATAACATTCAATTTTCTTTCTCTTCCCACGACAATTTACAAATAGAACAATTACTATTAGGGAGTTTCTGTCAAGTCTGTGGTGTTTAAGAAACTTGTTAATTACAATACTAGTTGTAGTTATCTATACATATGTAGTTCCTGTCAAGCTCTTAGGGCCACTTTTATCGAACCAGATCAAGAATATGCCCATGAGAAGTTTCCATGGTTTCTCCAATGGACACAATCTTGATTGTCGGGTAAAAATAAGCCAAATTTTGACCAAACCGCAAATTGCAACAGGAAGTCTGACAGTTGTTTCTTATTGAAAAAAATGTGATACAAACGATGGTCTACAGTTTACCAACGCCTTGTTGTCATACGGGCGCCATATTGGAAAATGGTCGCATAATGGAGTTTAGCAGTTTTCTGACCAACACATGACCTATGAAAATGTTTCTCTTCATAATAGTTGTTAAGGTAGTCAAATTGTATGTACCGTATATAATTTATTCAAATTGCAGCCAGTTCTAAGGTAACTGAGAACTATTTAGGGTAATCACAGGCCGGAACACACACTATTGTTACATGCACCTTATCAGCTCAGTTTGCTGAAATGAATTTTGTAATTAAAATGGCAAAAACTATATCTAAATATAATATTCAAAAATATTTTAATAGTTTCTGAATTAGCAGAAACTGGAATTCAGCAATATTTAATTTTTGGATGTACGATCTTGTCAGGTTTTAGTTTCTATTTGTTTATGGGGGTAACATGCCTTTTAATATTTCGTCAAAACTAAATTGCAGAAGTGTTTATTTCAGATGTGAAATTGAATTTTTTCTTGTTTATTAGTATTAGGGGACAGTGGGGGAATGCCGCGCAACGAGGGAATGTCACGCACCCTATTTTCTCAGTTGTAATGCTTCGAAACTGATTCAGGTTAGTGCTGTTATCTAGTTTAGATTATGAAAGACCTATCGCATCGGCGAGGCGCCAGTTGCTGCTAGATGTGGTTCATGGCATGGCGAAATGCTATAGTTTCTTCTAATTTATTTCGTTCGCAGATTTCAAGGTATATATTGAAACACTTTGTTCATTTTTATATTGTGTATACAGTGTTTTAGTGTAGTGTGTTAGTAGTAAGTTCATGATAAATCTATTTATATGAAACGACGTGAAACGGCTGAAGGTTTAATTTTTCTTTCTCGGCGTGGAATGGGGTAATTGCACGCATATCATCCATTGTGGGTGGTATTGCCCCTTTACGAAGCAGTTATGCTGCGTTTCTTTTCCTTTCTTATGTTTATTGCAAATGCCATGACACTATATTAGGCAAACAGAGAAGTGCAAATGGACATCGGAACAGCTGCAAAACGCCATAGGAACAATAAATGGCGTAAGTTAAAGTAGCAAAAGATTTTGGGGCACATGAGGCTACATTAGGAACAAAACTGTAAGCTAGAACTGTCTGTTCTAAGAAAATAAGAAAAGCTGTATTCAGCTCTACACGAAAAGCGGAACTCGCTGGTTACACTTTACATTTAGTCAAGTTGTTTTACGGAATGTCTTCAATTAAACTACGCAGAGTAGCTTATAAATACGCAGAAGCTAATAATATCAAGCACAATTTGAATTTTAAAAAATCGACTTGCTGGAAAGGGTCGGTTGGAATCGTTTTTAAAGAAAATTTCCACGCTAAGTTTAAGGAAACCTGAAGCAATTAGTATTAGCAAGGTCGACGCATTCAATGAAAAGGAGTGAAAAGGTACTTTAAGAACCTGACAGAAGTAACCGAAAAATATTACCAGGGCGTTTTTGTATCCAAAGGGAGTGAAACAGCTCGGAGCATAATATTATGGGAAAAGGATAAAACCGTTACAAAGCTGCCAGGTCTTACATACCCCCTATGTTTATCTACCCAAGAAAAAGCATGTCACGTCAGCTGCAGAAAGAAGGACCTACTGGATCTATATATTCGTAGGTGGACCAATGAAAAATGTTTCTTCGAGTGGCTGCAACATTTTGCTCTTATTGCGAAACCAACAACTGATGATCCAGTCCAACTTATTTTGGATGATCACACGAGCCATATTTCATTAGAAATTTACAATTTTTGTACGGAGAAAGAAATTGTTTTGGTCACAATACCACCGCATACCTCACAAACTTCAGCCGCTAGACCTCACCATTTTTGCTCCTCCTAAAACACATTTTAACGAAAAATGCACGCTGTTTGGGAGACACTACCTTAATGAAAAATTTCTCCATATGACTTAGCCGAGATCTTTAACAGAGCTCATCTCAAAGCAGAAAATATGGATAAAGCTGTTAATGATTTTTTTTTTTTTTTTTTTAAGCGGGTATTTGTCCTTTGGAGCCGGACACTTTTAGAAAAGATTTTGAAGCTGCTCAGCAATTCCAAGCTGTAGAACTTGAAGATGAAAGAGACTTCTGAATAAGTGAATTCGCAATTGCTTTCCGAGACTCAAACTATTATAGGCTTGCGCCAAAATGAATAAGTATCATCGACGAAAATAGGGCTAAATCGAGAACATCAACTACCCGGAACATCATCACAACAGTTACAATTGTTTGTCCAACTGTCTTCTTTGCAAAACGAGGCTTTGAAAGTCTCACAGACTTCTATCCCTAGGCCTGCCAAGGCAACTCCTCGAAATAACAAAAAAACATTCAGAAACAAACAAAAAACAAACTTCTACTTCAACCAAACGAATATTGAAAGATACTGTATTCAAAAAGAGCACTAGGCGAAGAAAGAACCAAGAAAGCAAAGTTGAGAAGAAAACTCGATGTTGTAGGAAAACGTGAAGACAACCTGAAGAAACAAATTAGAAGTAGGCTTAAACGTACAGGTCTGAATCATTCTGTATAAACCTCTTACTAATGTGTAAATGAATCATACAGGTCTGCACTGTCAATAAAAAAAAAACTGAAGTTTTCGGAAAGTGATTCTGGCGCTTCATGTTAAGGAATTTGCGCTAGTAACTAATGCGTGCCAATACCCGATGGAATGCGTGGGATTGCCCGATGTGGTGGGGAATACCACGCGTTTCCCGTTTTCCACAAAACTTATTTTTACAAAACCTATGAAAATCCAGGAGCACTACCAACGACCGAATATGAAACTACATAGTAGAATGATTAAGTTACAACATACATTTTCTTCGTGTTAATTTGTTTGATTTGTAGTGAGATATTCGAAAATGTACCTTAAGTGCGTGGTATTCCCCCCACTTTCCCCTACATTCATATTACACACATAAAACGCCATGTCAATATTTTAATGGTATTACAGAGGTGGTTCAGCCTACGTTTGGCCGATTTCGTTCCTTCCCCCTCCCGGGCAGAATCATGGTGTCTAGCAAATTTCTCTGAGCAATTTCCCGACTTTTTCCAGACTTTTCCCGACCATTTCCAAATTTTTCCCGACTCATTCTTAAAAAAAAAAAAAAAAAAAAAAATGTTTTCGTAAAATTAGGAAAGGTTGAATGTAATGAAAAAGTGTACAAGTTCTTACCTGATCATAGAATGTCTCCTTCTTCATATATACAATGAAACAATCTAATCATGCAATTTTTTGATCTCCTCCTCTATGGTAGCAACCTGTTCCGACAACTGATTTACGATTTTCTGTTTCTTTGCTTCAAGTTCCTTTCGTCTCTGTTCTGTTCTTCTTTTTTCAGCGGCCCTGCGATCTTTTTCCGACATCACTTTTCTGCGGTGTTCTTCGGCTTCCTTGAATCTCGCGTATGCGTTTCTCATTGATAGAATCATCTGCTTTGGGATAGGAAGGGCTTGTATGCCACCAGCCTCATTGACAGCATCATACACTACACGCTGCGCCACTAAAGAATCCTCTGACAAATTTTCAACTAATATTTCCCTGTTTACCGAAAAACCCCTTTCTAATGCTGCATTACCGTGGGAAAGAATTAGGCATATCTTTACTATTTTGCACAGATATACATCATTTGGTGGTAACACACTCACCCAGAAGTCATCAAGTCTGTGTTCATTTCTTTTGTACGACTCCATTTTCTTCCGCACATGTGTCTGATCTACTAGAGCATTGTATTCTCTGTCTGCCTTTTCTGCATCAGATGCTGAGACAATATTACTCTGCACTAAAATTTCGAACGTTGCTCTCATTTGTTTAACAGCTTCTTCCTGTGAATGACCAACGGTTAAGGGATTAAGAAACGTCAGCGCTTTTGTAAGGGAATATTTTAGCGGGGACCTCTCCTGCAGCTTGGACACTAAATGTTGATAACATTCACGTACTTGCTTTCGGAAACTCAACATTTCCTTTTCACTAACTTCTGTACATCTCCTCAGTGCTGACCTAGTTGCATACCCAAGGTCAATTTCTTTGATACGAATTAAATTAATATATAAGTTTTCACTTTTCTCCATAACATCAATAGCATTGATACTCTTCTTGTCCATTATTTCTTTTTTAACGAAGCGAGACATCAATACTTTCAATAACTGAGTAAGGCTACCATGTAAAAATGGAGTCATAGGAGTGTCTGACTGATATTCAGTCAGGAAAGGCTCACAGTCCTCAGCAAGAGATTGAAAAAACGCTAATTTTGCATAGAGCAACTTGTCGTTCAAATTTCTAGCTACTATTCTGAAACTGTTACAGTTGGGTTCTTTGTCTGTTCCCTTAACCGTTTCAACATACTTTCTCACATGCGGTAATATTTCTTGGCTTCGCTTGGCTACCTTCGCATTTTCTACCCAACGAATATGGCAAAATGGAAGTGGAAACAATGACGAACCTGTTATTTCAGAATGCTGGGCACGCCTTGCTGGTACCATTTCGTACAAGTTATACAAGGCTCTAAGAAAAGAAATCAAATCCCATCCAGTTTTTTGTATACCAGTCTTAAAACCACCGTGAACAACGTGAAGACCACACGAGCCAAGTTCAAGGAGCTGTGGAGCGTCTGTACCAAGGGAGGCACAACGTTCCTCTTTCATTAGTCGTAAAAGCGCCCAATTTACATTTGGCCCATCCATTGAAACTTGCAAAAGCTTAAATGGATCAAGCGATTGCAATACATTCTGCAAACCTTGTAGTAGGTCTGTAGCTGTACTATGATCCATAAACACAGAATTCAAATACCGTGTTCTGACTCTGTTCGTGTTATCGTCCCAGAAGCGTACATTCACATACGTAAATACACAGGTGGGGTGCTGGAGAACCCCACCTCTTGAATATATTCTCTTCTGAAACGAGACAATTTGCTTCAGACCCACCACCGTGAATGTCATGCTTCAAAATGAGAATACACGGAAGCACCAACCAATGTGCCTGAGAACAAAGCCACAATGGCGATGAGTATAACGTCTGGGGTGCTCCAGCACCCCCCTGTGTATTCCAGGGTTAACGTTAATTAAGTCAGGTTTAAAATATACTAGAATTCTTAACGTTACACTTACTGTTCTGCACAAAGTAAAATCTTGCCCACCTTGTGTATTAGTTCAAGTTACTACATTCTAATAACTTGTTTTTAAATTTTAAAAAATGATTGGTAATAGTATACAACAGTACCTCATGATCTGTGCGCGTGGATACTTCCTACTGTTGCACTACGTATAAAAATGATTTTATTACATTTAGAAGTAGTAAGAAGCATCCACGTGCACGTGACATGCGATATATGTTTCAAATCCCCCACATATACTCATACACTACGTACAAGGGCACATTATTATTCTTCGCATACCATAAAACACAACGAAACGCAACGCAAACCGACGTACATTTTATTTTATATTACTCAGTAATTAAATGGAAGTCGCCTTGTTACCTCATTTTCAAGTTCCTATATCCTCAATGAATAATCCTTAAAAGACTGCACTTCGTGAGTCCTCGCTAAATGATGAGGCACTGTCGTATACTATAACCAATGATTTATTTTGAGCAGAATATTTCAAACATATTACTGTCTTTAGGTAAAACTTTGCTTAGGTCTTTTGTTGTTGTTGTTATTGTAATAGTTGGTAAAATAAACTTATTTATGACGGCAGGAATGTTGAATACTCAAAATTGACATGCCTGTAATTCATGGCAAAGAAAGAAATGGCAAGTGGTTTGCCGTGACATTAAAACAACTAGCCTTTAAAGTGTTGAATTATTTACAAAATCATTGCCCAGGTAAACTTACCTATACGTGAAAAACAATCCAACACGCAAAAACCTTTACTCTTGAAACGCAAAAACCCACAGACAAAGGATATACAGACCGCAAACTCCGCGGCAAACTGGAAATTTCGGGAACAGTAGCGCCGCTGCACCAACGACGACGGAACTAATCAGTCGATCTCACGCCACCTTCGAGGCTTTGTCTCACTGGGCGCGGGTTAGGATACTAGCACGTGGTGGAAGAGTGGCTGCGAGCACAGACAAAGGATATCCTTTGTCTGTGCACACACTCGCAGCCACAGGAGGAATTTCTATATTTTTATTTAAAACTATTACTCTTTGGCTCCTTTACTTGCATTTGGGGAACAGCTTTTTATGTTGACGTATTTTGCAGAACTTGGGCATTTTCAGTGAACTCGAAAAAAAGGGAAAAAAGAAAAATCTGATTTATACACACACACACACACACACACACACACACACACACACATATATATATATATATATATATATATATATATATATATATATATATATATATATATATATATATATATATATATATATATATATATATATATATATATATATATATATAAAGCTGGAAAGGAATGTCAAATCCAGAGGCAGTACAAGAAAAGCTGAACACAAGCTAGCTAATCATTCTGCACTGCGTCTAACACTTGTGATTCAAAGCAGACGAAAACAGTCCCCTGGTTACTATGACAACCCATGACGTCACGTTCACAGACCGATGGCAGCGCCATCTCACCCGGGACGACACATCGTTCCACCCACCCGAGCGCTGATTGGCTCTTTCGCTGTGCAGACGATAAAAACTGATTTCCATTGCACATATTGGAAGTTTGCGGTCTGTATATCCTTTGTCTGTGCAAAAACCTTTCTGCTGTCAGCAAACACTGTTGTCAACCACTCACTCACCACTCTTCTTCCCCCAGCACCACAGCAGGAGACAAACCGCGCGCCTCACATAAATCGCAGAAAATTCACGGTGTACGAGATGCAACGCGTACCACATGACCGCTTCTACGTAGAAAATAGAAAAACGGTTGAGATGGATCGCGGTGTATTTAGGAACACATTAAAAAAAAATAAAATGTAAAAGTATTACATCGCGATGCATTTAGGAACGCGAGGTTTATCGGAGTTGCTCCGACAAGCGTCAGCATCATTTCCAACATGTGGAATTTAATTCCATTTTTCCCGACTTTTTTCGCAAATTCCAGACAAATCCCCGAATTCCCGACCATTTTTTTAATTTAAGACAAATTCCCGACTTTCCCGATTTTCCCGACTGCTAGACACCCTGAGAATGGACTCACCCGACCTGGCTCGTGGCGTCCTGCAGTATTGTGCAGTGGCTTCCTGGGAACGGAGTTGTTTTTCCGCGCGGACGACAATAACGCACAAAACAGGACCACTGTTGTGAGTCTTGTGTTAAATTTGTTTCCAAGTGTGTGGGTTTCCGCTCTGTGACCAAAATGACGCCCAAACTAAGCCGGTTTTGGGAAGGCTGTGTTGCGGCTCTTTATGACGCCCACTTTAATGTTTCTGTCATTAGAAAACAGTGCAAGAAGAATGGTTGCAACATCAGTTTAAGTGGAATAAAAAATGTTATTAAAAAGTACAAGGGCAACGAAGCTCCACCATTTGGATCACCAACGAAGCTGCCTAGGAAGCGGGAATGCATCAAGGCCACCTCCACCATGCAGACGAAACTTCGCAAAATAGCAATGCAAGAAAATCCGCCAACACAAAGGTGTAGGCTAATCGTCTTGACGTGTCTTTGAGGACTGTAAGCCGGACGTTACACCATCAACTCAAGCTGGAAAAAGTCATGAAAACTCCCGGCCATCCTCTCACGGATGCCCACCAAAAGGATCGAAAGTGTAACGCCCGGAAGCTGTACGAACGGCATCTGGCAAAACAAAGGTGGATGTACGTTGTAACGCTTGATGAAACATGGATTTACCTTTCCGACTGCGGCAAACCGAGAGCCATCATGTACCGAGAGAAAGACGCCAAGAACTTCAGAAGGTGGGTCCGTGTCTGTAAAGAATCCTTTCCAAAAGGGTTCATGGTCGTTACTGGCTACTGTTACCGAGGTAAACTGAAGATTCGTAGGGTGGCGAAGAACTGCAAAATAAATTCGCAGTACTTTCAGGAGCAGATCATGCAGCCGATCTATGAGCATGAGATTTCAACAATGTACGGAAATGACGCCAATCTGGTGCGCATTCACATGGACAAGGCCTCATCACTTATCTCACGATCGTCCCTCGCATTCTACAGGGAGATGGAGGAGGCAAGTGGTATACAGGTGATACCTTTTAATGAGGTACCTGTTAAATCTCCAGATGCAAGTCCTATGGACTATTGTGGACTTGGATTGCTGAAGCGGGCTTTGGGAAAACGGCGTGTGACAACTGTGGAAGGACTTTGGAAAGCTGTGCAAAGGGAATGGGACAAGATTCCTATCCCAGTTCTTCAGAGAAGCCTATTATAGTGGAAATTACGCTGTCGGGCTATTGTTAGGAACCACGGGAAACACATCGAGCACTTACGGACCTGGCGCCATGGATTCTTCTAAATTTTAGGTAACTCAAAATTGGCCAAATGTAGACTGAACAACCTCTGTATTCCTTCTGTCACCAATTCAGCAGCAGCACGCTCCAAAAATCATCGTTCAGTGCGTACTGGAATAAGTGTTTTTGTTCCACGATATTATCCAACGACCAAACATAGTAGCTTTAGCAACTCGCTTGCAAGTGACGCCTGCACAACAGGCTATTTATACCAAAGTGTTGATAAAGGAAGCAGGTGGAGATACATAAAAATTCACTACGTCATACTCCAGTGCAGATAGGACCCGACGAAAGGTTAATCAACAGATATCAGGATCCTTAATGGAAAACTGGACTCCTCCAGAGCTTGCCACCGTACACTGGGATTCAAAGTTAACGTTATCTTTGCCCAATAAGTACGTGAAAGAAGAACATCTTACAGTTGTCGTGGGAAACAAGAATGAACTAAAGCTACTAGGCACACCTGTTTACAAAACTGTGGTTGGTATGAATACTGGGGTCATTATTGCCGAACTTACAGTGGATTTGTTGAAGTAAGGCACTGTGAAAACAAAAAAGTAAACATGACATTTGACACTACGGCATCAAATACCGGCCATGTTACTGATGCTTGCGTGATGTTACAAGAATAGCTGAATCGAGCTTTTCTGTGGTCATATAGGTGAAATTATGGTTGGACAAGTGTTTAAAGAAATCACTAAGTCACCTGATATTTCCCTTTCTACAAAATTTCACGAGCACTATGACGAATTACCTCATATCAGTGAATACCCTTTCTCACGATTTGATCCAATTTCATTTAACAAAAGTGAACCAAGTGTACTTAAACATTTACAAAGAGATTTTTTAAAGCTTTCCAATATAATTTAAAACAAAATGAAAATAATTCAGTGCAAGACAGTTCTGAGAACTGACTACCTCGAGTTCATTGAACTCTGCACCACATTCCTCGACGGAGAAATATCTGGGCTCCAGTTAAATTCAAACAACCGGGTGCTGTTCACAGCGAGATCGATGGCTAAATTGATCTATGCCATTAAAATGTGTTTATTGGAGAAACATATTCAGACATTACCTCATTATGCCATCATTTACAAAGCTTAGAGACTTTGTCATATTTGTTACCCATGTGTACAGTGTGTGGTAGATGACATGCAACTCTGCAGTTTATTCTCCATGAAACGATTTGAAGCTCTATCAAAATCTACTGCTGTACAAGAACGTAAATCCATTAATTTCTAAGAGTGCGATACGTGCACTTCAACGGCACTTGTGGTATTCAACATCAGAGATGGTTCCTCGAGTCTTTTCAGCAGTGCGCTGCCCTTCGAACAAAAATGTTCTCTTCGAGCATGCTCTTCGAATGAAATGTGCTACTCCCCTACAAAATCCAAATGAACGTCATGGAACAGGATTTGGGAAACGTCTGTTTCCTGAACAAATTACCCATACTACATCTCTAACCGATTTGGTTGGACCAGACTCCTGGTTTACATTTCACACCCTGAAACTCGGCGACGAAGTTACAGGCTGGGCAGAAAATCGTTTATTTCAAAACTCACTTCTCAATATCAATGACGTGAATGTTATCAACGACTGTATAGAACGTGAAATCAAGCTGAATGTGGATTTTCTTTCTTCAGCAAAACAAGAGGACATTTCCTAAACATTCTGCAAGTGGCTGAATAGGAAAGAAAGCCCAAGTTTGCGCAAACGACCACGAAAAGACTAGATGTCACGTGTTAGTTATGAAATATCTTTGTGAGACAGTTTAGATTACGGTACGGTAAATGAGATACAATTTTTAAAATATATTGTTACAATGAGAAAATTTGTGTAATCATTTCAATAAATGCTTTTACTTATCAAATTTGCATTTCAATTTTTTTTAACACGCTCTGAGTCTTTGACACTTGTAATATATGTTTTAACTACTTTATTTTCATATATTCTTGGCAATGAGAGAATTTGTGTAATGTTTGCACACACATACACACACAAAAATAGTTTTCGTTTATCAAACTCGCATTTCAATTATTTCAATCCTTTTTGACACTTCTATTATGTTTGAGCTGCTGGTGGACCCCCTAAACGTTCGTAAATTTTGTTAAAATTTTGCACAAAGTATTAACTCACGAAATGGAACAAAACTGATCAAGGGACAAGAATCCCCGGTTAATTTTTTAAAATTGTGTGGGGTTTGATGCACCCTAATATATATATACCGTATATATATATTACAGTGGCGGATCCAGGATATGATCAAGAGTGGGGCTAAACCAGTTTGCCGCTTTATCCAGTGTATACCTGAGGGTCAAGGGGGGAACTATAGCCCCCTTGGACCCGCCCTTATATATATAACAGGAATTAGGACACTTGGACTTTGAAAGTAATTCACTGTAAGTTTAATATAACTCAGTACAAATATAATTCGAACAGCAGCCCTCTACACTCCTATGTACGCTTAGATACATTGATTTTTTGTTTTCTAATTCGTACAGTGATACCATTTATTAATTTGAAATCACCTTTCTAAGCATCAAGTAATAATTTATCATTCCTGATAATCGAATATGTAATATTTACTCCTTTTCTTTGTTTTAATTCTCATTCAAAACTCTCTCTCGAAACATCAAGTTATAACTGTATAGCTACGGCTAAGTTCAATACTGTTCTATTTCTATTTCAAACTAAAGTTTTCGTTGTACGCCAACAATTTATTAATTACTCAAGTCTTTAACCTTTCAATTTCTTGTTCAAACAGATTTTTTTTTTTTGTTATATATTTCTTAAATAACTGAAATATTTAAGTTTTCTGTTTTCTCAACATATTCTGTACCTAAATTTATAGCCTATACGTTGATGCAATGCCAGTGTTTGTATTTCTAGCATATGTTACTGTTTACTTTATGAATATGACCCTTATAATCTGTTTTTACTATATATGTGGTAATTATTATTACTTATGACCAAACTCTATACTTTTTGTTTATGATCAATACTTGTAATACATGTTATAATTAATGTAATATTACTAATATAATATTACACTTTGTACTTCCAACATTTTTTCAAACATTTTCTTTCTTAGGAGTAGGGACAATATTTCTGAGTTTTCAGCATTTATGGCCGTTAGCCCGTCACGTATGAGGGATGACGTCCTTCGGCGATCACACTATCCAAGGAAAGGGACGGAAGAAAGCGCTCTGGAACCTGTATGTTAGATACCATTTCGGCATTTGCCTGGTGTGAAAACCTCACTCAGGATGGCCGGCCTGAATAAGCTTTTACACTTTTTCGATCGAGTGTAGAAGTGTAAAATTTAGTTTCTGTAATTACTGCACGTTTGTATAACATTTAACTATTTGTCTACGGTAATTCTGTTTATTTTATTTGTATCGGGATCATTTTGTTATACCGGTACTTCTGGCACACCAGTGGCCACTGGCTGTTTGTGACCAATAAACATTTTCAAATATAACAGTAAGAATTCTTGCTGGCAACTAGATTACAGCTCGATGTGTCATATAAATGATATGCATGTTGCATGAATTTATCTAACTGGAATAAAGAAAAAAATAAATACTTACGTATTCTTTGACATTTTTCGTCCTGACAGCCTTGTAGGATGCATAGGCCGGGTATAGAGTTCCGAATACAAGTCTGAAAAGAGAATAAACGACGTGAGCCATGACTGGAAATCCAATGCACAAAAAGACAGAGAAGATGGTCAGATTGGAAAGAGTGACACGGAATTTTAGATTGCCAATCTTTGGCTGAGGGATAACTGAATCTGTAACAGACGCCTCCTCTTCTCCTGACATAACGTTCATCTCTGAAACGTCAGATTCGCTCATTGTTACAGGACGAAATTATGATATAATCTAAGTTCATACAGCGTTGCCAAACTAATTTTGCTCATCTTTAATCCACAAAATAAAAAACCGACAATACATTAACAATTTATACAACGGGCACTGATCAAGCGTTTCATTCCACCACACACACATACACGCACATCCTGTAATGTTTTATTGAAAGTGGTACAACAATCACGATAGTAACCAATTTAATTTCGCAGGCAATCCACAGAATAGTTATCAGCTTCGCCACATCCTTGTTAAAAAGGAAGTGTTATACACAGTTCACACTATAATCATAGAAACGATATTGCTGTATTGAGTATTGATTATGATTAGAATGGGCAATCTGGTGGAAACACTAGACACACAATCAACGGATATCACGACTTTATTTCTACTGTGACCACGTCCTTCACATCCTCAAGAGAACCTAAACAGAGGGCTGCCTTACACCATGCTGCTTACACAAAATGTTCTCTATCTGTCATACTTGCTAGACGTCCAAGCCAAATGAAAAGTAATGGGCTTTAAATGGTTCTATTATCATGTCTTAAGAATAATAACTTTCGCTGCTATGCGGATGTTTCCTATTTTCCTACTGGAGTGAAAAAAGAAGTTAGCTTCTCTGGCGACTGATCTTTGCTTGTGAGTGATTACATGAGTTTCTAGTTTTCTTCACACTTACATACATGCTTTTAAAGTTTGATCGAACAATGCATGTATTCTCCATTATTGCTAGCACTGTATTACTAGAAGATTTACTTATTTTTGTAT
Organism: Thermobia domestica; assembly: GCF_964235325.1. Classification (NCBI taxonomy): domain Eukaryota; kingdom Metazoa; phylum Arthropoda; class Insecta; order Zygentoma; family Lepismatidae; genus Thermobia; species Thermobia domestica. The sequence goes on along the minus strand of NC_137454.1, from coordinate 141,905,283 downwards.
CAAGAAAGAAAGAAAGAAGTTTTGAGAGTACATATAAATATTATTAATCTCTATTCCAATCAATTATAATCAGTGTCATTTGTAGTAAGAAAGATTCAATAATGTATTGTACTCGTCAGTTATCAAAATGAGAACTTACAATGCAGGAATTTGGCAGAAATATATTGTCTAAAAATAATCCACACTCGTACACTTCTCATTCTCTACTTCTCATCACTGCTATAAATATATCACTACTACTGTGTTATAATAATATATTGTTATTCTATATTCCACTTTCACAGGTTGAGACATGGTAGTTAATTCTTTTAACAAATGCTTGAAAAAAAAAAAAACAATAATCACGTGACGTTAATCACCACAATATTACGTCGCACTTACGCAAATACGCGGCACTACGCAAAGTTTATCTTGCGTAGAAAAGTAAAGAGCACGTTAAGACGCTAATGCTTGTGTTGCACTAACTCCGCCGTTCCACATTCCCCAGTCTATCGATCCAAAAGCAGTGTCCTGCAGACAGCTGCGCTCGACAAATCAGCTGGCACAATGGCGGAAATATACATCTAACATGAAATGCCACAAATACTGCAGTAAATATGATTTTTAAAATTCACTTGTGATGGCTCACGGAATTTCAAATCCACACAAAAACCACCAAACTTCTTACGGAACGAAACAGCAGTGTTGACATTTTCACGTCACAAGTTCATGGTTTATTTTGCTGTCACTGTTTACTACGATACGAATAAATTTTACTATATTTTAAGTTATGTACTCGAAAACAGAACCAAATCTACGCACACCGTAATGTTTCTGGCAGCACTTTTGACTGAATAACCCAACAACCTTCGAAGACTCCGTGTTATATATAGCATAAGTCCCAGCTGCTTTGGAGATTGGCAGAACTGTTTAGTAGAGTAGGCGACATGAAACAAATACCTGCGTCCTGTTACGCAAGACAGGGATTAATTCATGTATTTATCTTGCATAATACTGTTTTCTAAATGAAGAACGGAAGTAAATTGTGACCATGGGCGTCTCCTGTTGGGGGTCGTGTCCCTCTAATAAATAATGAAAATGTATTAGATCGAAGGTGAACGTAAATTTAATCTTTCAGGCCCACGTTTTTACTTTTTAGGCTAAGGGAGACAGATGTTTAAGACAAGTGAATGATGGAAGAATCTGTGGAATGAGAATGTAGTAGGAAACAAGTATCCCGAGAAAACTCACAAACACGATGTTGTCCATCACAAACTTACTTGGCCAGAGATCGAACCAGGGACCCTACGCACCAGAGGTAAGCGCTCTACCACTAAACCACGCCACTATGCCCCCTCAATGGTGAAAGTATTTACACAAATAAATAAAAAAATATCTTTAGGCAATTTGAATAAAAAGAACTTTCTTCTTCCTAATCTCGCAACCATTTATTTTTTTAAAAGGGAAATTCCAATTATTATTCTATCTTTATTTTAAATACAGGATATGTCTTTTGAATCACTAACTTTCGTGTAGTTTACAGTGCAGTTAATAATACTACTAGTTAATATATTTTTAAAAGTTTGTATATTTTTTCCCAAGAAAGCACTTATATTAAGAAAGTAAACAAATGATATTCATATCTATAATTACGAGCATGCCATTCTTTACTCAAGTTATTACCGTAACGGACGCGGAAAATATCTTATGTATAGGTAATGTCATATTGAAATAATACCGAATGTCTTTTTGGCACAATATCAAGCTCAAGCGGTGGAAATACTCAGCAGTCTTTTGTTTAGCACATACAGCCAAAATCTAACTCTGAAGAAATTAATCTAACGAGAAGGACGAAGATATGATGGAGTTTTTAATTTAAAAGTGAGTTTTTTAAGACATTCAAACGCTCTTTGTAAAGTAATTTTGTTAAGTACCAAGTCCGACAAAAATGAAGCTTAAACATTGAAAAAGCATACTGAGAATTATAACTTCGTTTAGTTAGTGGTTTTCCAATGCAAAGTATTGCAGATACTCAACCGAATATCTATCTAATAAACAAGAATTTATCAAAAGCAGTACAACTTTTACAAAGGTGAGCTAAAAAATTATCGAAATAAATTTAATGCACTGAAAGAGGTGATAAAATACATATCAAATAGTTGGCCCATTCAACCTGAATTTAGTCATATTCGTCCAAGTGCGACGTCACTACGATGAAATTTCTCAAGGCGAACGAGTAAGGAAGGGATTCTGAAGCTCTTCATTTACGTAAATGGCTTTTTTTCGGATGCTAGATGTGACAATTCAAATACAATGTTCTTCCAATATTTGGAGTGAAGTGATATCAAACTTTAGTATGCTGGCTGAAACCTAACCACTGCAAAACCTAAGATATACTGATCCTTGACATAAAGCTGATGGATTCGCAAAGACATTTCTTCAATATTTTTGCATGACATTTCAACTATGCGGTTGGCATTCGGAACGAGTAACACTTCTTTGCATCGAACAGTTCTTGGCTAGGAAGCTGTTTTCTAATTAGTAATAGGCAACTTTGCCGAAGACAAAACAAGAAGGTAGGTATTTTAAGGTGAAAGATCTTATAGAATACTATATTCATACAAACATTAACCAAGAAACATTTATATATATATATATATATTGCATATAAATTATATGTTGAGCTGAGTATTTCTAATATGTACGGTATAAAAATAAATCAATTGTAAAAGTTCTAAGGATGTTGATGATCAGTTACGTCCTGTTGTTGCTATCTATTACCGTTTCTTGTTGTATGGTAATCACATATGAAACCGCAAATGGTTGATTTCTAAAATTTCCGCATTGAATACAGGGCTAGGAGATGAAATCTATTCTTGGGACGCTAAATCGATGACAAAATCTCGATTATCTCTTACCGATTTTGCTCTGATACATATTAACAGACAGACGGACTGACGTAGCCGTTCTATACGATTTCCGACACATACATAGTTTGGATCGATCTAGAGACCATTCCTACCACTTGATAACTAGCACTGGTACACCGCGAGCCATTACTATATCGTATAACTGTTTTTCGCACTATTGGGAGTTATCCTTCGTATATTACTTCTGCCGTTTCTACATTCTTCCAGAGGGCACAACTTCGATAAAGCCTCAAAGTTTGCCTCTCACAAATTTAAATTTAAAATTCACATGCTTTCAATAAATGAGAGACTTGCAGGAGAAACAAAAATCTGCCAACGACCGATAAAAATTAGCGCATAAGAATAATACTACACAAAACAATTCACACATGAGTAACTTTGATTAAATCTGCACTTTCTACTGAAATTAATAAAGTTGAAGTAACCATTATGTAAGAAAGACAATTTATGTCCCTATAAATGCACGGAACTTTCATTTCTATGAAGGTAAATAGAATTTCAAAGTAATATATAAAAATACTACCAACTGATTGAAGATTTCACTAAAAAAAGGAAATTTAATTATTTAAAAAATATTAGCCAGTACTCTAGCCAAGTGGAATTACGCAACATTAACTTCCTGTTATCTCTTTAAAAGTCAATCTACTGATCAGATCAGTATCATACTCAAAAGACTCGAGGTCACTACACAATTCGGGGAATAACCGCTGAGACGAAAGCATGAGATCGTGAACACTACGCTGTTCTATTGTAATGCTTATCAGTTAATCACTACATGCATCATTAATCCAAAACACACACACCTCTTAGCTTCTATGGTCCTATATTTTGAGGAATCTAGTAGTTCCGAACAAACTAACCCGAAACAAACACACAGAAGTTAGTTTAAACTACTCCGTGAGACTAAACTCCTATTTGCCTAGTGTGAATAGAGAGATTATGTGAATAATTTATTATTGGGAGTCAAGATATACACATATTAGCAATCGAGAATATACATTTGATACGAATACATCATTACACCGAGAATAAAGTTTATTTTTTCTTTACTCACACTGGGTAAAAATAAACATTATGTACTTTCCTTTATAAATATGACGATGAGAATACTATTTCTATCACCAAAGGTAACATTATTATAATTTTACTGTACAATATTTAGGCTTAACTAACAAATGAACCTGTCTATGCTTCATTATGTTTAACGAACACGTATCCTACTTTTTAATCATATCACCAAGGATATTACTGCTGTAATATTTCGCGCCCATTATTACTAGGGATGGCCATATTTTCCGGAAAAACGGATCACGGAAAACGTGTTTTCCGGAAACCGGAAAATTGAAAACGGAAAATTTTCCGGAAAAGCGGAAGATGAAAATTTTCCGGAAAAGCGGAAGATGAAAATTTTCCGGAAAAACGGAAGGCGAAAAATTTTCTGGAAAATGAAAATGTTCACTTGGAATAATGACATTGGTCGTCTTACATTAAGAAAAATAACGAAAAATGTTACGCGAAAACAAGTAAATGAGGCAATGCTCTTCACCATCTAGTGCTACAGAAACGCAACTTAAACTTAACAGTGGATGGGAGAGGAAAGGTCGAGTAAATCAGCGACGAAACATTCCTTCCTGCTACATCTACAGAAGGCTGTTTCATCCTTATGGAGCAATTTGCAGTTGCCACCAAAGGCGCTAGTTTCGTGTCAGCAACGTGACGCACGTAGTACGGAGTAGCCAGACACTTGTGTACAAGTCGTGCAGAGGAGACGTGTGTGAGCAGAATGCCGCCGAAAATTGACCCTTTTGGGGAGGGCTACATCGTAGTACTTTCTGATATAGGCTACAGCTATAGCCGAATAAGGACACAGTGCAAGAAGAAAGGTTTCACAGTGTCTGATAAGGGAATTAATACAGCCATCCATCGCAATGCAAACCCAGAGCAAACCATTGCCATGCGTCGTCAAAAGGGGCAAAAGAAGCAACCGGCTCCACAACGTAGTCAAGACGTCATTGCCAACGTCTGTCGGTTTGTGACCCAGGAGAATCCACCCACCCAACGTGACATAGCGAGGCGTGTTGGACCGTCAACTGCAACTGTACACCGAATCATACGCGACAATTTGGGACTCAGAAGTGCACACAAGCGGCGGGTCCATGTTCTGAAGCCAACGCACATCGCAGAACGGCTTCAGAAGACTGTATGAAGGTTACCTGGCAGGTGACAAATGGCGTTATGTGATCATCTTAGATGAAGCATGGGTCTATTTGACAGGATCCCAGCAGATGCGTGCAATTTACTACCGCTGCACTGATGGAACCGATCATGCACAGTGGGTTCGCTCCTGCAAGGAGAGTTTTCCAAAGGGATTTATGGTAGTGACGGGTTTCTGTGCAAAAGAAAAGCTTCCGATACACCGGGTGTCATCAAATGTCAAGGTGAATGCAGCGTATTATATCGAGCATGTACTGGAACCCATCTATCGCCAACATGTTATATGGCAATGACACTGACAGAGTGTTCATCCACCAGGACAAGGCCAGCAGCCATACTGCCGGACGAACAGTGGCCTACATGACACGTATGGAGCAGGAGACAGGTGTAAAGGCTATTCAATTTCGAGACATCCCCGTCAACTCACCAGATGCACCCCTATGGACTTCTGTGCTTTCGGCCTCCTCAAACGGAACATCAATAAGTGTCGTCCGACCACACTTGGTGGCCTTTGGAAAGGGTACAAGGAATGAGTGGGCGAAATTGGATCAGGCAGTGCTCAACAGAGGTCTCCTTCAGTGGAAACTACGATGTCGTGCAATCGTTCACCAACGGGGCTCTCACATCGAACATGATCGCTGGTCGAAACAGGGTTTTACGCCCTAGGGCACGGGTCTGTACTTCACTACCATAAGGCTGAAACAGCCTTCTGTATTTGCACACTTCCTTAATTACGTACTTTTTCTGTTTACGTGAGGGCTTGCGGATCATTCGTTTGCACCGGGAAATTCCGAACATGCGTGTGTTTCGAGGAATCCCCGATTATGCGTGTGCCTGAGGGCAGACCCCTGGCAGTAAAGAGAGCTGGCAGTGTGTTATTAGTACAACTGGTATGTTTATATTCCAATCATTACTGCTTATCATGATCACGGTGATCTGTCAAGGTCACAGATCCTGGGGGACCAGGGGCATCCCCCTCAAAGTTCATGTGGACCCCGTATTATATTTATTTATTTATTTATTGAACAATTTCCCAGATACAGCATAACTTTGCCATTTTACACAGGGACATGCTAACAAAAGAAAGAAAAAAAAACAAGACAACAATAACAACAACATAGAAAAAAAGATTGTAAAAGTAATACTATTCCGTCAAAGCTCGTTTAATTGCTCTTTCAAATACTGGGTAGTTCGAAAAAATGTCCACATCAGTTGTTACTTGATTATAACTGTTTGGTATTCTATAAAAAAGAGACCTCTGTATAACAGCCAACCTAGGACGGGCAAGATGGAATAGGTGGGTATTCCGAGTGATGCGGGAAGGGACACGTAAGGATAGTTCCTGAAGTAATATTTCCGATCTTAAGGTTCCATTAACTATTTTATGTAGATATTTCAGGTCAGAGATAATTCTGCGTACTTCAGGAGTCTGAATATTAAGATGTCGCAAGAGCTCCTTCTTAGATAATATTCGAAGTGCAGGAACACGAAAACGGACTATAGCAATGAAGAAATTGAGAACAGAATCAAGTCTGGAGAGATGTGTAGGTGCTGCCATGGCCCATATGGGAGAGCAGTATTCGATCTTGGGCGCTATTAAAGTCTTATAAAAAGTTGCTAATGAAGAAACAGTGCGTAGTTCGGTGAATCGATAAAGAAGTCCCAACATGCGCATTGAATTCTTTAGTATTGAGGAGATGTGGTCAGAGAAGGTGAGTTTTGAATCAAAGATGACACCAAGATCATTATGACTAGCAGAATGTGTGATAGGGGAATCGTTGATATGGTATGTGGAGGGAACAGGAGACTTTTTCAAAGTAATAGTAATACTGTCACATTTCTTACTGTTGAGTTTCAAATGCCATATTTCACACCAGCGTGTAAGGTAATTTATGTCTTCCTGTAGAGCAATTGTGTCATGGAGACACGATATTTCTCTGTATAACTTACAATCGTCAGCAAAAAGCAGAAGGCCACTAGGTTGAGCTGATAAGTGCGTGTAGAGATCATCCATATACAGGACAAACAGTAGAGGCCCAAGTACACTCCCCTGAGGCACCCCTGAGATCACTGGTTGGGGGTTAGAAGTCGCCCCTGAAAGAACAACTCTCTGTTTACGGTCCTTCAAGTAGCTTGTGATTAGAGAGAGAAATTTGCCATGCACATTAAATCTATTGGAGAGTTTATGAAGAAGATGAATGTGACTGACAGAATCAAAGGCCTTCGAGAGATCAAAGTAGATAACATCTAATTGAGTATTGTTATTCATACATTTGACTGCACAGGAAAGAAGAGTACTTAAGTTTGAGAGACTTGAGCTTTTCGGTAGAAAGCCGTGCTGAGAACTATGGATGTAAGGTGAGGTGAATTTAAGTAGCCTGTCTTTAATTATTTTTTCGCAGATAATTGATATTACAGAAAGAAGAGATATTGGCCTATAGGAGGATACATGATCTTTAAGTCCTGATTTATATATTGGGGGTCACGTGAGCAAGTTTCCAACTGGTGGGATAATACCCTTCCTTGAAGCATCTATTGAATAAGATAGATAGAGGAACCGCAATAACTGAAGCAGTTTTGTTGAGAAAGGACTAATTTTATCAGGTCCAAGTGATCTATGTGGAGATAACGATAGCAAGAGAGTCAGAACTTCGCCCGGGGTGGTAGAGAGAATGGATAAGGTGTCCGAACAGATGGGGTGGAGAGGGGGAGATGGGTTGTAGAGGAAAGGGAAGTAAATGTTTTGCAGAAGTAGTTATTGAAGAGGTCTGGTCTTTGATCATCACTCGCTTCAGTATTTTCATCTTGAATTGTTGCCGGTATCCCCGGAGATTTTGTTCTATATTTAATTACAGACCAAAAGACTTTAGGGTTACTAACAGTAAAATCACCAATTGAGTCCACGTATTCAAAATATTTACGCCGCTGTACCTTCTTGGCAAGACTTCTAATTCTAGCAAAGTTTTTGTATGTGTAGTCACTCGGATGTGATTTCCATAGAGTCCAGGCAAGCTTTTTGTTTTTAAGAAGGTCACGAAGTTCATTGTCGTACCAGACCGGAAACCTGTTCGATTTTGATGCTTTCACTGGCACAAAGTCCTTTATGGCTGAGTGGACAACGGATGTAAATAAGTCAACAGCGTCGTTTAAAAATATATACAATATTTTGCATAATTTGAATTCAATTTGTCTTAAAACCCTCATATATGCCTTCTGCATCTGAACGGATTCCCAAAATTACAGAGAAATCGGTGCCCTAGATTCTATAGAATCCACACGCAGTAGTCTTGTATCGTTCCATGGGCGAGAGTACATTACGGATTCCAACTGAGCTCAGGCATTAAAACATTGGATTAACATTCAGAAGACCGATGTTCGATTCGAACGCCCTACTCCCCGATTTTTTTTTCTGTAAGTTTATTACTCAGTTACACCCGACCTGTGCCATAGACTTTTTAACCCTAAGATAAATTCAATTCTACTGATGTAATTCAATTTTACACTGTACCCTAGTGTTACCATCTTGCAACTATAAGCGTGACGAATTCCAAATACCGGTACTATTGACTATACATACCGTAGTATGTAGCACTACTTGAAACTAACGCCAGCTATTCATATAATTATCTATTCCACATAATTCTCTTCGTAACTTTTTTAAATTTACTAATTTCTCTTAATTACTAATTAACTAATTTCTCTTAAACTGAAGGACGATTCCACCTACTCATCGATACATCAATTCAGTTCTCAATGCTGACTTATCTATGTTTCTGTATGCATTTGAAAGTTTTACTTATTATTCGACATTCTTGTTTTGTTACTAAATTGTCAATTCCTAATGCAGTTTTTTTTTTAAATTTCAGAAACGTAGATGATAATCTAGGTACTGCTACCTCTATATCTCAGATTATCGCTTCACCTGGCGCAAGCGCAAATGCATCTAAAGTAACAGAATGATCCCAGAAAAAATGTTTTACAAATAAGGGAACATAGTAATACGTAAGAAACAGAAAAGAATTCTGTCTTATCTCAGAGGCCCTAAACCTTGTTCTCCCGCAAGAGCAGAGGTGCTTGATAGTAAAATAAGTAATATGGTACCAAAGAATCTTCTTCCTTTGCCTTTCGTTGAAGCAGTTCGGTTTCTGGAATTTATGAATGAAATAGAACCAAGTTACCAGTCACTATCCAGGCAAACTGTAACTCGCCGTATTGAGGCCTTGTTTTCTAAGGAGAAGTGTGGCTGAGGAATCGATTGCTTTGACAACAGATAGCTCGACTTCGCATGCTACGGAAAGTTATATTACAATCACAGCTATATGCTTCCATCTAAGTTCAATAAGTTCAGTCCTTCAAATAATGGAAATAGAAGTGAGGCGCACACAAGGGTAAACCTAACTCAGCACTTAACACATGTTGCAGAGTAGTGGAACATTTCAGATAAAATACATGCAATTGCCTATGACAATGCTAGTAATATCGCAAGTTCGGTATGAGAACTTTCGTATGCAAGCACATGTTGTTTTGTTCAGACCCTACAACTCACTATAAATAAGGTTCTTGCAATAGAAAAGATCGAGAAAATGTCAAGTGTTGTTAGTCGGACTGTTTCCCACTTTAAACATAGTACGTTGGCAACGTCAGAACTGGAAAAACAGTAAAGGTTATTAAGATTGGCAGTACATTCCCTTATACAACAAGTTAAAACTCGGTGGAACAGCATACGTGGAATGTTTGAGACTGATAGAACAAAGAAGAGCTCGTAACAATGAATTATCAGATAGAAATTTAACAAAGGCGTCAGATTGCAAGTTTAACCCTTTAAGGATTTCCACTTTCTGACGTAAATTTTAGACTTTCACTCAAACAGCTACTGACTGCTTCCTTACTATATATCGTACGTCATGGTTCATATCTCGTTTTTCTCACGATAGAGCATACTTACCAACGGTACCACATGTCCGTATCATAAACCTTAACCGGAAAAATCGGATTTTTTCTGAAAAATTCACCCCTTCGTAACACTTGCGCCCCTCGGGCCCGACCCCGCTTTCACGTAGGGATCTAAAACAATTGATAAATACCCAAAGGTGTATACAATCCTTATGCAAAGTTTCAATCTGATATCTTGAAAACTAAAGGCGTGAAAAAGTTTTGAAATTTGCCTTAAGAAGAAAAGTCACGCCCCTTCGCCCCACTTGGCGTAGCCAAGTTGACCATCCGGTTCCAAAATGCATCTGCGGTATTCTTTGGTCCATCCTTGACTTGAAAAATAAAAAATAAAAAATCCCGGCTTAAATACTTGTTTTAGAACCTAAATAAGCGATCAAAGACGATAGTACGCCATGGTATAGGAATATACCAGAACTCTTAAAAAGGTTAAACTTCCTACAGACTAGGGATGACCACATTTTCAGGATAAACGGAATATAATTCTTCCGAAAACTGGAAAATCAGAAAGACGAAAAATTTTCCGGAAAAACGGAAAATGTGATTTCCGGAAACCGGAAAACTCTTTTTCCGGAAATGGCCATCCCTAATTATTACCCCCCCCCCTGTGTAGCTTCCTATATATTAGGGAGGGCCAAAATTTTGCGGAATCTGAAATTTCACTTTCCGATTCCAGAAAGTAAAAATTCCAGAACTGGCCATCCATACTATATATCTTCCAAATTGAGATCATACAAGCGAATGGCTGGTTAGATTTCTTGAAGAAAAATGTCGAACACTTTCGCCTTTATGTCCAACTTTCCAGAACAAACAACCTACTATATACTCGTAGTTAAATTCACCTCCCTTGTTTGAGATAGAATCTTCCAAATTCACATAGTATTCATATTCTGCGTACCGAAAAGTTTCAATATGCAAATGTACAATTACCATCATTGTCTTCTAAAACTTTTTCCCCAGTTAATTGGGGTCGGCTTTCCGAATCACTGTCCTCCATCTAATTTGTATCATCCACTAAGACATATCGTTCTTCATACAATCTCTCCACTTCTTTGGTTGGTCTAGCTCGTCTTCCATTCAGTTCCATAGCATCCACCCAGTGAGAGATCATCTTATATCTACAAACCATCGACGTCGAACCATCTTGCACTTTTTCTATTATTGGTCTCATCTTTATTGTTCCTCGGACCACTTCATTCTTAGTTTTGTCCTTTGCGTGACTCCACACATCTACCGCAGCATCATCTCCGCAACATGCTCTCTTCTTTGTCGTCTAAATTTCCGCTCCGTATGATTTGGCAGGTCTCACTATCATTTTTAAACTTTTCCTTTAAGCTATATTGGTATCCAACAGTAACAAAATACTTCTGCCGCTTCTATTTTGTACAACTGCTAATTCCACTGTAAGTTTTCCTCTAATCCTGCATTTTTCTGTAGTATTGATCCCACATTCTTGAACTTCTTCATTACCACCTCTTCTTCGTCCAGTCGTATTCCTGTATTTTCGATTGCATTTATGCTGAATAGGTAATGAAAATAGGCACCCCAGCCAAAATACTACGAAGTGTAGACATCTTTGCGGCATTGTGGAAAGTGTCCTGGCATAACAATACCCTTGTAGATACCGCGAATGTGAGTATTGTTATGTTATTTGTGACAGATTGAAGCTGGTAAGATGTGAATGTTGATGTGGTATCATTTCATTACAGGTTGAACCATGGGCCAAAGAAGGGGTGTGACCGAGTGCCAAAGGAAGCCACTGTCTTCAAGCGTAAACATGGGCATATCCTGCGGAGAGGTGACGCAATTCGATGGCGTGTCCGAATCCAGGGCCAGTACTGTCCATGCAGAGTGGAGTGCGTCTGGCAAAAACCAATTCTCTCGAAGAAAAGTGGCAGGATACCTATAATGTTCGAACGCGACCGTAGACATCTGGGAAGATATGCGACCTCTAAACGGTTCCAAACCCTGCAGGAACTGTTGAAGGAGCACAATACATGATCAATCGTGAAGTCTCGGAGCGAACCCTGCGACGAGAAATGAATGGTGTAGACATATTCAATCGTGTTTCCAAGATACGCATCAGGCTCACTGCCTTACAGAAAAATAATATCCTGGTCTGGGCGAGGGAATACCGTCACTGGACTAGAGACCAGTGTCAACAATTTTCGTCATAATACGGATGCTGTCCGATCGTTTTTTTTCTCCAATCCTGAACTTGTGTATGTAAATCATTCCTTTTTGTCTCCATATTTGAATCTCTCTCTCTCTCTCTCTCTCTCTCTCTCTCCAGTGTTGGGTAAGTTACTTGTAAAAATGTAACGCGTTACAAGTTACTTTACTTTCTTTTAAAATGTAACGCGTTAGTAACGCGTTACTTGCCCCAAAAAAGTAACTGTTACTTTACTTCGAAAGTAACGCGTCCAAAACTTTAAAAATGTGAAAAAAAAAAATGACTTCAATCTTCCGTACTACTATTACTACCGCTATTATTATTATTATTGCACGTTCTGTATCGCTTTATGTAAATGCAAGGACAAATTTTTACTTGATATATGAACATTTAAATATAATGTAACATTGATAAAATGCCATACTGCGTTATTTGTAGGGATGGACACGTGCGAGTTTTCTTTGAAACTCAATTCGACTAGAAACAGACATCTTTAAGCTCGAACCGAGAACTAGGCTCGAAAAATTTCCACCAACTCGACTCGAATTGGGGTCGAGTTTCGAGTCGACTCGAGCCAAATCCGGTGTGTAGTTTCAAGTACTTCAAGTATATTACATAGACAGTATAATTATTATCAATGACACTACTAGTACTACAACTTATACTATTATTATTATTTATTAATTAATTAATTATAACAACACTGTATATAAAAATGAAAGGGGCGGTTTGTATTTGAATACTAAAAAACTAGTTGATTACCAACCTCGGTAGTCGTGAAGTCTAGGAGTGAAGGACATTGTTCACGAGCTTCTGAATTTGGGTTGAGGGTCTAGGTTGAGTATTCGGGCTCGAGCCAAACACTGTTAAGCATTATAGGGCACTGGCCAAATATCTTCAAAACTGCTCGGCCCAAGTTTAGAATTGTGAACGACTCGAGCAACTCGGCTCACAGCTCATTCACTATCGACCCGAACCAAGAAGTGAGCCGAGCCAACAGCTCACCCAACCGACTCGGCTAGAGCCCTCGGCTCAGTTGAGCCGAACCGAGCAAATGGCTCATCCCTACCAAGCCAGCTTGAGCCGATGGTTCACCCCAAGTGAGCCGGCTCGAGCCATCTTCTCAGTTGAGTCGAGCCGAGCTGAGCTTGTTATAAAAATAGCTCTTGTGGTCTCGCTATCGAGACGAGACGAGATGCGAGCAGTGTCCCTTCTCGTGAGCAACACTAAAAGTATTCCATATTACTGTTTAGCTTACATTTCTCATGGCTTTCGTTTTCCAGTGTAATCAGGCCATGATTTCAAGACGACTTAAAACGGACGAGCCATTTATCAAACTCGACTGGACTCGAAACTCGACGGGAAAAACTGAATTGGCTCGGAACTCGACTCGAGGATATTACCCTTGATTGGACTCGAAACTCGACTTGACTCGACTCGACTAGACTTGAAACTTATCTGAATGAACTCCAATATTACATACCATCAGCAAACTATTTTCTAGTAATAAAGTAGGCCTGCTCATCAGAACACAGTTTATTCATATTAACCCCTGACTGTAAATCGTTAATTATGGCACCCTAGTTGTTCATAAATATTTCCGCCGGGGCACTCCAGTCACTTTACTTTTAAATTCTGTCCACCATCATCCTCAGCTCTTAAGAAAAAGTATTCTTTCAAATGTTCGAACAGTAAAATATTTTCGTTCTCCGTCTTTATAAAAACAACACCAATCAAAGTAAAATAGACTACCAGTATCATTGCACTCCTATTTCACTCACTGAATTGATTTGGAGCTGTCAAAATCTACGACAAAATCTTCCAGGTGCTTGCAATCAGTACACGTGATTTCCCTAAGGCTGTCCTCATCTTCAAAAAACAGCAAGTGGCACTACGAACTTATCTGTTCTCTGTGTGTCTGTCGGTCACTGACATACGTAGTTCATGCTCGATTGTTTCATTCTGAGAAATTCACTTACAGGAAAGAAACATTTGTTTCCGAAAGAAATATACATACCGGTATATTGTAGTTACTCATCCGAAATGTAACGCAAAAAAAAGTAACGCAAACTAGGTATGTTACTTAAAAATTTGTAACGCGTTACCGTTACAGTTACTTTGGAAAAGATGTAACGCGTTACTAGGAAATGTTACTTAAAAAGTAACGCGTTACTTGCGTTACTTTACTTCCCAACACTCACTCACTCTCTCTCTCTCAATGTTGTCCATGAACTCATATCATATGGCTTGGGATCAAACCTACCTTCGACTCTTGAAACCAAATGTAAGCGCTCTCGCAATGTGCTATCATAACTATATAGGTTTGTTGTTATAGTACGCGACAGAACATAACCATTTTTTCCTCGAAGGTCAAGATCTAAGGGTCTACTTGTCCCTACCATAAATCCTTCATTGTAACTAGATTCAGGCGTTGCCACTCCAACTCAGGTAGAACTGTATTTAACTCCCAGTCCGGCTAACCCTTTTACGGTTATCATAGTAGCATTGTACAGCGTTTGTTCCGTCCAGCGTAGCTTTTACAGCGTGATTGAAGAACGTACATTTCGGTTGCTAGGCTTTGCAATCAACCCACGTCATGTGACAATATATGAAAGCTGTTTAATTCTACTTTGTTCAGCTTTAAAGCACAACTACTTTCATCTACATTATGTCGGGAAGTATGTAAATATTATCGAAAAGAGCAAAACTTCTCTACTACCGATCCAAGCCTTTGCATTATCTTTTCTCCATAAATGACGTAGATCCAATGCTCTAAATAGAAGATGGGGGAGTATGCGGGATATACTTCCTTAGATCTTTCACTTCGGGCACTGCGTAAAGGAATAGCAACACAGTTTAAAAACCAAGATCTTCCTATCCCGAATATTTTTAGTGCGTAGCTGATGCTTGTTGTATTGCGACATTGGGCAGACATAGCCCCTCATGGAACGTGGCTCCAGGGAGTCAGTTTAGTACTTATCTATTTTCTAGCTAATTTCCTCAGAATTTCAATATGCATTTATTATTTTAATACCAACGCCCTAGCCACACTGGAATATCACTCGCCGTGAGATCAGCGAAATCAAGCAGTCCCGGGTCTGGTCAGAGGAAAGATAGGTGTGACCATTCGTATTCACCAGACGGTATTGGCGTTGCGGCGCCACCCAGCGTTGTGATTACGATTGGGAAACTACTTGAAAGAAAGAAAAAAGTACCGAACCGCAGTCTAGGAAGGCGAGGGTAGCCGATCTTCTGACAGCACATCACCCCACAGGAATGATTGCCATTAAGTCCAGGCCTCCTAAGGGCTGTTGCGCCAGGAATTTAGTTATTTTTATTGCGAACAATAATATTAGGAATATACTTAATAAAGATGCTGCCTATTTATATGCTCTGCTCGTACCTAAATACATTACTTCTAACTTCACGATATACGGTAGTTAGGCAGGTCAATAATTGGTCAGTTTCTTTCTAATGTGATTCATCACGTGTACAAAAACTGGGCAAACTACAAATTAGGATACTACACACAGGAAATTAATGATAGCTTTATTACTCAGATACTAATCTGCATACATTAATAAATATGAGAATCTAGGTACTTAATTTACCGAGCATTACCGAAAATGCACAATAGCCCGAAACGGCTCGGACGTAAAAACTATCATATTATTATTATTGGAGAGAAAATTACTTTGTTGATTGACCTGTACATATTTAATTCCTATGTTGAATGGTTATTCTCATTTTATTTATCTGATTATTGGTTTGCAACGCTCAGTGCGGAGAAGAGTTCCAGCCTTCATTATTTCCCTGGCGACAGGGAGAGTGGCTAAGCTTTTGTAATACCGGCAACATCCAACTGGTTGACAAACCGCACGTGGCCGTTAATAACCATTTGACAGTGTTACTGCTAATAAGAAAACTTGGTTTACCTTTGGAAACGCCTATAAAAGCGTCATTTTAGATATTGTACGGGGGGGGGGGAGCCGGAGATTCTCCACATACATAATAGTTTCACTTTTTTTATTATTGTACTACTATACATGTGATCAAACAATATGTATTGATCAAGCTCAAGAGAGGGGAATTGCACTCTCCCGTCTTGCCCAAATGACGCCCCTGAAACGTTTGCTTGCAATTACTGAAAAGAAATGAATAACACTCATTTCTGTCACCAGGTTTTAGAGCTCTGCGACCGCATTACAGACTTTGGGAAGCACAAAACTTACTGACGTAATTAACAATTTTCATAGATTTCACAAGGAGCATCTTCCCAGTTGCAGTTTTTGAAGGGGAAGAATGCAAATAAAGGTGTTTATGAAACTATGGGAACATTGTGACTTTTTTATCCAAGCTCTAAAAAGACGTTTCAAAACAAACGAATAAAAGAGACGGTTTTAGAACAATAAACCTTGTAAACTGGTTTCTGTTTTTTTTTTTTTTTTTTTTTTTTATCTGGATGGAAACAGTATATTATGTCACACACTTCTTTAGACAAGGAGAGATGAAGGAAAGGGGTGAGTTGGATTGAATAACAGAAGTAAAAGTGGATGGAGAAGTATGTTTCTGAATGTATAAGCACATGGCGCAAGAGATTGTTCCTAAGTTTGAATTAAACTTTTTGTAATATTTTCTATGCCGCGAACTATACGAAAGTAAGTATTTTAAAAAAAAAAAAAACTGAAAAAGAGAAGTTAGTATCAGAAAGTGTTATGTCTACTGATTGCTACATAGATACGAAAAGTATTATGACCTCCCTACTGGTCAAGCTAGTGCTTGTACCTTTAGTGTACGTGATCCTTGGTTAAATTCCCGGAAGGAGAGCACAAAAAAATAATTTCGCTATCCTTCATTCATCAATCATCCAGCTCTTTTGCCTAAAGGTCATAACCATCGAATGTTAAGCTACAAAAATTTAAGCCCATTTTATCCAGTGTATAAGTGAGCGTCAAGGGGGACTATAGCCCCTATAGCCGCCCCTTTATATATAAAAATCACTGTGTTTATGACTTAACTCTTGAACCACATGGTCCATTTTAATCAAATCTGCCACATAGATGAGGTTCGTTCGTGAGATGTTTATCATTCATCTAGTGTTTTATTTCTAAACATAATGGTGCCGGTACGCTAGACCTCAGTTTCATAGTGGTTAAAAAGTTGCATACCTTTCGGGATAATAATAACACTCCTGTCACCATGGCATGGCGCGTCAGGTTGCGGATCGAGGAGAAGGCCTCTAGATATAGAGGTTAGCTGCGAATATACTGAATAAGCAGTCGCGGACAGACAACTAGGAGTGGTCCTCCAGCTTGGGGGTTTGGGTAAGGCTAACAACCTCATCCTGTATATATATAAAAAAAAAAAAAGCACTTGTTCAGAAACATTTACAAAAGCCTGGGACAAGGACTGATAACTTGGCACGACCTCAGCAAAAGAAAATGGACATGAGATTTGGAACATGGGATATTAGGAGTCTTTATAGGGTAGGCGCGTTAAAATCTGTAACGAGTGAGTTAGAGAAATACAGGATGGGCCTAGTAGGAGTTCAGGAAGTTAGGTGGGAAGGAAATGGATCTGTGAATTCCGGAAATGTTACGTTCTTTTACAGGGAAGGAAATAAAAATCACCAGTTAGGAACAGGGTTTTTCGTTCACAAACGAATATTACCAGCAATTAAACGGGTTGAATTTGTTACTGACAGACTTTCTTTTATTACTCTTAAGGGACGGTGGTGTGATATTATGGTTTTAAATGTACATGCCCCAACTGAAGATAAGGATGACGATATAAAAGACAGTTTTTACGAAGAAGTGGAACGGATATTTGACCAACTCCCGCAATACCATATGCAAATTCTATTAGGGGATTTCAATGCGAAGGTAGGACGAGAGGATATTTTCAAACCGATTATAGGGAACGAAAGTATGCATAAGGAAAGTAATGGCAACGGTGTTAGACTCGTGAACTTTGCAACATCCAAAAACCTAATCGTGAAGAGTACAAAATTCCCACATCGCGATGTTCATAAACACACTTGGACATCACCAGACGGGAAAACACATAATCAAATTGATCACGTTTTAGTAAATAGAAGAAGGCAATATAGCATAATTGATGTCTGGTCATTTAGAGGGGCTGATTGTGACACTGATCACTACCTGGTAATAGCGATAATACGAGAGAGTATCGTTTAATAAAGGTAATGTCCGAAAACGGAGAGATTTAATTTAAAGAAATTAGAAGAGAGGAATACCAGATTGAAGTTTCGAATAGATTCTTGGGTTTAGAAGATTCGCAGGCACTAGTGTTGAAGATACTTTGATTGAAATTAGAGTAGCATTAAAAGTTAGGCAATAGAAAAATTGGGACACGCGGAAATACGTAGGAACAAACCATGGTTCGACCAGGAATGCATTAAACTAGCAGAAAAGAGAAAACAGGCAAAATTACGCTGGCTACAAAATCCGAATGAAATAACTACACAAAATTTCGCAGATATCAGGCGGGAAACTTCCAAAACTTTTAGAACAAAGAAACGCGATTTATTGAAAGCTAAAATCAAGGAACTCAAGATAATAGTAAAAATAAAAATATTCGGGACATGTATAAGAAGATCAGCGAATTTAACAAAGGCTATCAACCTCATGCTTATATATTAAAGAAAGCTGACGGAACAGTTCTCACTGGTACGGACAGCATCTTAAATAAATGGAAAGATTTCTTTGACGATTTGCTGAACACGCAGTCAAAAACTAATGTGCGTGGAGAAAAGGAGATACACACCGTAGAACCGTATATTCCAGAACCCAATCGAATAGAAGTAGAAACCGCTATAAAGAAATTAAAGAATCACAAATCTCCGGGTGTAGATGAAATTCCGGCTGAATTGCTGGAGGCGAAAAATTGTGGAATAAGATACACAAACTCATTCTCCTTATTTGGAACAAAAAACAATTGCCACACGAGTGGAAAAAATCAATCATTGTTCAAATTCACAAGAAAGGCGACAAAACTGACTGTAATAATTATCGAGGCATTTCTCTTCTGTCAACATCCTATAAAATCCTTTCAAATATTCTATTAGCAAGATCGGTCCCATACGCAGATGAAATTATTGGAGATTATCAGTACAGATTTAGACGAAATGTATCAACTATCATATACCAAATATTTACCATTCGCCAAATACTCGAAAAAAAAAAGTGTGAATACAATACCCCGGTACATCAATTATTCATTCATTTTAGAAAGGCGTACGACTCGGTTAGGAGAGAAACATTATACAACGTTCTTACAGAACTTGGAATATTGAGAAAGCTAATTAGATTAAGATGTGTTTAAATGAATCCCAAAGTAAAGTCCGGGTAGGAAAATTTTTGTCCACGAGCTTTCACGTCGAAAATGGCCTGAAACAAGGAGATGCGTTGTCGCCATTATTATTTAACTTTGTGCTGGAATACGCTATAAGGAAAATCAAAGATAGCAACCAGGGCCTACAGTTGAACGGTATTCACCAGGTTATGGCATATGCTGATGATGTAAATTTAATAGGGGATGATAGGAGAATAGAAAGAAATGCAGAGATCTTATTAAACGCTTACAGGGACATGGGTTTAGAAGTAAATGCAGAGAAAACTAAATACACGGAAGTGCGTCGGGACCGTAATACGGCAAATTGTGGATACGTTAAAATATTAAATAATACTTTTGATAAAGTGGATACTTTCAAATATTTAGGATCAATATTAACAGTCGAAAATCATATTCACGAAG
This sequence comes from Thermobia domestica, assembly GCF_964235325.1. Classification (NCBI taxonomy): domain Eukaryota; kingdom Metazoa; phylum Arthropoda; class Insecta; order Zygentoma; family Lepismatidae; genus Thermobia; species Thermobia domestica. The sequence goes on along the minus strand of NC_137454.1, from coordinate 141,885,261 downwards.
AAATTAAATGTCGACTAAAAGCAGGAAATTCGTGTTATTATTCGGTTCAAAATCTCTTGTTGCGAATCCTGTCGAAGAATTTGAAGCTTAAAATATATAAAACGATAATTATGCCTGTTGTTCTGTATGGTTGCGAAACATGGTCGGTTACTCTGAGGGAAGAACAAACTGAAAGTATTTGAGAACAGGATCCTAAGAAGAATATTCGGACCCAAGAGGAACGGGAATGGGGAATGGCGGAAACTTCATAACGAGGAACTACACAATTTATACGGTTTACCCAACAGGGGTCGTTAGGGTCGGTCTAGGAGGCTTAGGTGTGCAGGTCATGTAGCTAGAATGGAAGAAAGTAGAAACGCTTTCAAAGTCTTGACTGGAAGATCCATCGGAAAACTACCATTAGGAAGACCTAGGCAGAGATGGGAGGACAATATTAAGATGGATCTCGCAGAGATAGGAATACAAAGTAGAAACTGGATGCAATTAGCTAAGGATAGAAGTCAGTGGAGAACTTCTGTGTACGCGGCATTGAACCTCCGGGTTCCATAGGAAATAGAGTTAGTTAATAATAATAAAACTCATATATATATATACACTACGGGATGCTGGATGCTTTCTTTCTCTTATTTCTCTGCCTAATAAGGAATAAAAACAATTAATTGGATGCTTTAAAATGGGAACTAAGTAAAGGCTTTTCTGTGGAGAAAGTAGAGGTGAAGTCTCAAAAGAATTTTTGTACTGGCTTTCAGTTTAGTTCAGTTGAGTTTAGAAGAAGAAAACAGTATATATACAGTAGCAGATCCAGGATATGATCAAGGAAGGGGCAAAACCATAGTTTGCCGCTTTATCCAGTGTAAAACAGGATTGAAATCCATTTCATCGTGTATACCTGGGGGCCAAGAAGGGGGTATAGCCCCTATAGTCCCCCTTGGATCCGCCCTTAGATATATATATCCTTACGGAAAGGGTTTTATAATCATCTTTATAAATCGCAACCAAAAAGAAATACGCACTCTCGTATGGAATTGCCGTATGTGTACGACTCATGTAACCCGCAAAATTGTAGCTAGCCATCCCCGGCCGAAGAAATAAAATGCAACACAAAAATATATCATTATTAATGATTGTAGGTGGTATCCGCACAACCCGCACAATCGTGCGGATACATAGTGAAAGGGATAAAGAGAATGCATCATTGGTGTGACTACACTACGAACAAATAAATGTAAAAAGAAATTCTTGGGGGGAATTATCCTGTTTTGATATATCAATTTAATTTCATTGTTTTACAATGCTACCATAATGTCTACTAATATAATAATTTTTATCTTCTACGAAAACTAATAAGTCTAGTTTTCCGATATCGAAGCTACGGGTTCAAATTACAATTTAAAACAATAACTATTTGGTATTATTTCGAAAATCTTCGAAATAATATGGAAATATGCTCTATCCATAGCTGCAGTCTTGGTCAGAAAGCTCTGGCCACTTTAACTAATGCTATGGCCTATGGAACCCGGAGGTTCAATCCCGCGTTCACAGAAGCTTTCCACTGACTTCTATCCTTAGCCAATTGGATCAAGTTTCTACTTTGTATTCCTATTTCTGCGAGATCCATCTTAATATTGTCCTCCCAAGTGCGACTAGGCCTTCCTAATGGTCGTTTTCCGATTGGTCTTCCAGTCAAGACTTTGAAAGCGTTCCTGTTCTCTTCCATCCTAGCTACATGGCCTGTCCACCTAAGCCTCCTAGACTTGATGACCCTAACAATGTTTGGTAAACCGTATAAATTATGTAGTTCCTCGTTATGAAATTTCCGTCATTCCGCATTCCCGTTCCTCTTCGGGCCGAATACGTCTCAGGATCTTGTTCTCAAATCAGATCTACGTTCTTTCCTCAGAGTAAGCGACAATGTTTCGCACCCATACAGAATAACAGGCATGATTATCGTTTTATATATTTTAAGCTTCAAATTCCTCGACAGAATTCGCAACAACAAGAAATTTTGAACTCCATAAAACACGAATTGCATGCCTTCAGTCGACATTTAATTTCTTCGTGAATATGGTTTTCGTCTGTTAATATTGATCCTAAGTTAGATATTTGAAAGTATCCACTTTATCAAAAGTATTATTTGATATTTTAACGCACCCATAATTTACTGTATTACGATGCCGGCGAACTTCCATATACTATATTTAGTTTTTTCTGCATTAACTTCTCGACTCATGTAACTGCAAGCATTTAATAAGACCTCGGCATTTGTTTCTATTGTTCTCGTATCAAATCCTATTAAATTTACATCTCTAAAAATGTCCTGTTTTCTTATCCATTGGCACGAGTAAATAAACTTAATGTAGTTTGGCAATTAAAGATCTTATATATTCAACCAAAATACAAAACTGTCCTTCTGTTTATATAAATATTTACTAATTAGTGCAACAACTGCTTCCGTTCCATCACTACTGGACATTATATATGGTTTATACGCTTCCTCCCAAGCACTACAGAATAATTCTTATTCGTTACAACTGTACTGTATTTAATAACTATTGCAACTAACGCGGAGGAAAATAATTTAATGAGCTGTATTATCATCAGCAACTGGGACTCTGTGTTCCATGTCCTCCTGATAAACTTTAAAATCGCAAATAAAAGGTGAGCGTAATGTTTGTTACGAGGCAGTCCATATAAGGACAGTTGACCGCCAAAGTCAAGTGGTTTACAGTTAGCTCACAATGTTCTTGAGCAAGATGTGAGAGTTGTCAGATGAAGGATAAAAACCTATTACTGCAGTTTCTCTTCGATATCAAGAATTTTCCTAAGACAAGGATGAAATCGCAAACACTCAAAATACATGAATGTTTGTATTGAATTATTTAAGAGTAATGGGAATTCTATTTAGCAAGAACAAAATAACGTGAAGTGACTAGCTTGACTTTTTACTCTGTCTCATCCTGTAATTGTTCCTCACATTACACTGAATTACAGCGTAAGTGTGCACACGCAACTGGAATACTTACTCTCATCCACCTTTCCGCGAAGAGAAACTAAACATACTAATTTGGACAAGAAAATAAACATAAAAAAAGGCAAGATTTACACACACAAAATGACACATTTTGGAAAGTGCGTTTGTTTTCAGATGGTGTGATGCTTCTTACTGAGCAGTACATATTCTCAATGAATGCATCGTAAGTTGTGGAAAGTAATGACGTACGCGAAGAAGGTAGGGATTAGGATATTAAAAAAAAAAAAAAAAAGTTCAGTTACCATGTTAAATATCTACAAGTACCTGAAATTATAAGAACTTGGAGGCTTGCCCCTGCACGTGACGAGATTCTGCGTGTGCCACTAGCTGAAAGTGACAGTAACGGCGCTAGGCTCAGGGCAAGAAAAATGTGGAGAGGCGAGGCAACTACACTTTTTTTTGCTTTGAATATTATTATCGGCTGTATTTATTATTACTATCATTATTCACCGATTGTACATAGAAAAGTGGGGGGCTCAAGATGGGCGAGAAAAAATATTTGTGTGGCGGTCGCCCCTCCTCGCTCCCCCTGTAGCGCCGCCACTGGAAAGTGAATTCAATAAGCAGTACCTAACTCTTACCTAAATTATTTATGTCAATGTTTGGAATTCAAAATCCTTAGTTTTGCTGCAAAGCCTGTCACACGTAGACTGTATCAATGCCTTAGAACAGCGTTTCCCAACCTTTTTCAAGTTGCTGCACACTACAGGTGTAACTTGAATTTTCGCGGCACACCCATATAATTATTATTTATAAATATAAAATACCGTGGTATTTTTATGTGATTACTGATCTCCTTCTTACAGAGAAAAAAAGCTCGATCACTGATTTTCACCCGTGGTAAATCATTAGTCTATGCTTATTTATCATTCTAATTTTAAAATAGAAAACAATTCCAATGAAATATAAAACTCGGGTTTTTGAAAATCCACTTTCTCTTTTGAAAACTGTATCTAAGCTTTCACTAAAAGGGAAGATCAGTAAATAAGGAACAAATAAACAAATCTCCTATACTTTTAAAACACAAATGTAGGTAATTTGTATGCATGTTTGCTTTGTTGAATTTATTGAATGATATGTTAAAATTTCAAGTTACGAAATAGTCTGCAACAATAAAGAAGCAATAGTGGTCATGACAATAATAAATACATTTTTCAACATTAAAAATGTACAGAAAAGTAAAGCAGTATGAAACTTAAAATTGTAGATTTATAGTTTAGTAGAGGTTCATAGTAATGTGAAATACAAATATACATTTTCCCCTATATCTTGGAATTTGGTTCCTATAGAATTAATAATTTGTTTCGATCTCCTCGCGGCACACCAGCGGCCTATTCGCGGCACACCAGTGTGCCGCGGCACAGCGGTTGGGAAACGCTGCCTTAGAAGTTCGTATCCTCTGAATATCATTAGCCCTACGATAGCCAGTGGTGCTATTCAGCCGGTTCGCTAGAACCGGTTGTTGAAATGTTTCCTGTTCGCAGAACCGTTTGTTATACCCAGACATGACACTAAATTTTGCCCTGTTATACCTAAGATCAGTAAATTTTAGTTTAACTACCATTGTTTTTAGAAATCCTTACAGCTACAAGGTTAAACATTGACCTTTCACGAGGTATAAGCTTTATTTTTCAATCTTAAATGCTCAGATCACATGAGTGTAGTGATAATGGTTATTTATATTTGAAAGGCATATACTGTGTATCATTATCAATAGTTGATTCATTCCTGAATTAAGATCTTTTCAATACTTTTTGCCAAGCATCTATCTTGGATAAGTTCTTTCCAATATATTCACAGTTTGTGTAACTTCGTCACATCACCTTGTATTCGGATGTTGTGTAGGTCTCTACTTGTCACTTGTGGTATTCAGTAAAAAATTGACTTTCCTCTACTTATGTTTTTTTCCCCCCTAAGAGAGTTATAACTATCTACTCGACGGTCATCGTTTTGACCTCTTACATGCTCCCAAATACGTCTATGTATGTTTGAGAGCAACTATATGGCTTGATACACTACTACTCGTGCAGAATTGGACAAATTGGTAAAGAAACTTTCCATGTGGTATTAGAACAAGATTACTTTTCATAGATTATGTTTATAGTAAGAATCCTTGCATTACTTGCAAGTTATTCCTGTAATTGAGAAGTTTGCTAACTCTACGATCCCTCATTAATCTTCGACTTTATATATCAGTTGTAATTGTCATATTTCTAATTTTCCTTCCACTACATTTCTTCTATCACTTCCTAAAATATAGTTTCTTTGCAAATAGCGTCCCTACTACTTTCCACTTTCTTTCCAAAATTGCTTTCAATATTCGTCATTTCTACGTTCTAGTTAACAGTTTTTCTCCATTTTCTCCATAAGCATTCCATAAGCAATTTACACAAAAGTAAATCATATGATGGACTGTCAATCTCGGACTGGGGGTATAGGGCCCCGGCAGGAGCCTTATTTGGAGGGCCCTTTTTCCCTTCCCATGGTGGAGGGTGGTTTCTTCTTCACAAAGCTGTCAGCTTCATTTATGGGGTAATGGGGTCCCAGAGTGGGGACCTATTCTGTTTCTTTATGGTGTTGCATTTATTTGTCAAACGAATAACAGAGGGCCCCAGCAGTACTTCATAAAAGTCAGCCTCATTTCGGCATTCACAGGGTCCTAGTACACATTTAGATAATATGGTGCTGGGGCCCCATTCTTCATATTGTTGAAATATATTCTTACTAGGCCACAAACAAAGGGCCCCAAACAGATCTTTATAATATCGTTGGTTTCATCCCAATAATGGGACCGCAAGACTACATTCAATGCTGGGGGCTACCGAACTCAGGGAACGGAACAAACTACGAGTAACTATGCTCCAACACAGCAGACATGTTTTATCTTACTTTCCATGTCAATCAATATTCATTATTTCTATACATTTAGAGAGGGCTCTGGCCAGTCCGAGCCTGTGGACTGTGAATATCATTTCTTTCCGATCCTACTTAAGATTTACACAATGCGCGACGCACAAAAATCCTCTGCCTCAGCATTTAGATTACGCGTGACTGGACCACGTCAAAACAATTTTAATGTACAGTCATGTTCAAAATTTGGTGCTTTTAGTTATGTTACATTTGCAACTTTATCTTAATGTATTACGAAAGAAATACTAACGACCATTAGCGAATTATCTGTTATAACTCAAAGGTAATTAAGCTCTCTGTTCTGAAACAGCTCAGCTCGGGGTCAAACCTTTGGAAGAAGTCGCACAAAAGATATTATAGAAAAGTATTATTATTATTATTATTATTATTATTATTATTATTATTTTACTGCACAACTTTCACTTGTTTAAAACCAACTGATTTTTTTTTTTTTTTTTTTTTTGCTTTTTTTTCAGTTTAATGATAGTTTAACATTGCATACATTTAAATGCGATATTAATGCCAATATGTACTATTTTCATAATGAAAAACACGACCTACATCGCAACAAATATATACGAATATCTTATTTAATAATATATAAAACATTCGAACAAGCTGTATGTAATATTTCCGAGATGCAACAATGCCAGACTGGAAAAAGAAAATTTCTGACCATATAAGTTCCTAGATACATCTCTCGCCTAAGGCCAAGTGCTAATGAAAAAGGAATGAGCGAAGTATCGAACCAGCAAGAAGTCTTGCGCACAAAACCTTCTTCCATTAGAAGCACAGCAGGGTTTCTCGGAAGTTCGTCATTGGCTCCTCAACTACTACCTACATCTTTCGGGACGAATGATGAAACATGCAAGACAGTTTTATAATTTAGCTGTGCATTTGGGTCTAATTTATGCTGTCAAAATCACTTGTGTCCTTCCAGATATGGGATAGAATCTCTTCCAAGCTGACATCCTATCCTACAAGTAATATTAGAAAATAGTTTCCGATTTCCCCTTTATTTTATTATTAGTATTATCATTTCACATTCAGCACTCCTACTTTTAAATAGTGAACTGAAATGTCTGCCTTTGGGACCATGCATGAAAATCAAGAAATCAACAGAATCACAGAATCCTCTACCATTTTCTATGTTCATAGTCTTCCTACTTTCTTTGAGCTGTTATAAATTTTAATTACTGGATAATCAATTATTTATTCATCCTCATCCTAACAGCAATAAGAGACTCTTGGAATTGCCATCAAATCATTACTTTCACCACTGTACAGCTCAAACAAATTAAAAAATAGTCTTGAAAATTCATAATTCAGCTGCTAGCTGTGTATGAATTATTCTGAATCGGTTGGTGCGAATGAAATATGCGCCCCAGTTGAGTCATTTCAAAAAAAAAGAAGAAGAAGAAGAAGAAAAGAAAAGAAAGTGGTAATTCGTAGTTGTCAGCTTCTGAACACCCAAAAAGGGGAACATACATTTACTCTTAGTTCCTTCCTTTTACAATATCATCGAACGAAAATAGGCACAAAAAGTCAACCTTAAAAAAAAAATGCACTAAACAATTCTCAGTCTGGAAGACATGATTTAAGATATTAACATACTTCTACTTTCAAAGAAAACTGCGAGCAAGATATATTACTTCAACATGCATATACGAGTTTTCAGTCACGAACGCGAAAGACCCTTAGAAGTAATTAGAATGTCATTAACAGTAAAAGATAAAGCAACGCAAATTGTTTCATTCATAACTGTACATATACACAAATAAGTTAAAAGTGTACAAAATTATAAGAATAAGAAAATGTGAATCTGGTAAGGTTATGACTAACGTATTCCTTTGGAGGGTAAAACTTTTTAAGCTTACCTAAACCAGCGTTTCCCAACCTTTTTCAACTTGCGGCACACTACGGGTGTTACTTGGAATCTCGCGGCACACTTATAGATATTACTTGGATTCTCGCGGCACACTTATAGACATTATTTGTAAATATAAAACACATTGGTATTTTTTCTGTGATTATTGATCTCCTTCTCAGAAAGGTTTTCCCCCGTGGTAAATCATTATGCTTATTTTTCATTCTATTTTAAAAATAGAAAACAATTGCAGTGAAATATTGGACTCAGGTTTTTAAAAATACGCTTTTTAAAAACTATATCCAACCTTTTACTAAGAAGGAAGATCACTAAATAACGAACGAACGAACAAACCTCTTATACTTTTAAAACACAAATGTAGGTAATTTGTCGAAAGGATTGAATTATATTTTAAATTTTCAAGTTACGAAATCTGCAACAATAAACAAGCAATAATGGTCATAACAATTATAACGAATACATTTTTCAACATTAGAAATGTACAGAACAGTAACCCTGTATGAAACTTAAAATTGTAGATTCATAGTAGAGGTTCATAGTCATGTGAAATACAAATATACATTTTCCCCTACGTTTGGCAATTTGATTGCTATAAAATTATTAATTTTGCTTCGATTCCTCGCGGCACACCAGCGGCCCATTCACGGCACACCGGTTGGGAAACGCTGACCTAAACGGTCACTATCTTGGGTAAAAGCTTTTTTTTTTTTTTTTTTTTTTTTTTAATAAACGAAAACGCGCATTTAATAGACGAAACATTAAAGATTTTAATATCTTCGAAGTGACTGTAATCGTGAGTAACAGTTTGGTTTAGTTCATTCACCACTACTCATGCGTTTATCGTGCAATGTGGTATTTGCATAATTGTCCATCCTGCATGTTCACGGAGTACACCACCTACTTCATTGGTCGCACACACAGATCTAGCGAGATTATTATTCTTGTTCTCCTCAACCATAGGTTGGTGGACAACATGGAAATTTTAAAACTTTTCTCTCCGTTGGGAGAGCTGTTTTACACTTTGATAAGGTCTCTTATTCGTAATTGCAACTAAATATTCTATTCTTGGTCTACCTCTTTCAGGATTTCCTTCTGTCTTTCCTTCTATCACCACGGTGATCCAATCAGAGCGCCGAATAAGATGGCCAAGCATGCTGTTTCTTCTTGTTTCTATTATCTTCACGATCTGTCGTCCTTCATTAGCTTCCTTTAGTACATCTTCATTCCTTTCGGTCCATGATATGCCAACACCACATTTCAAATACTTCTAGCTTGGATAATTCAACTTTTCTCAATGTCCACGTCTCTGATCCGTAAAGCGCCACGCTCATACCAGGGTCTTTCGTTTACGAACGTCCAACACATTTCTTGATGTTAGCAGTCCTCTTTTCCTAATGAATGCTTGTTTAGTCTGCGCTATTCTGGAACATAAGTCTTTTTCACTTCTTCCGTCCGTGGATCTAGCGAGATTAGGTCAGGAATTTTTTTTAAAAGCTATCCGCCCACATTAAAACCGAAGGCCCACATATCCCACCACACTGCGGTCAAAATGTGGAAGTGTACCATGTTGAAAGAACTTCCGAAAATTTTCATCGTTGACAAGAGGGATGGACACATCGTTTAATCCAGCAAATGCAGATAATCCTGGAGAGTTGAGTGAACAATTAATGAAGAACATAAGACCCCCATATACCACATGATACAATACACTCGGTAGAGATTAGAGGCGATTAGCACCCGTATACTGGGTTTGTTGCTTCTCTAATCACGCTAAGTTTAGTGAACACCTTAAATCCTGTACTTTACAAGATATTAAAGTACTTAAGATTGTTTTATATGCTTACTGAAATTCTGTCTTCCTGCCTTCACAATATTTATTTAAAAAATAATCTCCCAAATTACGAAGATATATATATATACCTGGAATACGGCTGCTCCTATAAATTGGGTACTATTTGATACCGCCAGAAAGAAGACGACGTGTAGAGGACTTGATTTTGCTCTTTTTAATTCAATATTCACGATTGATGAATGATACAGACTTAAGTCGGAATTTCTGATCCGTACAGTTTCTTAAGTCGAAAAATCCGTACAAATCATACACGCTCGCGGAATATGATCAGAACAAGGATTACTGCTTATTAGACACTAATATTGTCAGACTGTTTTAATTTCAATCTAGACAAACATTTTCACAAACAGTGATTCTAGAAGTCAGTTAAAGAAAAAAATACGTAAATATATTGAATTGTATTGTACTGAAATTTTTTGTTAACAAAAACTGAAACAAAAATAAAATAAATGAAACGAAATCTTTCAGTTTTACGTTCCACGCTTATGCTGGCTAGGCGAAGACTGATGATGATAAATGAATGCAATGGCGGAATGAATCAAGTGGAAGGAAACGAGAGAACCCCGAGAAAATCCAGGAACACTGTTTTTGTACACATGGCGCGAGCTGGGATCGAACTAGGGACCCCACGGATCCAAAGGTGAACGCTCTACCACTGAGCCACAGTGTGAAACAAAAATAATTCTTTTTTTAGTAGATTTGTACCTTGTAACGATTGTTTGGCAATTTGGAAAATGTCATGTAGAATCATCCACAGGCAAAGATATTACAAAATACAGGGTAACAATGAAGACGAATGAAATGCACATATTCGTAAAGAAAAATATCAACTATCTGATTTTTACTTTTTCTCTTTAAACTAACCTTTAACTGCTAACCAAAAAGTTTTTATTATGTCCAATGAACTTACTTAGAACTATGTTTATATATAACTTAGGAAATAGAAACCTACACACCATATTTTACACGCTTGTATAAGCAGGTAAAACTCTACCACCATGCCAAGCTTGATGCACAGATTGGTTTTATTCTTTTTTCTTCCTTCATCGAAAATATGGCTCAAAATTCGAAATCTCATAACTCGGGGACGGAACGCCTTAAAAAAAAAAAATAATACTGCACACGTTAGTACGAGTGTAGCAGATCAAAATCTAGCACCATGCCAAACTGATCCAGATCGAATGAATTTAGTGAACGTGCGAGAGTTTCGGAAAACCCTACTCAAAATTTGACCGCCCATAATTCGTGAATCACAAGCTTACGCAACATAATATTTTACACCTTATATAGCACATAAAGGTCTACTATCATTCCAAATAGGATCTTGATAGGATTAGTTCGGCTGCACTCGTAGAATAAATGTATAGTATCCATTTAAAACGATGGACGAAAAAGTAAAGACAAATTATTACGCTACATGGGATATGTCCTCCGTGCTGGCCTAGTGGATAATGTGCGTACCTTTAGTACACGGAACTCCAGGTTTGGCTTCCGGTATAGGGAGAACGAACCTTGAACTGGATTAGGTTCAGCTCTCGGTGCTGCAAAGGAGCCCTAAACTTCAACAAACCAAGCTAATACGGAATAGAGCAAATGTTTGGAGATTCTATACGATTGTCAAGAACGAATATGAAATGTTTTCTGTGTGTTCTTCTTCCGTTTATACTAAGCGTTTTACACAAAGATATTGAGCCCATACACGGAAGTTAAAGTAAGTACCACAAATTCACATTTTAAGTTTAAAAATATGATAAATCGCCGTCTTTACCTCCTTCGTACCACGCAGCTTCGCTGTCTTTTTCTGACTGTGTAGCTTTTGTTAAAATCTACACCTAAAGCTACCTATCGATTCTTCTTGTTAATAATGTATTAATATAATATGTTGTTTTGAATAAAATTGCTTTGTGTAGCTGGTATAGTGCAAATGCTATCATGAAAGTGACTTCGTAGCTGCTGCTATATTACTGCAACACTGTGTACTAACAAATTACCCATGTTACTGCGGGGAGTATTTTGAGTTCTTATTTCTGCAAACTTTTACAGAATTCGTCTCGACTCGAAGTCTCGTACGAATTTCGAGCGTCTCGTGTGGAAATTTTAGTGAACCAACCACTCCATTTTTTTTTTTTTTTCCATTTTAGGTCAAATACCTAAAAACGCTTAAGGGAGTATGTCCGTGTTTTGGCCGCTTACAAGAAATTTGCCAACATTCGGTTTGTTATTGCTTGCAGAAGTTTAATTTTTGGGTGATAGATGTGTATTGAAGTTCAGCATCTAGTGTTAATTTTTCCCCCTCTATGTTGCCTTTCACGCATATCGCATGGGCTTAAATTTTTAGCACAGCTCTAAAAGTGTTTGTACCTTTTTCTTAGAAACTACTAAAAGAATTCGTATAAATTTTATACCACATTCCCTACATTAGCTGGTAATACTCCCGAACTAGGATTATTTTTTTAGGTTACATACGAAGCCAATAATTATATTTTAAAATATTCGAAGAATTTTAATAACGTCGGTTTTCATATTCACCAAAGAGTTATTGAGCCAAATACAGGAACCATGCCATAATTCTAGTTCAGTAAATAGGGCAACATATAAGTAATACTTGTGCGAAATTTGGCTACTTTAGTGTTAATAGTTTGTGAGAAAATGGTACATGTACAAAAATGTAATTTTGAGAAATTAAAAGTTTAAAATTTACAACGGATTTTCATCAATAAGGCGGATCACAACATTCAAAACTCACCATTACCATACTCTTCGTCTTCGGCTGTATTTTCTTCATCCTTCCTACTTCGTCTTTACTTCATACTTTATTCCTTGGTAAGCTTTAGGATTCCCAACTCAGATTTTGTTATACGCTTTCTGTCCACGTCTCACAGTAGTTTGGAGGTGTATTCACCACTTGAAATTCCAATCTTTTCCAGAACACCAGTTCTTGCTTCACGACCACTATTAAAACACTGAAGAGCATCATACACTGCAATTTGTACGATTTTAGAAGCTGCAAATGTAGTTTTTGGACATCGTTGGTGTATCAGTGCATTGAAATTTGCATGGAGTTCTGTGTTTTCCCATGCAAACATTTTCCCAAAAGAGCGAGATCCGCAAGAGGTCTGCAAGTAGGTATGTTAGCATCCATCACTGCAGCAGCCAATGCATGCTTATGTTACTCAGTGGTGCCCCCCCTTATGTCCATGACGCACCCCCCGCAATTGTCTATCCATAGGTGTTCTTCCATGAAAAAAATCTTTTCGATTAATTTTTATACCCCCTCAAACATATTTATATAGATTTTTAACTCCCCAAATATATCAATGACGCAGTTTGCGTCATAGCCCCCCCCCTTGTAGGGATGCGCTCGAGTCGAGACATGTCTCGAATCTCGACTCGACTCGATTCGAATTCGAGTCGAGATTCGAGTCGAGACACACTTTGTAAAATTCGAGACGAGTCGAGACAAACGTATTTCTCGACTCGAATTTTCGAGTCGAGACACGGGTCGAGTCGAGACGGCTCTTAAAAATCTCGACTCGACTCGAATGTCTCGAAAATCTTTCTATAATTTTTAATATTATTTTGAAGAAAGTATTCACTCAGAAACAGCCTTGAAACCAATTCCAGCTTTTATTCCTTTAGAAAGGTACAGAACGCATAAAATTAATAGTTAATCTTTAAAGATCAAGATTTAATTTTCAGCTCAATTCAGTTAATTAGAACTAATAGTTAATGTCGTTGTATTTGGTTGTACTGCAAATATAATGATAATAATAATAATAATTGATTATCTAGTTTGTATAAAACTATTATCCGTAGTCTAAATCTAGTTTGTATAAAACTATTGCGATAGAGTGAACTTCATAAATTCTCTGAATGAGCAGTTGGTAGTCTATAGTAATTTAGCATAGTTATAATTATTGTGTTTTCGTTCCCATGAACGCAATAGGGTTACGTAACTTCTGGATTATTCGCTTGCCCAACTATTCTGAGGCTTTAATATGTTGCAGCATATCACGAGCTACGGATAATATATAATGTAACATTTGTTGTACATCACATATTATGATACGAGACTATTTTACATAGTATATCTTATTTTAACAAAAGAGACACTGACCAAAGCTTAAAACTTTACTTTATTTTAAATTATAATTTGTAACTGTTTCGGATATCTAGCATATCCTTCTTCAGACACGATCGAAATTAATGAAAATACAGACATGTCTATTACACTTATTTGGTGTTTATTTCTAAATAATAAGTCCTAATACAATTTCATAAAGTTGTAATTCTTCTTTGGTTTGTATCACTTTACACAATGACAAATCCAAAAGGTGTGTTGTATCGGTGCAGTACCAGTTTTTCACGTTTTTCAAAATGTTCCAAAACCCAAAGAATAATCTTTAATTTCTGATATTTTAGTCGTCACAAATTACAATTTTATAATGTAGTCAATGTTTATAATTACTGGGCAGTTGGGCGTTTAAACTAATGACATCATAATAAAGTCAAAACCTTAATTTTGAGTTGAATTGATTCTGATTTTAACGTCCCGTTCAGCAGCGAGGCTATGTGAGACGTGGACCTACTGATTAACGTGGAATCCGAACCTCATGAACTCCCACCGGGAATCAAGCCCAGGTTTCCCACGCCAAAGGCAAGTATGCTAACCGTTAGCCACGAAGGAGCTCCACCATAATTTTAGTGGGCGATAAGAAATATCTCGCCAGTGCTTTTACAATAAATAAAATTTTATAAGTATTAAGAATAGTGGTAAGAGATTTTATAATAGCTCTTTTATTTATGAGATATGAGTATTTTGAAAAAAAAAAACAACTAAAGAATAGGTTGGCGGAACCACAAAAGACTCGTAAAATAAACTTTCTTATAAATACATACGCACCTTACTCACCTTTTATAATTGCTATGCTTACGTTCTCCATAAAAACAGAAATTCTCTTTTAGTGATACTTTACACAAGATCATGAAGTGGGTTCAAATTTAATTAAAGGCAAAATACAATACAATAATCCACAAATATTGCCTCAAGTGAGTTTAAAGATTTCTAAACACTAGTGCGAAACCGGGCTCTGCCGTTGCGATCGATTTACAGGTCTTGAGACGAAAGTAAGAAGGGTCTTACGCACACAGTAAGTAAAAACAATTAATATGCCGGTAACTTTCCCCCAAATGGGTGTATCTTAAAACTAACCTCACCATTATTTTTCTAATTAAATTCTAGCCCGAAATTATGTATCATATTACCCTATTCCCATTTTGAAAACACCTTAATTCAAAATGGCAGATTTCAAGATGGCTGCCATCAAGGTCATATCTACCATACAAGTTCCTCCCAGGACTTATATGTATCCACATGGTTTTTCTTCACTTTTCTTCATTAACGCTCCGTTTACAAAGGGTAGTAAGGGACTTCTGTGGTAATCTCTAATAACCACATCACAACTCTTAAAAGTTATTAAAAAAAATAGAAAACATGCACCATGGCAAAAATTTGTCATCACAAGTAATGATGCATATATGCCTTCTATCAGCAAAAAAAAGTTTAATTGAAATTGGAGCCGGACATTTGAGTGATGTCCCTTGTGGGATGTGATTGAACGTGACGTCAGAACACATCGCCCCCTTCCCGGAATTTACGGGAATTAGGTGACCTGAGTGAGCACATGTGGTGCCAGCTCTCTCCAGCGACCTACCAAGGATCATTGCGTGTATGCCAAGACGTGTCGCCGTTTTTATCCATGCCAAAAGTCGACATACTGACAATTAGATAGGTAGTCATGATGGTCTGGCTGATGTGTGCGTATATTTTAACTCGTACATTTTGTCTCGACTCGAATTTCGAGACGTCTCGACTCGAATTCGAGTCGAGTCGAGACAGAGACTGTCGAGTCGAGACACGAGTCGAGACAGAAACATATTTTCGAGTCGAGACACGAGTCGAGACAACATTTTCTCGAGACGAGTCGAGACAGGCTTAAATCTCGACTCGACTCGACTCGAATGCATCCCTACCCCCTTGTGGGCACCCCTGTGTTACTAGTACTCACATTCCACTGAATTTTCATACGCAGCCTGTGATTCTTTGAGTCATTACCAGTTGCAAAACTAGAAAATCTATTGGCATGGAACGTAGGTTTTTGAGAACACCTTTGCATCTTCTCATTAAAAATAAATAAATAAATAAAATACTGATAAACATAAAACCGTTCTTGCTTATTTGACTGTCTCCTTCCACTCAATTTTGGCGGGCTTTCAAACATTTCTCGGGCGCGCTAAGTTTATTAACACAGACGTAATAAGGAAACCAAAGACCTGTGAACGCAGAACAGTAAACAGTAAGCAAAATGATGTGTATATTCTTTTTTGGAACGACAATCAAAAATATATTTACTACATCATTACACAAGAATAGAATGATCAAACAGCCTGGAATAAACATCAAAACTGATGCTTCAAAATACAACGGAAGTACACAATAATTTGCATTACTCAAAGGGAACTTAATGTCGTACGAGCATGAAACTTCCAGGTATGAAACTTCAAAGACCGCAGATTCTGAAAGTGATAAATTTCAAAAATCGAAAAATTTGACCCAAAACACGGACATTTCCCCTTAAACTTATATTTAATCATTATAAATTAAAAGTTCAAACCTCATGCCTCTAACAATAAGGAATTCCGAAATACGGACTACTTCTTGTAATACCCCTCCATCTTTTCTTGTGATCTTATCTCTTCCCTTATAGAAAATATTTTTAAAATGCTGAAATCATTTAATCATTTCAAATTAAAAGTTTAAATATAAAATTTCGTGTCCGTAACCTTAAAGGATTCCGAGATACTGATCATGTAATAATTGAAACCTGAATGTCTCCCTTTTCCAAAGAATTATGCACTGTCCAAATGTCAATTTATAGCTACGCAGTGGCCAAGGCGTTGGTCAATCAGGATTTCTTTTGAATACAGATTTGCGAATACATACATTTCGATTAATATAATATGTACGAGAGACAAAGAAAGTGAGAGGAAGTAAACCAAACTACAATACCGAAGGACAACGGAATGCTAATATACAACAATACGCACATGCATGTCTGATCTCATTCAATGAAACTGAATTAGTCATGCTTGGTATACCTTGTATGATGATTCCACTTCTTCCTTTCCATACAGAAAAAAAAAGCAGTAGTACAACAGAATGAGGAACGAAAATCGATTTTAACCGTAACAGCTTGTGGAGCCTGTAGCTAGGTACGAAATGTCCAATTCAAACTACCTGTTTTTCTATAGGCAGAGCTTATTTAACCACGATGACTCGATTTACTGCCACCGTCCACGTTTTCTTTCATACATCAATGGAGAAGAGCAAGACTTCACTACTTCTAAACATCGAGATTTAAAAAACTGCCATCTTTATAAAATACACAATTTAAAAGAATATTTGTGTTTCAAACAAACAACCTGCTAATTATCTCCAATTTCGTCCACTTAACGTCTTCCATCCAAATGTTTGAGACTATAAATAAGTTATATTATTAAGAGGAGCTCAGGGCCCACGGAGCAGATACCGTCAGAGTCAGATTACTTAAAGAATTATTTTAATTTTTATATTCTAAGTCCATTACATTTTCCGAAATTATTTTTTGTATTTGATATGTATCCTAGGACCTGTTTCAGTTCCAATTTCATCTGAACATTCATTTTCTTCAAAATTCAGACATATATATCTAATTCATAGAGTTCATACAATTTATCGATGATTTTCAGTCTATTCCTGAATTTGGCAACAATGATATTCCTAGTACTACGTATGTCAAATTTACGTATTTGTGTTCTTAACAACAGTTACAATGTATTAGTAGGCGCAAGGACTTTTTACATACACATTACAGTATTTTCTTTGGGTCTATATGTATTCAACCTCGTTATAAATATCCTATCTGAAGGTACATTGGTCTATATTGTTGTATGCTGTTTACATATACTATCTTAGGTAATATCAATAAAAAAGCGTTAGAAGAGAGAAGAGCATTGGAGGACAGGAATAAAAATCACCAGGAATAAAATGAATGAACGAGGGAACTTTACAGATACAAAGATAGGATCTTAAGTAAATACATTTATAGGATCTCAAGTAAATATATTTAAATACATAGGTCGGGATGACGGACAAGAAGAAGTTGTTCTTCTGTACACATATAGTGTGTCATACATGTTAAAAGCTACTATGGCACTATTATTAACCTATTATTTTTTAATATCTATTCCTTCCAACGCACCAAAAGTATGAACTGGATTTTAGTAGAAAAAAGTCAATCAATCAATAATAAATACTTTCATAAACAGATCTCAATGTATACTGCATTGCAGCAGTTTCGGATAATTTTCATTCACTAAATTGTGATCAAGACTTGATTTAACACTAAACCAGTCTATGAAATGCGTATAACTTTAACATTTTCCTTATACAGCTATTAACTAGTCTCCTACAAAAACAAGAGTGACTATTCGTATGTGAAAAGAGAACCTTATCAAAGTCACGCTTCCGTCATTGCATCAACACCGTGCGATATACAATTAAATCAACATGCCATATGAATTTTATAATCAGAATTTCCATTGTACATTATATGAATATTAACTTCTACATAAAAAGTATTCGTTATATCGTTCAAAGTTTTAGCGTAATTCTCATAAACTGATACTGTAATAATTACTAGAGTTTATGTGGTTTAGTATAATATTTGAAACTAACTTTATTAGGAAATCAGAATGATTTCACACGAGGGTTACCAACCATCCGGTATTTTACCGAGCGGTCCGGTAATTTTTCCTCTTACTAGCCCTATTTCTCTGTTCTATTAAGGTTATTTTGGAGTGATGAAAGGAATCGATTGTCGATGAACATGGTTAAAGCAGAGCTTGCAATTCGCGATGGAATGGTCAAATGAAAGCAATTACAGGAAGACCTCTATGATCTTTTAATTACCTCAGCGTCTACCTATTTATGAGGCAATTTGGTACAGATATCATCCTAAAGCTCTTCTGAAGTCATGACAAATACAACTTGTTCAGAACACGCATGATATGGAGGAATACCACATATACGATGGCCACTCAAACTCATTCGATTCATACTGTAAATTTCTGAGGGAAGAAATAAATTTAAGAGGAATTATCTTGTACTTCAGAAAACTTAGAAGTTCTAATTCAGGAGGTGCAACAACATTTTATTCCAATTTTAAACATGAAACGTAGCCAGATCAAAACCTAAACAAGGGAGAAACCAATATCATTGGTATCTGGACCTTAGAATAATTTTATAAAGTTTTGAATTGCCTATGGTAAATGCGCCAGTAGTTACTCATCCTTCAGTAGTACTTCAAGTAACACACTAAATAGGCATACCACAGCTTTTCAGCAAAAGAACTGCAAACAAAATCTGAAACAGAGTTTCTACAGTCGGTCTCAGAAGTTCTGCTCTGATATTGGTGGAATAATTAATTTTCCCAAATGAGATTCCCATGCGTCTGCCAAATGTACGGTATTATTAAAAAATAAATATATAATAATATTCACTGAAAATTTCTTAATACTTTCAGTTGTAATGACTTTTCAAATGCATAAATATGCGGGACATAAAATTGCAGAGAAACAAGGGATCGACTACTGAATTTTTACATATAATTATGAAAAATCCTTCTCGAGCGAGTTAATTCAATCTTCCAGCTATTAATGTTACGTATGTGCCCTCGAATATTCATTTCTTTTAATTATACAGTATGAAGACAATTACAAATTATGCATGTAGGCCTAGAAAGTTTTCAAAATAAAATTTATCTTTAAATGGTGAAAGACTGGTGCATTTACTCTTTTAAAAAAATCAATCAATTTTCATCAGAGTGAACTTAAAAAGTCAAATTTTCAACCTAGATTACCAATAATTTTAGTATCAATTCAATCACACTGCATCTCGTAGGAAACTACTTTGCTTCATTGATTAACAAGTTTCTTATACTAGTTAAAAGCTATTTTCTTCGGCCAAATTTCAAAATGAATACCTTCTTACTAATTACTATTGTTATTAATAGTAAGTTTCCTAATGGAAGTTTAATTTTGCTAGAAAAACTTAACGTCTGTAATCTCGTAAAAGATCATACTCCCTTATCTTCATCAAGGCATTGCACACACTATTAGTCTGTTGATGAAGTTCACTCTGTTGTACATGACCTGAACGGTTCAAATAGAGCAAACTTCGTTAATTTGTCAACAGGAATAAGAGTATTCCGAAAAACGGCAGATTTTACGAAAACTACCCGTAAGTAGGGATGAGTACGACACAAGATTTGAGGCAGTCTCGTCTCTAAAATGTGCTGTAAAACTAATGAAAATTCAGGAAAATTCTGTCTCGTCTCGTGCGCATCCCTACTCGTAAGCATTACAGATTACATGTTATACAACTAATCGAGTATGTTGGATACCCATCAATTCCTATTAAGACGCAAAAATTCGAATCAGATGCATTGGTCAAAATCACGCAGATGACGTGTCCAGAAGATCTGAATTACTTTTAGCAACTTCACGTATATCAAAATACACAATACTTCTGTAAATTAATACTAAAGACATCAACATACTGTATACACAATAGAAAATGAAAGTGAGAGTTTACGTGGGTAATTAAATTCGGAGCTTTACAAAATCGGAAGACTGCTTCAAACTCGAGGCAAATTACAGATTCGTTTTCAAGAGTAAAAGGCCTATCTGCTGTAGCTGGACCTTATTCATAAGTAAGAACATTCTCCTTGACATAGGCTAACAATAAAATTAAGTAAACCTGTCGTAAGTGTATTAACAAAGTCCATCTACCTATAACTGTTAACCACCTACTTTAATTTCATAGTTTGAAGTACATACAGCCACAAAGTTATAATAATATTATCCTATATATTAGTAATGGAATTATTGTGTAACGAAAGTTGGAGGTAATCTTTAAAAAGAGAGAGAGAAACTGCTGAGATCTTGGTAACACCAACAATTTTTGAGTGATTAAGTCAATTTCAAGAACATTTAGCCCAACAAAACGCAGTATCTACTTCTGTAACTACAAAAGAAAAAAACTATTGAACACTAGTTTTATTTATAGAACAGAAAAAGGTATCGAGCACTTAAAACATAGTGGAGCAATAGTGCTTTCTACACAAAGATACTGAACTAACGCAGGATGCTCAGAACTCACGAACTTTCGACCTGATAAAATGTCAAAAACCCTGCACTTTCTGCATCAAAACAAAAGTTACCTAAAAAAGCACTAAGTGATCGTTAAAAATAGGTACCTACAGAACCAGTTTCAATACAAGGGTTGTAACTGTTTGGTTTACATAAATATTTGTATCAGCAGTAAGAGCTTTACATCTCTTGTCTTAAAATGAGAGGGCATTAGCACGTGGAATAAGGAGTTACTTTAGTTGTTCTGGGGACCTGATAAAGCTCCCGTCTGAGACTCTTCTTGAGCTATTTTTGTTCATATAACGACACATTCTTAGGACAAGGCGCCTTGAATGCTATGACTGCAGAGCAAGGATGAAGTGAAACCACAAACACTTCAGAAAGGGCTCTTGCTTTCAAGCATCACACTCAAAGTGAATCTGAGTCCAAAATATCTTAATACATTTTACGAATATTAAAACTGGACACGAATATTCGAGTTCAATTAACAACGCAAGTAACACACATTAAATTCTCCTTAGGATTAGGATCCAATAATTATTAACCCTTTAAACCCATGGTGTTTTGAATTGCTAATAGCAGGTTTTCTCTTAGGAAACTGACGCTCGTACTCTTAATTAGCTGCGATTGGTTTGTACTAGGGATGGCCAAAAATTTTCGGATCCGGATCTCGGATCCGAAATTCACATTGCTTACATTGAAAATATTAATTTGTTCTTAGAAAATAAAATTTCTTATTTTCTCATATACAAATGAAATATCTTTTCGATAAGACCTTCTAATCGCAGGAATACTAGACAAAACAAACTCTTTATTAATAGTAGTTTCTGACTCACTAGAGTCCAACCATCAACAAATGTAATAATGAATATCTTTCACAACAAAAAATATAGACTGGTTGGCGTGGAACAACAGTAGATTTTTAAACATACACACGAGAATTTCAGGAGAGCGATATGGTTGTGTTCATTGTATGACTATTACCTAACTTATGGCTTGCCCTTCTGAGGTCGGGAGTTTGTTGAAGGAGTAAATATAAAGGAGATTTCCGTTATTTTTTCTTCGCCCTCCAGGTTTCTTCAATCATACATTGCAGGACGTAACCAAAACATATCCATGCATCATATCACTGAAGCGTTTTGTGTATTAAAGTGTTCAAAAATATTTAACATATTCGCATTTGTTCATGTGATCTCAGGTTCTTTAATTCTCGGTGGGAACATACATGAGAAAATTGAAAGCTGAAACAATATGAAAAGTATTTAAAAGTCAGGAAATTGATATTAAAACTTTAGCTATCTATTGGGACTGTAAGGCTGTAGTTAAATTAACCCACACGTTTCGTGAAGATGGGTTATTGTTTTTTTACTATAAGCTACCAGATACATCCTCAGAGGCCACTTTACACTGTAGTAATCAACAGATGAAAACATTGGAAAAAGAATGGAAGGAAGGTTTCCAGAGCCTTACATCAAGGTACTACCTAGCATTTGCCCAGGAACAACCCTGGAAAATCCTCAGTCAGGATGGCTGGTCTCCGAATTCGAACCCGGTATTATCCAATTGCGAAGCAAGAATCCTAACAAGTAGGCTGAGCTCGCTCCGTATTATTATTATTATTATTATTATTATTATTATTATTATTATTTAATTAACGTAATGTTTTAAAATTAGTGCAAATTAAACCGTACTTTCTTTATTGCTGATGTTACAGTTAATAAGCCTACATGAGACATCAGTCCCCCATTAAGAAAGAATGCTAGAACTGGAATTCAGGAAGCGGGAGTGAAGAGATTAATGAGGATGAGGAAACTATGTACGATGCAAAAACTGAGTAATTATGACTTCATCACAGATATACTCACTCACATACGTCAATTAATATTTCTCTGATACAGGGCACTCTTACTTTCTATAGTGGAAGGAAAATGGCCAGCTTTTGTAAACGAACACACTAAGCACGTGCGTATAGGCGCAATGTCCGTGCAAAGAATCATAGGTAAAACTAGAAAAAAAAAAAATAGGGAAAGTGAGGGGAAAATGATAAACCGCCCTCCAACTTAAAAAAAAAAAAAAAAAAAGCTAAAAATAACTTAGAGCTACGAAAGACGCGAGGCGAATTTTATTGAAAAGGTTGTTTTTCCTTAGTGATTAGTTGTGCTAACTATGAACATGAATTAAAAAGAAAACAAGTACCTAGCTCTGAGTTTTGCAAACTGGCTTAAAAGAAAATATTGGATAAAATTTAATAATAAAGAAGGCATTTATAATAATTAAAACAAACTAAATTCTTGGCACGACAGTCCTTTGGTTCCTACCAGCGAGCTTACGTTCAAAGTGGGAATGTGTAGTCAACGCATCGACACTCGAAGTCCCTAATGTCGGTTTTCTAGACTGGAGTCCGCTACTTCTTACTTAAGATAACTCCCCAATTGTCCTCACGATGCTAGGTCAACATCGAAATTGTTGAGTGCCTCTCCGGAAATTGAACCTATGACCACGGGCACCGAAGGCACGCGCTAACCACTGTGTATATATATAACAGCTTTTTATCAGATTATTTAACCTGTTGAACGCTTTGCACGGATTACACTGTAACCAGTACGACACCACACAGACATAGAAGTAAACGAGGACAGTTAAAAACACCTATGCCCGAAGCGCGATTTGAATCCAAAACATTCACAGCAAACGATTTACAGCCCAATGCCGCAGACCACTCGACTATGGCTGTCGGGTTTTCTCGGCTAATCCGTAGCACGGTACGAACCCCGCAAGTCCAGAAAGCAGTCGCAGCAAGAATTCGAAGACATCCTGTTCGAACACAAAGTGTGATGGCTGCTGAGATGAATTCCATGTCTCGTGTGCTCAAGAGTGACCTACATCTACGGGCGTATAAGAGGCGGACTGGTCACTTTCTGACCCAAACATTAATGTCGCACAGAGTCCTTAAATCAAAGAGACTGTTGCGGCGTTACGCCAACAATCTGCACAGAAGCTCCTACTGCAGTTGCTGAGGAAACTCCAAGGGTTCAGAGGGCACATCATCCTGACTCAGTGATGGTTGGGTGGGAAGTGAGCTACTCAGGCACAACCCAGCTACATTTTTGCGAACTAAGTGTTAAAACATCAGCCAAGGTGTACCAGGACACAGTACTAACACCTATAGTGAAACCACTGTCTGCTACCATGTTCCCTGGAGAAAGGTGGACCTTCCAGCAGGATTCCGCTCCAGGCCACAAAGCGAAAACAACCCTGGACTGGCTGGCACGGAACGTCCCCGACTTCATTTCTACCGCTGACTGGCCTAGCAGCCCGGACCTTAACCCGCTGAATTACAAAGTTTTGACAGTTCTTCAAGCAAAGGTCTGCCATAAACGGCATCCATCTGTCGACAGTCTGAAACAATCCTTGACCCGAACAGTGAACAATTTTCCCATGGACGTGGTGCGTTATGCCATTGACCAGTGGTTGGACCGACTTCGTGCCTGCATCAAGGCCAAGGGGGACATTTCGAAAATGATTCATACGTCAGTTGTACAACATATCACTGTAAAACATGACCACAAATTGCTTGGTGTCAATACTCTGTGTTATTCACATTCAAACTTGTGTTAGTATTTATGATCTAACTAGATATTGGATCATTTGACCCCCCCCCCCCAGAAATGAAAAAAAAAATCGAACCAAGAACAACATATTTTGAAGCTAATACTGCGTGCAAAAAGAAAGAATATTTCTATATACAAGTGATAGCACGAGGCAGTAAAACGAATGGCGGAAAAGTACTTTAAAACATCCTAAATTAGAACAAAAGTCTTGTATCACCACTCACACAATCGTTTTAAAGAAGTTAATCGCATACCAAATATTCAAAATTTTGTATGTTGAAGCATCAAATACATTGAACTAAACAATGTTATCTACCCCAATAAACTTGTGTATTATGTTCAACCTGTATGAGTACTGATACCACATACACTCGACATGTCATACTCAGTGGCGGATAATGTAAGTGTTGCAGCGTTGCGCAACGACCCAAGTATTACAAGAAAAATATTATTAGCAGTAGTAGTAAAGAACAGAAAAAAATACTTTCTAATAACTCTCATATATACTTTAAATAACATTTTTCACTTCTATAACTGTTCGTCCCGTTAATCCCTTTTAAAAAGTGAAAAACAATCTAATTTATATTGCGTTGCAGCGAGCATACAACGACCAGATTTCTACAGCACGGCAATTGGAGCGAATGTTAAGTCTCTTTTTCCTTATCTCAAGTCAAAGTGTCTGGTCGTTGCAGTGCTTCTGCAACGCGGCACGGTTTTCAATGAACGAGGAGGATTTTTGCACTAAATAAGATTTCTGAATTTGATTTCACTACCAATTAACAAACATAATTTATTTTTGTGTATTCATATTTTTAAATTACGGGTCTATACTGAAGCAAACCAATATAATGACAATTTAAAAACATGATTGCAGAATTACAGAGAAAGAAAGAAATATGTAATAGGACAGAAAACAAATGAAAGTAGACGCGCACTTACAAGTTAATTCTTATCTTATAAGGATAATGAAGGCATTTCGTACAGTAATTTGTGAACCAAATATTAGTAAACCAATATATAGAATCCCTCCTCTGTGGATAGTATTTTAGTATATATATATATATATATATTTCTTTTATAAAATAAGTGTATTGTATATTCTTGATAACTTTCCACATAAAACTGTATGATGGGAAACGTCACATTGAATTTGGGACTAGTTAACAATGCTCATGGGCGCAACCACGAGGGGGTTCCATCGGATCCAGACCTCCCAAAAATGTCGAAATTCGACTAACATTTGCAGACTTTTTTACGAGCTATACTTGTTTAAAGGAGAAGTGATTGATGTAGGCTAAATATTTTATTTTACGTATCATCATGTACTCTTTCTTTTCTTATAAAAATAATCATTCTATCATTTTTTCCCTAAGAATATTGGTAACAGTAATTAAGAATTACTTATCGTCTTTTCGGGTGCAGAATAAGACAGGTTCAATATTACATACACGTATTGGACAACTTAAATACTTTGGACCTCTCCCAGCAAACATTTCTCGGTGGAAAACTGGGAATGCTGTTTGTTTTGACTTTCTTCGACTTTTGGCTTCTGTTAGGTATACTTGCTGCTCCTACATCTAGCGGATTTCGAAGTTTGTTTTCCAAAACATTGATAAGCAATTTTTCGCCTCATGCACATTGTGCATTGTTTACAACCAAGACGGATGATTTGAAATGTAGCTTTTCTTTTACGCATGTGCGTGTGTGTTGGTGTATATGTGACATTCGCGATTCATATGCCTCTCTTGTATCAGCTGTTTTAGTGATTAGATTTACTTGCATTGTGTCTGCTCTAATTCTGTAAATAATCTACAAATTCTGAATGGATTCTATATCATGACTTCTGTAAATAACTTACAATAAAAAAAAATGCGCAGGAAAAACTTGCAATTAAGGCTTACTAGTTGGACAAAACAAGTCAAGGGCAATTCAGGAGTCTGTCCAGGAGTCATTATCAGGATCATATTAATTCAGGAGTCTGTTCGAAAAAAATCCGGTTTAAATTCACAGGACATCTCACGGCAGCAATGTTGTTTGCACTAGATACATTTCCACAATTTATTTAAATTTTCCTAGATAAGCTGTGAATAAAGCGTGTTCAATTTACGTCTTTTATAACACTAATCTCTGCCATGAACTATTTTCAGTCTACGCTGCAGAGGAATTTGGATCACTCTCAGGGATTGGGTTTGCTAGAATGAATTGTTCGCAATAATCTAGAAAAATTATTTAGTGAATCTACAATGCTTCTGAAATTAATATTAACTGTACCTATGGCGTCAGCAAAAGGAGAAGGGCGTTTTTCCACATCGAAAAGAATTTACACTTTCAAGGAATGTTCCAAAAAAAAGTTATCGCCATTGGTTATGCTTTCCATCGACAAAGACCTGACAGTAAGAATACCAGAGTTCAACTAGCGTGTGTTAGGCAGATTTGATCCAATCAAGGAAAGGAGAATTGACTTACTAATTAAATAAGATGACTAATCGGATAAAATGTTCTGCATTTTTTTTTTTTTTTTTTTTTTTTTTTAATTTTTGAAAAATGTAATTTTATTTAATTTCACATGTCATAGTATTTGCATCTAGAGTTATGCTGATTAATCAATGAGTCCAGTTTATATCTTCTGTCTCTGACTGTTCGTACTACAACACCCGAAACCACAATCCACCGGCCGCCACTAGTCATACTGTAAGGAAACAAACGAAATATGTAACTCCAAGCACAAAGCTCCAAACGATTTAAACCGAAATTTGAAATTGGAGATGTGTGGCCATAACAACGCGAGTCTCATTATCATTGTTTCTGACCAGAGTTTGCTACTACTTTCAATCAAACACTTCCCTAGTTGTCCTCACGACGGTAAGTGAATGTTTCATCAATATATTACCCCAATGATCATCCAGTCAAGTACGTACAAGACCGAGCGCAGCTTGATTTCAACGACCTCACAACAAGGAATAAACCCAGTGAAGCTAGGATGGTGGCGAGAGAAAAAAATATTTTTTTAAAATTAGTTTCCTAATAGTAAGTTACTGGGAAGGTCCAATTAAACTGTGATTTCTAGATCTTGCATCGTTTGGCCTAATCCTCGTTTCGCCTAACCAATTATCTGACACTTTTATGACAGATAAATGATAAGATTTGTGTCCGCCATTTTAGGCGAAATAAGGATCCTCGTTTGGCCTAATCCTCGTTTTGCCTAAAACGATGGACTATAAAAAAAATCGCGGAAATAAAACTGGAGGGAAATTTGGAAAGAATGTTCCCTACTATATGAACAACTGAGAAATATTTGATTTAACCATAACTAATTTGTAATTTAGAAAATGCTTTGAGAGTTGTGTTAGGTTATTTTTCCTTACCATTTTGAGGACAGCTTATTAGATATGCCTCTCATTTAAATTTAATGCTTTCACAGTGTGTATAGTGGCTATATTTGAGATGAGAGAAAAATAATAAGTTACACGTAGTTTATTTCCTGTTACTAATTTCGTTTAAACATGAGTGTTATAGTTTGTAGTTTGTTTTCAAATATCTGATATTGTTAAATAATACTTACTGCTAAACAATTTCTTAAAGGAAATATAGTTTGCGTGAGTATAAACCGGAGTATGTATTTTACATTTCTGTTTGTTTCGTTCTTATGTGGATGTAGAAGATATTTTATTGTGGGTTTTGCTGAGGATTTCATACTGAAAAGGGTGAGTAAGAGGGAGGAAAAATCGGCAAAAACACCTCTTACACGCTAGCCGTAAGAAGAAAAAAAAATGGGAATTCTAGCTCTAGACAGGTACTAAGATCGGACAGCTATCCTCTGAAGAAAAGGCATAACTATCCAGAAATGAATTTGCAGAAGGATTTCTTAGAAGAGAGAGACTGGGTGAGGGAAGGTGATTAGGATATTGATAGGAATACCTTCATTTCGACGTATGGGATCAAAAGCTGACACTTCTCGATGATCAAGACTGATGTCCACAGGCTCGGCTCCTTGCTCTCTCAATGGCTCTTGTGCTCCGTTGGTGTCGATATAAAATCAATTAATCAATAATAGATCAATCACTGTCAGTCTTTAATGTGGGCGACAGTACAAATACACATTCTTTCACAATATCAGCTTCAACACTTTATTAAAAAAACTGTTCATGCATTATAAGTGATGCTATTGTGATTCATTATAATTTTAATTAATATAAAATTAGTAAATATATTGAGATAGATCTGACAAGAAGTATCTGAATTAGTTCATAACAATGGACAACTTTAATCGGAATGTGATTTGTGCCAAATCACTCCGCTGGCAATATGTTTGTAAGGTGCGCTTGAGCGTGGTATTTCATTCAATTCAAATGTATCTATTTCGTCTCCCTTAGCCTGAAGGGCATAATTGTGGGACGTTAAACTCAAAGTTTTTTTCAAATGTATCTATTGTTTATGTAATTATTTAGTCACATAATCTACTGTAAAGGCTTTTTTTTAGCAAGTATATTTCACAAGACATTAACTATTTTTCAGTATTTACTCAAACGTAGGAAATGATTTCAAAGCTCTTTCACTACTTTCAGTATTTGTGTTCTTTATTGCAAAATGTTCTGAAGTACATTAAAGTCAGCTGTGCACGAACACATAGGAAAGGAGCTCCAGATAAACAAGTATTCTTCATATCCTAGTAGTTTTTTATACGTCTCTGCTTCACTTATGCTTTTGTCGTCCCAATGCATTACATTTTGAATTTTCTTAATCAACTACTTTCTATTTTCATTGTGAAACTATCCTCGTTTGAAACTATACTCGGGACCAGAATACAGCAAATTATGGATGCGTTAAAATATTAAATAATACTTTTGATAAAGTGGATAATTTCAAATATCTAGAATCAAGGAAAATCATATTCACGGAGAAATTAAATGTCGACTAAAAGCAGGGAATTCGTGTTACTATTCGGTTCAAAATCATTTGTCGTCGCGAATTCTGTCGAGGAATTTGAAGCTTAAAATATACAAAACGATAATCATGCCTGTTGTTTTGTATGGCTGCGAAACATGGTCACTTACTCTGAGGGAACAACATAGACTGAAAGTATTTGAGAACTAGATCCTGAGACGAATATTCGGACCCAAGAAGAACAGAAATGGGGAATGGCGGAAATTTCATAGCGAGAAACTACATAATTTATACGGTTTACTAAACATTCTTAGGATCACCAAATTTAGGAGGCTCGGGTGGGCAGGTCATGTAGCTAGGATGGAAGAAAGTAGAAACGCTTTCAAAGTCTTGACTGGAAGACCAATCGGAAAACGACCATTAGGAAGACTTAGGCGCAGATGGGAGGACAATATTAAGATGGATCTCGCAGAGATTGGAATACAAAGTAGAAACTGGATGCAGTTAGCTAAGGATAGAAGTCAATGGAGAGCTTTTGTGAACGCGGCATTGAACCTCCGGGTTCTATAGGCCATAGAGTTAGTTAGTTAGTTATTGGTGAAACTATATATTTTGCATTTCTTAATACTTCTAGGGAATTTTCTCTTGTAATTTCCCTCCAATTTTGTTTCCGCGATTTTTTTTATAGTCCATCGTTTTAGGCAAAACGAGGATTAGGCCAAACGAGGATCCTTATTTCGCCTAAAATGGCGGACACAAATCTTATCATTTATCTGTCGTGAAAGTGCCAGATAATTGGTTAGGCGAAACGAGGATTAGGCCAAACGTGGCAACACGGATTTCTATGTTGTAAAAACGTACCGGGATTTTAATTAGAAACCCTTTGTTTTCATCACTAGGTCACTCCAAAGAAGGTATTCCTCACTGTGCTGACTTCATGAAAGAACTGTTATATTACAGCGTTTTTGTGATTTTGAATATGAAGTGAGGTAAATTTGGTAACAATGTGGTCCAAAAGGAACAACCGTTGAGACATGCCAATTGAACAAATAAATGTATTAATGAAGGCAGTTGTTAAATATCAATGTTAGAAAGTACCCTATGGAGTTAAAGTTATTAAATATGTTAAAATATATTTTACATAAGTAACTTTAAATATGGTAAATATCATGTAACTTTTTCTTTCAACGCACGTCCTGTATTTACATTAAAGAAACGTGGGACTACTACTACTACTACTACTACTACTACAGAAAAGAACGTCGATCAGTCAACTAAGAGAATTTGAAAGAATACTAGCCATTTCACCTAATTTTCTGCCTTCTATACATTCCACGAAGTAAGGAGAGGAATTTCAGTATTTCCAACAACGGTGTCTAATTTTGAACAGTGCTAAATTAATTCTGATCTTGCCTAATTGGCTGAAATTCCCAATTACATTTTATCAACAATTAGAAAATACTTCTCTCTCTTAATTTTATGTAAAGGAAATCTAAAATATACTTATTAAAACTATTATATTAAAAGATTTCAAAAAATTCAGGTCAATCCTTAAGAAAGGATCCATCTTCCTTTCAGTAATGAAGATTCCTTGTTAGATTCAATATTTCCTTGGTATGCCGAGAAAGTTTAAAAGGGATATACAGTAGATACAATTATTTTTCAGAGATCTCGGAATGCACATATGAATGAACGTGTAAGACAAACAATGAAAAATACGTAACATCGTCTAACGGAAAATACAAACATTTCCCTGATCTTTATCATCCCTTAGACAATACAGAAAACAGTTCAATACATAAAGCTATCATGTAGCAACTCTACCTGCACAAACTATGTGCATTACATGCAATGAACTCAATAAAACTAATGTTTATATGACGTAATGTAGTACACACTAGCCATTTAAGGTAAAGCTTTCGCTTCCATAACAAACGACCTTGACACACATTCAATTCCTGAATAACAATTATTGAGCGGTGCGACAGCACAATGTACACACTCATGTGAACACTTAACCCTGAAAATAGAAATCACGACTGCCAGGGAAATATGAAGGCAATTACATTATGATATTACGAATGACTATAAACAAACACCGGGCAAGATATAAGCAGTTCAGCAGCAAAATATCAATATATTTGAAAATAAAATTAAATGAATTTCCAATGTTAGGTCCAATCGTTGTGCCCTTTAGGCTAAAGACGGATTAACGAAATTGAATGATTATTAAAAATTGGTGGAACAAGAATGTGGGAGAACACCCCAAGAAAAAGAACCCAAAAGTACGAAGTCGTTCTCCCACCAGAAGTGAGCACTAAGCTATCGTGGCCCCCGTTTGTGGATATATAATGTACAAACTCAAGTAATTGTTGGGTGGGATAGGTAATTTCAGTGGGTCCTCGCCCCGATAGCAGTACATGCCGCGATCTGCGATGAGATAGCAGAAAATTTCCCGCGCCTGTGCAAAAAAAAAAAAAAAAGCCAACAGAAAATTGCAAAAACATGCCTGCTATATGTAGATGCCTTAAATGCACGGACGACTCGCATAAATATAGTTTGAACTTTTTTTTTTCGTCACGTAAAACGTATTTTTAACCATCACACATATGCGCTTCATATCATAGTGCATCGTTATTGTTGTAGATATAGCCAATTATAGGTAACGGAACTCCCAAAAGAAAAACATGTTAGTTTTTCTATTGGTTAAATTCTCGCCAAGTTCAAAGGCAGTAATGATCTCTTCTAGTCCAATCGTTAGTGATTGCTAGTACACCAACTCCGAACATTAGTGCTTCTCATCGTGAATGTTTTTGTAGGGAAGAGCTAGCGTGTAGTTAGCATCCCCTAAGTTTTATTTTATAGCGTCCATACTATTGAAGCACTAATGTTGGGAGTTCTGCAATAAGTCCCACTAACGAAGTAGTAACCATTACAATAGTGGTCATTAGTGTTTTTAAATTTGGCCTCAATTTTACAAAATGAAAAATGCTACGTCTCTAAAGTTAGCCCCGCACGTGAAATTTGGGCACTAACCAGTACTAACGTAGCACAAACGAATGGCATTATTTTTTTCTCCGTCCAAAAGTGGTGGAGCCAACTTGATACTAATCACATAACAGCTATATTTTTTAGAAACCATTATTTGTCTGCTAACTTCGCTACAACAGACCAAGGACGAAGCCTGCTGCTAATAACGATTTCATTTACAGCTGTCGTTAGTGCTTGTTATTCAAGCATATTGCATCGTTACTCCTCCACAGATAACGGCTACGGCTAGGTCGTTAATGCTTCCATATGCCGCATACATCATTATTAGTGCTCACATATAATGCCTATATTTTGAAAACCCATTATTGACCTTCTAACTTCCTGCCAATAGACCTGGGACGATACCAACTTCAGACCACAATTTCAACGTCACACATTGTTAGCTGCGCAAATTTAATCGTTAGTGCTCCACAGAGAACACCTAGGGATGCGTTCGAGTCGAGTCGAGACAGAATTTTCCTGACAAAATTCGAGTCGAGACAGTCTCAAATCTTGTCTCGTGCGCATCCCTAAAACACCTATATCGCTTAACAAATTCATTATTGGCTTATTAACTTCATTATTGGTCTGCCATTTGACATGAAGTTAGTAGGCCAGTAATGAAGTTTTTAAAATATATATATATATATATATATATATATATATATATATATATATATATATATATATATATAGGTGTGGAGCACTAACGTTGAAGTTTGCGGAACTAACGAGCACTAATGAATCACTAACGATGAGTGAAATTGAATTCTGTCTGATATAGGTGTCGTGCCAGGTCTGTTGGTAGGAAGTTGGAAGGCCAATAATGGGTTTTTAAAAAAATAGGCATTATATGTCAGTACTAATGATGGTGTATACGGCATATCAAAGCAGTAACGACCTAGCCGCAGTCGTTATATGTGGAACGGAAGCGATGCAATATGCTGTACTAACGAAGCACTAAGGACGGCTGTAAATTAAATTGTTATTAGCGACAGGTTTCGTTCCTGGTCTGTTGTAACGAAGTTAGCAGACAAATAATGGTTTCTAAAAAATGTAGCTGTTATATGTCGAGCACTAACGATATGATATACAGCATTAATGAGTACTAACGAAGCACTAATGATAGATAAAATCAAAATTGTGGTCTGCTGTAGGTTTCGTGCGTGGCGTGTTGGCATGAAATTAGAAGGGCAAAATGGATCTTTTAAAAATGTAGCCGTTATCTGTGGGATTAACGATGAGATATACCGCAATAACGAGCACTAATGACGGGTGTAATAAAAATTGTGTTCTGTCGTACATTTCCCCTGGTCTGCTGCCATTAAGTTAGCAGGCGAATAATGCCTTCTTAAAAATGTGCCGTTATCTGTGGAGCACTAACGAGTACCAACGACGCACTAATGACGGGTGTAATCGAAATTGTGTTCTGTCGTACATTTCGTCCGTTGTCAGTTGGCATTATGCTGTAGGAAATTAATGGCTTTTTTTAAACCATTATGTAGCCATTATTTAAAGCATGTAGCCATTATCTATAGAGCACTAATGATATACTCAGCAGTAACGAGTACTAACGAAACACTAATGACGGGTATCATCTGTCGCAGATTTCGTCCCTGGCCTGCTGGCACGATGTTAGCAGGCCAATAAGGTTTTATTGAAAATATGTAGCCGTTATCTGTAGAGCACTAGCGATGCGATATCCTTTAGTAACGAGCATTAACGAAGCACTAATCATGGGAGTAATAGAAATTGTGGTCTGGAGTATGTTTTGTCTCTGGTCTGCTGGCACGAGTTAGCAGGAAAATAATTGTTTCT
The DNA here is from genome assembly GCF_964235325.1 of Thermobia domestica. NCBI lineage: Eukaryota > Metazoa > Arthropoda > Insecta > Zygentoma > Lepismatidae > Thermobia > Thermobia domestica. The sequence goes on along the minus strand of NC_137454.1, from coordinate 141,850,987 downwards.
TCAAAATTGTAGGCTATATTTATGAAGCACTAACGATGGGTAAAATCGAGATCGTGGTCCGCTGTTAGTTCTGTGCGGCGTGTCGACTAGGTGTGGAAAATGGATATATATATCCGTTGTCTTTGCAGCACTAACGATGAGACATACGGCACTAATGAACACTAAGTACTAAGGGTATGTGAAGTTGAAATCGTGATCTGCCATAAGTGGCTTGTCAGCTTCATGAAACGGGCCCATCCTGTTACCCAAAAAAAAACTATATATAGAAGCAGTAATGTTAATGTTTATAGCACTAAAGAGCACTAACGCCACTCGAATCTGCAATTTCGTTTATGGGGTGATTTTGATATGTTGGCTTGTTCGCAAGAAATTAGAAGGCCAAGAGTGACGGCTAAAAATTGAAATGTTATTTTTGTAGCACTAACGAGCACTAACGAACCACTAACAATGTGTCAAATCGAAATTGTGGCCTGCCAAGTTTATTGGCATGAAGTTAGCTCACCAATAGTGACGATTAAAAACAGACATTTTTGTAGCACTAACGATGGGTTTGCGGCACTAAGAAGCACTAACGAAGTACTAACAATGTGTGAAATCGAAATTGTGGCCTGCCAAGTTCATTAGTATGAAGTTAGCAGGCCAGTAGTGACTATTAAAAATTGGGACGTTATTTTTGTAGCACTAACGATGGAGTTTGTGGCACTAACGAGCACTAAAGAAGCTCTAACAATGTGTGAAATAGAAATTCTTGCTTGCCATAGGTGGCCTGCCAAGTTCATTGGCATGAAGTTAGCAGGCCAATAGTGACTTAAAAATTGAGACGTTATTTTAGCAGCACTAACGATGGGTTTTGCGGCACTAACGGGCACTAACGAAGTACTAACGATGTGTGAAGTCCAAGTTCTGTCCTGCAATAGTTGGCCTGAAAAGTGGTGGTGGCCTGAAATGTGGGACGTAAAACTGAAAGAGTTCATTTCACTTATTCTCATTTGATGGTGCCTACAATATGAGAAGTGAATTTTCAGGATTACATAACTATATTCGAAATGAAAAAATGAAATGAAATTTTTAAGTTTTACGTCCCATGCTTATGCCGGTTAGGCTAAAGGAGACGGTGATGATAAGAAATGAGTGAAATAATGGAATGAAGAAAGTGGGAGGAAACGGGAAAACTCGAGAAAACTCACGAGCACGGTGTTTGTCCACCACAAAGTCCACACTGCGTGAGCTGCGATCGAACCTGGGACCCCAATCGGAGGTAAATGCTCTACTATTGAGCCACCGCGCTCCCAGCACCATCAAATTACTAACCTACTACTTCTGTCATTGTCAACCCCAACAGTATTGTTTTGTAATGTTGAGTTAATAACATTCAGTCAGGATAATAAGCAAACTTACTTTTGATAGCAAAAAGCATAGATAATAAAGCAGGAACATCCTTCGGGGCCCGATTTCTTGGGCTTCGGGTCCCGGGCCAGATTTACGACATCACCGGTGTGTTCAGAGAAAACCGACCCTTTCCATTGTAATCACCCATGTCCAAAAACTCCACGCTTCATTGGTGAATAGAAGGGACCCGACCCTATACTTTCGGAGCCCAATATCTGAGGACGTCAGGCCCCGGGCTCAATTTGTGACATCACCGCTGTGCTCAGTGGACCATGACCTTTCCATTGCCACCTCCCACGTCCAAGAACTACGTATTTCATTGGTGCACAGAAGGGACATAAGCTTGAAACTTAGGGGCCCGATTTCTGGAGCATCGGACCCGTTTTCTGACATCACCGTTGTGCTCAGGTGATCATTATTTATCGCCACCACTTGCATCCAAAAACTCCATGTCAAACACGGTTTCCTTATCATGGGAGAATCAGCTTTATGCTATTTATATGTTATCGATTGCACAACACATTATTGAACACACAAATTATAGACAAGATTACATTTTTCAACTAATAACTTACGTGTATTTTTGAGATTTTTTAATTGTCGTATTGATTTTTCAACAAACAAGGCTACGGGTTGGTCAGGGGGCCCCTTTCCCTTGTGCCTCCTCCTTCGCTAGCACTGCGGACCCGTTAGTTACGCCACTAGTTACTATGAACAAGAACGGAGTTTTGAATTAGTTATAACTGATCGAGCAATATCTTAAGTGATTTTACAGAGGGCAGGGTCCACCCGGAAATTTCCGGGTGGCCCAGTCCGCCTCTGATAATACCCCGAAAAAAAAAAAAAAAACTAACAGAAGTTAGTTGCTTGCTTAAGCCAAGTTTAGTGATAAAAAGTTTGAGTATATTAGCAGAGTCCACTGGTTTATTGTCCTTCCATATAATTTTAACGTGCTAGCTGTATTCCGAAATGAAAGATGTAACTATTCATTTTGTCTTTAATTTTATATTCACAACTACCACTATATATATTTAAAAAACTGGTCACCCATCTCTTGGAAAATCCCTTTCTCTTACCTATAGTTGAAATTTTAAAAAATATAGATTTTACTAATAGATCTTTATTTAGAGCTAAAATACTAGAATTTATTACGTATGCCTGCCAAAAAAAAAAAAAAAAAAAAAATGCCATCTAAAACAAAGCGGGGGACAAAAATTGTTTAAAAGTTGGTTGCGGTTGGTTTTCAGGCAACATATTGTTAATTTAGTTACTGTTACTAAGTTTGTTGATATAACAAATTACTTTTTTAATACTGCTGCCAGTTATCACACTTCTGCACGTTGGGGAGTATCATTGTCTCATTCTGAATTATTGCACCGTCAGACCATGTCCAGCTGGGCCTCATATTATTCCCCTTCTCCCAATATCAATAACTTAATTTGCACAACGGTTAGGCAAGATTTCAATCTATAGTGTACTGCGGGTCGAAGGCTCGGGCACAACAACTAGTTATCGGACAACATCGAGACTCATCACTTCAAAAGTTATACTGTTACCTGCCAAGTCTTACATAAGAAATTATACTTGCACATTTCAATACTGACATTATCTTACAAATTATAAAGTAAATTAGTAATTAATTCTTCATACTAAATCTGAAAATCCACGCAGGATTGTACGCCTCTTACAATAATTTTACTTGTAACTAGGTATATTTACGTTCGAAATACATCACAATCTTAGATACAGAGAGAGTAGACACGGCTCAACATTGTAAACAAAACATTAAGCAAGTGTTCAACTACAAGAAAAACCTACCTAATAGTATCATTGATGAAACCTCGAAATATGTATAGCTGGTAATACAGGAGAATCACAACTGCAGCAGTAAATACTGCATTTAAAGCATGCTGTGTTTTTGATATTGGTGTAGCGGGCGCAATAAACTCTGTGAACTGGGACATTTTTCTACATCCAAAGACCTGAAATACTCCTGTTGAAACACTAGCACCACGCAATTTAAGCCAAGAAAGGGCCATTTGTTTCTAAGAACTCTAAACAACAATATCCACACGAAAACAATACAGATATCGAAAATTAAACAGAAAAGATTTTATTGCTTTCCACTTTACATGGAAATTGGGTAAAACACTGGAAAATACTAATCTATGACAAATCCATACTCTTAATTTAAAAGAAACTAAAAACAAACAAACAAACAAACCAGCAACCTTCAAGCCATTGTAAGACTTTTATCATTATCCTAACTATATATAAAACTACATGAATTCACATAAAATAAAGGGGTACTTCCGGTTGAAATGGAAAGCTGAAATTTGGCGTGATTTTAGCTTTCCGGGACTAACCGACAGGAAAATTGCCAAAAGTAAATATTTTTAATTTTTAGGAACTCTAAAGGGAGCGCTAAGAAACTCCCCATGTTACTCAAATGGGCCTATAATCTCATATGTTAGGTACTTGAAATTGGAATACAAATTTGAAATTCGGTATGCTTGTACGTTTTCGTTAGCCTTACCTAAGAAAATCAGTAAAAATAAAAATTTCCAACTTTAGAGTGGTTTTATAGGGAACTGAAATATCTTCCCCATGTTATTTATATGCAACGTTTTCTACACCCCAAAATGTTTAGGTACTTCTGGCAGGATTAGAATGATGAAATCCGGTATGATTATAGCCTTCCGGAACTAACCCACAGGAAAATTGCCGTAAGTGAATACTTTTAGTTTTTAAGAGTCTAAAGTGGGAGTGAAGACATTTCCACGTTATTTAAATGGGCGCCTTCTTGGGATACAAACTCTTATCTTTTAAATAATTGAAATCCGAAAAGAAACTTGAAATTTGGTAGAATTGCTGATTTAAGAGGTGCGAGGCCGTAGGCCGAGCAAAGGCGGTGGGGTCGGGGGAAGCCCCCAACTGGACAAATTCAGGAAATATGAAGAGCAAATGCATGAAATTCAATATTGATGCAAAGGCTGATACACATGAGATGCGAGGCCGTATGCCGTGCCAACGCGGGGGTCTGGGGTCGGAGCCTCCAGCTAGCCAAAGGCTAGTGTCACGATAAAACTGTACCTAAAGCTTTCAATGGACACGACCTTTCACGCACTAGACAGTGGGTTAATGTTAGCATGATATGTATATCTTTTCACTAACCAATGCATCTTCTCTCTCTCTCTCTCTCTGCCTGTGTGTATGTCATAGTAGTTTGAGGAAACAACACCTAGGTAAGAAAAGTGTTATTGTGTTGATTTTTTTTTTTTTAACATATTATCACATAGCCTTGCTCAGTGTATTGTGTATTAGTACAAAATGGAAACAAGGCCTGATAGAATAGTAAAAAAAAAGTGTGCCCAACCATAATTATAGATTGTGGTGTGTTGCAATCTTGGACACAAACGAAGGTATGGGCATTGGTGCTGTATGAACAGGCACGTGAAACTTCATCTCCAAGAAGCCACAAAAGACGCGTACATTTTTATGAAATCATTTCAGTACAAATCATAAGTCAGTAGTGCAACAGTCTGCAGAAGGTCATCGTTGATTCGATAATGTGGAGAACGTTGAATCGGTGAATCAACTTATACAAACGAACACAAAGTTGACTGTCGATGAAATAAACTGGAAGCTTAGCACTGAGTTTACACAAGCACATGCCTCATCATTCATGTTGTTCTCTAATAGCGAAGAGTGTTGGCGCAGCAGGTGCCTCACCAATTTGTCTCCTGGCCACATATCAAAGTGGATGGCTATCATAACCTACTTAATCTCCTGCGTTAAGAGCAGCAGGCCAGAAGGTTCCTTAAAGGGGGTTGCCACGTTAGAAGAAATTGTAGCGGTCATTAAAAAAAAAAAAAAATCATGAAACCCTACCATATTCTACCATGTACACACAGTCTTGAAAGGGTCATAAAACACTTTTCACATCTTGCAAGAAGTCGAACAGTGTGCAACTTTCTGGTACGTCTTGCTTGCTACCTGCTATCGCCCTCCCGCTGACAAAGGAAAAACTACACGCCGCTGTTCGCCGCTTCCGAAACAACGGATTATTTTGGACAGGGAGGGAGAGTGAGCCAAAATACACGTTTTTAATGAGGAGGTTCACTGTTTGTCCACTGGAGTGCAGTGCTGCATAGGTGGAAATACCTTTCTTCCTTTCAAGAAGTTGTACATAGTAAATAGAAAGATCGGGTTGCAAGATTTTTGTTTTATGACAGCTACAAGATTCATTTAACGTGGCAATGTGGCCTTAGTCAAACTGTCACGAGGTGAGTTTTGTCCGTCTCTACCCAACGAAGACTGTTAGTAATCATGGATCTGTCAACTAGTTCGCTAGAAGTTTAACGTTGGGTCCACTGGCGGTAAAGTATTCTCCATTGCCTTCTGGGGAGGTACCATTCTACTTGAGTCCCTTGTCCCATTGCACAGCCGCATTGTGTAAGTTAAATTCAACTCAAATGATACTAAGCTATAATGAGCAAATTATAGACAATTAAAATACTTTGACTCTAAATGAAAATTTCAATTGAGCAAAGAAAATCCACATCTATTCGACTTCGTTTTAACTGTAGATAAGGATACATCGCTTTTCAAAGAAAATGGTCATTTTAATTTCTACACGTCTGTACAATTTAAATTAAATTGATCGACGTAATATGGAGAAATCAAGCGTTACCAGCACAAAAAAAAAAAAAAAAAAAAAACGTAAGCTTCGTTGAAAGTGTGTCACATCACCCACCTCAAATCGACAAGGAATCCTATCTTCTTTTGGCACAGTGACGTGAATGTCGTCTGTTCTTCAATAATCATTTATTCGAAGTATAGAGTCATAGGGAGCCTATTACGCAGTTTAGTGCTTGAACACTTAATACTCATATACAATAGAATCACACAAATGGCAAACATGAGCATATGTTATTGATCATTTTATCGTGAAATGTGTTGAAGGATTTTTACTGAACGAATGTCACAGTGAAACGTGCAACTTACCTTTAATAAGCTGCAATAAAGAACTTCACTACGAAGTTTTGGACAATTCTCCCTATGGTCCAGATTTCCCAAGTGAATGATGCCATATATTTGAATTACGAAGAAGCGTTTGGTAGGTAAAGATTCTACTCGAATGACGGAAGTCGAGAAATGTGTCCAGGAAGTTCACATAGCTCCGAAAGAATTCTACCGCCAATACGCGAGCTCCCACATAGGTAGGACTAGTGCCAACCTCGTAAATTGAAATGGATCTCTAGTCAAAATGTGATGGTACGTTACTGAGTTTTACACTTTTTCCTCAACCATATTATATATGAGGGTAAGTCAAAAAATTATCCGCAATATTGACATAACTATTCTTACATTGTTCATACTGACTTCTGTCCTCGTTTATTTTATTGTTATGATGTTGTGGTCATGCTATGAAAATTTGATCATAATTTCTCCACTTGTCTTCCTTTCCTTACAGATAGATCAACGGCCGCTCCATTAGAAGTTTGCACCAAAGAGGAATAACGAGCAGTGATCCGGGTATTGTGGACGGAAGATGTATCAGAGGCTGCAATCCATCAAAGACCTTCTGCACAATACGGTTACACCGTCCTGCAGCAACGGAGTGTCTACGAATAGATTGAAAAATTCAAAAAGGGTCGCACAAGTGTTAAGCACGTGGAAGGAGCCGGGTGACCAACCACGGCCACAAATGATAACATTGAGCGTGCACGTGACATGGTTCTGTTAGACGAGTGACTATTGATGAAGTGGCATATCGTCTGGAAATTAGTCATGGTTCCTGATAAACCTTCCAACAACAAAAAACCGGAACACTGCTCGTTGTTCTTCTTTGGTGCAAACTTCTAATGGAGCGGCCGTTGATCTATCTGCAAGAAAAGGAAGACAAATTGAGGAATTAGGATCGAACTTTCATAACATGACAACAGCATAACAATAAAATAAACGAGGACAGCGGTCAGTATGAACAAAGAAGTTACGTCAACATTGCGGATAATTTTTGACTTACCCTCGTATATAATAATCTCGCAACGTATAATCTTGTAATATAACCTGAAACTCCCTTACGCCCGATATTAGGTAGAAGTTAACAAATCGTCCTTAAAACTTCAATTAATTACACAATGTCTTTGGGAAATCCAGAATATGTAGACACACTGAATTTATCCTATGTAAGCAGAACCCATCAAAAATAAACGCATACATCCCATACTCCTCAAGCTCTGCCTGACCGATTTCTGAACTTAATGCTCTTCCATTACTGTGAAAGATGTCACAGAGTGGAACAAATAATCGAGTATAAACTGAAACAATAGGCTATCAAAAATGTACCTGCACGACAAAGGAAGCAAGACACAAATTACTTTCACCATCACAAAGAAATAAATAAATAAAAAAAAAACTTAGATGATGTTAGCCACACATCGATTCACAAGGTAATAAAACGTCAAATCGAATACAAAACATTAAAAAAATAAATAAATGAACATAAAATAATTACGGAGGAAATGAACTTACAAAAACCTTCTGTGCAAGCCTATATACATCCACCCTATAAATAGCTTTGTTAGACTAGCGACTAAAAGCAGCAATGCTGAACAATGAAAATCACCTCCCATTCGTTGATACAAACCACCATTCCATGTTTCAACATGAGTCAGTACTTGTAGATAAAGCAGTTTCAACCATAACAGGGATACATGGAACATGTATATTACTCGAAAAGAATATTATCTTCACATCAACATAAGCACAATAATACTTAATAACGATGTAAGGACCCACTAAATACATATACCTGCACCCCATTCGCTCTTGTCCCAATCTGGTCTTCCCCCACTAGGAGATCGGGATTCCGAACCCACATTTGGAACCTCTTATGATGAATTATAATTCCTCTTTGCGGCCAGAGTATTAGGATATAAATTTCTAACCCTATAAAATGTGCTGTGCGTGCATGACACAATGAAAATACCACGCGCAGTCAATATGGGAAATGATCAGGAATTTGATCATCATTCCTCCCGGTTATGTCTAAAAAAAACTCAACTAGGAATAGGATTTACAACCCTAGACCCTTAAAGTAATATTTATCCCTTCTCTTAGCGAAATATGTCCCCGATTGAAATATTCTGGGTGAGCTGCCCATGCACGAAGAAGACTAAAGATTTCTGAGAACTGTGAAGAAATTCGGGATACCCACGGCATGACGGTGACCAGGGGTGTATGTATTTACACAAAATTCAGTATGACATGCAAGAGAAAATGTCAATTCGGGAGGAGTGTCGAATAAATGGCCCAGGTGAGAGGATTGTGAACAATATACATTGTACTTTGGAGGTTTTATTATTTATAAAAACAACGATGAATCATTATTTCCATCATTATTATTATTATTATTATTATTATTATTATTATTATTATTATTATTATTATTATTAAGTTCCCACCTTTATACTCCGAAGCTAAGGGAGGCTGATGAACGAAATGGTGAAATGTCGGAAGTGAGAAATCTAAGAAGCCCTACATACATAGTGTTCTTCACCACAAAGCCCACTTGGTGAAAGCTGAGATCATTTGATTTAATGTTTTGCGTCCCTTTCGGCAGCGAGACCATCAGAGAAGTGGACCTACAGCTTCACATGGGATCCGAACTATTAGCTCCCGCCGGGAATCGAAGAACCTTCCACGTCAAAGGCGCACACGCTTCCTGCTTGGTTATGAGGGAGCTCGAAAGCTGGATCAAACCGAGGGCTTTGGTGTGCACCACAGCGATCGCTCTATTGAGCCATCACGGCCCTAAAATATTTCCCGTATAGGCTATGCTTCAGCAGTTTCTATACATTTGAATTTCTTCTACGATTAGTCAACTTGCAGATAAACCAAAATAGTGTGCATACTTTATAGTCTGAAGCTTTGAGACAAAGGTTCGACATTATTCCATGGATTTTCTGATTTTACGCAGTGTAGCTAGGTTTGAGATTCGCCGATGGTTCTTCTGTTCTTATCAGCTTCTTAAGGATCCGTACCATCTGTGTGTGTAACGTTCTACGATTATGAACCAAAGATAACGGGAGCATCCTAAGAAAATAAACGTACACAGTGCTTGTCCACCATACGCCCACTTAGCGACAGCTGAAATGGAACCAGGGATCCCATGTTCTAAAAGTGATTGAGTGCTCCGCAACTGAGCCACTTCGGCCCAGAATCCGACTGAAGATTAGTGGAACGGCGTTAATACCCGAAAATCGTAGACGAGCATACATACTTGAAAAGAAAATGTTACTTTTTGTCTAAAAACTATTGATTGCTAGGTTCAAGTTATTTTTGAATATCATCGTGCAATCATACTTATATGGGTAGTGTTTGAATCTTAGTATGGGGCTGCCGTATCAAAATTTCATTTAAAGTTTTCTCAACAATCATGAGTCTTATCAGGGAGAGGCTCTGTTAGGCCTACACCATCATGCATATTGATTTTAAAGACCAATTAATTAGTCATTCTGATTTGGATTGAATACGTTTATCACATGTGTACTATTTTCCTGAATAATATTTTGAAATATAAATATCAAAGTCCTATCCCATAAGTTATCATCATCACTATTATTATCACTTATTTCGTGCTTTAAAAAAAAAAAAATGTTTTAAAAGACTGAAGGTAAAGATATGGAGCGTTCTTGTGTCTAGTGTATTGCCTGAAAGACATGATAAAAGAACTGCTTTCAGTTAGTCAGTTGTGCACTTGCTGAGCTGTCGTCTCCTGCCATGGCATATTTCCAGGATTAAAAATACAAAAGCGCATGTTTTCGTGCATGTGCTTAGTAAGGGCATTGTCTTTGTTATTTCTTGCTGCTCCTCGTATTGCAGAGCTGGTGGTATTTTCAGCCCACTTCTTTTGCAATGTCAATCTGCATGTTTCTTGCAGCAGCACGCAGCTGAATATTGACAAATCAGTGAAGAATCTCTTCAATTAATAGCTTAAAATCCCTTCCTTACGCTAATTGCATTTTGTCAGAAATTTAAAATTAGATGGGCAAGTAAAAGAGAGATTCCTTCAGTTCTTTCTCCGGCTTGTTTTGAACGTATTTCGAATAACATATAACAATGCCAGTAGTGTGGAGAAAACATGCGAATGACAAACTGAACGTTGGTAGGAAAGAAAATGCAATTTTCCAGTCATGTCTCCTTTCCGCAGAGCGCTTTACTATATGGTTCAGTACGAGGATTTTGAGAGCTTCAATTATTATTGTCTGCAAACAAAAGTTATTGAACATTAGATCTCATAACAACAAATTAGTATTATTGGAACTAAAGATATTCACCCCTCCTCCTATGGTTCCTGGATAGTTATAGGGATTATTTTTATTTTATAGTTTTCAATAGGGTAAGATAGGCAACACTCAAATTGGGACCTGAACTCTGTTCAGGCTTACATCAGAAGTCTTATACTCCCATCTGGAATGGTATCGTTTTAATGAGTCTACACTAAAAGTACCACATTAGTAATCTAGCAAAGACAACCCATCTCCCTCCAAGTTACCTTTGCGGCGGAGAAATTCACGCACGCATGTCAAATTCTATCCTTAGCCACTGCGGCTACTTGTGGCATGATAATTCAATATCAACTAGGGATGGGCAAAAACCAGTTTTTATAAAAACCGAAATAAATAAATAAAAAAAAAACCGACTTGTCTGTTTTCCCCCAAACCGGATGTTTCTCACCGAAATCGGTTTCCGTTGCCTCCAAAAACAGTTTCAGACTTTCGCCGAATCCGGATTCAGTAAAAATCGCACTGGTTTTAGTAAAAATCAAAAACCCAAAACTATTTTGGAAAAAACAAAATTAATTATGTGGAAACGGAATTGGTTTTCGGAGAACGAAACACTATTCTGGTCAGAAATAGAACCAGTTTTGGAAAATCAAACCTGCTTCGATTAAAAAAGATTCGGCGGAAAACAGTGTTTGAAAATGTTCAAGACCTGTTTTCGGTTTTCCTAAAAACCGGTGTTTGTGCCCACCACTAATGTAAACGACATATGTCATGAAGCCCCATACCAATAGGAGCCTCATGGATTCGTTAAAGCTGTAATCAATTGTATTAATAGAATTAGTTCTGGAAATTTAGATTATTAAAACAATAAATTACAATTTTAATGTACATGAATCGTACACCCGTGTTAACGATTAAAGTTTGCACTGAACTATTGTGCCTTTTTCAATAATAATAACAATAATAAAACCCAGACACACTAAAAGGCGTTATGGCCCATGTTACATTGAAGCTCCCAATCCGTACTTCCTGATTCATTCCTGTTATCTTAATTCTAATACGCAGCAAAATATCACATACCAAACTCAATAATCGTAAGTATTAGGAGTAGCAATGTCAAGCTCTCCAAACTACTACCGCCTCTACAAATTACCATCTGGTAATTCCCTGTACGTACTCTTGTACTAACAAATGTAAAAATGAGTAAGTTTCGCCACTGGAAAATAAAACCGACGTATTGCGTAACTGAATTAACAATTCTAGAGTATATTGAACATACTGAAGTGAAAATTAACAGCATATACTATTTAATAAGACGTTAAGTAACAAAATTGCATTAGGTTGCTAACGTGAACGGAATGCAGCCTCCTTATGATCAAGGACACATTTGTTATCCTGTTGTGCACATTAAATACTTGTTCCCAAAGCAAACAAGTCTGGAAATTTTAAAGACACGAATATGGTATAATCAAGAACGCTAGCTAGCAAATAGAAAATGGATCAATACAACTCTCAACCAACTTTTTCTTATTCCGCATACACAACGTCCCAAAGTTAATAGCCTTCGAATACGGCAATGACACAGCAACAGAGGTAAACAGCAACACTTCAGTTGAAGGACCAGGCCACCTGAACGCTTTCAAAATGATCCCGAAACTAAACATGTCCAATTATGGAAATCAGATTTACATCTCTCTAACGCATCCCACCTTCATTGTTTATATATATATCACATGTCAAGGAAAATTATCGCAATAATAAAAGAAATACAGAATTTACGAGAATCTAACAGTTATAAACGTAGATTTTAAGATAAGTCCTAGCTATCACCGAAAGCATAGTTTTAGTGTTACATAAGTCTGTAGGTCATTATACACAGAGTGATTTCTTTAACTAATGAATTTCATTTGGGTCTAGAATTTTTAACCTAAGTCCGATTTTTATGCGGTTTGTGGCAAATGATCAAGGAAGGATGGGAGATTTATGGGACTATGTTTACTGATTTAAATTCATTTGGGGTAAAATCGACCACGCCTTAAGAAAAATAGCAAATATTCGTCAGTGTACCTTACAATTGCGAAATTGCAGAATATAAATTAAGTGATAGTGAGAATACAAATTATGTAAGTGTTAATGGTAACACTCATAAATCACATGTTCAATAGCTATAGCCAATTTCTTGCTACAGACGACGGAGAAATTTCTTGCACGACCTAAGGAGTCGATAACTGACATCTTCCACAACACCCACCTGTGGGTCTGATGCTTCCTTGTCTCACTCAGAAGCGATCCTGTTTCTTACAATGTATTCACTAGCGGCCATGTTATGTTCCTGTCTGGTGCGTAACACGAGGTCAATTTGTTTCTAAAAGCGCTTTACGTAGCAACAACAATTTCCGTTCTTCAAAAACTTTTAATGATAAAGCCATGATGCTCCAAACAGTACACTATTCTCTCTGTGTCCTGATCACGCTCTCACAATAGTACAGAACTATACAGCACAACCCAACTTCATGTTTCTTATTGACCTTGGCTACGTTGCCATCTAACGAACAAAACTCAATCAAATCTCCACTCCACACCGTACCGCACCTCATTCCAACTGTAAGATATACACTGACGAATATTTGATATTTTTCTTGAGGCGTAACCGATATTATCCCGGATGTATTTAAACTAGTAAACAATCCCACAAATCTCCCATCCTTCCTTGACCATTTGCCACAAGCCGCATGAAAATTGGACTTCAGTTAGAAATTCTAGAAACAATTGAAACCCGTGAGTTTTAAAAGAATTACCCTCTATCTATCTATATTATATATATATATATATAGTGTATATGGTATCACTTAAAAAATGTAAGGAACGTGGGGGAGACACCGAGCTACGCAAAAAGGTTCTATGAACATACAGAAAATTGGCAGAGTTAGGAAGGGCTGAAAACGTGGGAGCAGTAAGTTCGAAGCGGTAGATATTGCAAACCAATAAGCCTAGAGATGGCGGCCTAGAAAGTCTAGAGGTAGCGTTGTGCTCAATATGCAGTGCTCGACCAAATCATCGTGCGTTACTCATTACCATGAACAGGCCGACACGCTGTTCATGTATAGTGCATATGGCAATAGGCACGAACAGCAAGACTTTCAGGAGCGTCTTCCTAACAGACGTGAACCATCCATCATACATGATCTTTTGCAGCAATTTATTGGAGTGTATGTGAAACAGGGACCGTACTACCTACCTACTGTGAATGCTGGTCTACTGAATCTTGTACGAATACATTATGGACGAACGTGTTAGAAGCTGTGGACCCAGGTTAAAGTACGAGGAAACTTAGCCGTGAAATGCATGTTAGAGTCTCATGACTGTGGCATGCGCTACATGAAAATGCATTGTACACACTACTTGCAAAGGATACAAGAACTGACAAAAACGATTTCCAACCACGCGAAGCGTTCTGCCATTGGTTCATTCAACAAATCACCATCATGCTGTTTCAGGTTTCAGTACTGTTTACCAAAGAGGCAACATTTGGAAGGGATGATATTCGTCAACATGCGTAACACATACGTGGGCAGACGCATATCCCCGTGGTACAGTTGCCAGTCATCATCACCATCAATTTGGACTCAATGTACGGTGTGGTATTTGTCCATGATCAGCTAACCGGACTATACATGTTGCCACGAAAACGGAATGGAGCACAGTATTGATCTTCCTGTAGGACACACTGCTCGAATTACCCGAAAATGTTCCTTTGCGATTCGCCGCGACATGCATGATGGGACTCCTGCGCACTTTAGTGTGAATGGCAGCCAGTGGTTGAACAACTTTCCAAGACGTTGGATCGGGCGTGGTGGCCCAGTGCACTGGCCCAACCAATTCTAGGTATTTAGAAGTAATCACCTAGTTTCAGTTACGAGATTATAGTTGCTTGCTCGAGTAGGATAAAATTTAATCAGAAAATACTCGAATCCCGACCCCCTAGTATTATCAGTATGCTACTCAGATTATCATTCCTGAAGCTTTCATAGATACAAAGCATGTACCTTTAATCTTCAGTATAATACAACATAGGCCTATTCAGAATTAAACCTTTAATCAAAGCAGCTTAATAACTACTAACTAATATTTTCAAAGAAAAGAACTCAGTTGTTCAATCCTTGATATTCTCTACTTTATCCTTGAATTCTTAGTCTGTTACTGTATCGCTCGTTCCATTTTGTATCATAGGTGATAGGCACCAACGCAACAGGATTTTGTATAAATGAAATCAGTGGTGGATCTAGAGATCCACAATTGGGAAATCACATCAACAATGACTACAAATATTCCGAGAAACATTTACAATAATACAGCCTTATATCCAGTGTGTCTTTACGTGCTTTACTAAGCAGAAAGAGGTCACACTGTTCAAGAAATATAAAACAATTGATGTTGCCAATACAGCTCAACCTATTTCCTAAACTGAATTTCCTTAATGGATTCTGTAAATGAAATGAAATTTCTAGCTTTACAACACTCCAGTACAGATTAACTGAAGTAAATTATGTAACGAGAATGGGTGGGAACTCTTATTAAAAAAAAAATAAAAATATAAAAACACGGACACGTTAACCACCACAAACTCCCGTGGGCTAAGATGAAACGAAGGATCCTTCGCACCAAAAACGAAAAATGAAATGAAATCTTTGAGTTTTACGTCCCACGGTTATGCCGGTTAGGCTAAAGGAGACTGTAATGATGAGTAATGAATGAAATGGTGGAATGAAGAAAGTGGGAGGAAACGGGAGAACCCCGAGAAAACCCACGCACACAGTGTTTGTCCACCACAAAGTTCACTTGGCAGGGGCTGGGATCGAACCCGGGACCCCAAGCACCAGAGGTGAACGCCCTACCACTGAGCCACCGCGGCCCCCGCACCAAAAACGAACGCTCTACTATTGAGCTACTGTGCTCCCCTCTTAATGGATTCTATAAAAATCACTGTTATATATACACATTAACATACATACATAAGACTAAGGTTACAAAAACCAATAGTGAAAAATTAACTAGCTTCATTTCTAGTATACTTACAATATTTAATAACATCCAAAATAAGGATACAATAATTTTTATGCTGCATTAAAGCAAGCACTGTATTCATTTAAATTTGACTGTTCCTAAAGTAAACAAGGAATGAGTGACGACCATTCAATTTTAGAACAAAATACAGCTGAGTGTTTAACACACATTAAATTATACGTACTCCTATCATGAATCGAACCCTGCTGCCCCTGCCAAAGACACGTTTACAAACGAAGAAGCTACAAAATATGAATGAAGTTCCACAAATCTACCGGGAACGGAAAATACTGAACCCCCGTGACTGTTGTCCGTCTTAAACCTATCCTACATGACTTGATAATTGACTTCACTTATTTTACAACTAATTATTTGAATCAAAAGTGTAACACTAGCATATTTGTGGCATCGTGCGTTTGCTTTCAAAGAACATTTCAGAAGAAATAAATTTAAAATGTGAGTCAGGGATATTCATGCATTCTCTAAATGCTCGCAAAATACGAAAAAAAAAAAATCACACACACAAATCAGGGGTTAATTTTGCACAAGTCCTCGCAAAATTTGCGAACCACGACGTAATGCAAAGAACAATCATAGCTGAAAAATATTAATTAGGCTATAACTAATATCGCAAACTGAAACTAATATGTGGTGCTTGTGACGCAATTCGTCACGGGTAAGCAACAGGTGTTATTAAATTTTGAAATTACGAAGTACTCTAAGCCTGTGGCTATTTGAGAATGAGTTTTCGAAGCGTTACCCCCTAGGGCGAACGCGACCAAGGCGGCTATTGGTAACTACTTTTGCCAGAGTTAAAAATCATACTGTGAGCTAGTCAGGGTTTCCAGGTCTTTCTTGCCAAGTCCAGGTCTATAATAGCAGTTCCAGTACCGTACTCTGCACAAAGCATCTTCAAACCAGCTGTTTCTTGCTAAAATCCACTTGCCTGGCAACACGTCTTTCCATTTTTTCCCTTCCTTTAGACATATTGTAAACAGCAGGCGGTCTATTGTTTCGAAATGCACCAAATACGCTCGAGCTGGCGTTTTCTCCGCATTTTTATTGCTTTCGCGTTTGTGATTATCCATCCACATTTAAATACATGGTCAAGGCATTCCAAGCATACGCATGAGCAATAAAAACGCGTTGCGATCGCTTCAAATAGCCGCCCTGTAAAACATTTCCTCGGTCTTAATAACTTTAACACGAGTGTTGCAGACACAATGATTCGAAAATCTACTTCTTTTGTCCTTGACACAATAAGTTTTTTACGTGTGGGTGTGTGTAAGAAGCGGAACAAACCTGTCCCACTTCATTCCTGTGGGGCATAGATTAGGATCCGCCCCATACCTTCTCCTGCAGTTCCATCTACCCAGTTTTATTTTTCAATCACCAAACATGAGCTATTACAGTAACATCTAGCATCGTAATTTACACAGTTGTCAAATATCTCAAATATAAATCAGTTTCTGACTCAATACATAATAAAATAAAATAAGTTTCTTGTTCGGTCGTCCCTAACTCGTTTCGAGGAACAAGTGTCCATATATTTTCTTCGCATTAGTTGGAAAGGCATGTAACTTTCTGACTATTGCAGAGCCACCCCTAAATGAAATATGAAAAACGTTGGTAAAGATTGCTATACTGCTGATTTTATGTGAAAATTTTAAGAGAAACATGCTTCTATAACATTACAAACTAACTTTCGGTAATCATAATTACAAATTCTCACAAAAACAATCTTAGGCAAAGTTGCAAACTTTGGCAATGAACGTCGTGCCTCCGGAACGGTTTGACAGATGAAAACGCTGTAAACAGAAATCCAATGAAAACTACCTACGGGTTTACACGTGACACTTCTCTCGAAATAAACTTTAGCAAAGGGGGGGGGAGGGGATCAATCACTTGTAACTCCCTTTCTCCATTGATTAGAAATACGTCATATTATGATCACCATCAAATTATCCGACACTATAGTAATCACGAGGAGTTCTGAAGCCTGACCTAGATTTACCAATTTCACCCCCAATAGAACGCCAGGGTGTGTCCCGGTCAACTCCCACCTCCCACTCATAAAATTTTGCTATTGTCATCTCTCGCGCAATACGGAGAACATTGCTTGAAGGTGCAGTATTGTCGGATTTATTTTGTTATGGTTACCGTTTAATTCGAACAATTTATTAGTATTCGTAAGTAATGTTGTCTTTTAGCTCGTCTGGCATGTCTTTTAAGTTTGGGAATGTTGTTAGCACACTTCCGCTGTTTTTCACTTTTTTTTTTCCTTTGGAAGTTAGCTCCACAAGTCATCCCGAACTCTCCCGAGGGATCACACGTGGAAGAAAGCATTTCTATCATTCGTGTAGAGTCCAAGCTTCATGAGTCGTCGCGATCACCATAACGCACTTCGCGCATTGCTCAGTCTGCTGCAATGGTGTTTAATTTAAAGGAATCCAAAATCAGGGTGTCTGCGACATCGCAATGTACAGTCAGCGTGGTAACATAAGCTTCTGTTAAAAACATGTAAATTTGAAGTGCATACAGAACAAAACAAAACGTAACTTAAAAAACATAACTACGCTGGGTTAGTAACTCTGTTAATCCTGTATCATTTCAGAGAATGTCAAAGTCTGTCTGTCGATATTTGCATCGTACACAACTTCTGCGGTCTTGATGCATTAGTTTAAATGGTAGAGAGATATTTCAAGACGAATGGTCCACGTCGTGTATATGTAGAATATTAAAAACAAATCAAAGAAAGTACAGAGTTGAGGATCGTACCCTGAGTCCCTAACTGGAACGTTAACTACTGTGAGTCCTAGCCCGACGGGCACACATCATCCACTTCGACCTCGGTTACCATCCCTATTCGGAGTTGGGATATGCGTTTTGAACAGATATTAGTAAGGACGTGATGTGAAACGTAGTTACTGTTAAAGAAACCAAGGCATCACATCACCACCACCACTACTACTACTACTGCTGCTGCTGTTATTAATCAATACAAACTTTTCAAATCAATTATTCAAAACAACTTTTTTTTTTTTTTGTTTTGAAACTGGCATTCCTGCTCGAGAACATAGGTGGGAGACGAGCATTACGGTGACGGGGGGGGGGGGATATTTGGAAAAATGACCTATGATTTATGACAGGAACAACAATTGTTGAACTCTTCTCGTATAACTATGTGTAAGAGATTACAATTAATATGGGAGTAGGGAATGAATCTTGCTAAAATACGTAAGTGTGGAAAGTTTATTTAAAATTACACAGAAGCTTGTGGAATGACCGAAAAAGAAACTAGCAATCGGAGAGAACTCAAGCATTTAGGTTTGTTGTCAGTAAGCCTGTCAGACTGTCAACGTTCTTTGCGATAAGCTTTGGTATTTTGACTACATATCAGCATGCACTCCCGGTAGACATGCCTACAAATCTTCCCCGGTCACCCTTCTCGTACTCGTCGGTAACAGAAAAAAAAAAAGGCAGAAACAATTCATGCACCATCCAAAAATAATTCACGTGCAACAAAAAAGAAACTAGTTAACCAAAGCAAACCAACTGCATTGCGAAGAGAGTATATTACATCATTCCACCCTGACAACGTATAATAATCCCTCATCTAAAGAAAAGAACATCAAAACAGGTCCTCTAATTTCCACTGCATCCCTTGCACACAATACAAGGGCACACCTAAATTTCTCGGTGTAAGGGCTCAGGATAAAATCCGTCACTAACAATAATAGTAATTATGTACACCATGGGAGGAAAACATAGAACAATATTTAAGTCTCCTCGGATTAAACGTCACAGCTCCTGGATCAATTCAGGAGCTAACAGCATAGTTTTCTCAGCTTCAAAATTACCAGAAACAGTGCAGTAAACTTAAGATCTCTTTGAATTTAATATGAAAAGAAAATTCGTAACCGCCACACAGACCAAAATATCGGTACGTAGAACGCAATACACACGGCTTACTTCTAAGGTGATGAAATACCGGTACACACAGATTTCGATGTAAAGAAACTGTATGAGAAATTTCGGTATGAACTAATCGCAACACTGCCATCTATTTGATATACATTGATAACATAACATGAATATCAGCTCCTGTTAACGAACATCACCACTTCAAAAACCATTAGAAAAATAAGTAATCTACAATAAAGAAAAAAATATTATACAATAAACAAAACTCCATTCAATAACTTCATATGTATCCTTACTATTTCTGCGGATACTACAGATCCTGCAAATGTGCGCGTTAAATAGTAACCAGTTTTCATATAAGGTTCCTGATCTAGAGAAATTATTCCCCTGACCCTTGGCAGGAAATTCCCTGACTTTCACGACAGACGTCAGATTACGTTGACGTATAAAAAAGGAATAAATAACGGTGAATATTTACATATGAGAACATTTATTCCATAGAGACAAATAATAATCAATTGCTCATACGTACATTCCACTTACCACCCATAAAAATCTGAGCAACGTTCCATACTGTGGTTGTTGGCTAAGCTGAAATTGGTGTGCAATCAATGTTAGAAAAATTTTATTTTATATAATTTCCCTGTTCCCAGGCTTTTTCCGAGTTTCCCTGACCTGCACCATTTTTACTGACTTTCCTGACCAGCAGAAACTCTGTCATAACACGACCAAGGACGTTGCCAAAGGAAGCAATGGGACATATTCCCCTCGAAATTTTGGTAAAGGATAAAAGTGAAAAGGCGTTAAAAGAAAAACTGGGGGAAGCGAAAAGAAGGGAATCAGAATACAAAATAATAACCCCAGTCAAATCTGTTCTCAGATTGATGTTTACGATAGTAGAGTGGAATTTAATACCCATAAGATGAATTTCTCCAAACTATATTAAACTGTTACTCTGAAGTAAATAGGTACTTAATCAGGAGTAGGACATAGTTGTGTTCCTTTGCGCAATTACTGAGTAAATCGACTACTATAGGGATAACTTATACTAAGCAAATCCTGGGCGACTCAATTCAAAATCCGCGAGTAAAATATGAATTCCTGCAAACGGCTTCCGTGAATGGACAAATTAACTCTCCATTGTGCTTTCTAGTAAGTAGGTGTTATATACATACACTTTAAGAGCCTACCTTACTAAAAATAATACAAAATTTACCAATTTTCTTTTGCTTGCTTATTCTCAAGTTAAAGTAGAAATAAAATGCAAGTTACCAGAATCATAATATCATTCTGCAACAGAAAATATAAACCCGAAGAATTTTCAGTGTTGCCAGAATAACAAGTCCCCCAAAACCGAAGTTAAGGCAGCGACTAGAGGAAGGAACTCAACTGCAATTGATTACGTATCGTGTCGTTTTGGTATCCAGTGAACTAATTTTTAAATAATAGTTGTATTCAGTTTGTAATAAATAAAATAGTTTTAACATACAGTTATTAAAATTAAATAATAATGCTATTTAAAGTAGTTCGCAGGATATCAGAACATGATACGTAATCAAATGAAGCTGAGTTCGTTCCTTCAGCAGTTGCCCTTAACTTAGATTTTTGGGGAAATGTTATTCTGGCAGTACTGTAATTTCTACGGATGGCAACACTGAAAATTCTTCAGGCCCATATTTTCTGTTGTTGAATAACATTACCATGGTTATGGTAAGTTGCACTTCATTATCTCCTTTCACTTTTGAATAAACAAGCAAAACAAAAATGGTAAATTTTGTACTAACTTTAGTAAGACAGGATTTAGTAGAGATTCATTTTCTTTTAATAAACCGAAATTTAATAAATTCAGGAGTCTGTGGTTCCCAGTCGCAACATGAAGACTTATAACTATAAAGTACATTCCTGAAGCAGAAACCTTGAAAGATTTTCATGTCCTTCCCTCCCCGAAATGAAATTCTGGCTACATGCCTGAACAGGACATTTTCATTCAAAGTTAGTTAAATGATCGTAACCAGACTATTTAATAAATGGCTGTGATTTGCATTTGGAAGTGCAAACGCAGTAATTCTCATAAACACACACAAAGTATCATGTATTGAATTTAAGATGAATTCCTGACGATCAACACTTAGCACTCATTTGAAAAGGAAGTTAGTTAGAAATGGCGAAAATATCTCAATATTTAGACACAACAATGTAGACAAGACTTAATTTCTCTAACATTGCTCTACAGCAATCTGACCATATAAAAAGATTTTCTCCAGTATCTTCCAACATTTTTATTTCATCGATGTTTGTTTATTTATTTATCTTTACAATTGTGAAGTTACATTGATCATCTTTACCCGACTGTACATAACCATGAGACGTTAAACTCAAAGATCTCATCCGTTATTTACAATTGAAGAAATAATACATACTCTTAATTTTACAATTTCTGCGGTGTGGTAAGATTTAACGAACGGTTGCAACCGATTTAGTAAGTAATGAATGGTTTAACTCATGCATGTTCGCGTTAACACAATAAAATTGCATTTTACAAGATGACATAAAAATGATATTTAGGCATGTTAAGAGGTAGAATGCAAATTTAAGACAAATGTATAAAATACCCATTTCCTGAATCTCTGCACAATGTAGGAAAGCTGTATTCACCCTTTAAAAGTAAAAAAGTTATACGAATGGAAGAATTACCAGTATTCAACAAGTAGCATTATCCCTATTATGTGTTATTACTCACAAATTTTGCTGCGCGAAGTGACTCGATTATAACATTATCAGCGAAAATTCATCGTATAAATCTCATACACAGAAAAATCCCTCAAATGTCATATGTGAAAATACACGCCAGCAAATAACGATGAAGACGCAGGAATATTGGGCAATACACACTACCTGTAAATTCATTACACGGTTTAAACTGGTCGAAGAAAAAAGTGGTAACACTGACAATAGGGTACATCTCCACAGTCAGAACAGACATCATCGAGCACAGGTTAGTGAATGTTTTTTTTTCATGAATAATTGTTTTCATGCATACCCATCATCACTTCGCGCCCGCTCCATAAGGGCGTTCCTATCCACTTGTCTACCAACTAAGGGCAGCTCTTTTAATTGACCAAACCACGGATCTTGACATATAATCCTTAAGTGAGAAAGAAAGGGTGGAGATCTTTAACTTGAAGAGAGGCTACACTATTGCAAAAAAAAAAAAAATTAGGCCTACTTGCTGAAATGGATATTCGGAAAGGAAATCCGCAGTTGATGCAGATCATTAGAATCATACATAATAACACCAACCATCCTCAACAAAAATTAGTGTAATTTTTAATTTTATGTTTAAGCAACAATGTTGAACAAAAAAAAAAAAAAAAAAAAAAAAAATAAGAAATCATTTTTATTTTTCAATACATCAAATCCTGATCCCACAGACCAACAAATACCGTAAAATAATGATATATAACAATGATAAATTAGAAATACCGACTGTATGGCGCTGATACGACTATATCAGCAGTAGCATTTGTAACACAAATCGATTACAAGCGCTACAAATAACTGAAACCGTGACTGAAGCAACACATTGCACTCGTTATTTCCTCGAACTACTAATATGTAGCAATTCATTTATAGCTACCGATTTCAAAGGCTTACACATTATAAGAACATAAACACATCTTCCAAACATATTTACAGTTCAAGGTCGTAATAAAAAATTAAGAACGGGTATCAAACAGGACCTTCTGAATGCCCAGTATCAAGCCGGGAAAAAAATCAATGAATAAAACAATACATTTAAACTGGTCTAACAAGAGCTGACCTCTTAGCGAACCTTAATCGATTAAGTTACGCAAACAATGCAAATATTACTCCTACTTGTTGGCACTCAGATAATCAATAATCAAAATGCTGTACGCTATTTAGCAGATAAATTTTATGTTTGTACCATCATACTGATTTCCGACAGGCACAGGTCAACGATAGAACTATAGTAAAGAAACTTTTCTAACACTAAAAATTTTACTGCTCCATAGAACTCTTTTGAAAACATAAAGCATGAACACACTACTACTACTACTTCAATATACATCCTTTCTAGAATTACTGAAAATGATGTAGGGTCACCGGCAGTTTCTTACCCTTAAAAATTTCACATGTAAATTTCGGGGAAATGTGAATATATTGCTTGATTAGATTTTGTTTTGGAAACAAAAACGGTTATAGTTAAGGAGCCGTTCTTCCCATTTAGGGAAGGACGAGAAACGCCATACTTTCAGGAATTATTCATTGACTATCTAGGATGTTAAAAAGTAGGTAATAGACTGAGTTCTTGCCCTTGTACTTAGGGTGTTTAGGTAGTGCAACAGTAAGATGTATCCTCGTGCACGGGAGATAAGAAGTAGCTGTTCTTAACTATTACCACAAAAACTTCACGTACATCACGATAAAAAAAAAATAAAAAATGTCCTTCTACATAATAGAATGCAATAGCTTAATGTAATTCACCTAAAGGGATGTCAACCGAGAACTTACAAACTGGTCACTTTTGAACCCCATACTTCAAGAGATACGACACTAAATTGATTTTTCTAATTTTATTATTCGCTCACATTTCAGCCCCTGTATTAAACCGACGTGAAAAGGAACAAGAATAGAACACGGCTTTTTAAATTACAATACTTTCTTAAACAGCACTAATCATAAGTTTAAATTCGTTACGGAAAAAAAACAAAAGACATGTGACAGTTTTTAACGTTAACGTATATAAGGCCTATGGGAACCCTTCTCAAAGGTTTTATTTAACAGCTACATTTACTTATTATTTATTGTTATAATGAATACAGTACAGGAAGAAATATACTTACATCACAAGTCGAGAAACGATTGAGGATATCATAGTCTATCGAAAACACTAACGCACGATGCTCACAGCAAACACATTACAAAGACACTGAACACAAACTCTCCTCAGCAGCTTAACCAACAGCCATTTTGAAATGTGACGTAAGAATGTTTTGATCATGTGATCTGCACTACTTTCTACCAAAGTTTTCTGCCTAAGCTGCGGAAGAATTTGTCGTGAACCGGATACAGTCGCGTAACACATCACTTCAGTGCTTTCGAAGTATCATTGCGCGGGATTAGAATGGTGTTGTGGTGTTAGTCGTTTATGGAAAAGTTTGACATTTGTGGGTGTTTTTGAATTGAAAATGTGTAACTAGTGTGTATCATGGCATACAAATATCGCGAAGAAATTGTTGGTAAACGATTTCTGTCAGTGAGTGGTTATACAAAGTTAAAATTATCGAAAATCAGCGAATGGGGATGGCGGGCGGGAGTGATACGTGCTGCAAGTCACAAGGACAACACACATCCAGATTTACAGGTAGAATGTACTATACGTAATATAAACAACAGACTAATTAGACATTTAATTTACGTTGTTTTTAGATAAGATAAAGCGGTTTTAATTTTTGTTGTGAAGTAAACGACCCCAGCCTTTAAATGACAGCTTAGTTAAAGAGCTAGTTCTTCCCTAGTTTGCTTCCTTGTTTAAAGAGAGAGTGGTTTCCTACGAAGTAAACATATTCGAATTGCGGACTCTTGAAGATAAAAATAATGTAATTCGCTCAGCTGATTCATTACAGTAATTAGATTTCAAGTAACTTAAAGCGCATTGAAGGCGGAATACGCGAATAGTAGCATTTAAAGGGGCCGAAATTAAATATTACAGAGAGCGCTCTTTTAATTTTAAATATATGGTAATATTGAATAATTGAGAATAGGTAAATGAGAAGAAAAACTACATATAGGCTATATAGATATAAAATATATAGATAAGCTTATTTGTATGAGAGAATTGTTCAAAAGTGTTCGATTATGATTTTGGTTTAATAATAATTCCTTTACCCATTCGTGAATATTTATTTTCGATAAATCCATTTTTAGTATCTGAACGCGAAATAAAATTCGGACTTATGTATGCGCCTAGCAATTCGAAGGAATTTTCTTATTGATTTTGGAAATTATTCGCATACATTAGTTTACTTTTTTTTAAGTCCTAAAGCGCAAGAGTTATCTCTTGTTTAATATTAATCTATTAATTAAATTAAAATGTTTAAAACTCTTATACAAATTTGTTCTATTTGCTTTGATAATATTTTTTTAAACCTGTTTTTCATGCTGTAAGTAATGTACTAAATTGTGGCCAAAAAATCTTACTTTTACTTCGTGGGAATAATATGTAATAGAGAAATCAAATATTGAGTAGGCATAATTTGTATTATACGTATAATAAATTTAGAAACATATAGAGCTGCCTATTTAAAACATTTCTAAATAAATTTTCACCTGTAATTTTTTCAGTTTCAGTTAAACAAGATCATAGTTTAATATATTTAAAAAAAAATACTTGAAACCTAGTCTTGTGGCACGTATAGCCTACCAAATAATTGCTTTTTCAATTGTAATTCGAGATCTTATGATTTCGAATTTTAATCAATGCAGAGAAGATCACATGTCCTTTGAGATATTAGAGACTGTTATTTTTGAGCTGCGTTGTTAGTTTAAGAATCGGCCTTATTTCTGGGTTTTTACCCAAGAATTTATCACTATGGAAGGAGCTCCGAACTGTCAAGCTTTTCTATTTATTTCAGAATACACTTTCCGAACCATTATTGCCAGCCATGTATTCAAGGGAGTGGTGTAATAAAGTTTTTTTTTTTTTTTAACTGAGTTTAACGACCCACGATTATGCCCTTTAGGTTAAGGGAGACGATAATGAAAGCAGGTGAATGATGATAGAAGAATTCGTGGAATGAGAATGTGGAAGGGAAGTACCTCGAGAAAATCCACGAACACGGTGTTGTCCTCCAAAAACTACTTCTAACCCCCTTGGTTAGAGATCGAACCAGACCCCATGTACCAGAGATATGCGCTCTACCACTGAGCCACAGTGCTCCCCGCAAAAAAAAAAAAAAAAAAAAAAAAATCCAAGGAACATTTTTAAGTATAAATTTTATGAATATGCTTCGTTAGTAATAGTTTGTAGTTAGTTTTGTCTCCATAAGATTAAAATTATGTCTAATTTTATGCTGTAGACGACGGAATAAATCGCAGCAAGTTAGAGCACAGAAAAAAATCTAAAAGTTTGGGATCTGAAAATATAAATACTATTTAAAATAAGAGATGATTTTGATCATTTGTATATTTCTTTTCTTTTTAATTAAGGCAGATTAAGAGTAAAACGTTAAATTCAGGTAGATATTGTGATATACCGTACCCAGTATGTATAACAACTGAGCCCATCATCTTCTGAGGCTAAAAACAATTCATGCTATTTAAAATCTCGAAGTGTGGCCTGCCCCGACAGTGTTCTTAATTAATTTTGTCTCCCCCCCCCCCCCATCGATAAAGTGGACTCATTTAGTTATGTTATTGTTGAAATCATGTTCCTTACACTCTTCCTTCCGAAACCAAGGGCTGTAGGTATTTCATGTGTAATAAGAAACCATGGTCTAGACAAGAGCGCCGATTTCTCTGTAATTTTTTTTTTCGGGGGGGGAAGATGCAGGAGGTATATATGAGGATTTTAAGACAAATTGCATTCAAATTATGCCGAATATTGTATATTCTTAAATGCAATAAGGGGGCCTACATGAGCTTGAGGGGGTCCCCCCCCAGGATCGGCGTCCTTGGGTCTAGAAAGAAAGAAAAGTTCATTTACTTGTAATCTTATCTTATTCTATTTACCCCCCCCCCAAAAAAAAGTGATTTGTTTATACGACCATATCAAGACGTGTATTCTTAATATGGTCGGATAAAGGCAAAGAACATGCAGTATGCAGTGCACAGCCAAAAATTGTCACAGCATTATTTTTTTTTTTCTTCAGAGACTTTCATTACATCCGAATGAACATGTAATATGGATTAAAGAGACAGTAATCCAATTGATTATATTGATTTTACTTTGGTTAGTTCATTCTTTTTTTTTTTTTTTTTTTTTTTTTTTTTTTTTTTTTTTTTTTTTCATCATTGGAGTTATATGAAAGGCGAATCTACAGCAGTGGAATTCCGAAACAGTAAAATTTCGCTGGGTATTAACCTCCCAAAGCTATGACATTCCCTCTTCCCCTCGCAGCATAACTCCCATCGTGTCAAGAGTAGGTTACTAGTATCTTCGGACGTTCGCAGTGTTATTTTCACCCCTGTGTGTTGAAAGTCTCTACTGGGGGAAACTAAAATCATCACTGCTTGTGCTAAAGATGGGAACGCCATTTACCTTGATGGAATTAAGGAAATTATTAACTGAAAAGATCATGTTACAAGAGGCTAATTGTTATGGATAATTATTCTTCTTTGTAGTTTAACGTCCCACGTTATGTACCGAGAGTAAGAGAGATGATGATACGATAGATAATAATGATGGAATGAAAAAGGACGTTAGAACCCCTAGAAAGCACACACACATGGTAAATGTATATTATTATTCTGTACAAAAACTTTGTGTCGTCGCTCATCACCAATGGCATTGGAGAAATTAAAAGTAAAAAAAAATAAATAAAATTAAAAAAACATAATTCTGTCCGTAGTGTTGTATGGATGTAAAAGTTAATCTCTGGCTGAGTAGAACAGAAGGCTTTAGATTGTATTTTTGATCGCGAAAGGAGGCGAAGGAACAGATGAACGTTGAAAGCTATGCAATAGTGAAGTTCACAATTAGCTATTGGATTTCCCATATTACATGGGTAATAAAGTTTAAGATGTATGGGGCACTTGAAATCGAAGGAAAAAGATCTTTGGGTACATCAAAAATAAGGTAAAAGGATAATATAAACCATAATTGTGGGAAGTTGCTTATGATACTCCAGAGTGGATGGCACTTCCTAAAATCCCATAAATGTATTTGTTTTCGCGACAGTGTACCTTCGGGTTCCTAAAGCCATAGAATGAGTTACTATTTTTGTGTATAGATATTTTGATATATATATATATATATATATATATATATATATATATATATATATATATATATATATATATTTTGACAGTAAATCTTATTTTAACCTATTTTGCACTCTTTATAAGTGTATATCAATGTTGTTAGAGACATGATATTCGTAAATCGTTTTGGACCTCTAATGCTCATTTATTATAAATAAAGAGAGGCAAGATATTAATAAAAATAAAGCGTGAAAATCAAAAGTTCAAAATATAAAAATCTAAAAATGTACTTGCTAAGAGATTATATATCACTTTACATTTATGTAACATTCATTAACCTTTTTAATACGTATCAGTCGTGTGTATACCCTTATCTATACAGGGTGTTTCAAAGCAACACCGGCAACGTTTCGGAGGTGATTCCTGATACTAAGATAAGACAAAAAGTATAGACCAACCTGGGTGCTGAAGTCGATATTTTCCGAGTAATAGGCTGCCGAAAACATAAATAATAATAATAATAATAAATTTAGAAGTCCACAGCTCCAATAGTATGGGGCCTATCGTAATCAAGTCACGACTTCACTTAGAAACTAGTATGTGCGCTATCCAAAAATAAATGATTCAGAATCCTGCGATACTCACGCAGCAATTTTTATAGAGGGAATTCGGCTACGGGCATATAAATTGAAATACTCACCAACTACTTCTATAAAAATTGTTGCGTGAGTACTGCAGGATTTGCGGTTATTGAACTTTCTCAATTAATTTTTGTGCATTGGATTTTCATTTCTTGATACCACCCGTAAATTTTCTACAGTAATTGTATAAGTGATATAATTTGTTTTAAAGAAAGAACAAAAGTAAGACTAAATGGACCTTAAAGCAGATCTCTTTGGCCTGCTTTCCCTAGGCTACTTAACGAATTTCCGAATGATTCGTGTGCTAACCTAGGATGATTGTTTGGTTCTGTGTCTTATTTTTATTTTTAATAATCTATTTACTTTGGGGATATCAGTTACCAAGATACCGTACTAATAAAGCTACTGATATACATTATTTACGACAGGTTACATGACTACTAATGTGTGTTAGTCCATTGGTAGTCATGGATGATCTTTTCTTGTTTCAAATAAATAGTGTCTGTCATTTCATTGTTCTCGTGACACTTCTATCATTCTCTAAAATCAAGAGATGGAAGCAATCGTACACATAATAGCTATGCAATTATAAATAATATGGAACCACCTTTCTGATAATTATAGAGTATTCCATAGAGTCACATTAACCTTTTGAGTTTTTGCGTTTGCATCTTTATACAGCACCAAGGTTATGAAGGATATAACCTGTAATTAACGTGAGTCGTGGTGCATTTGGTGGGTGCATAGACCATCATGCAAGATGAATCTTTACGTTATTGTTCGTCCTTTATCACACTCTTTCGTCTCCAGGAGAGATGGGTTACAGAACCGCCCACGGTTGTAAAACGATTCAAGTTTACTTCCTGGTGCAGTTTTATATGGCCACGTATGTCTGGAACCATGTAGCTATGTGCTATAATTAATCTGACCGGTTCTATAATTGGAACATCATCTTTGCAGCCAAGCATGGATAACTTGAATGTGTGGATTTATTTTTTGCTCGACACAAGGAAAGCATTTTTGCATGTAAACCTATAGCCCTACATGAATAGCCAATAAGACCTTGCGAAGAGTAGGAAGATCCTATTTTAACTTTTATTATTTTTATTTATAACAGTCTATTTTGTATAATATGTTACATTAACCAAAACACATCCAACATATCTAACATATGACATATTTAATTAATTAATTTTTGCAGTGGCGTACATAGAATTTAATCAAGGAGCAAGTACTCAATCTCCTATCCCTTCAAGACATGCGTGATTTTTGTGTGTGTTAAACTCCTCTCCTCTTACATTCGTCATTGGATCTTATTTAGTTTTCGTTAAATTTTGGAACTTATTTTATTACGATCTTCTTTCCAAATGGAGGAGATAATGTTTCTTTCTGTTGGAGCATTTTGTAAAATGTGTCCTTTGTTTTCATCGGTAAATAAAAATTTCATGTTAAAAAAAATCGCATGTTTTTTTAAGAATATACACTTCTATATGTCGGATGTAGAAAAGTGCATCATACAGTGAAATTTAGATTCGTATTGGCGGTAGTTCACTAACAAGGAACGAACGTACTGGACTGTCCTAAATGAAATATCCAGAAGAAGAATAAAGAACTCTAAACGATGCGAAGATTATTGTTGGGTACAAATTTTCATTGTGATCATAGCCTTGTGCCTGCCGAAGTGAAAATTCAACTTAAAATATAGCGAGCGAAAAAGTAGGGAACAAGAAGTCGGATACTGATACTTCTCAGTTTGAAATCTGAGCGAGTAAGAAATACATTCCTTCAATGACTGAAATTATAAATAAACACTTTGTGTGTATGTGGGTTTTCTCAGGGTTCATTCATTTCTCATCATCACCGTCTCCTTTAGCGTACACAGCCTAAGCATGGGACGTAAAATGGAAATATTTCATTTCATTTGAAAGTATAAATGGGTGGTGGTAGATCCAGGTTGTGCATGAACGTTGTGTGATAAGAGAATATTAAAATTGGCATGCATCATGCTGCGAAGGAGATAGTAGGGTATCGCGAACCGAAAATGAGTTATAGAAGAGATGTTGCGGAGAATTAGAAACGGTAATAAATTGCGAAAGGAAATATGCAGAGCAAGAGAAGAATGCTACGAACGTAAAGGTGAGACCGTAAAGAATTAGAAAGAAAAGGTGTCCATATAAAATCTTCAGGGAGACGGAAGAAAATAAATAGCATTGCAATGGCAGTAGAAAAAAGAATGAAAAGATAGCAACTTAATAGTTTAAGATTAAGATGATGGAAAGAATATATTGAAGACGTGTATAAGGTTAGGAATAGACTGTAAAGTTTAAATGTTGATGAGAAGAATGCAGGAAACGAGGATGATAAAGGATTTACAATAATTCGGAAGAGTTTGAGAAAGCAACATCCGAAATTAGGAATGAGAAGAAAACGAAAGGGAATAGACAAATTTTAGTTCATTGGACATGGGAAGGAAAAGAAAAAAAAGAATTATTCCTACTGTGTAATGAAATATATAAAACGGGAGAGTGGTAAAAAAAAAAAAAAAAAAATAGTGATACCATTGGCTAAGAAATCGAACCCAGAAAAATATTAGGACTATTATATCACACCGCGTGCTGCAAAATTTACTATTTCAATAAGAAGTAAAAAGCTGTGTCAAAGTGGGGAACAGTTTGGATTTAGCAGAGATAAGAGCACAAGACATTATATTGGCTTATAAGAATAATCCGTGAAAGATTGAAGATTATTTTTGAATGAGTTGAATGAGTGAAGTGAAAAGTTTGAGTAGCGTCAGAGGCAAAAACTCTTGCTCGATAGACGATATTTCGATGTGAATATTTCTATCTGTGCAACAACGTTAATCATTTTATGTCGTCTTTGAATAATAATGTATTGCTCTCCACAGTTATATGTAGGGTTGCCAACTCAAAAAAAAAAACGGCACCCCCTCAAAATTCCCTATGATATAGGTCTAAGTGTGAAGTATTTTTGTTCGGACCTATCCATGGGAAAGAAATGTACTGTCGTGAACAAAAGTGCATTAGCACCTGTATTCTGCATATTCTTAGTACATTCACTAATAAGCTTAATAGATACGTTGCACTATAAATGAGAAACTGAAATCGGCAATTGATCATTTTATTGTATTTACCATTAACTGCCATTTGTTATGAAAGTATCGAAGCAGATGAACAAAAGTATATTAATCTTTACGCGACACTTTTGGATTTGGGAAATGAAATTTATTCCTTAAACTTATACTTCAACTATAGGAAATTGCTTTAAGAAGTACTTCTCACTCAGTAAATGTAAAAAATTCCTTATATGTAAATTTAAAATCTTTCCTGATACAGTCCCTGTCATCTCTGTAAAATCATCTAAACAGATGAACAAAATATATTAATCGTTGATAGATAATGAAAGGTGACAGTTTTGAATTTACAAAATGAAAATTACTTTCTAAATCTATACTTCGAACTAGATACATATTTGAAAAAAAAAAATGGTCATAAAGAGATTTGGTAAGAAGTTTGTAACCGTCACCGGTTTTAATAAAAATAATAGCAATATTTCCGGCGATGCTAGTGAAAAAACGGCCAGTTGGCAACCCTAGTTATATGACAGTTCCATGCAATATCGTACTCAGGGGGGAAAAACAAAAAGATCTCTTTTAAATGAAATATTTCAGTTTTACTTCCCACGGTTATGCCGGCTAGGCTAAAGGAGACTATGATGGTGAGAAATAAATGAAATGTTGAAATGAAGAAAGTGGGAGGAAACGGGAGAATCCCGAGAAAATCCACGCACACGGTGTTTGTTCAACACAGTTCACTTGGCGCGAGTTGGGATCGAACCAGGGACCCCAAGCACCAGAGGTGAACGCTCTACCACTGAGCCCCCGCGGCCCATTTCTTTAATATCATATATAGCAGTAGTGGTGAGATACTCATCTAATTTTTTTCGTTTATAACTACTGCGGGGTCCATTCAGTAATTTTGGAAAGTGGTCGATTCAGTACTTACGAAATGCCATTTATGAGCTACTAGTTGTAGAGGTACACTCACGTCCAAAATTATTGTCACGTGTCTATAAATATGTTGTTGTAGGAATATAACTTGATAACGAATTCGCCCGGTATTTCTTATAATGTTAGTATGTGTATAATCGGCAAAGACATGTATGTGGCAAATTTCGTGTCAAAAGAGCGGTAAATAAGAACAATAAAACTTTCTTGTCCATTTAGCAACATTTTGTTTTACTCATTCTAATTTTCGTATTTATAATTCTTTCCTATGAAATTTACCACAAATATACATTTCTCGATTATACACACAGCATCAGTGCTAAAAGTACCCTGCAAAATCATTATCAAATTATTTTCTTACAAGAAGACAATCATTTTGGACATGAGTGTACCTATCCTCCCAAGGAGTTCGGCACAACTCTCAAATTTACAATTCTCAAGTTTAATTGTGCATTTTTAATGAAAAATTATGTCTCGCCCGACAGCACACGTGTGGGACACCCCCGTAAGTAGTTCTTTCCAAGATTTTTCATATTGCAGACAACTTTCAGTGTCTGTTCATAACAAAGTAATAAGATGCAGACATTAAACCAAAGCCCTGGAGACATTTATTAGTTTGATAGGAACATTTCGTACTTACTATCTCGCTTACGTTCTAAATTTTCGATATTTTTATATTGTCTTTAAGTTATTCACTGTAACTTTTCAAAATATATGGAGCATAGACCTTACGGAATACATTTGTACAAGGTAATTCTGAGACTTCTTTGTGAAACAATATGCTTCATCCGTAGGTGTGAAATTCCAATTGAAAGAGAGCGCAGGTTGAAGGAAGTGGGCTTTTAGTGACAGCCTCTGGATCAAATGCCATTGTGGCTTCATACATCACGTTGGTATTTAGCACTTGTACACTGTTTTGTTCCACTAGCGCTGCCTGCACCTGTGCTGGGAGACCGGTATCCCAAACCAAACAAGTTACCTGTTCCTGCTTCATGTGACCCTGCCAGGAAGGAATGGAAGAGCCGTTATGCAGCAGGTATCTTTCTATTCAAGATCGAACATGACAGATTGCGAGAAGTGAGGAACATCTGGTGCGCATTGTGCTTATACTAAGATCTGTCAGACCTGTTTCTGGGAAAAATTCTCCTGCTTATATTGTGCAGAATTGTTGATAAATTATAATGTAAATTTATTCTTAAGTCAGTATCTTGGTATGCAATATTTAATACTTATCGATATTTTTCCTCTTTTGGAATCCCTGTACTAAATCTTAAGACATCTGTGTAAATTCATATATACCGGGTGTACCAAAAGTCGGGGACCATAGGCCAACTTCGTTATAAGTAAAAAGACAAAGGAAAAAAAAACGGAGAGGAAATTTGTTGGAAACAATTGATTTTTAATCTAAAATGGTGGATTTTTTCAATTGGACCAGGCATTTGAGCTCCACACTGGTAATGTTCCCAAAGTTAAATGAAAATTTAACGTTCTCAGTTCAGCGGTTGGTCGAATGGAACGCCAAGCCACACACAAGTGACACGGGGAACGCACACAATGTTGTGAAGGAACCCAGACCACTTCGAATTCATTCACCAACAGTTCTGTATTGTGGATATAATTCTGCTAAAGTGAAAACGTTGCTTTTTCATTTAAGATAGGGCGCAATGCCAATGTGGAACCCAAACGGCTGGTGCGATTGGAAATGTTCCTCCATTTTAAGTGAAAACCACAACTACACTCTTTCCACTTTTTTTTTCATATTTTTCCTCATAACGAAGTCGCCTGTGGCTCCAGACTTTTGATATACCTCGTTTATGAAACCTCTAAATAGCGGACATCAATGGGCATAAATATTCGTTCGTAAATGAGAGGCGTTCGTTAAGAGGATGTTACACAAATTTAAATTACTCACAGCTCCTGCTGTATACACTAATAAACACAATTGTAAACGTAAGCTGGTATCAAAATAGTGTACTCAGTTTTCAAATTGCGGGAGGAATGAGAAGGAAATCGCCTTCTGTAAAGAATCAGGAGTACCGCCTGGTAGTGTTTATAAAATCTCTACTGCAAAACTCGTATGTGACAATTTTCTTAAGTCATATATCTATGAAAGTCCTTTATGCACGTACGGGCTGTATTAGAAGTAAAAGTAACTCATTAAGAACATGAACATTATTGTTTGAAACTTACGCTTTAAACAAAACTAACCAATCATGGCTGTTTTTGAATTTTCTGGGGAAATGTAATATAGCTTTCCGCTGTATAATCCTGTGTACACTAATGTCTTAGAGAAATTGAATTGTAACTGATGGATTGGTTAAAGAAATAGATTGAAGATTTATTTTCGAATTACAGAAAATATTTTCTGTACTAAATACGTATGAGCTGAAATGTAGAATGAGAATGGTTTCTGGCCGTTATAAAGAAATTACTAAAAGAAGACTGTCTGCATCTATAAAAGAGAGAGTTCTCTACCATAATAATACATATATTTACCCAGGGACAAGAAAGTTTGACCGTATTGTGGATGTGTCCATTAAGGGTGGTTCCACTGTGTGTATATATAGTGACCAACCAAGATATTATGCCACCCATTACTTTCTCAACAATGTCATTGAACTGATGAAGGGGCACGGGTCATAGCAGAAGCGCTCGCCAGTCGGTGACAGAGGGATCATAGTGTGAATATTGTACGTAGAATAGGGAAGGCCGGCGATATATCAGATTTGACAGAGACCAGATTATGATGACTGATGACTAAACGACTTAGAACAAGCATCTCGCAAACAGCGCGATTTTTCGGGTGTTCGCGAGCCCCCGTTGTTAATGTCTTCCAAAGGTGAGAAAAGGACGGTGAAACCAGCACCAAACCACAAGACCTGGCGCGGCCACGACTTGTTAAGGATGGTGAATGTGGTGTTGAGGTTGGTATAACAAAATAGGGTCTAAACCGTGACACAATGAAGAGCAGACTTTAATAATGGACAAAGCACGAGTATGCCTGAGCATACAGTTCACTGTATACTGTTAGATATGGACTTCCGTCGCCGACATCCCATGCATGTACCAATGTTAACCGCACGGCATCTCGATAACGACTGACATGGCCATTGTCATTGGACCGACGAGCAATGGCACAACGTTGCTTATTACGATGAAACACAGTACTGCTTTATCACATCGAAGGCTGGCTGAGAATCCGTCGTCTTCCAGAGGAACATGTTCGAGATCAGGTTTAGTTGATGGCAGGTCGTTGGTGGCTCCCGTATAATTCGGTGAATATTCATGTGGTAATCTGTAGATGGTGTGTATGGAGAGCACCATAACAGCTCCAGCTCGTAGCTATTGACAGGTTATTGTTGATCATGTACACCCATTCATGTCAAAAATATTTCCAGTTGGCAATGTTATCTTGGACATTGCTAGGAATATTTAAAACTAGCAACTCGGAGAATCCCGCGCAAGGGCGAGAAAATATGTTCATATGTTTAATTCGCTCTAATTACAGTAGTTACTAATTAGCTAACTTATCTGATTATTTTTAAGAAAAATTCATCCTCCCCCACCCCACCCCAAGGGGTAAGGATAAACTTGAACATCATGAAAACTGATACCATTGGACTCACTCAGCTACCTCGAAAACTATGAATTGAACACTAGTATCTGTCGTTTTCGATTACTTTTAAAATCCTGCCCCCATTTCCCCCCTTGGGGAATGGAGTATGAATCCTCAAGTTGAATCGGACTAAAACTGTCACTTTTCATCTTAGCGACCCCAAAAACTATGAATTCATCTCTAATATTGGTCGTTTTCGGGGAGGATTTTGTGCGGGGAGCGGCAAATTATTTAGAGCACAGGGGCTCGCATTATATATAAATAGAACCCCGTGCTCCAGTGGTTGGAGGAGCACAATGCTGAATTTCAATTGCTCCAATGGCTTCCAAACTCACCTTATCTTTACCCCGTTAAACACTTGTATATGTCATTGAACGTCAGATCCAAGCTCATCGCTGAATTTACAGGAATTAACGTACTTGATTGTGCAGATGTGGTACGCGCCATGTCTCCAACCACCTACCAAGGCCGCATTCCTGTTGTTTTGTGATCCAGTTGTTTTGGTTTTGGCTGGTTAGTGTATATCAATCTATAGATCACATTGAGCTGAACATAATGACATCTTGAGGATAACTTTTGATGCGTAGTTTTTGAAGAAATGAATTTTTATGTCCTTGTCAATCTGATGCCGTTAGCAAGTTTTATTCAGCTAAATACGGTAGACTATTGATTTATTTATGCACTGTGTATAAAAAATATATAATGTTGGAGTAGCAGAATGTATCTCTTGTTTGATTTCACCAAACTGTGGCACGTATATGTTCATAAGGATACGCATACTCTTTACAGTGAGCGGGGGCTCATGTGGTTCGGATTCCACGTTAATCAGTAGGTCCACGTCTCATATAGCCTCGCCGCTGAACGTGACGCTAAACTAAAATCAGAATCAGATCTTTACAGTGACTCACATAGTTCTAACAATAGCCCACATGCTACTTTGCTTTATAGCTCACAAAGTAAATAACAGGCCAGGCTATTCTACTTTTTGTAATATGTGGTGGGCATATCGACATCGGGAGTGAAGGGTTTCGTAAATTAAGTTGTTCCGTAGTTCATGACGGTAGGTCAAAATACAGAAGACCTTGAATCATTAGAGATACTTGGATCCCGAGATCAAGCATGCTATCCTCTCGGCTATACTGAGAATCAAATTTAATAACTAAGTAAACATACGTATTATAAAAGTCATAAGATCTCATTTAGTGCTTTGTTGAGAATCGACGTGAAACTTTTGGACAATTTGGGAACTTCTTGTTTAATATAATAGTGGTGGGCAGTACTCACTGGGAACTGTGACCACTATTACACAGTTCATTTTATTGCTCTACAGATGTCAGGAAGAAACAGGTCAAATTTTGGAGTGAGAACAAGCCGGCTGAAATATCCAAAACCTATTAAATGTATCTATTTATTTATGTAAAAGAAAATATTGCGTGTGTGTGAAATTTTCCAAATCTACATTGCATTGCCAATGTATGATGTTAATACAATCAAACTTTATAGTTACGTAAGATTTATCAATGTGTAGTAGAATCATATTGATGCATTTTAAAATAATATTAAATAAATTAATACATTTTAAAATAATATTAAGAGGTGGCGCCATAAGATAAGAAAAAATATACATAAGTCAACCTTTTTTTTTTCTGTTCGGAACTCTAGAAGACACTACACATCTCCTAACGGATATTATATTATATCAGTAATTGAAGAAGGAAAAAAACTTTGAACACAAAAATAGAATGTTAGTTCCAGATGTGCCGTCCTGGCGATTCAAATTGCTATTCTCTATCGCTGATATATTGGAAGAGTTATAGGAGGAGATACGAAAGGGGGCTCACATAACTACCAAGTGATACTTATTTATCTGCAGTAATTAAGGTAATAGTTCTTGGAAAGAAAAGTGGAACCGTTTGAGATCTTATATGCTGTGCATAATAATATTTTTGTTTTACGCTCTTTTCCAGAAACTAGGCTGTATGAAGCATGAATCTGCAGTTTATAACCATGAGGCAGTTCTATAATTATTTTTGTTTCATTCATTGTTAAAAGAAATGTTACACCTCAACAACATACACCCCAACAATTCTCAATTTTGAAGCAAATTTTAGTATTCATCTCTTGAATTCATTAAATCAGGGCGCAAAATTTTCAAACCAAATATTTTAATGTGACCTTTACAGTTTGTATTCAGTATTTCCATTACTTCTATATTTTTATTCCTAATGCGTTAGAGATGTCCATTATCTTTCATGAACTGCATATGAAGTAAAAATGAAAATAAAATGTTTATCTAAACATTCCAAGAGTATGCCTTGTAAACTAAAGGAGACATGTTAATTAGTAAAATCGAATTATTGTGCAAGAATTGATCGAGGAAACAGGAGAAACTGGAGAAGACACATGGGCACCTTCACTTCAAATTTACATGCTCTGAGATAAACAGGAACCCCTCACACTGTTGATGAGCTTTCTACCACTGAACCACTATGAAATTAAAGAACGGATTTCATAAAATATTATACTGTATATTTTTTGTATTTTTACTTCATTATAATTTATTAGTATAGATGGAATGTTGAAATGTGCGGAGTACGGTTTTAGTAAGGCTACGAAGAAAATCGTGAAATAATTAGTTTTTACTAATCCAAATGATGAATATAAAACAAAAGAAAAATAACAGTCAAATATATGTATTAGTATGTCTTCACATCATGAATTATTTGGTGTCGCGTATGTAATTCGATAATTTTGTGGCGTTTTATAGGTGGTTGAAATCGTTTCATTCCTGTATAGATATTGAAATCCTCTATTATTTTTTATATATATATTTTTTCCTGTCGTGTATTAATGTGCAGTCTCCAAACTTGCCTGTGATCCTGCTTCCGTGAATAAAAGTTTTAACTGCAATTTTATTTCTGCTGAGCATGAAATGCCTTTAGTGTGAGCGTGCAAGTAGGGAACGATTACGTTACCGTCCTGTGATCGTTCAACCACGAAGCACACAGCATGTCTCTCTCCCTCGTCTGGTCCGGATCTTGAGGTCATCCGTGGCCTAGTATCGAATGTGTGACGAGTTGGCGGAAGGAATGTATGCTGGCTTTTTTTTTTTTTTTTTTTCTAATGAAGTAGCAACTGTGGAAAGATACCAGTAGACAAGAGTACTCCATGCCCTTCCTTTACATCATGCGTACACACAATTTGAACGTTCAATTTAATCGTATTAAGTGGACTGTAGTGTGTGTTCTTTGTTATTGAAGCATATATTTTCCCCGTTGCAAGATATATATATATATATATATATATATATATATATATATATAATATATGCAGGGTGGAAGGTAACTCCACAGACGAACTTTGGGAGGCGATTCCTTATACGAAATGAAAGAAAAAAAGTTCTAATAAACATGGGCCGAAAAATGCCTCCTTTCAGAGTTATGATCCATTGAAAATTCGAAAAATCATTTTTCAGAACTCCCTAACTTAGAAACTGTAGGACCTATCCCAAGCGGTATAAGGAATTACACAGAAACTAGTATGTTCTCTATCTAAATATCCATGTTTTACCATCTGCCGTGAAAGGAACTGTGAAAAGGAAGTTGAAGTATAGGGATACTCCTTTAAGTACTAATGGTGCGTTCGTTCGCTGGTACCGGTGAATTCTGAAACATGGATATTTAGATAGAGCGTATACCAGTTCCTGTGTAATTCCTTAAACCGCTTGGGATAGGCCCCATAGTTTCTAAGTCAGGATGTTTTGAAACGTGATATTTCGAATTTTCGGTAGTTCATAACTCTGAAAAGAGAAGTTTTTCGACCCATGTTTATTAGAACATTTTTCTTTCATTTCGTATAAGGAATCGCCTCCCAAAGTTTGTCGGTGGAGTTACGTACCACCCTGTATATATAGGGTGTTCCGAAACAACACCGACGTTTGAGAGGTGATTCCTGACACCAAGATAAGACGAAAAGTTTAGACCAACTTGGGTGCACAAATGCTTCCTTTCGAAGTTATAGGCTGCCAAAAATATAAAACATGAATTTTAAAGGTTCATAACTCCAAAATTATGGAATCTACCGTAGTCGGGTCAACACTTCACTTAGGAGCTAGTATGTGCCCAATTCAAATATCCAAGTTTCAGAATCCTGCGGTACTTCCACAACAATTTTTATGAAGTTAATTGGTGAGTACTTCAAATTAAATGCCCGCAGCTAAACTCCCTCTATAAAAATTGTTGCGTGAGTACCTTAAGATTCTGAAACATGTATTTTTGGAAAGCGCACACATTAATTCCTAAGTGAAGTTTTGACCCGACTGCGGTAGGTCTCCATAGTTTTGGCTCCCATAAGTTCATTTTTCATGTTTTCGGCGTCCTATAACTCCGAAAGGAAGCGTTTGTGCACCCAGGGTGGCCTATACGTTTTGTCTTACCTTGCTGTCAGGAATCACCTCCCAAACGTCTATTTAGAATGATAATTTGGCAGTGAAAATAGCAACAGTTTCATGTTTCCATTTGGATCTTAAAACGCAGTGTTGCAAAAGCAACAGTCTAAGTCGATTTTCTGAAGTTGAAGAAAAAGGATTCATCAAGCAAAACAATTTCTCCAAGTAGGAAAGAAAGCAGAAGCCAGGAGGAGGCGACCGTTTTTTCTGCACGCCATTTTCATCCTTTTTATCCCCCTTCTCTCCATTCTATGCATTGTCGTTGTCGAGGGTAAAGAATTCTCACATGTTACTTTGAAGAGTTTCAATGTTATTGGTTATTTTGGTAGTTATTGGTACACCCCCCGTCGGAAAATCCTGGATCCGACCTTGTATTTATATATCGGAAGAGATGCTTTGATTTATACGCATATTTATCCATATAAATAAATGAGTCAAACTATAGTAATGTGTATTAAATATTTTTGTGTTGACTCTGTTTTGTATTTAAGTATTATTTTGGCTAAGAAGAATGTAAGCTAGATATTCCCCTAAGTGAAAAGTGTGTGTATATATAAATAGCAAAACATGCGGATCACCTCTCTATTTTGAGCCGCATACATGTAATTGCATAGGCTTTTCCCGTGGTGATATAATTAGCGCTTCAGCATTTTATGCGGGAGGGTAATATTCGACTCCCAATAGAAAATTATTTCGAACCCTATGTTAAGCTGTAGGCAAGTATGTGGCTCATATAACTTTGGTGCTTATAAAGAATAATACACGCTGGTGGTATTACTTTATGTAAGTTGATCACCTGCTTTTTTTTTTTTTTCGTACAGTGCTCATTCATTGTCAGGTAGTGATGTACGTGATTCTGGATTCGATTCCCAGCGCGGGTACTTGCCTTTCATGTAGCTTTGGTTCGGAAAAGGAACATTCTAATTTAGTCAATTTTGTTCAGAACCAAGAAGAAGCATTAGATGCAAATTATTCATTGTTATTTTGGAAAGTGTATATATACTTTTATCCTAGGCTTCATCAGTTTTTTAAGGGGGGTAAATCAAGTCAGTGGGGTAATTCCACCTGATCACCTCCCTAAAAGGAGCACTGGTAAAATTCATCCGAACTAATACTCGTGCGAGTGCACTAAAAGCACACTGTTATTCAATGACTTGACCCCGAAAGGACACTTTTGAGTTCAAGTTGATTTGATAGTTGTAAGTGGAGATGTGGTAGAGGGTGGATATTTGTTCTAAACACGTGAAATTTTACTGGTCTGGTCGCTTACATATGATTGATTCTGTCTGAGGAACGTCAGAAAGTTGAAACAGACCATAGGTGTAATGACTTGGGTCATTTACTGTTGTACGGTGTTTAACTCAGAAAAAAAAAAAAAAAAAAGAATACTTTGCTGATATTCGAGTCTTTATTGAAAATTCAGGGTAATATACTGCTAGAAAAGCATGAAATTGACCCAATAGAGAGGTTCACAGCCTATGATTCCACCCCAAAATTCTTGGCATACCCTCTGCTCCATCCCAAAGAAAGAGCAATATGATGTATTGTAGAACTACAATTTTTTTGTTAACATTTAGTAAATTACTCCCATATAAGATAAGTTTTGTATAAATTATTTATTATTGTACCCTTTTTTAACTTGTTTATATGGTAACTTTTTCAAACCGTGAAAAGAAAAAAATGAAACAAAATCTTTGAGTTTTACGTCCCAAGGTTATGCCGGTTAGGCTAAAGGAGACTATGATGATGGGTGATGAATGAATAAAGTGGGAGGAAACGGGAGAACCCCGAGAAAACCCACGCACACGGTGTTTGTCCACCACAAAGGCGGCACCGTGAAAAGATAATAAGGATATATTTACGCACTACAATCATCATTATTACATTTACAATGATGATGAAATTATTGTACTTGTAATCTTGAAATGACTGTGCAGCATTGTTACGACAGGGTAATCGTACAATAGTGTACAAGATTTCAAATGCCTCTGATTTGTTCATACTTCTGCGATCTTTTCCTTAAACAAAATTAGACATAAATCATATTTCTTATTCCTATCACTCTTCTTGCAAGTGTTCTTGCTTGCTACCGCGGATATCATTTTTCATCCCCTCATCCCTGCATTATATTAATATGTATCTCTTGTTTTGAATTCATACATGTAAACGACAGATTTTTATCCTCTGTAAAACAAAATGCCTCCATATATCAAATTTTATATATTTATGTTCAACAATTCAGAATAAATTCTATATATACAAATAATAGTCCTGAGTGATTGATTGATCAACGCTCAGGCCAAAGTGATTAAGCTAGAAATTTGAAGTTCGGACAATGCATAAGCATGTGTAATGTAAGGTAACACTAAGGAAGGATTTTCTGGAAATTCGACGAGAAAGGTGAGTAGATGTGGCAATTATTATATTAAAATGTTTATATCTCCGAATTTGTGAAGGTTAAACATGAAATTTGGTATATGAACTTACCTTTTAACATAATCAATGTTTCTTTTTAATACAGGGTGGCCCAAAAGTAGGTATACAGTATAGTACTGATCAAGTCAGTTTTTTTTATATCGTTCCTTACTGTTATCCATCAGTTTCTTTATTATTTGTTCCTAATGTATTTTTACTTACATCTTAAGCTCAAAACAGCCGAAGCAAATATACTTATAAGTTAAAATGTTATGCTTGATCAATGCAGGGGTGTATACCTACTTTTGAGCCACACTATATATCACATAGAAGGGAAGAAAATAAATGGGAATTACAATTATTATAAGATGTCTATTAGAGTGTCCCTTATTTTGGGTAATTTCGTGTTGCAATACGCACCTCCCCCCCCCCCCAAATGTATTCTATGTGACCATAAACACGCATTAGTGAAAAAAGCGGCTATTTACGAGAATGTTAACCCGTGCCGACTTGACGACAAACTCATGGAAAGACGTTTTCATATTATACTATAATTTAGAATTTCCAGCCGTCATAACGGAGAAACTGAGAGAGAGAACCGAAAATCGCAAATGTCACAAAAATTAGACTGCACTAATATCAAGTAACAACGAGAAAACAGCAAAGAACCTTTCCCCACTTCGGCTCACAGTTGCCAGAGGAGGGAAATTTCCCTTGACGGAGGTAAAAAATGCTCAAAATTTGCAGAGGGGAAAGAAGGTATTTTTTCTTAAAATGTCTTAAAGTGTAGGGAAATTCTTGTTGAGTATACTTTTACAATTGGCCGAATAAAAAAATAAGTTGTCATTTCTCACAAACAGGCACGACTATCGTTATTGAGAAGGAAAAAAAAAAATCGGTGTTTCCTTCACGTGTAAACTATTGCAGGTGTCTGGGACTTGCGATAAGAAACTAGTCAATACATGCAAAACCACAACATTCACATTTATCGAAGCGGCAGCAAATCAACAATAAAATTGTGTATTGGGATCTAGATTTTCTTCTTTTCTTTTCTTTTCTTTTTCTTAAGCAAGGGAGGTGGTGCTTTTTTGTTAATAAAGAAAGAGTGGCAACAGGCCCGTATCCAGGGGTGTGGGCTCCCCTAAATTTTCACCGCCCCCCTAAAA
Organism: Thermobia domestica; assembly: GCF_964235325.1. Taxonomy (NCBI): domain Eukaryota; kingdom Metazoa; phylum Arthropoda; class Insecta; order Zygentoma; family Lepismatidae; genus Thermobia; species Thermobia domestica. The sequence goes on along the minus strand of NC_137454.1, from coordinate 141,806,065 downwards.
TTTTCACGGTAGGCTGGCAAATGAACTATAATATGGTGATGAACTATAATATGGATCGCCCCCCCCCCCCTACATTTTTGGGCTGGCTACCGGCATGAGTGGCAGTACTATTTTTAAAAACAAGGAGAAAGAGTAATAATAATACAAAAGATCTCAGTCTAAGTGGATGAGATTTCAAATGAATTTCATGAGTTGCATGTGTAGTGATCTTAAATAGGGATACACCTAATTTTTTTTTTAGCTTAGTGTTGCCATATTACCCGATTTCTACATAAACATATCTTAATCACGGAAAAACATCCGCTTTTTGGGATTGGAGAAAAATCTAATACGACTTAGTTGATAAAGTGTTGGTATATTCAACGTAAACCGCCTACACCTCTGACAATGACAATCTCAATCGCAATTGAGTCAAATTTGGACTCGCGCTAAGGCTCAGGCTGTGGACTATCTGAGCAGTGCCCGTGTGCAGGGCCATTTGCTAATAAGAGATCTGCTCTAATGCACAATGGTTTTCTTTGTGTAGTTCATGTGTTTTTAATGTGATGTATTGGAGGTTCTATACAAATGAATATTCGTTTGTAGATGTTGCGATGAACATACTTGAATTATTCATGCCTTCATAAGCTACAAGAATGCCGAACAACAAATTCAAGTGCAACTTAAAAGACTCTTATAGAAGCGAATTTACGTTTATTAACCAGGGCAGAACTCAGTTTGAAGCAAAATAAGCACTCTGGAAAACTCAAGTTTTGTTTGAAAAGTAGGCTGCAGGGAAGCAAACTGGACCCCCACCTGATTTATATATATATTTTGTAAACTAGACCACAAGGAACACGAATCTAAAGGAATTTTGACATTTCGAATTTCGGAACTCGAGATATTCGAACATAAAGTGACCACGGAAGTAAACCGGACCCCACCTGATTTTTATGTATTTTGTAAACTAGATCACCAGGAATACGAAAATGAAATGAAATCTTTGAGTTTTACGTCCCACGGTTATGCCGGTTAGGCTAAAGGAGACGGTGATAATGAGAGATGAGTGAAATGGTGGAATGAAAGAAGTGGGAGGAAACGGGAGAACTCCGAGAAAACCCACGAGCACGGTGTTTGTCCACCACAAAGTTCACTTGGCGGGGGCTGGGATCGAACCCGGGACCCCAAGCACCAGAGGTGAACGCTCTACCACTGAGCCACCGTGCCCCCCCCCCCAGGAATACGAATCTGAAGGAGTTTTGACATCCCGACTTCCGGAACTCGAGATATTAAAACTTAGTATATGAAAAAACACACTATTCTCTATACGAAACATATTATGTCCTGTGAGATATATAAAGGTAATCAAAAAGCTCTGTCGCTTTCTGTGGAGGTCTGTGTTCAATTGGCCTTCACATCGTGAGTTAAATGCGAATGGAGACAAAGCGAAGGTCAGTTGTTGGTGTGGCTATATCCAACATTTTACCTGGTTGTGGCAGTTCAGTTACAACGTGAACTTGGGTAAGGATAGAGCGAATATGGAACCTCCACAGAGTGTCATAAGGGCGTGTATGCTGTACAAGTTCAAACTTAGGCCAAACGCCACTGCAGCGGGGCGGAAGATATGCCAGGCCTTTCATGAGGGTGTCATGATTACGCAGACAGTGCAAGGGTGGTTTAGCATGTTTAAGGACGGTGACGAAACACTCACGAAAGACGCACCACGTACCGGAAGACCAACACATGTACAAAATGAAGATCTTCAGGTAGCAATTGAGGCGAACAGTGGACAGACATGTGAGGAACTGGGGCTAACATTCAATGCGAGTGGAGAAACCATTCGCAGCACCTCCATCAACTTGGGAAGCACTACAAGTTGGGTCTATGGGTCCCACATGATTTGACTCCGGGCCAGAAGACCACGCGATCAGACACATGTGTTTCTTTGCTGTCTCGTCTGAGGAAGGAGCCATTTCTGGACAGGATGTTGACATGTGATGAGAAGTGGGTCCTGTACGAAGCTTCACGGTGTCATCATCCTTGGTTAAAATCCCATGAACCGGTTCCAAAACAGCTGAAACCAGTAATGCAACAGAAAGTCCTCCTGTGTGTTAGGTGGACTGCTCGCGACATCGTGCATCGGGAACTACTACCGGCATCAGAGCAGAACATCAATGCAACTATCTACTGTCAGCAGTTGAGCCGTGTTCAAGAAAAACTCAAAACCCTGAAGCGAGCACTTCTCAATCGCTAAGGGGTTCTCCCGTTACAGGACAACTTTAAGACCCACATAGCTATAGAATGAACCGGGACACCATCCTACGCCTTGGATGGGAAACACTATTGCATCCGCCATATTCCCCGGACATTGCACCGTCCGATTATCACCGGCTCCATTCCTTGGACACTCACCTTAGCGTACTCCAGTTCAACTCCGTAGTAGAGGTGCAAAATGCACCTGATACCTTCTTCGCTTCACGGCAAACGAAGTTCTACCGCGAAGGAATCCATGCCCATCCCGAACGTTGGTAGAAGGTCGTTGATACTGATGGATACTATTTTTGATCTTCCAGGTACGTCTTAGGTGACATATCGATGCTCTATTATTTATTATTTTATTTATTTATTTGTATTGAAGGCCTGTGGCCCGTAATACAATTCTACAGGTTTCTGACACACTTCTAATGTGAATATAAACAACAAATAAAAATGAATAGATACACTAAAAGATTAATTATTATTTTTTTTTCTTTCTTATGGAGTAGAGGGTGCGTTGTTGTCTCTTTTAAAGGTTCTTCCCGTAAACGATAGAATGACTGCAGAAATTTTGCTATATCGATTGCATTTATAATTTTGTTTAATTCCAAGTTTTTGTCATGTATGCTATCCCCTGTCCATCCTCTATTGCGTTCTTCCTGTAGCACCTCACATTCGAATAAAATATGTATTTCATTTTCGATTTCTCCACATATGTAATTTTCGGTTTCATCTTTCGGACTTTTCCACCTGTACATCCCCATTCAGAATATTGCTATGGCGCGTCTTTGTTCCCTCCCTAACTCAATATATTTTTTTGCCCCTCATTTGTTTTGATTTGTACGTATGTTGTCAAAGATCGCTTGGCTTCCAATCAGCTTTCAAATTTTGATTTGCATCTGATATTACTTTATCTCTAATTGTTTTACACATTTCTTTTGATTTCTTGTTTCTTTTTTCTAACAGGTCGATCATATTTATCTCTTGCAATAGTTTCAATACTCCCATTATCCATGAGTTATTTCCTCTGTTTCATTTGGTATTTAAGGCATTGCTTCTGAATTTCCCTCTCGTTTTCTGTTTCGCATAAGTTTAACCAATACTTTAGTACCCGTATTTTTATAGCTGCGCTCACGGGATATCTCTCTGTATCGAGTAGGACCGCGCTGTTAGGTATCGGTGCAACAGAACTTTTATACATACTATATTAAACTACTGTATAAGTTCTAGTATCTCGAGTTCGGGAAGTGGGAATGTCAAAATTCCTTCAGATTATTGCTCATTTTTGTCTAGTTTACAAGATACATAAAAATCAGTTGGGGTCCAGTTTGCTTCCGTGGTCACTTTATGTTCGAATATCTCGAGTTCCGAAATTCGGAATATCAAAATTCCTTCAGATTCGTGTTCCTCATGGTCTAGTTTACAAAATATATTAAAATCAGGTGGGGTCCAGTTTGCTTCCCTGCAGCCGAAAAGAAAAGTACATTAAAACGTCCATACGAGACATTCGAATATCAGTTCAGACGAATTCCTTACGAGGGATGTAGAACGAAACGCTTAAAATATTGCCCGCAGTAACGCGGGGGGCATTTGTTATGTGATAATTGTTTCTGCTTTCACCAACGTTTTGGGATAGAATTTTTCAAACTTGTGGAAATGCCGTAATAGTAGATAGTTCTCATCACATAATGAAACTTTTGTTTATTCATTGTTGCCAACCTTGCGTGACTCCACTTATTAAAATTCTAATCTATCCCGTGGAAACTCTATCCCGTGGTGAGTGATCAGTCATCGTCATGTTGTCTACCACAAGTTTAAATGGCCTAAGATCGAACCAGGACCCTCTTGCTGGAATGAGCGCTGTACTACCGGATCTCCAATTAAACATTAAAGAAGATAAAAAATGATTAAATTATATTCCTTTTGCTGTTAGTTTTGAATTAGAGTAAGAGAAGAAAGTTTAATGACTTCTGGGAAAGAATAAATGATAATTATAAAGTGCATTCTCCTGTTAATAATACTGTAGTTAACAGGATTATTCTCGTATAATGATGATGGGAAATATGTGAGAAAGTTTCCTAATTGAAATTTGAAGTAACTGAATTCAGACGACCATCTTGAACGAAACAAAATGTATGTATATACGTATGCGTAACGCATGATGATAGCTGCGTATACGGACGGGAGAGTTGCCATCGTGTGTTTATTTCTGTCCGTTACGCAGTTTAAACCGACCTCATTTCCTTGAAAAAGGGCATTCACACTGTATGTGGCCTTCAGCGTTGCCTTGATGATATTGTAACTTTTCCAGAGTGCTTGCTGTTGGGAGTCTGTTGTTAACAGGCGTAATATTCCCTTGACGGGTTATATATTAAAAGAGCAGCTGGATACATGCACCACACCAATCGGCATACGCATGCGGGAACACTAGGAGACAGTACTCTGAGCAAGCCTAAGGAACTAAAAATATGTTATAAGTTGTAATAGGAGATGAAATTAGAACCTTCATGTTTGATTACTTCGGTTTTCTCGGAGGGAGATTTTTCTCTGTTGCCACCTAGATAGCCATGCATGGATTCCTTTATTATTATTATTATTATTATTATTATTATTATTATTATTATTATTATTATTATTATTATTATTATTAATGCTTTTAACGCGTAGGAAATGCTTTGCATGAGTTTCTTTAGTTGCTTAGAATGTAGTAAAAACATCGAAGAACGTTAAATTTCAATGATGGTTTGTATTCGGTTATTTCGGATAATATAATTAGTTGCAACGCATTGTTCGTTGCTATTACCTGCATGTTTCGGAAGTACTCTAGTCGTATTATACAGAAACTGATCTTTCCCACACTTTGCTCACTATATCTTAATAATGGAATCTAATGCAGTATTGGCATATATATATATATATATATATATATATATATATATATATATATATATATATATATATATATATATAGCAAAATATTCGTTACAAACCTTTCCTATCATCAATTTATTATTTGTCTTTGCACCATTTCCTTTCGATTATTAACTTTTATCTCATCTCTGGCAGGGATCAAGTTCTGGACGAACCAAAGTTCAGGGTATCCATTTGGATTTCTTGGATTCAGTTCAAGTTCCGGGACTTTAAACTTAAGTCAAAGTTCGCGTCTTAGCAAAGATGGCTATGTAATAATGAATATGTATAGCACTATTGGAAATCTACACAGTTTATTTAATGGGTAATATCGGAAAATATAAAACAATATGACCCCAAGAGAGAGAGTGTTGTTTCCTAAATTACATCAAACAGTGTTAAGGTCTTCCATCCATTAGGGATTTTGCAAGACAATTCTAACTTAGTGAGATGTGGAGTTTTGGTAGCGATATTACAATGTCTTTCCAGTTTCAGGTTGATAGATGTTAACACTTTTGGTATTTGGATATATGAAATGTTAATTAGCTTAGGGATTAGGCGTGATTGGATAGAAGTGCTGTAAAGATCGTTTTATAAATATTACTATCAAATTATTGCTTTTCACAGATTTCTTGCACTAAATATGGTCTCTCTTGACCACATGAATAACATTAAAGATTGTATATGAGCTTTGTAGCAAGGAACACTAGCACTCGCCAAGAATAGGTGAGAAGTCGGCCCTGACATTTTCGTCAAAGTAACCTATTTCCTTGCTCAATGAGAATATTGATTTCTTTTAAAACGAAAGAAATGAAATGAAATCTTTAAGTTTAACGTCCCACAACTATGCCGGTTAGGCTAAAGGAGACGGTGATAATGAGAAATGAGTGAAATGGTGGAATGATGAAAGTGAGAGGAAACGGAAGAACCCCGAGAAAACCCACGAGCACGGTGTTTACCCACCACAAAGTCCACACGGCGCGAGCTGGGATCGAACCACGGACCCCAAGCACCGGAGGTGAACGCTCTACCACTGAGCCACCGTGCCCCCTCTTTTACAACGAGATGGCTCAACCACCTTATCTAATATTGTGTATTTAAGTATTTAATTTTATTAACGAAAAACTTCTCTCCCCCTACATACACACACACACACACACATATCTATCTATCTATATCTATATATACTCAAACAGTAATCATATGAAGCGTTCGGGGTAGTAAGGAAAAACTCAGCCAGAAGTTACGTGCAAGCTGAACACTCGGAAATTACATTTGAGGTGTTCGCGTACGATACCAAACTCCTCTTTACAGCTGGTTCTTGTGTCTGTGTGTAGCTAATGAAAGCCATTCTCTTTCCCTTAGAAAATACAATTTTAAAATAAATGGACGATTATTGTGGCGGTTCAGAGTGCATTTTCAGGAAACAAACCTTTGTTGACTTTGTCCTTATTACTCAGAACACCCCATACAGAGTTTGCAGGGAATAAAGTGCACATCCGAAAAAGAAAAAAAAAAAAATGGGAAATTTCAAAACATGTGTAAGATATCCAGTTTTACTGAAGGGGATTTTCCCCTCATCGTCTCTGATAATTCACACACAATGTTAAAAATTCAAAAACTAAAAGTAATTTTAGAACTTACTATATGTAATTTCTCCAACAATGATCATTCAATAAATCTTGGAAATATGCTTATTTTAGGATTACGTACCCCCAGATTCATCTTCGCGTACCCCCGGTTGAATAGCACTGCTATATAGAGCATGTTTTTATCTGTTTCTATGAAAGTTTAGAAAGAATACTGAACGTTTGAAATATATTGAAAATTGTTAGTATGTGGAGCAAATTTAGCCTTAAATGAGAGCTCGACAGAAAGTTGTCCTATATTATGTTACAGTACCATTAGCGAGGACTGTGCTTTAATTGGACATTACAATAATAATCTTCACGCACAAAGATTATTTCTGAACTTAGTCTTCCCGTACAAAAGGATAGTATGGTTAAACATATTCTCAAACCTTTGGTAGATGTCTATTTGTGAAGATCCTTCTGTGCAGTTTTGGTAGCTTCTTTACGACCAACCTCAGTGTCCAAAAAATGTTCCATATTTCTTCATAGAGTACGTTATGTCTCAGAAGTTACATGACTCAACATATAATTGTGAATGGACGTTGAGGAATTAGATAATGATATTGCAACAGAAAGCTCTTTGTCGCTATACGATTAACATACCCTTTTAGCCTAGTTTGATATCCGCTGAGAGCTTGCGTTGCGAAAGAATGTTAAACTTCCAATTAACCAACAAACGACAATACAACAACTGATTGGCCAGCATCGTCTACAGATCGATGATGTCATCAAAAAGGTATATTAAATATAAGCTTCAGATAAAACTCGTTTTCAGCCCTAAAGATTGTTGAAACACACACACTTTACACTTTTTTTTTCAAACTAGTACAGAAAGGAAAGTACTATTTTTCCCCCTTCGTAATTACTTAGTGCTTACAAAATAGTATTTATGTAATGATTGATTGATTTGAAGTCTAACGTCCTTTCTCAGTAGCGGAACCATAGATCTACAAATTAATATGGGACTCGAACCGCATGAGCTCTCACTGGGAATCCGGTTGTTTCGCGCCCAAGCTATGCTATTCACGTAGCCAAGAGAAAGCTTAATACTAGTTAATGAAATAATTTGTGTTGTTTTGTTCCTGTAAGCTGAGGTGATAAACTCCAAGTTGGAGATAGTGAGAATAGAAGCCTTGAGCAGTAAAACAAAACAGAATTATACCTTGGGTGACAAACACCGTGAAAATTAAACGAAAGAATCCGTAAACAGTTTTATTTTAGTACATTGAAAGTTTTGTAATTATTTTCTATATTACTATTAATAGTAGTAGTACAATGTTTAATTTAACGTCCCACTGTTACACCCTGGAGATTAAAGAATGATTCAATGAATGATTATAAAATTTGTGGAATGAGAATGTGGGAAGAAACGAGAACTGCCATCCACATTCTCATGGCCTGGGATCGAACTAGGGACTTCTGGCACAAGACTTGAACATTTTACCACTGAGTTATTGTGCACTTTAGTAGCAGTAATACTGCAATTGACACTACTTGTTTGAAAATGCCATTGTATCCTCTTTATTTCATAAGTACTTCAGTGAAAAGGTGTTGGCGAAATAAGATAATTCCCAAATAAAACTATTTTAAAATACTACATGTATAATTGTGTTGTTTGTATCAGTGCAGTTCATTTTAGGCTTCCAAAATGATAGTCATATCTAAGCTGCTAAATGCATTCTGTTAGCGGTCCATCGTGCATGAATCTGTAGCCTATACGGCCTCAAGTCTTACCGTGCCGTTTGCCATGACCTATTTATTTCATTCACAAAGGTACTGTTCTTGGATTAACTTGTGAGTACGCCGGCAAATCTTTGTACTTACTTACCAACATTATTATTCATCAGATGAATTGTTTCTGTTTTATCCTTATTCAAGATGCTAGTAACTGTCATGGAAACTGCCTCCCAACTACATTTACTTTTCCATTTCGCACAGTGTTTTCCTTTATATTTTGCATTGCATTGTTCTGACGACAGTATATTACTATGTACACTTTTGATAACGAACAATTGTAATGAACGTATGTTTGATAAGTGGCAGTCTTCATCATGTTGTGTTTACAGATATCTGCTTATTAATCCCTAACATAGAAGTACTAAATGGAAAAAGAATATATCTTTCTATTTCACACCCAACGGTTATGCACTCTAGGATAAAGGAGACGGATGATTTATGAAACTAAATGAACATGAACATGTAGCAGAAAACGGGAAAACTCAAGAAAACCCACGATCACAAATGTTAACTACAATAAACTCACATGGTCTAAAGTCGTATTGGAGACACTTCGCACCAAAGATAATTGCTCTCAACATCTATGCAAGTACTAACGTATTATATAAAATAAAATACTACTACCAAGAGAAAGGCAGTGAGTGAACATGCTGAAGTTTAGAAGTTTCCATCTTTTTTGTTCTCTATTTCATCCTGAATTTTTGCTGTAAGTCAGAACACTTAAAATTGTCATTGTTTTTATAATTTTGTAATTTATTTTTATAATTTTCTATGACAGTTTTTGTTGTCCATTATTTTGTAAACTTGAGGTGATTTAGTATACACATACACAATTAATGTAGGTCGGTCAAATGGGTCAGAAGGGTCAGAAATCCCGTGTACGGTATTTATAGTATTGTTGTGAGTCAGTGGCGTATCCAGGGGAATAGACTGGCTCAACCCCGCACCGTCATTTAGTGCAGTGATATTGAAAGTGTATTTTACTTACATGGAGTATGTTCCTTTTTTTAAATCCCGTTTTATGACCTTTTTTCCTTAAGCTCCTGGCGTAAGTATACCTGAGCTTAGTTTAATTCCAGGTATATATATATATAGTATGTATGATTGTATGTTAGTTTCGACTCCTCCATCTTTGTATGTACATGATTCGCGTTTCTCATTTTTAGATTAGCTTAATGCCATATATGAAACAAGAGAGTGGCCAAAAGACTTCCTGAAAACGATCATGACGATCACGAAGACGATATCTTATGCAGCTAAAATTCTGCTCCGAATACTGAACAGAAGGTTATATGGAAGAACAAATGAAAAAGTTGAGGAGCAGTTCGGGTTCAGGAAAGGTAAGGGCACAAGAGATGCTGTTGGATTACTAAGGGCGATCGGTGGAAGATTTATAGAAAAAGGGAAAGATGGATATGTTGTATTTATTGATCTAGAAAAGGCTTTTGACCGCGTGAATTGGGAATTGTTAGGAGTTATAAAGAAAATTGGGTTGGAATGGAAAGATCGAAGACTCACAAGAAACTTATATATGAACCATCAAGTAAATGTTAGAATAGGGGAAGAACTGACGGAGGAGAGTGCAGTTGGAAGGGGAGTTCGACAAGGATGCTATCTCTCGCCAATACTATTTAATATCTATCTAGAAGAGACAGTGAAAAAGTCCCTACATGATGAAGATGGCATTTCAGTAGGAGGTCGAATGATTAGATGCGTAAGATTTGCAGACGATATGGTGCTTGTTGCAGAATCTGAAAAGAAAACCAATAAGATGTTAGAAAACCTGAGGAAGGGCTTACGTAGAAGAATATGGGATGAAAATGAACGTTAGAAAGACAAAAGCCATGGTGATTGGAACGAAGCGGTTTGTGTCAAATATAAAAGTGGGAGGGGAGAAAATAGAACAAGTGAATAGTTTTCGATATTTGGGTATTATTCTTAGTAATGACATGAAGTGCGAATGTGAAATAAAAGCAAGGATAGAAGTGGCGAAAGGAGCCTTTAGGAATAAGAAAAGTCTGTTTTGTGGGACCTTGAATAAAGAGTTGAGAAAAAGGCTCATAAAATGCTTCGTTTGGAGTGTTGTACTGTATAAGGCGGAAACATGAACATTACGTAAAAATGACGAAGAACGACTGGAAGCCTTTGAAATGTGGGTGTGGAGAAGAATGCAAAGAATTAGTTGGGTCGAGAAGAAAACGAATGAGAGGGTGTTAGAAATGATGGGTGAGAACAGTTCAGTTCTAGATATTGAGAAGAGGAAGAGAAACTGATTGGGACATTGCCTAAGAAGAAATTGTATAATGAAAGACGTTTTAGGGGGTATGGTGACAGGAAAGAGAGGGATGGGGCGAATGAGACTACAATAAATGGATGATATGAAAACAGAAAGATAATATATGAAGACGAAGAGGTTTAGCGGAGGACCGTGGAGCATGGAAGCTTCCTGACAGTAAGGGCAGAATACCTATGATGATGAAGATTAATGCCAAAATTGAAAGTTTACCAACAATAGTACAGGGTGGTCGAGAAGTGGGCGTACCCCCCTTTAGTTTCAAGAGTATAATGTTAGTTACGGTAGAATGTGTGTACGCAGTTACCTTGAGGTCTTAAGAATCTTAAGAGTCATAAACATCGGTATGATCATCATCCATGTCATAACACAGCTGAAGTCTGCTCCAAGTTCTCGCAGATGTTTTGCGGTGATACTCCGGAGTCACGAGGGTGAAGACGTGTTTCACAGCTGCTCGTAGTTTCTGCTTTGTGTGATATCGAGTGTTTCTTACTTTTTGCTTTATGAAACCCCAGAGAGCATTGTCTGGTGTCGTCAGATCGGAACTTTTTGGAGGCCAGGCAAAGGGAGCTGGTGAAGATACACAACCTCTTCCAATCCAGCGGCCAGGAAACGTCTGATTCAGGTAATTGCGCACGTGAATCGTAAAGTGCGCTGGTGCTCCATTCTGCTGTATCACAACAGTGTCTTTGATACCATTTTCTTCGAATTGAGGCACCTACCTCTCATTAAGCATCTCCAGGTAAGAATGTCCATTAACATTGTCTTCGAAGAAGTAAGGTTCAAAAATGTGTTATACTCATTCCAGCCCACATCATCACGTGTGGTGGGTTTCTCTGCATCTCTTTGTAAAATCAGGGGTTTTCCTTACACCACATTACAACGTTTGCAGAATGCATACTCCGGTAGATAGCACATTCGTCTGTGAAGAGGACTGTACCACGGGATCGTTTGGAAGGGAACGCCTTAAGGAGAGTTCTGCATGCCTCTTTCCGCGCATCCATGTTGGCGTCGCTCAGTTCATTCATGTGCATTGGACGGTAAACCTTCAATTTTAGATCTTCTTTCATGTGCCTCATCGTGGTGGGCCGAGGGATACCAAGCTCCTAAGACCTTTTACGTGTTGACTTTGCTACACTGATGCTTCCACTTGACGGCACGTTTCGCTCCGTTTTATCGGTCGACCGCCTCGGGGAAGGTCTTTCACAGTAACAAATGTACGTCCCCCCCCCAACATTGTTGCTTTTCTTGGTGGATTAATACCAAAGCGGTCTGTAAATTTCGCTTTAACATTCCCCATGGTGTCATCTGTATAACGCCTTTCGTGAATCCAAACCGCAACAACTAATCTTTGTTCAGTACTATGTGGACTTTGATCACGCATTGTTGATTACTCCAACTTCACTGCAAATAACTGTTACCAAGCAGAAAACAAATGAACATGGATAGCAATGTTGCCAGACAATGCCAAGCAATGTTATCAAACAAATGTGGGTAAAACCTAAAACCGTCAGAAAACACCAATTAGGGGTACGCCAACTTCCGGACCACGCTGTAGATATTAATACAACAATAGTTTTACATTTTCACAATACTTAAAGCTTCAAAAAGTTAAAGGAAGTGGAAATCCCTCTAAGCAATCCTGCGTTATATGTATTTACCTAAAATATGTCCTATTGTACACACCTAATACTGCTAAGGTTTATTTAAATCTCAGCAGATTCTCATTTATTGCCACCTAACTCATTGTCTGAGCCCAATGTGGAGCACTTACTAGTTAGTGTATTTCTGCTTTAGAAATTTGCAAGTAGATAGATTTAATTAAAGCAATTTAAAAATGACATGAGATGTGATTTTAACTAATGTAATCTTTGGAATTTCGACGGGGGTGTAGGTTCTGATTAACAAATTTCTTTAGTATTGTTTATATAGTTCTGAAGGGAAACGCCATACAGTACCCTTTATATAGTGATGTCATGCGTAACTCGTGTTTACCTTGTGCGATATAACCTGCTATTTCTAGTAGTGTTACAATGGTAGTGCAGAAAATGATCGATCTTGATCTTGAACTTTACAACAACATTATCACATATTGTGAATGATGAAATATTCTCATTTGATTTATGTCAAGATAACATATGGAATTCTTATTGCACTTACTTGTCTACTGTACAAAAAAATCTATGTTGAACTTGGCTCCAGAGGTATCAAAATAGTGTACTTGTGGGGGAGAATATTGGTTCACTATTATTTTAATCTATTAATTCTAAAAATAACCTTACGATATATGTATTAAATTATGGCTAACAGTATTCCTTATACAGAATGGGCCATAAGTCGCTGTATAAAAATGGTTTATTTATCAAGAATTAAGCGCTGTTTTCAGCATCCTTCAGAGGCACGTTTTTGAAATGCCATATTCACTGAATACTTTCCGAGTCGATTTGGACGGAGATTACACAAAATATTGCTCTATAGTAGATTTTCTTCTATACTCACACATTTAGGTCTACCTGGTCTAGGGAAGTCAGCTACTACAGGACCATTCTACAGAACTAGTGACACCCACGAAACGAGACAAGAAATAATATTTTCTCGTCTCGTTTCGTAAATTTTGTAGAAGTCTTGTCTCGATTCTCAAAAAATGATTTTCTTGTCTCCTTTCGTAAATTGATGAACGAATTTAGACCTATTTTTTTTTTCTTTTTCAATTTCATCTAGAATTGATCAGCATCCTTCCGCGTCATGAGACATCCACAAATATAACAACAATTAAACCATATTTAGTGTTGGAATATGTTGTATTATAATGATTTGCCTATCTTTAAACGTTGAAAAATGCTTTTTATTGTATTGGTATAATTAGTTTATCAATTTGTTTTTTAATACTATGAATCGTGTAATATTAGAACATTTTAGAACATTATTTGAGAACACTTGAGTGAACTAGTATTGCCCACGAGACTTGTGAAATGTATCATCTCGTCTCAAAAACCAGGCGACAAAAAAAGTTCTCGTTTTCGAGACGGGACCAGATATTATTTGTATCGTGGGTATAACTAGCTCCGTTGAGATCGAGGTAGTATACGGACAACTGCACAAACAACTGAATCACATGTTGGTAATTGCGGCCACGTAACCACCTTTTCTGAACTACGAACACTCGTTCATTCTTTGATAACAACTCCATAACATACTGTTTACATCAATTAGCTACTCTAGTCAATTGAGAATTGAATAACTGCTAGTGTCAAGTGACTTAAGGCCCACCTGGTTAAGAACAAGACAAAGCAGTTGATTTCTTTCTGCTCTACATTATTAGTTTCCTTAAAGAACCGCCGCCAGTGTCTTGAGACCTCCAGATTACGACGTGTAATGACACTACTCAACATCGCTACAGTAATTTTACTTAATAAAACTTCTACTTGTGTGAAACAATCTACCATCATGAGTAGAATAATTTCTTATTTATGATTAATGATATCATCAATAGTGTATAGTCCTTTACACTTAATATCATTGTTTAAATATGTATCATATTAATGATTGTTCTTTTTTTAAAAAAAAAATGAATGCATACTTGTATGTGTCATGCGGTAAAAGAAGTTCCTTGACCTGAATTTTCTGTAGTGCTGTGCTTCTTTCTATTGCATGAGTATTTCATAAGATGACGTAATATGACAAATTCACATTTAAAGCAGTAAAACAAAACGATAGGGATAAACGTGTTATATACGATATCATATTGTTTCCTCGAAAATCTTACAAAGGCGGACCAATTGTTTTCCGTTGATTTGAACCCATTATAATAAATAAACTTCAACTATGTTTAAGAAAGTTTCACCTTTTGACAATGGTGGGAAGACTCTGGTATCTTTCCATCAGTCATTTTAAAATTCGTACGGTTAATTTCATTGTGCAGTCGTATTGAAAAGTATATTCTCTGCTATTCAGCATTACTAAATAAAACGAGTTGCTGTTTCTGTCTTAAAATCATTTCCTCATCAAGGAGAAAAGAACAATTAGCTGAAAGTTATCAGGTGGAGTGGGACTATTCTATTTTATTTTACAATGAATACATTTATAAATGTAGCTACAGAAACTTCTGCGTTTCTCCTAGTACATCGGGACTACGTATATTGTCACAAAAGAAAAGAAATAAGTAACAGTTTCCATTTTGATTCGTTTTAGATAAATAAAATCTGTGGCAAATGACAAAATAATTTTGTTACTTTTTTTTTTATCAATATCGAGATTTTAACTGAAGATGGTACTCAGAAACCTACTCGTAATTGAGTGAGTGAACTTTGTAATAGATTGTACTCAGTTTAAAATTAGTGACTACATACTTCTGTTGTTTACATCTGTACATATAATGTTTGAATATTTAACATTTGTTAGTCTTATTACAATGGTGTCGTCCTACTTGCTAGAGTCTTACGTGCGACAGGAACTGTTAATGTCCTATGAGCGACCGATTTAATTTGTTAACTGGTCTATGAGTCAGCGATTCGTTTATGGCAAAATAATGGAAGAAGATAAAGTTCCCTCTTGTTTAACTTCTTTCACACTAGTGTGATTTGGAACCTAACAAAATGTACTACAAAAAAAATTTACGTTCCTAGAGGTCTCATTTCAAAAACACGCTGTATCCAAAGAACTTATTACACAAGTTACAAATCTCTCGCAGGGTTTAACAGTTCATCTTGCTATAAGGGATTATATCAGATTGCTATACGACACGCTTTTATGTATAAGTCAAAACAAGGGAGAAGGCAAATTATGCAATTAGTTTACGTTTTGGTAGCTTACAACAAGGAGGGAAGGTAATTTAAAGGGTTTGTTTACCTTTCGGCTTGATTAAAATGCACTGTATTGTAATTGGTGGGATTGGTTGGGAATAACCAATCAGATGTAAGGGATCTCAAAAGCTGTCTTTTACTATTGAAATGTTAGAAAGCCTAGAAAGTGGATAGTTGGCTAAACTGTTACACGTTTAAGTTTTCCAAAATAAGATATATTGTTTTGCTTAGTGAGTAATTAGGTTTGAACTAAATTAAGTACAGAAGAATTTCGAGATATGACCATATTATTATAACAATTGTAACGCCACCTATTTTATTTCCGTACTTTTCTCCCCTTCTAGGAAAAATATTTAAAAACTGTTAAACACGTGTTTAATTATTTGAAATGTAAAGTACATGTACCAAATTTCATGTTTCTACCCTTCAGAGATTCGGATAAATACATCCCTGTTCTCCACTTCCCTTTCTTGTCGAATTTCCAAAAATCCTTCCTTAGTAGTACCTTACATCATAAATTCTATGCATTGTTAAAATTTTATGTTTCTAGCTAAGCGGTTTGGGTTATCAGTCACGCACTCAGGACTTCTTAGAGATTTTGCCTAGATATGTATGCAACCTGCAAATATCTTGTAGTTTGGATTACATTGTAGGAAGTAGCGTGACGGACAAAAAGTGCAAAAAGATGACATTGAGGAAAGGTGCAGCCAGAACATACTTAGGAGTGTGTATTATTATTATTATTATTATTATTATTATTATTATTATTATTATTATTATTATTATTATTATTATTTTGCAAGACAAGCTAATTCAGGCATTTATAACAGAAAAAAAAATGTGCAGCACCTAAAATTCCTAGTCTGTCATTGGCTTAATAAAAGTATATAAATATATACGAGTAGAAATACATATAAAAGTAACAATCAGTGTTCGAAGTGGGGGGGAAAGGCAGAGGCGGTATGTTTTACTACGATTTTGACTCGACATACCGGTTATCTTAATGTTGGAATACAGTGAGGATATGTTGCCTAAAATATTATATTTCTAGTTATATAATGACTTGAAACCTTTGGAGAGCTTCTCTGTACTTACGTGGGGACATGGAAGGACTTTGATCCCCTGCCAACAACTTCCTGAAAAATTTAAAAATATTCCCTTTTCCCTATTATGTTGTATTATAGAGAACTAGCAGCGTTCACCCCGCTTCGCTGCGGTCACCCCGGAACGCTGCGGTCACCCCGGAACGCAATAAACGTTGTTACTTAGATAATTTTTACTTTTTCGCTTTCAAGTGATATGATAAAAACCATAGAAGATTGCAGTAAATGTTAACATTATATCGCCTGTCATTTATGTTAACCCGCCCCGCTTCGCTGCGGTCACCCCGGAACGCAATAAACTTTGTTACTTAGATAATTTTTACTTTTTCGCTTTCAAATTGCAGTAAATGTTAACATTATAGCGCCTGTCATTTATGTTAACCCGCCGAGTCACATGGTCATGCGGGTTGCATATAAATACGTTTATTTTTACCTATGATGAACTAATAACAAAGGATTTGTACGTATGGACACTTGAATGGTCAATTATCTCAAGACACTGGTAATTAAAAATTAAAGTGATATGATAAAAACCATCTAGGGTCCAAATCATAATAACCCCCCAAAAATGAAAGAAATTGGTTCAGCCGTATTAGCGTGATGAGTTCACAAAGGATTTGTGCGTTCTCTTTTATATATATAGATTATATACACAAAGATGCTCAAAAACAGAGTTTTTATATCAACAATTTTCTGCGGGAAAATTCCCGAACTCCCCACTCGACAGAGGGATATTCTAAATCCCGGGAAGAACCGCTGCCACAGCCGACAACCCCTAAAACCACCCATGTTTAAAACACATTTATATGCATTAACACAAGAAGACACACATACATACGAAAGAAACAATTCAATATGACAATCAAGGTATAAACTAGATTAAGTTCTTTGTAGACACTTCATTTTAAAAGCAAAAGGTAGGGAAAATATAACAAAAATGTCGGTGTTGTCAACTTAGAAATTATTTCTACATAAATAAAAATCTTTTTACGTGCAAAGATATTTAGCACATACTCTCCAGTGACGGTATGTCTTGATCACTGAAAACCAGAGGCGGTATGGCATACCACCGCATACCGTCTCGCTTCGACCACTGGTAACAATGGAACATTGTATTATCACCCAACTTCTGTCGCTTATTGCATGATGTCGGGAAATGAGTTAAATTAAGGCTGCAAGATTTGAAGAGTAATTGGAACCAACATAAATTTGAACCATTCTAAGAGAAGCGTGTAAAAAGTACCAGGAATATCACATGCTGTTCATGATTTATCTATATTATGAAAAAGGGACGTGGGAAGAAAAGTAATGATTGAAATCAATGGGAAATAAATAAGAGGAAGACTTAGGGAGGGAAGTACCCGGCGGTGACATCAGAAAAAAATTGTGTGTGAAATAGATGAGAGACCGACCGACTTGAAAGAAGCTCATTTGAAACAGCAAGAGACCTCCTATGAAAAGGTGGACAATACGATAAAAGATTATACAGTAGTTAAGTATATTGTTAGTGATAAAATAGTCGCACGATGTAAAGGAAGAAACGTAAAAAAACAAACACTAAGATAAGCAGAAGTATAAGTAAACTGGAAATATGTTTAGTTGATCGGCAGCTCTATCAGTAAACCCTATCTTTTAGATAAATTAGACAATGTGAAAAGGTGGAACTAGGCATAGATTGGGTAACATGTATGTGTGTATGCCGGTATGAGTACCGCATACTTCTTTAAATCTATTTGGTCTAGGAATTAATTCGTGCGGTTGGTACGCACACATTGAAGCTGTAGTACAAACACAAAATACATAAATACCTTAAATATTGTCCATCGAAAAATACCTTAAGAAAAATATTGTCCATCGCTAGCCACCACTTTCGCCCATCTGTCAGGCAATGTACGGATTCCGTGGCGAAAGAAGTCCTCATCCTTGGAAGCGATCCAGTCAGAGACCCATGTTTCGATATCTTCTGAAGAAGTAAACCGCTGTCCAATCAAATCGTTGTTCATGCAATCGAACAAGTAGTAGTCCGAAGGAGCAACGTCTGGTGAATACGGCGGGTGGGGTAAAACTTCCCATCCGACATTTTCTAAATAGGTTTTGACCGGTTTTGCGACATGTGGGCGAGCGTTATCATGTTGAACAATAAGTTTATCATGTCTGTTCTCCCATTCTGGTCGTGTTCTGGCCAGAGCTTGCTTCAAACGCATTAATTGTCGTCGATAACGTTCTCCATTCATAGTTTCGCCCGGTTGCAGCAGCTCATAGTACACCACACCTTTCATATCCCACCATATGCACAGCATAACCTTTGCACAGTGAATATCTCGTTTTGGTTGTGATGGACCTGGTTCACCTGGTTTCACCCAGGCCTTTTTTCGTTTAGGGTTCTCGTAATGGATCCACTTCTCATCACCCGTAATAATTCGATGCAGAAACCCCTTTCTGCTCTGTCGTTGAAGCAGCAATTCGCAAATGGTTTTTCGTCTTTCAACGTCTCTGTCTTTCAATTCATGTGGAACCCAATGTGACATCTTTTGAATCATTCCCATGGCTTTCAAGCGTTTGGAGACTGTTGTTTGATCAACGCCTAATGCTGCTGCAAGTTGTTCCTGCGTTTGACACGAATCCTGCTCGAGCAATGCTGTCAATTATTCGTCTTGAAATTTTTTTGGCTGTCCAGCTCGCTCTTGGTCTGCCAAGCCGAAATCACCACTTCTAAACCGTGCAAACCACTTCTGACACGTTCGCTCAGCTAGAGCATGGTCACCATACACTTCCACCAAAATACGATGACTTTCAGTCGCACTTTTCTGCATGTTAAAGTAATGCAGCCAGACACCCCGCAAAACACTTTATCAGGCACAAATTGCGCCATGTTCACTTAACTACAAACTGGTGTTGTTGACGCTTTAATCCACTGCCCTATACTACGAACGATACGCGATGACAAGGGTTTGCAACACATGTGTGGATACACGGAACTGTGGGACGCTCCGTTCGTTGCGCCATCTCTTGTCCACCCGCACGAATTAATTCCTAGACCAAATATTTCCTTTGATGTTATTGTTATTTATGAGATAAAAAGTAATAACATAGTCTGAATCTTCAAGTTTGAGACTTTGCTTTGCTTAAAAGAAAGGGATTACTTAATAATGATTTCAGATCGCCACTTAATTTGATTGAAGTTTTAGTTTACAGGTTTCCCCGTACTTTTCGCACTTTTGATCCTTCTGAGAATATTGCGTCTCGAATAAAAACGAATAAAAAGCCAAACGATGGTTCAGGTCCCACTTCAGCGGAAGGTCGTTTTACATAACGTAAAGTAATGCAGTTGTAATTGAATTAGCTAGAAATGAAGTGCACTATCGATCATGAGGAAACACAATACTGTCAAATATTTTTGGAATTATTATTATAGTTCCATAACCAGAATAAGAACAGTAAGAGCTTATTCTTGTCTCTGTGGTTAGTCAGTGAGTGCAGGGTGGATTCCTGGAGGGAGCTACGTGGTTCAGATCCCACGTAACCTGTAGTCCATGTCTGATATAGCCTTGACAATGAAAAGAAACGTTAAAAACTCAAGTCAACCAAGAAATACTGAATTTTATTATTTTTCCTTAAATTGGTTTGTTGTAAAAATAAAATAGGTCTCACTAAAGGGTAGTAGTTTTTTTAAGTGTGCATTTTGTCTTATTTATTTATTTACTAGATCTTATTCACAAGTTTGAAAGCACAATTATTATAAATTTTCAATCATAAGAATGGTTGTACTGGTAATGCCATTGTACATTTTATGAATAATAAACTCACTCACTTTGTGGCGCATAGAACCCGGATATTTAATGCCACATTCATAAAAGCTCTCCATTGGCTTTTGTCCTTAGCCAACTGGACCCAGTTTCTACTTTGTATTCCTATTTCTGCTATTATGCATCTTAATATTGTCGTCCCATCCGCTCCTACTTCTTTCCAATAGTCTTTTTCCAGTTGGGTTTTCAGTTAAAATTTTGAAAGTGTTCTCTTTTATTCTGGCTACGTAACCTGGCTACCTGTGCCTACTAGACTTGATGACCCTAACAATGTTTGGTTAAACGGTATAAATTATGCAGCGTGGAATCCTTGGTTTGATGTCAGCTTGCGCCAAGTAAGCTTTGTGGTGGACAAGCACCATGTATGTTTTCTCGGGGTTCTCCCGTTTCCTCCTACTTCTTTAATTCCACCATTTCATTCATTATTTCTTTATCACTGTCTCCTTTAGCCTAGCCGGCATAACCGTGGAACGTAAAGTTTTCATTTCTTGGTATAAATTATCCGTTTCCTCGTTACGAAATTTCCGCTATTCCCCATTCCCATCTTCCTTGGGACCAAATATTCACCTCAGTACTCTCTTCTCAAATACTTCGTCTGTGTTCTTCTGTCAGAGTAAGCGACTATATTACATTGCACAGCACAACAGGCATAATTTTATATATTTTACGCTTCAGTTTCTTCGATAGAATTCGCGAAGACAAAAAAAAAATGTTGGAATAAGTAATAACACAAATTACCTGCTTTCAGTCGACATTTAATTTTATTGGACATGGTTTTGATCTATTGATATTGAAGCTAGATACTTGAAAATATCTACTTCATCGAAAGTATTAATAGTATCCATTTTATGAATCTAATGGATGTTTCTGTAGTTACGTCTAATGTACTCTTCCTTTCTTTTCGAGAAAAAATTAAATTACTGGTGACTATACAGATATAGTTCATGGTTCAGTCCCGATGAAATACTTGTCTCGGATAAAAGAAATTGAATAGTGTGGTTTGAATTCCATTTTAAACAATAGATTCCGTCTCATATAACCTTGTTCTTAAGAAATTTTTAAATCCAACGAATCAATTGTTTGTTGTAGTGGTCCATTGTACACTTTTGGATTCATTGAGTCGTTTTTTCAAATGATTATCACTTCTAAACTGAACTTGTTACGTGAAATTTGAAGTAATATTCACAGTCTCTGAATCTTATTAAAGCAATGGAAGAGTAAGATCAAGAAGTCCGCGTCATCCGAATTGGCGTTGGCATCAGCGAATAAGCTAGCATTATGCTGTTACTAAACCTTCAGGGAGGAATTCCACACGGGAGGGAGAAATACCTTCATAATTGTCCACAAATACGAACAAAGTCAATAATGAATGATTATATTCCTCTCTGAAGGTTTATTAACAGCGCACTGCGAGCTAATTGGCTGATGCCACACGTCAATTCGGATGACGCGGACTATTAACATATTAACCGCGATATATCGATTGGTACTGCTCACTGTACCCACTTGAGATTCACATATCAACTCCCATTTACATTATTTTGTGTGTAATTGGAAGAAGATTATATTGCCCAAATTAATGCACACTATTTCCACCGCTTATGAATCGTGAAATATTACTCCCTTTATTATCCTGTTCACCTTATAGTAATAATTATTGCTGGTAGTGGAGTACTCCATTATGGACGACGGGTATCTATTGTGCGCAACACAGCTTAGTGTGAAAGGTACTTTACAAACACCCCGTACTTTAACAAACACCTGTTTTACACTATGATTGTAATAATCATATGTTCCTGTTGTAACCTAATTAATCATTTTCAGGATTTTTGTCACAGATACAACTATGAATTTCAGTGTGTTTGTACTTTTACAGTACCTATTTGTTTGATTTCAGCATTGTTTTAAGTAATTCAGCCACTTGCGCTATCCGGTTAGTCACGAGCATTTCCAGCAGAGCAAAGGAACTTTCTCGATGATTTGCGTCGCAGAATGGAGGACCAGTAGTAGAGGATTTCTCGGAGCATTTTTAAGCTTACGTGTAGAAAGCGTAAACAACCGATGCGGAAAAAAGAGGTCACTAGCTTGTACAAAATAAAAGACAGTAACTCCTTCCTCATGGAAAAGAGGAGGTTGGCTGTGATTGTGCAGGAGGGTGATCTTCGATGTAATTTAAGTGAATATTGTTTCTCGAAGTTTACCTGAAAGGACATTTAACTATAAATTTCACATTCTGTCAATGCATGAAATTAGTGTAATACTTCTGGTTTGGTGACTTGAATTCTAGTCAACTTTCTAGTTGATTGCTGTTATAACCAGAGTGTCTTTGCCTTTGTTCGTATAAGTCATTTCATGTGTATGAAGCAGTAATATAGATTTCATATTTATCTCGAAGAACCCAAAATTTAATTCTATTTAAAAAGTGTATAACACTACAAATGCGTTGTTGATCATTTGTATCAAACACTGTTTTCCTCATGTTAAAAAACTCATTTTCTAACATTTTACTCAGATCAATTTATCTGTTACAAAGATTTTGATCTTTGATGTACCTAAAACCAGGCCCGCAACCAGCCACAGAGGTTTGGGGGGTCATGAATATGTTAGGGGGGCCAAGTCATTAACAGTTATCTTACAAATAGCTAAATTGTGTTTTATGTATTAATAATAGCATTTTGTGTTAAGGTCTGGAGGGGCCACGAAAAGTTTAGAGAGCAGTCCCCTCTAGCCCCCTCTGTTTGCGGGCCTGCCTAAAAGGCTATTTAAATTTAGGGCAACTGTACAAAGCTGCTTTGAAATATAAAGTTACTACAATATACATGGTGGGCAAAAGTCTTCAACTCGCAAAAGAATTCGGATCCAGCTTCGACGTACCCATAGAATCAGAACGGGTGTTAAAACTATCATCATTCACAATATGATATACGTGCTTACCCGTTCTAACTATTAACTTGAATGGTCCCTCCAGAGTATTCGCCGTTGTTGGCTGAGATACCCAATACTGACAGCCATGCACATCTCTGCCTTCGTGAAGTACAGAGTCGATAGATCGTGGGATCGTAGTATCTAATCCACAGGCACCAGTCTTCCATCCATGGTCCTGGAAATTAAAGATTTAACCAGATCACTTATGGTGGATGTGATCTGAAGACTACGAAGTTCTAGAAAAATCGTTTATTTTATGCCTACGAGGAATGTTTATAGTCGTAGAAGTGTGTATTTCAATTACATTGTAATGTAACTTCCGTTTAACAATATGCTTCTGCGAGCGCGAAACAAACCGTTTCAGGTCATCTTCAGATAATTCTTTTTCAGAGATTCTTTATAACGATTGGTATATATATATATATATATGCGACTTTTATGCCACTGAAGTTCTACAATCACACACCATACACAGGTTTGTTTACTTCTTGGAAGATATTATAGTCACTGGGAACTAGATTAAGTGAATAAAATTGGGATTTCCTAGCGTAGAGTAGGCCTTTTAAAACTTCCTTCGTTTATGGAGCAGTATGTGGTCTTGCATAATTATGTTGCAGTAATGGTTAACAAAAGTAAAATAACTACTCAGAGTTAGTTTGAAGTCTCTAGGGCTCATGTTTAAGTCGTCTTCGTTATCGGATTTTGTAAACATCTGTTTTTCTCCTCCACTGCTGTAGAGTTGTACAGAAGACCAATCACTTTCGAAGGCTGTTTTTTATTTATTTTTTTTAAGTTCAATTAACCTTGAAATTAGTGGGTCAGGACTTAATCTGTAGAAGAGGTCGAAATTGGTGTCCCTTTTTGAATCTTTTCGTAGTTTTCTCGATATTTTTAACATCTTTGTTTCGACATTCAATAATAGCCTCTTCGGAAACCTATCTAAATTATAAAGTGGCTGCTTGCACAACTACTGCTCTGTCGATAAGAATTTTGTGTACTGTTGGCATATACAGTACGAGGATACAATCTCACATAAATTCAACTGTTTCCATGTAGTAGGTTTAGAATACTATTATATTAGTTTTGTGCCCACGTGAAATTATTGTCGATACTGTTCTGAAACGGGAGCTGTTGATCTAGTGTCAATTTTATAGCTGTTTTAGGGTTCTCAAAGAACTTTGAGGAGTACTGTATTATCATCATTTGTAATACCACTATCAGACTTGGGCACGTCAATCTGTAGAATAGTGGGTCTCATTCTACTCCTAAAGGTGTTATCTTGGATAAGTTTTTTTTCCTCCTTTCCAACATTTCACGGATATTGTGATGGTATGGCATAATTTAGCACCATTTTTGACAGTGTCAAGGAAAAATTTAAATCGCATTGTTACATCTTCTCTGGTTTATGCATTCTCTTTCTACTTGGGTTGGCAATCTCCATGAATCCACTGGAAACAAATAAGTCTACAAAAACGGGTTGATGATGGGTTTCATTCTTCCACGCGTGGTCTCTCGTTTCATTATTATCCAATAGTAAATTAATAACATATGTCATAAACTTTTCGTCACTGCAAGTTTAAGCCCGTATCTGTCCATTGAAGAACCAGAGCTACCGTCAAAGTCCGATTTGCAATATGAAATGTTCTGTTATTAGTTGGTCGCTTACTATCTAGTTGAAGTTGTAAAATTCTGATTTCTGTGGTCTAATTAAAAAAAATACATTTTTATTTCACATCGACTAACTTTTTAACCTTTTTCTCAACAAAGTTTAGTTCTTTTACTTTCATAACTGAATACTTACCTGAATATAGGTTATGTTTTGTCTTTCATTGGAAGTTTTCTAATCGTCATGTTCTAATATTTCGTTCAATTCACATACACAATAGTTGATAAAATTTCTTGTTTTGATAGTTTTGTAGCTTTGTATCTGGAATATTCTTGCCATTTGTAGGTGTTATTGTTGCCACTTCGTGCAATTTTTCTGTAACTTTGTCACCTTCAGCCCTGAAAATCAACATGGTGCCATAATAAAATTGAGCTGCGTTTTATTCCCCTGCGAATTTTAATTTTCCACACCTTATGCTTGTCACTAAGGTCTTAAAGCCGAAAGCTTTCATTCGTTTTTCTTATTAGCAAACGGAACAAGAGATGTGGTAATTGGAGGTTCTGGTCCTGGTCTGCAACACTCTTTAGGCTGGCTTTTGCTTTCTGGATTAAGGTATGAAATCTTTGTTTCGTCAGTTACCACTCGTTGCCAGAATAAGTTCTCTTAAGAGCTAATATCTCTTGAAGTGTATGACAACTATTGTATTTGTGCACTTTCTACCCGGTCCCAACAGCCAATACCCCTCCAGAGTATATGGTAGTAGCGTCGTTTCAGTCATATTTGGTCGTCCACTACGGGGATCATCCCTTAGGAATGTTCTGTCTGCTTTAAAACGTTAAACTGAACTAGATGCTGTAGAGTCTCCAAACACTCCTTGTAATTGCTGAACAATTCGGAATATTTTATTAACAGTACTCAATATTTAAAAAATTAACACTAAAAATATACTCACAGATAGGCGAAGCCATACTAACCGCGTTAACTCTTATCGTTGGCCAAACATGACATGGTAGTTGATTTTTAGTCTATAGCATCAGTGCTTAGGCTTAATAAAACGTACACTTGCAGCTTAACGTGGAATCCGAACCACACGAGCTCTCACCGGGAATTTAATCTGGATCATCCATTTCGAATGTCATGGCATGGAAATATTACCTATCGCCCACGTATTATTCAGCGACATATTTCCTAGTACTTACAGAATAATATTTGTTTCTGTTTGCTTTGACACACAAGTCGTATTTCGTCACACTTTTGAACAGAGGCATTGTTAGGAAGTGCAAGAGTGCAAGCGAATCTCGAAACTTTCGCTCCCTCATGTTTTCATGGAATGTCTTCATTGAAATTACAAGTGGAATAATCAGAAGATTTACAGAACATACATTTTAGTTGTGGAATTATGAAGCAGTTGCAGAACTTATGAAATTATCTTATGTGTCATACACACACACACACACGCTAGTTTTCCTTGGCCTGGATACTCGCAGGATACCCGCCGTAGAGTACAGTGGGAAGAAACTCCTCTTCCAGAGCAATGATGGAGCAAATTTCTCATGATGGATCATTGACACGACGAAGTGTTTACATCATTGTACAATTTGTACAAATATGCTTGAGCCATTCCATGAGATCAACCAAATTTTCAAGGAAGAAATTCATTGTCTCAGAATTTATGAAATTTGGTGTACATGTAGGCCCCTATGAGGGATGATCAGGCATTAAATTGTAGTCCTGTACCTGTTGTACAGTATTTTCAGAGCACAGGTTGGTAAAAATAAACAAATTTGATGTTTTTTTTGTAGAACCTTGTTAGCTTCAATTGCTCATATCTCCCGTAAATATTGAGCTAGAGAGATTCCGTCTTGAAGATAAAAGAATAGAATACAAGATACGTTAGGAATATGTATTTAAAAATTGGCACCCGGCATTCCAGATATCTTTCCTAATATGGTTACACGAAGATCATTATACACTTTAGGCCCATTCTTGGCCCAAGTTGACTTACGGCACACTTATGCCGGACATATGGAGCCACCTTGGTACCCAATTTGAAGGAAATCAAATGGGCACTTCTGAGATATCACTGATCCAAAATTTTCCCGGGATTTCCCGGAAAATATTTGATTTTCAAATGGGTGTTCCTAACATATCTTGTAGCCTATTCTTTCCTCTTCAAAATGGTATATTATTTTTCTGTCTAGCTCAATATTTACGGGAGATATGAGCAATTGAAGCTAACAAGGTTGTACAAAAAACAATAAATTTGTCCATTGTTTACCACCCTGTACTCTGAAACTAGGGCTACGATTTACGACCCGCTCGGGAGAGTAATGCTCCCGCAAGTACGTTTTTTCGCGCGCTACTCTAGCCGGCTGTTTTACGCGTCATCCTAGCCAGTTCTTTTAAGTTGGTCAAAATTTATATGGAGTACAAGGGGAACAAAACGAGCCCTATATCATGGAGTACAAGGGGAACAAAACGAGCCCCGCGGGGCTTCTAACCCGTTCCTACTACTACTACTACTACTAATCTGCACAAAAGTAAGTAAATCACTTTTTTGAGTATTATTTTCATATTATTTTAATTTAAAAAGTGTTATAAAAATGTAAAAAAAAAAAAAAAACTACTCGGGCCGGGTTTGAACTCACGCCAAAAGAGATATTGCTTACTAGCACATAGCGCTAGTCCACACGAAGATCGACAGCGGCAGTTGTTTGATTTCTGCTATTTGAATGCAATGTGGCAAGAAATGGATAATGCCAACCAATCAGAACTGTGTTTTAAGTTCCTACTTCCGGGAGCATTACTCTCCTTAGCTAGTCCTTACGATTTAGTGCATGATCATCTCTCATAGGACTCCACGTTCACACAAGTTTCATTGAAATCTGACACCATGAGGTTTTGGGTTTGGTTGATTTCACATGGAATGACCCACTTTTCTTCCAACTATTTAATAAAACATTTGTAATCTTGCAGAATAGATTTCTATATAAGAACCTCCTGTAACAGCATGGTGTGTTTGTATCTGGACTTTCTAAATATGGGAAAAACTTTTCTATTAGTTTATTAAAGTGGATTGGAAGCTAAGGATAAGATCATTCCCAAAACAGTAGAATGCGTTGAAAATGAGAATGCCACGGACATAACTTTTCAAATCCGTAATTCCTTGAACGTATACCCGTCGCAAAGTACACTAATTCATTATAATTTCTGTCGTAATAGAATCCTACAAGTACAGCTAATGAACGCATATTTTAATGTATATGTAACCAGCTATTCTGTGTAACAGAATGGATTAGTAGTGTATTAGTAGCCAGTCTTAGCTATTAAATGAGATGTTTCTAAGTTACTCAATAGGGAGGATGTTATCAACTTTGGCGGTGTTCAAGGAGTCGATGCATTCTTTATGTTGACAAGAACTCGTCTTCATGGAAGCGAATGCGTATATATTATTTTACTGAATTTTCTCTCTCCTTTCAGTACCGTATCTTTTCTGTATATTACCAATAATGGTAGGTGCCTGATTACAAAATATTGTTCTTGTGTGAATGTCAACAATTCAATGGTATATCTTTTTACTTTTTTTACTACTGTCAATTAAATTTCTCTGGACTTCGTAGCAGAAAATATGGATTTGTTTAGTTTTAGAAATAATAATAAAACAACTATGGTGCTTGATTGTATACAAAACGATAGATTTTGGAATAATGTCTGCCTCTGATGAGATCTTGACTACTCAAGCAGTCCCGAATGGCATATGATTTTTTGTATAACATGTATCACATTGTGAACGACAGAAATTCTAGAAGCAGAAAAGTTAATACTTAAAGGAATTTTAGATAGGTACTGCTTCAGGTGAATCCCTCAGTTTTCTCCCATACTAGCTATGCCGTATAACAGTGAGGTAATTGTGTAATGTCCATTACTTAGTGATCTCACAATCCCAACTTGGCACAGAAAATAGCCTACCTGAGAACTAGAAAATTAACAGTAAAATTTATGTATTGGGAATATCAATGAGTGTCAGATGAGAGTGAGGAAAATCAAAGCAAACTGAATAATTACATCAGCTGCTCTGAAGAACGGACAAAGGATGCTTATTACCAACTCAATTAGAAACACTTCCCCTTCCCCCAGAAAATGTCCGGGGGAATCAAAATGTGAAGGGGCTGTACTGAGACAATATTTTTTAAAGGACATGTTCTGCGTAAGAGTGGCGTATAGTTGCAATTTAATTTATCCCAGCTTGGAGCGGGGAGAGCTTTGCACCTCCGGTAGTATGTATGAAAGAACAGCGGTTGGAACTGACTGAGTTTTTGAAACCTCCAAAATAAGCTGTCAGGTGCAAAGAAATGTACTGTTTGCACTGTAGCAACGCATGCATATCTTGTAGAAAGAACATATGAGCTCTGGATGAAAATATAGCCCGGATTAGTAAGTGATTGAGTAGTAGCATGTTTTGATAAATGTAGAGAAAGGAAACTTTTCGTCCTTGTATAGTTATCCAAATAATTAATTAAAATACCTTAACGAAATAAACTTACCTATCAATACCCTGTTGAACCATCATTAGCCTGTAGTACAGCTTGTGTTCGTCGTCACTCTGGAACTCATGAATCGCTTCCAGGTAAACAGTGAACTCTTCGTCATGCATATGCATTCATGCAATTGCGTAAGCGATGTTGGAGGAAGAAATATGCGGCGAAATTGCTGCTCTAAAAGTGACTGTAGACATTCAGTGATGTTTAAAATCAGGGGAACTAGACGGGTTAGGAGAGATGTTGCAGCTCATGATGTGTTTCCTCAAACCACGCCTGAATAGGGTCTGGCTTTGTATATTGGAACATTCTCAGCTAGAAAGACTGCTACCAGGTTACCTAAAATGTCCAAATTATTACTAGTAGTAAATTGTCCTTTAAGACTAATATTGTAATAGGACAACGAAATACCATGAAATTGGGACCTACACCAACACAAAGCCACCACCAGAGGCGATTTCTCCATGGCACAGACAGAACAGGCTGTTCCTCTTTTTGTGCCTCTCTAAGTAAGAATTAAATTATTATAAAACCTGCATTTTCTAAGAAGGGAAATATACATTCGCTTCCTTATTGCAAGCAAGCTTCATATGATCTGCTCTACAAGAGTGCAATGCCGTTTAGGTTAAAATTTAATTCCTGTCTGTGGGAAGAGGGGTGTTTTCTTCCGAATGAAACCGAGCAGACACGAACGTAGCGACGAAGCAAGGGAAACTGTGGATTTGGCCTGTTCTTATCAGTGTCTTGGGCATAGTTGGATGTAATGCATCATAAACTTCTATTTGGCTATGTAATTTTAACTTGCTAAGGAATAAATGAATATTTCATCCTTGTGTATAACGTTGTATGTGATAGTATATCACTTTTTGATAAAAATCAGGAGCAGTTAGGTCTTCATACTGCTAGTTAAACCTGTGCGAATAGGTCTCCAATGGAACAGGTGAGTGTAGCTGTTCTAGGTTCATGAATACAGAAATTTCGTTTTGCACAGAAATTAATCAGCCAGTGTATGAAACATCAAGTTAAATTGTGTCCTTTTGGGTCACTGGATTTTATGATAATGTCCAGTAGTTAGGGCTACTTTAAATGGGAGATCTACACCTTACCCTACAGAATTTAAAGCAAACAAACAAACAAACAAAAAATGTTATACTAGTCGTTTTCTAAGTAATTGCATAATTCTAGGAAACGGTTAATTAGATGTTCACCAAGGGATAAATGGCCATATTAGTCACGTTTATTTTGTTACTGAAAAAGTGTATGGAATGCCCCAGAATTCAGTAATAATATTTTATGTAAATAGTGAGTGTCATGAATAAGCCTAAACCAATTTCTATCCAAATACTGCGTAAAGACATTCGATTAAAGAAGGATTGATGTCAGATGAATTATCAAGATTGCTATGAGATAATTAAGAATAACTAGCTGAACCTGCGCTCTCTACACAGTGCATCATTCACATAATGAGCATGAATCATCGTGTCATTCCTCACAACATATGTACACGTCTCTTTACAAACACAAGTGAAAGACGTCTTGATGAAAATCGGCAAGGGGTACTCTAAAGGGGAGATTTTTTCGAGTATTTTTTTACAATATCTCGCACCGTTTGCAAGATTGGGTCTACTGCTAGTTGGGAGTTCCTAATTCATGTAAGATTAGTGTTTTTTTCTTCTTGCGTGGAGTATGTAATAAGCAAATACATTACATACGTAATTAATTACAATGTCAGTTATATATGGTGTTCATTGGGCAAAACACTCCAAACAATAGATTCATCTTAACCTGGAGAAATTCTTCTTTTTCGTTTTTTATCATTTAACCATGAAATAAACGCCTGAAAGATATACAATCCCTGTATACAACTATGCTGTATTGGAATCTATAATGGATAGGATATGATTGTTTACTTTTTAAAATTTCAACACGCCCAGTGTACCGCTAAAAAATGTAAAAGAAACAACGGTCATGTTTTTAAATACTCAATTAGAACTGGACAATCTACACAAAATTTGGAATAGACCAGCGAAAACGACCCGTTTCCATCACTTGAGGTTTTCGAGATCTCATTGTCAAAAGTATTGGAGACAAACATATAAACCTAACACTTTAATATATTGATGAAAATGTAGAATTAAACAGAATAGAGAATATCTTATTAACGCCAGAGGTTTCCTTTAGCAAAGCAGGGATTGGAGCATAGAAAACATAGAGAGGGTAGCAAGTCAATGACCAAGAACAACTACATTGAATTGCTTAGTTTGATTTAAGATATGATTACATAGTTGCGAACACTGTTTCTTGCAGACACGCTTTTGAAGGGCACTGTCCCCCAGAACTCTGAGAATGCTCCCCGGAGAAGACAAAATAATGTCTATAATATGTATAATGATAAATAGAGCAGTACAAGCAGTGCCCCCCAGAATACTAAATGTGTGTCCCCCCCAGGAACATTGTTTCTGAAAGAAACACTGGTTGCAAACTATTTGTTGAACGCAACTACGCTTACTAGAACTTCGAATATAATTCAAAATGACCTAAGCAGCTCTGCAGCAGAGAGAGTGTTTAACGAAATAATAAATGAAATTTTTCAGCAGTTTTCCCTTTGTTGCAGTATTACTTCACAATATAACAAACGGAGCAACATTGAACACTGTTACAGGTAGAAATATTATTTCCATGGTTCACAGATGTTACTAGAAATCAAGAGCTGTAGTATTGTCCTAGCATGTGTAAAAATGAAATAAAATCTTTAACGTTCCACAATTGTCATTTGGGTAAAGAAGATAGATGATAGTAAAGAATTCGTGGAATGATCATGTGGGAGGAAACGGGACGACCTCAACAAAACCCATGAAAATGATGTTTCCCATGTTAAACACAACAATGGCGAAGGGTGTATTATAAGTACTATTCATGACCTGTCCCAGTCGGAAATAGCACCACATACCACCTTATTTAACAGTAGGAGGTAAGCATCCCTAAGGCGTCCTCCACACTTATATTTAGCCTATTGTTGGAAAGAAGAAGAAAGATGACCCATTCAGCCTTATTATTCTCTTCCAATCATCCGCGATTTGTTTTACTTTGTTAGTACCATGATTTTTGCGCTACCGCGGTGGTTTAAAATCGCAGTCATGACAAGATATTTTAAGTGATTTCTTGTGGGTACATCACTAATATTACTGTGATGCAAGAGATTCAGGTTCGATTCTTGTACGCATTCTTGTTCAGGTTCCATGATAAATTGCCAAAAGAGACGTTAATCTCCAAGTTAACTAACAAAATATTTGGACATCCTATTTAAGAATTGCTGGTTTGTGCGTTTTATTTGCATGAGTCTAATAATAAGACATCGATTCTTATGGAGCATTATAAAATACAATTACTTTAAACATAGTAGAAAAAGAATTATGTGTCATAACATTCTGAGAATGCGTATGTGATTCGCGAAAGTATCGACAAAACGGAAATCCTTTTATATCCTTAGTATTGAAGTAGCTGGAGATAACTACTTGAGATTTCGTGCAAGTTTTCTGTTCTCCACGTGTTTCTGAACAGGCACCAGACTTACACGATCCTAGTTGGCGCCTGGTTCGTGCAACATTTTACTCACGAAAGTGGATGAAGTTTTTTTTCTTTCTTTCTTTCTTTTTTCTTTTTTTTTTTTTTTTTTCATGTTTCCTGCTGTGCTTAACCTTCTCGAATAATAGATTTAAGTTAATTCGTTTAATGGTAGAAATTATTTAAGAAGCAGTCTTCAGATCGTACAAGATATAGATTTTGTTTTACAGTATCTCACACTTTTAAGAAATTATATTTCTTTAAAGAATAATATTCGTCGTTGAAATCCTTGCTTCCGGAAATTCACCTTGCTCAGCTAAAAATCTGTGCTTTTGAGAGTCGTGTTCCTGGTAAGATAATTCCTTTTCGTCATTCGATCGTTTCGTGCGATGGTAAATTTCTCATAAGGGTATGAAAAACGTATCTCGATATCTTATAGCAATGGTGGCCAATTTTTAACGCATTGCGGAATAGGACAAAGTAATAAGCGTACTTAATAGCCTATTTCAATTTTCCTTTTCTTCCTTAATCGGCGGTTCGCTGAATGTGCGTAAATAATACATTATCTGGATGTTCTGTTCCTGTGTAGCATAGGCCAATTAGAGGCTGAACCACGAATCTGAAAATAACTCCATGAAATCTGCTCTTTTCTAAAAATTGACGCGGTACCCGGTATCTTGCAAAATGGTCATGATAAAAGTGTGATTTTCCATAATTAAAAGTGAAGTCTCGACTCAGATATACATATTATGGCCAGCTACACTCTTGCTGTTACGCATGGAGTTGGAAAAAAGTAATCAAATTATATGAAACAAAAGTCATATAGTCTTAATGTGGAATCTTACCTGAATTATGTGACTCTACAGGGGCTGAAACGGGAACCACGCACACTAAAAGCAAACGTGCTATCTGCTTGTGTATGGAATAGTAATTGAAGAAAGTTTGACCCTCTGATATCATTTCCTGGGTACATCTTTGATGTCAGAATTGACTATTTAACTGTACCGTTAGAGTTAATAAGCTTTTCATTTGAGAATCAATTGTAATTCTCAAACATTATGTTATTTAAGGAATAAGATTAGTGTTATCCATGATTCGCTTTGCGAATCGCGGCTCAAGATAACATAACTGGTCTTCTAAGGGCAGCTATTATTGAGTCTCGCATATTCTCACTCCTAAACGCAGTTTAGATGTGAATCATAGTAATGAAAAGGAAATGTGTTCAGTGAGATTGAAGCCGGCATGAAAGCCAAAGTCAGACTTTGCGTAACTTAAAATATGAAAATAAAATATTCAAGAGGAAAGCTTTATTTAAAAAATCCGAACTTATAGGAATTTGAAAATTGTTTCGAGATATGTGATTTCTGGATTGTATCTGTTCACTATAACGACAATGTTGTGCCAGTTTTCTCTTCCTATACGAACGGCAAGTCGAAATCTCCGAAAACAAAGATTATTTTGGATTTCCTCGGTTACAACATGTGATGCAAATGGCAGTTGGAATAAATCTCGTGTCTCTTCTCTTGAAGAAAAAAAAAATTCTTCTGTTGGTGTATCGGATCCAGAAAACCCATATCTTATGTGGATGTACAGTTGCATTCAGAAGTGGCCTAATAGTTTTTTTTATTATTATTATTATTTTTATGGTCTCTGTTAAATGTAATGTAACTTGAATCGCAAATCACAAAATATTGTATTCTCCTGTAAGTGTTTAGTGAATGATACATAATAAGTGAATGATAGTAATAAGATACATTTTAATCAGTTAACTGACATTCTGAACATCATTGGAAATATTCAGTTCTTTCTAAGAATTTCTAAGTAATTCATCTATTATATGGAAATCAGAACCTGCACATAGATCTGTTGTTAGTAATGGCATATTTTTTTTCTTAAATGTTGAATTATCACGAATTGTGTTTTGCTTCAGCGTGAGTAACCGTATAATCATAAATATAACTAGAAGAGAACTATGTTGAGATCCAGCATTTTCTCTCTTTCTCGCAGCTTTTAATTCAATTTCCACATATTTGCATGTTGAGGCCAAAACACCGAAATGATATTTTCCCCGATAATTGATGCCAATGTGGGCTAATATCGTTTGAAGATGGAAAGATCCAAAATGCTTTTACTGTATTCACGGTCACTTATTCATTATTCAGGGATTTAAATGGATGTACCAAAAGCTCGCAGGACGTGTGGCAACGTCGCATTCACTTGCCTGCGAGCATCCCGAGTTCCCCAAGTCTTCGCGCTTGGTGTTATGTAACTCGGAGAGCGGGAGGGGTGAAAGGGGAATTGGTCCATAAAATGGGAGGGGTGTGGCGGGAAACTGAAAGAGCCGAGAGAGAAGTTTAAAATCGATCTCGTAGCAGCAGCTAGCTGTGTGCACATGCGCTCTTGGCTGTTGTGTCAACTGAATGAGTTTACCGTTCCCCAGTTGCGGGAACTTGCAACTCAGTTCGTCTTCTGCAAATATTCCTGGAATGCGATGACACAATCCGGGATTTAAAATGTTGGATAGGGTTATTGCCTTATATACCAGCATTATCTGCAACATTGCGGTCACAGATGCAATGAAATATACAAATGTGTAATTTTTTTCGTAGTTTATGTAATAATTCAAAAATTAGTTACGAATTAGATTCAAGAAATAATCAGAAGAGTATCCCGCTCATGTAAAAATCTCACACGTTAGCCACATGACCACTTCGTATTATCAAAATTGTTGTAATTGATTCCAGTGTAAATTGACTTTGGAGGTTGTATCTAGAAGTTCTTAAAATTTAAAACTATCCTTGCATATTTTAATGTGATATTGGAGAGTCCAAGCTAAATACTTTATAAAATCTCCCTCACTGCTGTATTCTAACTTGAATTTCGAGACATGGTGGTGATTCTGTCAACCACCAACCTTTGCGAATCAGTATCAGATGATTCCTAATGATGAGCAACAGTGGGACCTTCGCGTAATTGGATCTTGTTCAGATTGGTCATCCTAAATTTTTCAGATCTCCACTAGACTTCGCCTCACGCATTTGGAAATGACATAATAATGTTTGAAGCAGTGGCGGATCCAGGGGGCGATCGGGGCAATTGCCCTCCCCCCCTCCGAAGAGGGAACTTTTTTTTATTTTGTATATAACTAAAACCCATCCCAGACTTCGGAGCTCTAAAAAGTAGCTCTAAGTAGTAGTATTACAACCCACCGTCCTCCCAGAAGTCCGTCCTGGATCCGCCCCTGGTTTGAAGTGATATGTTCTTGAGGGAAACGGACAGAATAGCAGGAGGACAAAATGGCAGGGGATATATGGCAGGAGGACATAAAGGAGAAAGTATAATTTGAATTCTCGTGTTTTAAACTATTTTTTTGTTTCTTACTTGGTAAATGAAGATAACATAAATTTTCGATTTATTTATTATGTTCCAAAATTCTAACTGCTAATAATATTTCAATTCTAATTGACAGTCATCTACAAACACCTTACTATTGCAAGCTTTCTATTCATACCAGCAGTGTATTAATGAAATAAATTAGTTTTAGTCGTTTTCTTTCTTTATATATAATATTTAAGATTTTTTTCGGATATTACTAGAAGGAAACAGCTTTTATCTTTATTTCTCACTGTGCTCTGTATTAAAAATTGTTTGTAATCATAAAAAAGCTAGTGGAAAAAAGTGAAATAGATTTGAGGACAATAAAAGTGTATTTGTTGAAATAGTTAATCTCTCTCTCTCTCTCACGCTCGCATTGGTTCAAGCAGGCTAATCAAAAGATAAGCAACAAAAATAAATTTCCTCAAATAAAATTCTAATTGCCTCCAAGTCTCTTTCACTTTCCTTCCGACTAGCTTCTTTGTTTTAAAAAAAAATCACGGAAAATGGGGAAATTTTGAAAATATACGGTAACTTGTATTCTAGGATATGTGTCATAGGATGTTCACGACATTGTAAGTAACTAGTCATTCTTACGACTGCAAAGTGTGTTTTTAGTCTATATTAAGATATATTTTGTTATATAAAATTAACGCCGATGTAATTATTAGTCATTTGTACAACTGCAGAATGTTTTTATATTGTGTTCTAGGATATGTGTTATAAGATGTTAACGACCTAGTATGCAATTAAACTTACTGATTCTTATGACTGCAAAGTGTGTTTATAATCTATATTACGATATATTTTGTCATATAAAATTAAGGACTATGTTTTAGCCATTCTTACGAGCGCAGAGGGCTTTTACAGTGTATTCTAGGATATGTGTTATATGATGCTAACAACACTGTAAGTAACTAGTCATTCTTACAACCACAAGCTGTTTTTATAATCTAAAGGATATGTTATAGGGGGAAAAAATTAGTCATTCCTGTATCTGTAAAGGAATTTTATAGGTCTGAAAGATTTATTGAAAAAGAGAAAGAGGTGTATGTTATATTTATTGATCTAGAAAAGGCTTTTGACCGCGTGAATTGGGAATTGTTGTTGGGAGTTCTAACAAAGATAGGGTTGGAATGGAAAGATAGAAGACTCATAAGAAACTATACATGAACCAACAAGTAAGTGTTAGGATAGGGGAAGAACTGACGGAAGAGAGTGCAATTGGACGAGGAGTTCGACAAGGATGCTGCCTCTCGCCAACACTATTTAATGTCTATCTAGAAGAGATAGTGAAAAAGAGCCTACATGATGATGATGGCTCTTCGGTAGGGGGTAGAATGATTAGATGCATAAGATTTGCAGACGATATGGCGCTTCTTGCAGAATCTGAAAAGAAAATCAATAAAATGTTAGAAAAAAATAGAAAGGGCTTTGAAGAATATGGCACGAAAAGAAATGTTAGAAAGACAAAAGCCATGATGATTGGAACGAAGGGGTCTGTGTCAAATATAAAAGTAGGAGGGGAGAAAATAGAACAAGTGAATAGTTTTCGATACCTGGGTAGTATTCTTAGTAATGACATGAAATGCGAACGTGAAATAAAAGCAAGGATAGAAATGGCGAAAGAAGCCTTTAGGAGGAAGAAAAGTCTGTTTTGTGGGACGTTGAATAAAGAGTTGAGAAAAAGGCTCATAAGATGCTTCGTGTGGAGTGTTGTACTGTATGGGGCGGAAACGTGGACATTACGTAAAGGTGACGAAAATCAAATGGAAGCCTTCGAAATGTGGGTGTGGAGAAG
Source organism: Thermobia domestica (assembly GCF_964235325.1). Taxonomy (NCBI): domain Eukaryota; kingdom Metazoa; phylum Arthropoda; class Insecta; order Zygentoma; family Lepismatidae; genus Thermobia; species Thermobia domestica. The sequence continues at coordinate 141,767,739 of NC_137454.1, read as the reverse complement.
AATGGAAAGAATTAGTTGGGTAGAGCGGAAAACGAATGAGAGAGTGTTAGAAATGGTGGGTGAGAAAAGAACACTTCTAGATATTATTAGGAAGAGGAAGAGAAACTGGTTGGGACATTGCCTAAGAAGAGATTGTATCATGAGGGACGTCCTAGAGGGTATGGTGGCAGGAAAGAGAGGGAGGGGGCGAAGGAGACTACAATTAATGGATGATATTAAAACAGAAAGATCGTACGCGAAGACGAAAAGGTTAGCGGAGGACCGTGGAGCATGGAAGCTTCTCAGCAGCGGCAAGTGACCTGTCAATAAAGGCAGAATACCTATGATGATGATGACTGATATGTATTAGTATTGAAGAATAAATAGTAACAATTCTTTCAGTTTTGTACTTACCTTTTTTGCTTTCAATCTATATTTTCTTGTACTTAGAATTGTTATAAGTCCAAGATATCAATTGGAAGATGGTTACAAAGAAATAAGTTTAAGAAAAAAGTTGATTTGGATGATTTACCCTGTTTTACGGTCTTGGTTCAATTTAGCCGTATTTATATGCTTTGGACATTCGAGACAGAAATGACGAAATCGTGAACCGTTACCTACTAACAAACACAATAGGTGAAACCTAAAAATACGAGCCTGCTGCCATTTTGTCCTCCTGCCATTCCGTCCGTTGCCATTTTGTCCTCCTGCCTTTATTTCCTGCCATTCTGTCCTAAATTCGTTCTTGAGACTATTGCATTATTAATTATTATTATTATTAGTAGTAGTAGTAGTAGTAGTAGTAGTATTAGTATTATGTAAGTATAGATTATCATCTTCTATACCCGAGGTCTTCAACTGTTGTTACTTAAAACCTGTAGATGTAAATAAGAAAGGTGGGTACTAATGAAGTGCTTGTTTCATTTTTTCATACTCAATAGGATCATTTCAGGTTTTGCCAGGAGAGGAGAATTTTCCATCGACATAAGAGTTTCAAATTTTTTATTAGTATACATTTTATTACAAACATGTGTTTCTAAAACTCATAGGTGAGAATTTACACCTGCTCTAAAAATTGTGTCTCTGTTCGTACCTTCCAGACTTCAGTAATATGCAATATAGTTTTCAGTTCGCAATTAAATATTTTGTATTCTATTTTTATAATTGTCGTTGTTTTTGGAAGGATTCAAACTAAATATATTTAAGATATATCCAGAACCTTTCCTTTTTAATCACCATAGCGAGTAAAAGTAATTCGCTCGTCAGGGTAGCGTCACCAGGGTATGGCATTTATCTCCCTCTCCTCCCCCCCCCCGCGCGGTTTGAATGACGGGAATAACTGAAGTGTTTGCAACACTACACGGGAAAGGACTCGAAACTTAATTACGTTCCTGGGGTCAAATTTTACTAACTTTGCTAGTGAAAGCTAAAATAGGCCTCAAACAAAATTACTTTATTATTAACCTAAGATACGTACATTATATATTAAAAGGTAATACAGTACCAGTCGTGAAGGGGAGAGTACATTGTTTATGTTATATGAAGGTACAAGTTCGGATCTATAAAGGTAACCAAGAAAGTTCTGTCGCATTTTCACTCAGCACCTTCGAACATCGATATGTCACCTAAGACGTACCTGGAAGATCAAAAATGCCCCCATGAGCATCGACGATCTTCTACCAACGTTCTGAAAGGCCATGGATTTCATCATGGTAGAACTTCGTGGACCGTGAAGCGATGCCGCGAGCAATCCACCAAACACACACGAGGACCTTCTTTTAGTGTAGTGCTAGTTTCGGCTGTTCTGGAACCGATTCGTGGGTTACTAACCAATGATGACGGCGCCGTGGAGCTTCGTACAGGACCCACTTCTTATCACATATGGCTCCCTGTCCACAAATGGCTCCTTCCTCAATTGAACACAGAGCTCCGCAAAAAGCAATAGAATTCTCTTGGTTACCTTTATAGTTTAACCCTACCACAATGTAACACATTATAATAATGAGCGGAGGATTACATAGTTTCTGTTAAGTTAAATATTGCAAATTTGAACATTTGAACTAACAGGCTTTTTGGAGGTCTGAGATTCGACCAAATGAAAACGGTGACGAGAATTGACCTCTTCAACAAGTCAGCATATCGTAGTATTCTAATGCATTTGCTTCTACACTTGCGGCTCCAGTGCTAGATATTTTTAATTGTTATGGTTGGATCAAAAGCTTAATTCGTAATATGTGAGGTGGTGACTTATGAATAGGGCTATATTAAAATAATGTTTAGTTTAGTGAAGGATTGTTGCTAAGCCAGTTATGGTTGACACTTGCATTAAGTACTGTATGTGATGTATATATTAAGTGCAGTTTATACTATTTATTTATTTGTTTATTTTTTCTGTTGCAGGTACGAGTTGAGAAAAGCACGTGGTAGTAGTTGAAGCGATTAGACGTGAGTAACCTCATTGTAAATCGTCTTAATTCATATGTTACTTGCGTTGGTTCGTAAATATTCAGGATTTAACAAAGATTACGTCGCATCGGGGTAGAGGGTGTTATAACGAATGTCTGATAAAATCTTTTAAACAGCAAATCTCGATAATACAATATTAAAGTGGAGAATATAATTGTTTCCTACATTAGAGAGTTGTCAGCTGTTCATTCCAAGTACTAAATACTACGTAAACTCTACGATCGTGGAGAAAAGGAAATAGATGAGTATTACACTGCTTGACAATATGAGTTTGATGCAATAAGGGATTAAGTCTGAAATATTCATTTGGAGAAAAACGATGTTGAAAATTTAAGTAGAGTTGTTTTTTCTTACATAAAACAATGTAATATGGAGCATTTTATTCCGATATTGAGTTGAAAGTTTGACAGGAAGCTAAACAAACATGGTAAAAGCTACTTATGCGTTTGATACAAAAAGTGCGAAACCTCGCTTACGCCCTTATTATATCAAACTCTTCAATTGTTTTCACACTGTGATAGCTATTAACGCACGAGTTCGTATTGAGGGGTTGAGTTAGTCTTCCTAAACATACGTTCCCTAATTTTTACCGTTTATCTTGTGTAGTGGCCTATTATGCAATAATCTGGCTGTTCATACATCAAACTTTCTGTTGCTAGTTTTGAAAGTAGCATTATTTCTCTTGCAATGCAACCTATATTTTAAAGGATTTGTATCCGTGTTGACTAAAGTTAATTGAAAGTTTTGTTATATGAAGTTACGTTGTATCAAAGTGAATTGATTGATTGCATATAACATCGTTGTTTCAGTACCGACGGTATATGGGACGACGTACTGCTTGAGATTGGAGCCAGACCATTTTGTATTTCAAGCAAGCACCCTTACCGTGAATCTGTGAACCCAGAAACACGCTTATCCACTTGACCATAAAGGGGTAGATTTCAAAACGAATATATTTTTGGTAATTTGAGTTCTAAGTAAATTGTGTCCTTAAAAAACAAAATCGTCAAGAATGTTACTTAATTTCTTCAGTCACTGAATTCTTTAGCTGTAACAATTGTATGTAAGTACGTTATTCGAGCTAGCCGTGTAGTCTAGTTAAAATATTTACAACTAGGGTTTCTGTGCTTGTTCGTGAGTACCCTGCCAGTAACCAGACTATCTCCTCAAACCTCCTAATTTTCCACGATTGCATGTGAGGTACAAAAAGTAACTGATGATTGAATTAATGAAAAACGCTAATAATTATCTTTCTGGATTGATTATATACAGTTATTAACAATAAAATGGAGTAAATTATATCTTCCCACCCTTTGACAGTTTACCTCAATGGAGACTATATTTAACCATTCTTACTTTACTCGAGTACAGCAGAAAAATTTGAGTGCAAAATTGATATTATTTCCTGATGCAGTGTTGGAACAATCGAAAATGGGTTGGAAACCAAATTATTTTCTTTCAGGTATAGTTAATTTGTTCTTGCTTTCGTCCATGCAGTAGAATCGGAAGTTGGTTAAACCCGCAGGTGCTCTACCTTACATTAAGGTGGCACAGAATTCCCAAACGCAGTATGCGTGTGCAGTCTTATCGATTTGTCTCATTTTCTACTCTCTCTCTTTCTCTCCCTTTCTCTCTCTCTCTCTGTATCTCATTTTTTCTCATCGATCAGGTCCTGCGTGTAGACTGATGAGAACTTTTCTGCTTCCCTCAACTTTCTACGACAAAATACATTTTAAATAATGCAGATTTAAATATTTCATATTAGACTACCATTATGTTCGGGAGTAATGAAAGACCACTACCAATACCATATTCGTTACACAATTGTTTGCTGAAGTGAGCCGAAGTAAATATTCGTATTTTATACGGTACTTACAGTTTCATAAATATAGATATACTAATTATAAGTACTAGAACCCGAAATTCATGGCAAAAAAAAAAAGCCCAAAATGGCTGGCAAAATTGCGAAATAAAATAAACAAACAAGGAGTTCTGAAAAAAAAAAAAGTCGGTTCGAAGGACTAGAGTATTTAAAAACCATAGTAGCCTATAATTGGTTTACTAATCGAACAAAAAATATGGATCCTAAGAAATAAAATGTTTGATTTTGTAAATACTTACAATTTAAAATTTCCGGAAACATGGAAATTGCGCAATCTGTAAGGAACGACATCTAACGATCCATTCATCATTTTTCAGTAGTAACAATGAAATAATATGATAAGCGCAAAAACACTATCACACTCACTTCCGTTACCAGTTTAGAAAACATTCAAAACACAAGAAATACTAAAATGAAATTGTTTTATACTACACTAACAGTTTATTTTCACTTAAGAAATTTATTTCATACTTTTGTTCTCTGAAATTATCAACAACTTATGTCATTGTCAACAGTACATCAGTGTCCCTTCCATAAATAACACTAACATTGTTCCTCAGTTTTTCCAAATCTGAATTAGCTCTTACAACACTGTCACACTTTTACCGACTGTGCGCGCCCTTGTCACCAGGTACAACACTCAGATCATTGGCAGCATTATTCAAGGTTTTCGAAGAACTAGATAAAGTCTGTCCTTTTTTTAAAGCTTTGTAATAGCGTCTAGTAACTTTGCAAAGTTTGTTGGAATGAAAGCTGGGTCCTTTTTCAAGGGATTCTTCTTAAGCAAACTTTAAACCACCTTAATTGAAGATTCATCATCCTCGTTAGAAGTATCAATTATTCTTTTGGAGTATTTCAAGTTCTTAGCATGAGAAAGGACACTTGCAATTCATATACTGTATCTTGTTAAGACGGGCTGTGATAGTAGTAGCAGTAGTTCAGGAGCTAATTCACGAAAGGCACTGCTTCAGAAATACTTTTTCATATTTGGCACGAGAAGATCAGCGTCGGGAAAGTGAGAACATACTTTATCTGCAATTCTATGTAGTGCATGTACTAAACAGATGACATGCAGCATTTTGGAAATAGAATCTTAAGGGGATTTGGTGTGCTTTTCATGTAGGCTGCTCCGTCTGTAATAAAAAGAAGAAACCTATTGGGTTTTAGGTATTCTGCCCACAGAAGTCAGTGATTTTATTATAAAGCTGTGCGATTGCCATATCATTTACTGTTTTCCACAACTTTTGATGCAATGAAGTACGTTTGTGTGGCTTCTCCACCTTTCAAAGTTCCAATTACAACATTATCAATAAAATGACCTAGAATGCCATAGGTTTCATAAATTGAAATCCATTTTGTCACCAATACTTTTACGGATATCGTCAGTGGTTTTGTTGAACGCGGTATCAAATACGATTCACTTGGAACTTCTTGCCGTGTGCATTTCTTGAGAAAGTTTCTCAAGGAAACGATTTCAAATTTCCATAAAGGAATATTCTTATTAATTAGAACTTCACACAGACCATTCACAAAACTATTAATGCGCGAAACGGGATTCGTAAATCTTCCAAGAAGATTCTGAAACTTTTCACCAGTTGATTTGCGTGTCCTTGCAGATTTGTGTTTTGTAGTGCTTATATGATGTATGACAAAATAACACTTTTCAGCGGAAACTACAGTTTCACATAATTTGCAAAACAGTCGAGGACCATCTGTTGAAAAAACACCGCCAAAACTCACTCTCAGTTTTTTTTTTTTCCATTTTCTCTTTCCTAGTAAGCCCTACTTCCGGCACCCTAGAATACTGAAATGCACCAACAGAAACTGTGTCATACATGCCAGCGGCTCACAATTCCTGCCTGTTTCTTCAAATTAAGCATCTTCGTTTGCCTTTGTTATTCTAAACTCCAAGAACTGAAGACACACTAGCATCCTTCCTCCACTTGCCACAATCCAACGGCAGAAGATTGCAGTTGTTAATAAGAGCAAGCCAAGTCCTTTATATACTGTCATCAGTGGCGTATTTACGATTTTGTTTCGGGAGGGGCTTTGCCTGGAAATGTGAAAATTCTGCAAGATATTTCATTTACTTTACTATACTAAGTAAGATTTCGGGGGGGGGGCTTAAGCCCGGAAGCCACCCCCCTAAATACGCCACTGACTGTCATTCATGCGTTAATAAAGAACAGTGGAAAAGAAAATGGAAAATGACGATTGTGAAATTACAGTCTTCCTGAAAATATCATGAAAATTTATTTATTTATTATTATTACTAGCAGCGTTCACCCCGCTTCGCTGGGGTCACCCCGGAACGCAATAAACTTTGTTACTTAGATAATTTTTACTTTTTCGCTTTCAAGTGATATGATAAAAACCATAGAAGATTGCAGTAAATGTTAACATTATATCGCCTGTCATTTATGTTAACCCGCCGAGTGACACGGTCATGTGGGTTGCATATAAATACGGTTAGATTTAGCTATGATGAGCTAACAAAGGATTTCTACGTTATGGACACTTGAATGGTCAATTATCTCAAGACACTGGTAATTGAAAATTAAAGTGATATGATAAAAACCATCTAGGGTCCAAATCTTAATAACCCCCCCAAAAATGAAAGAAATTGGTTCAGCCGTATTAGCGTGATGAGCTAACAAAGGATTTGTACGTTCTCTTTTATATATATAGATTATTATTTTACATTTTGCAATTAATTCCGAGCTTTAATAATTATTCAGAAATATTGCCTAACCTATTCTAATGCCTTGCATTTAGCTATTCTAATATATTACTATTTCATATTGGAACAGAGACAAATATGTCGTTCTACAAAAACTGCCAAATATAAAACATTGCTCGGCAAAAAACAGAAAACTTGTTGCTGGACTTGTAAATGGAACTTCAGTTTCCTGTTTAACGCGCAGATAATACAAGACCAGAGAGATTGCATTTCTCCATATTTCTCAAAAGTTCTTCTATAATGCCTGGCAGTGTGTGGAAAAGACATAATTTAACATTTTAATTAATATATTACTCAAAGGAATCTTCAATTAAAATATCCACAAAATAACTCATCATAACAGGCAAAAGGTATATGCTTAGTTGAGACACATCATGAGAGAGAAAATTGTCGAGTCCCTTACGATTCAATAGTAGAACATTTTCCCGTCAAAGGAAAGTCTGGAGCATAATTTTCCATAGGTTCAGAAATACACGTCTATTCAGTGGGAAATATGACTGATAAGAAATGAAAGACAAGACGTTGTGAACTTGTAAGCTACAATAGTTTATTCAAAATAGGCACCTTGTGAGCCAATACATACATTCAAGCTGTTGTAGAGCTTGATAAAGCAGTCTTGGTACTCCTGTTTCAGAACTGGCTTCAAAATCGCAGTCGAAGCCTGTTTCCATTTCAATGCCAATTTCGGTTTCAGAAAGTCAGAAAAAGTATAGAGCCAAATCAGGAGAATACAGGGTGATCGAGCTCTTGTACACGTGTTCATGGTCGTGCAACAGAGACCATGAGCCTTTTTGCTGATATTCAAACCCTATCGTGTCCAACAGACATTGCAGAAACCCACATAATACTTGGCGTTCACATTGTGACCCTCTGGAGTTAATTCCTTGAGAATAATGACTTTGGAATCGAACAATTCACTGAGCAGAGTTTTGATTCTGGTCTTCTGCAAGCGTACTTTCTTCAGTTTTAGAGAACCTTATGACGACCACAGTTCATCTATTTATATAACTAAGGCTACTGATATATCAAAATCCATTTTACACACTGCATCAAGATATTACCTGTTCTTATTGTAGTACGAAACAAGTTAATCATTTACACTCTTTAAAAACTGTACATATAGATTTCACGAGATGGATCTTCAGTTATGTATTATTTATTTTTCTTTGCTATGACAACTAAACTTACTTCGTCGAATCACTATAATAATAAAATATAATCGCATAACAACCAGAAAAGAAATTACATCTATTTCTCTTTTCATATTCTTCTTCTTCCTTTCTTGAACAGCTTGTGCATAATTTACAGGGTCGTATCCAGAAGTAGTAGGACTGATTTTTTTCCCGCGCGCGCGGAGCAATGTAGGGGGGCTGCAAGGCCGGATGTTATGGAGGGGAGCCTTGGGAACAGGTGTCGACCGGCGACAGTCGCCTGCGTGCGTTAGTTGAGTGTGGACCACTGTGTTAGCGACCACCTGTTGTGACACCTCGTCGTCAGTTGCAATGGAGCGAAATTTGGAGCAGCGGTACGCCATCAAGTTTTGCGTCAAACTGGGAAAGTCAGCGACCGAAACCAACGACATGCTTACGCAGGCCTACAAGAAGGATAATACCATGAGCCGCACAATCACCCTGTAAAAAGAAAGCCAGAATGTCGAAATCGATGTTGATTGCATTATTTGACCGTCGTGGCATTGTCCATAAGGGGTTTGTACCTCTTGGACAGAGTGTAAATGCAAGATTTTACGTGGAAGTGCTCACACGGCTGCGAAATCGGATCACTCGCGTGCGACCAGACCGGGTGGGGAAATAGAAGCTCCACCATGTCAACGCCCCGTGCTACGGCGCGTGGATTGTGAGGGATCTCCTGACCAGATTCGGCGTTTCCACGTTGTCTCACCCTCCCTACAGCCCTGATGTAGCACCGCCGGACTTCTTCCTGTTCCCCCGTATCAAGGGGCATCGCTTCGACTCGGTGGAAGCGGTCCAAGCGGCGACGATGAGGGCGCTGAACGGCGTCCCGGAGGACGACTTCTAGAAGGCCTTCGCGACCTGGAAGGCACGCTACCAGAAGTGTGTGAATGCCCAAGGGGCCTATTTTGAAGAGTATGAAGTCGAGGTATCAAAATGTTCAATAATAAAAAATAAAAAAACAAAAAAACAAACAAACAAAAAAAAAAAAAAACAATTCTATTACTTCTGGAACCTTGACTCTTCCATTCCGAGCTCTGACGCTTTGTGAATGGTTCGTACTGAAAGCATCATGTTTCATCGCCTGTTACAATGATTAATGTGAATCCTGGATCCAAATCAATTGCTTGTTTAATCTCTACAGTGTTCCACTCTGCAATGTTTTTGTATGGTGGTTCCGTGGCAGCGCTGGTGGTTCCGTGGCAAAATAAAAACAGTAATTTTTTTCCACTGAACAAACTGTGCGTGTTATCTTCAGTAGGTAATATTTGAATTAGTTGGGTGGAGAGTGAACTTGCAAATTAACACCCTGTTTTGAAATGAAATTCCGGTGCTAAATTTTTCTTTTTCTAGTGCAATAGAACATCATATCCCAGACTGACTGTGAAGCGATAGTTGTGTAGATAACATTGGGTAACATTAGTCCCTGTCGCTGGTCATTTTGGGTTAAAACTTACTAATATGAGATTCTTCAATTAACTGGTTTTGTAGTTTCTCTTTAGGACTCCTTTCCATGCCTTAGTAAAATATTGTTGTATAAAGTAGTGCTTTCGCTATTTTAAATTGTTTGACGTTTAGCAGGGATGTTAGCGGCAAGGCTCTTTTGCATTCAGTCCATATTCCATCAATAGCTAGCTTCTCAACCGAATGAGGATAAATACGTGGTAAATAAGTTTCAAAAATAAATAATAAAATAAATACCGTAAGACAGAGCATATTAGGATAATTACAGAATATGAAGTTGTTAAGAATACATAACATACGAATGTTATTGCAAAGTGGGGAAACAAATTACCCTCATAGGCATGTTTTGTTCTCGCAATCACTATCAACTGAACTTTAAATGTCTCAGCGCAGAGGAGGGGAAACATTTGATTGGGTTCATGATGTATTGATCATCATCTTGACAGTGTCTCTTATCTTCAATTTTTAATCCATACCAATAGAGATCACTAGTGCGTGTAGGGAAGATTAAGGTGGAGACCGTTGTGGGAGAAAACCGGCCACTTCTCGGGAAAAATTGTCATTACTGTCCCTATGACTCCAATCTCTTCTTCCGAAAAGTTCGTTCGTCACTTTCCTTGATAATCCTGTTCATTACTTCTGTTGATGAACCAGGAATATACATTTTTTTTTTTCAGTATAGCATCTTCTGTTGTATTGTGGGTATATATAAGTATGTCGATAACTCAGCGATTTTTTAAGATGCCTCAGAATTTCTGGTGGCGGTATCACGAAACTGTCAGTGGGCCATTTATGCAGTACACGTGTGTATACCATAGTTGTAATCTTATTTGTCAGGGTAACCTCGGATAACCTTCAGAATTGTTATAGGGTACATTTTGCATTCCAGTCCGTCAACATTGGCATCTGGTTATTTTTCGCTCTTCTAACCTCAAACTACGGTGGTAAAACGTACTTAAAAATATCAAGTGTACATCGTCCGATTAGCAAGAAATTACCCAAAGAATGTGTCCATAGAAGGGATTCTTCTAATAAATTGAAAGTCTTCGAGCAACATGACTAATATACTTGTGTGTACGAATTCTTTATGTGTGGATCACAGTCTGTCTGAATTGACAGGACGCTGTTACGTTATGAACACTTATTGTGCAGTTGACGTGATTCGAGTGTGGCCGAGAGAGGCCAGATGGTTATTCATAGAATTACCACTCGTGTATTTCGTGACGTGCCAATGTTCCATTAGAGGTATACACAATGTGAAGCAGAGGATCCCCAGCATCGTGCTTCCGAGACGCACCGGGAAGCCCTTGGATAAAAAGAAGGTTCGGGCTTCCCTGACTGACAAGACTGTCCGCCAGCGCAATCAAAGTCATTATGGCCTCTATGTGAACGCATGAACACACGCATACAAAATCAGTTGTTGGAAGTACGTGTACGTTCCCGCGTTCCTCTCGAAATACCTTGCTGATATCTGCTCATTGTCGAGAACGTCTTCGGTGGTATCTGGAAACATTGCAGTAGTGAGGCATATGGAGTTTCACCAATAAGAGTGGTTTCTTTTGGAACGATCAGATTGCTCCAACCCTGAAAAATTGAAAGGTGGCACTAGGTTGGCATTTTTTGAAAACGTGTTCCCCTGCAATGCCAATGCACACTTCTATCGGTGCTCAAATGTTTGGATGCCTTACAAGAAAGAAAGAAGACCTGTCTGGCCCTCCAACTATGCTATAGTTACTATCACTTCAGAATCATCAGAAAATTTCTCCCTACATAGGGCCAAATCTGGATGGTACACCATTTCAAACGATTCTGCGATAGAGACCCTCGCAATAAGTGAGGTGCAGTGTTTCTTCTAGACATGTTTTTTTTGGGGGGGGGCCCTGCCTCCCCGGAGCTCTGAGTGTGCCCCCCGGACGAGACCAAAATACTACGTCTATAACAATCAACAAAATAGTACCAGAAGTGCCCCCCGGAATTCTACTTGTGCCCCGCTCCGGAACATTTTTTCTGAAAGAACGACTGGTGAGGTGCGAACAGGTACATTGTCCTGGTGCAAAAGTATACCACGAAAACATCTTTGCAGTCTTAGAAAATTGAGGCCAATGCCTTCTGGGCTGGCGATTGCACCTTGAACTTCGTTGTGGATTTGATTTGGTTTGTGTGTTTGTGTTTTTATATTCAGTTTAACGTCCCTGTCAGTAGTGGAGCTATGTAAAACGTGCGTATTAAAGCTTAACGTGGAATTTGAGTCACATGAGCTCCCGCCGAGAATCGAACTCGGTCTCCCACGTCAGAGGCACGTACGCTAAGCGTTTTCTACGAGGGAGCTCGTTGGTTGGTGAAGAATGGGAATGTTTCCACTCCATGCTTTGTGTTTTAGCCTTTGGGTCAAAGTGATGCACCCAAGTTTTATCCATAGCCGAGTAAGGAAATGACCTGTTAGCACGAAACTTGTCAAGGATTTGCGACTAATGAGTCACTTCTAAACTGCAGTGAAGTTTGAAAAAAACACATCGTGCAGGTTTTTTTTTTTTTTTTTTTTTTTTAATCTTTGCAATATGGTTTACACGGTACATACGAAATCGACAGCGACATAAGAGATAATGATTCGACGATTCTGCAGCACAATGTCGTGGACTTGGTTGGTGTTTTCGGTCATCGAGACAATTTTTGGTTCTCCACCTGCATATGCATCTCCATACGACTCCTTACACACTTGAACTCACGACACCACCTCTCTTTTTTATGCTATATGATGGAGAAGTCCTCTATTGTCTGTACCCATTTCTCATGAGTTTTGGATACCAGCTACTCCTTCTTCACCAAATATTTGATGACCGCTCTCAGTCTTCTTCATTCTGGCATGTTGTTACAATACTCCGTTAAATCCCTGTAAAAGTAAAACGGAACACATTATTCATGTGTTTGAAATTCACAATACAAGCATACAAAGTCACTAAACAATACCAATATAAAAACTCGTTTATAAATACTTTCTTTTATGTTAGGGTCGGAACACCTGATCGTGACGGCCATTTACACCCATATCCAAAATTATTGTCGCATATCTATAACTATCCTCTTGTAAGAACATAATTTTATAATGATTTAGCAGGGTACTGATACTATGTGTATAATCGGGAAATGTATATTTGTGGTAAATTTCATAGGAAAAGAATTATAAGTATGAAAATTAGAATGAGTAAAACAAAATGTTGCTAAATGGATAAAAAAGTTTTATTTTATTTTATTGTTCTTATTTACTGCTCTTTTGACATGAAATTTTCCACATACATGTCTTTGCCAGTTATACACATACTAACATTATAAGAAATAGCGGACGAATTCGTTATCAAATTATATTCCTACAACAACATATTTATAGACATACGACAGTAATTTTGGACATGAGTGTACATGTCCGTAGACGTGCAGATGAATGGGGAAATCCGGTGACAGAACCACACCTGACATTTTGATGGTTGTGCTGGGTGCATTCAGGTTTACATCCCTGTCTCTCCTGATCTTTTGTCAGTACAATATGCGTTGTGCGTCGTATCTTCGTGTCGTCGTCAATCCTGTCCTTCGAGCTTACTTGCACAGTTTGCGGGACTTTATCTTTGAGCAAGATAATGCCTGTCTCCATATCGATAAGGCAACCCAACATGCTGCAGAAATTGTCATTTTGTAATTAGGGCTCCTCGAATTCAGGATTAGCTCAGATTTGCACTCGCTCGAACTCGCGATCATCAGTGAGGCTCGTGGTAGCTCGATCACGCTCTCATTTACCTGCTCGGGGTTCCTTATCCTCAATAGGACTTGCAGTCTATCGTGCTCACTAACCTCATTGGGCCTCGTGCTCAATCGAAGTCCACTTGTAGCGTTCATGTTCACATTTGCTCGTGTTCAGTTATCAAACTCGAATGATTGAGCCCAAGAACCGGGCTCGCGAACTTAAATATACCTGGTGTGAAGTACTCAATATACTCTTTCAGTCCCTGTCTTGCTTGACCCAAGTCCTAATAAGCATGTGTGAGGTAATAATGGATTAGTTTGAGGATTACTTAAATGAAATATTTTGTTTAATTTCCCGCAAAAAACACAAACGCAACAGCATTTATACTTCATAATATGCCAATGTTCTTGGCATAAAGCAAATGCACTGGAAAACGTTTCATAAGAAACAGAATTCTAGAAAGAGCATCAAGTAACATTCTGAACTCATTTTTTCTTAATGTGTACCATTTAAATGCAGTAAAAGTATTTCATCCGCTTGACTAATGCGTTTGGGGTTTTCATTTACTTGTTTCAGAGTTCTGCTTTGTGGTCTATGTGTATACTCTATAAACAATAGAGATACGCAATGAATGCACATTATTAATGAAATGTATGTGAAATGAAGTTTAATAACCCTCGATGGAATCTGTCCATCCTTATTGCGTTCTTGGAATTCTGGTGCTTAAAGACCAAACTCGTGATAGTACCACTAGGACTATAGATATTAGTGTTTTACCACACTGAAATAACATTGATAAATTAAATTTGTAGGCTCATTTAAGTAGATTGATGTGACAATTTGAAGTCCGAGGACGTTATATGACTTGAATCGTCAGTTAAATATCAAGAAATTGTTTACAATATTGTATTCAGACAAAGCAAACAAAAGTATACTACTTCATAAGGAAATTTAAAAACTTTTCATCGTTTCTGGATAAGAAAATTTCATACAGTTGTTAGAATTTTGTTTAACACTATTTATATTTGTGACATGTTTTATCAAGAAATTGTAGCTACCTTTACATGACAAAATACAAACAAGTAGATGGTTAAATTTTCGTGGGGATAGAAATATTGTACAAATTATAGAAGTATGTTCCACTTTGTTTTAAATATCAATTTTAAACTCTGATTAAACGTAATTCTAATGACTTGGATATAAAGATGCGTAGGTGAGAACATAAAAAAACCTAGAAACAAAAAGTTTTAGATTTAATGACTGTCATTATGGATATATTTCAACTAAGGGGGGCTGAAATGTAGTTTGCATAATAACTAAACCAAGTTTTCGTTTGAAATGCAAGATTTACGGAATAATGTTATTCAGGAGAAAAGTAGTGAGTCTTCCTTATGCTTCGTGCTGACTGTAGTAAATGGCTCACTCTTTGAAATTGTGGCACCTTTGCTTTAAGGTTGGTGTAAAGGACAAGTTTTGCCAATAGATGTCACTACAGTCTTCGTATCTCTCTCATATATTTTTTATCTTTCACGAAAATTGACAATTTCTCTTACAAATTTTAACGTACAGACTTCAAATTTTTGGAGAAGAAACTTCATAACCTATCGAAGGCAACAATCCGTGCCGATTTCTTATTTAGAATTTTCTCATTGTTGAAACAGTTATATTGTTAAAGGTTTGGATATCCCTTTCAACAAACAAGCCATTTCAACAATGAAGAAAATTCTAAATAAAAAATCGGCACGGATTGCTGTCTTCAATAGATTATGAAGTTTCTTCTCTAAAAATTTGAAATCTCTAGGTTGAAATTTGTAAGAGAAATCGTGAATTTTCGTGAAAGGTAAAAAATACATGGGAGAGATACGAAGACTGTAGTGACATCTATCGGCAAAACTTGTCCCTTTAAACTAACCTTAAGCACAGTCTGTGAGTGATCGCTAGTGTCCTTGGAACAGTCCTATTGCTATTAAGAAAGATTGGTTTCTGCTGTATGGGTAGTGAACTTCCAGTCGACTAGTTCTTTTGAACTTTCAATGGCGTTTAGTATATGCTATCTTTTGTGTCTTCTGAGTGATTTCTGTTTCTTGATAGATTCATTTCATACCTATCTGGTCACCTTCCGGGAAGGCTGTTAAAAAATTTAGATATAATTGACTGTGTACTTAAAAGTACATCTTTCCCCACTGAATAATTCAGACATACACTCCACATGGCTTTCCGAAATAAATTATTCATAATCTGTGTGACATCTACCATAAAACATACAAATTGAGACTTAAGTGAACTTACTGTGACGTAGTGTGCAATCGGCTTAGAAAGACTGTGTCTCGGACATTTTTGTTTTGTCGATAAAAATGAAATGAAATCTTTCAGTTTTACGTCCCACGGTTATGCCGTTTAGGCTAAAGAAGGCGGTGATGATGAGTAATGAATGAAATGGTGGAGTGAAGAAAGTGGGAGGAAACGGGAGAACTCCGAGGAAACCCACGCACACTGTTTGTTCACCACAAAGTCCACATGGCGCAAGCTGGGATCGAACCAGGGACCCCAAGCACTAGAGGTGAACGCTCTACCACTGAGCCATCGCGCCTCCCTGTTTTGTCGATAAAGTAACCTAGTTGACTACATCTTCATTAAAGTATGTTCAAACAACAGACAGACAGACATGAGCTCCTTCGTGACTACGCAGTTAGCGTACACGCTTTTGGCGTGAGAGACCCGGGTTCGATTCCCGACGGGAGCTCATGTGATTCGGATTCCACGTTAATCAGTAGGTCCACGTCTCACATAGCCTCGCTGCTGAACGAGACGTAAAACTCAAGTCAAGTCAACAGACAGACAGAGGAATCGCTGCAATTTTTATGGATTAGTTTCTTCGAATCTTCATTTGTAAATGGCTCATACGATTTTTTTTGTTACTATTTGAAACGAGAGTACGTCAAATTATTACCTATTTCTAATATACATGTAAAACGAAAATGTAAAGTTTCACATTTATTGCACAGTGTTGCAAGCTAAGGACGCTACAGTATCACAGACATCGAAAAACAAACTAACTTTAGAGGGTTTTTAGTACGCAAGTTACAGGAACGGGATAGCGTACATTCAACGTACCTTAGTGTTGAATACTGCGATCATCATATGACGTGTTTCGAACAAGTAAAAATAAAATGACAAAGAGTTGAAAATTTGACTTCTTGCAAATGACTTTATTTCGAAAAAGCGTTTAGATAAGTATCTCATCCAATTACGTATGTGGTTTTCAATAGACATAAGGATCATAATGGTGCTCAGAGCAATTTGATATCTCAAACCATTCCGGAGATGTGAAAAACTGGTTGAATTCGATATATTGTTTGAAATAATGTATTTGTCGGAACTTTTAAAGCAGTTTTTGATATATTTCGCTTCTGTGAGATTACATCGATACCTTTAAGTAGGTATAATTACAAGTTCTCAGAATTATGTAATTTTAAGCAGTGTTGCGAACTATACTAGAATTTACCATATTTCCAGAACGGTTTGAGATATTAAGTTACCGTAAACGGCATTACGATCTTAACATCTATTAAAAGCCATCCATGCAATCGGATGAGGTACTTATTTAAGCAGCTTTTCAAAATAAAGGCTTATGAAGAAAGTCAAAACTTCAATTCCTTGTTGTTTTGTTCCTATTCAATCGAAATCCGTCATATCATGATCATAGTATTAGGCATTACATCTGGACAAAGGCATTACGATTTGGAATATGAATGGGAAAGCTTACTGGCGCCAACCCGTTCAGCACTTGCCTAAAAGCAATAAACAATACCACCACTTCTTGTATTTTTGGATAAGTATTTTCAGTGAACAAGTTTTTTCCCTTTCATTTCTTGGGTTTTATTGATCTCCCAAACATACGACTAAAGGGGTTCTGAAAGGACTTTTAAAAAATTAATATCGCATTGATGTGTAACATACACAGGTCAAATTAACATTAACATACCGATAATGTCGTGTAAATGCGGCCAAGTTGTGTGTGTCTTATGGGAAAATGCAAGATCTACAGAAATGAGGCGAAGTTAGGCAAGAATAGTAAGCAATATACGAGCTAAATTTCTAATTTTGCTAATTCATCACATACGACTTCTGCAAATGCATATGCAAACCATCACATACGACTTCTGATGACAGACGTTATTTTTGTATTTTTATTAATAATGAATTTGCATATCATCTATAATTATTTCCCAATGATGATGTACATATCGATATTCATTTTCGTATTATAAACAAAAATGTAACGATAGTCGTTAACCATTACCCGTTAACATAGAATGGATTTTGAAAAATACTAATTGAAGGAATGGAGGAACTGTGTGAAAAGGTAGATCTTAGGGAAATAGATGCACACGACATTTGTCCACTACCAAAGTTTAATTGAACTCGCGACCCTGCGCAACAGATGTAAGCATTATATATCACGGAGCCTCTCTGAACCGCTAGCCCTTAGTCTGTAGCGCTCCTGCGTTCGTTATTTTGTCATATATTAACACACCATTTTTAATATCACACACAGTTCTCGTATTATAAATTAATAAATATCAGTCCATCATTTGTTAAGAATATACTGTATCTCCTTATTGTATATAGTACGAACGTAAAAGAAGTGCTAATTCTTTTTTTCTTTTTTTGGTTAGTATTGGATTTTTCGTATTCACGTGTATCACGGAATACTTCCTTGCTGTGTCAGTGACCCTACTGCTGCTGGAGGGACCGATCGATTCGGCGGTCCGGGAGGTAGTTGGTACGGGAGAAGTTGCTCCGTGCAAATACGAGAAGTCGAATTTGACGCCGATACTTTCTTTGCTGTGGGAATCAATGAAAACAGGGCATAGAATATTGCTTAACTTTCTGTAGTAGCAGAGAAGTAAGGAAACAGTCTCTGTGCTACTTAACTACTACAGACTGTTGGCCGATTGAGCGGTCGAACGCATTAAACTGGGGATCACAAGACATGTTTGTCGTATGTTCGAATACCTCTCAGGGCGTATTGTCCTTTCTTAATTAATTGCTCGTCGTCTCCTTTGTCCTAAAGGTCATAATCGTGTGACGTAAAACTCAAAATGAAATAAATAAAATTAATTGCTCCAGATAAATTCATTCTGTTAGCTATCGGAATTTTAGCTTTGATCTGTCAGATTGAGCCTCATTTTCATGACATCACGATGTCATTAAAATACACAAAGATAAGGAATAAACTAATCATTAAGGCGGCTTCAGGTAGACATTATTTATTGATTTCTGGCTAATTTCTTAAAACGAAAACAGGTAATTATTCTCGGAAGTGTTGTTTATTATAGTCTACTTTTGCCACGTTAAGAACAAGCAATCCTTTGGAAAGAACGCATCAGAGAAGAATCGTTTCTGATACCCGTAGGAATATACTTATTTTTTGTATATACTGTATTAGTGAAATAGTATTTTCAGCATATTTATCAATCTGTGATCGATATGGTCTATATACTTTATTAACATGCACTATTTTATTTAAATTTTAGAAGGAAAAATATTAACCCAAATCATTTCGAAGTTGCTTTTATTATTATTATTATTATTATTATTAAATATTGATATAATTAAATATGTTATTAAAAATTTAGTAGATTTTATTTCAGTTTCGTAAAAGAAGAAGTTGCCTCGTAATAGTTAATTACCAGCTATGTCCCCATTTCACACTGTTCGACATATTACAGATTTCAAGAGTAGTATTATCTTCGAGAAAATCCTTTTTCTTGCTTTGTTCATAATCTAAGGCTGTAACATCATAGAAGTTACGAGGAATTCGACAACACAAACTATTTTGCTTTGTAATATTTTTGTAAATACCAAATAATGACGCAACAGTTTGTTGAAAAAGGTGCGGGAAAAATAGGACTGAATTGTTGAGCACGCTAATCTTGTCTGAGCTCCTCCGTGGCTAAACGGTTAGCGTACGCGCCTTTGGCGTGGGAGACCCGGGTTCGATTCCCGGCGGGAGTTCATGTGGTTCGGATTCCACGTTAATCAGTAGGTCCACGTCTCATATAGCCTCGCTGCTGAACGGGACGTTAAACTCAAACAAGGCAACGCAACGCTAATCTTGTCTGCATTTTAGCTTCCGACGTAAGCATAAGGGAGATTTTCACTCCAGATCGGAACAAAATGTGGTGGGCAAGTAGTCCGGCTACAGTTGTTCCACAAAAATCTAAACAAAATGAAATATTTCAGTTCATCCCCCACGATTAGTCCTGTAGGCTAAGGGGGACGATGATTAACGCAAGTGAATGATGATGGAATAATTGGTGGAATGAGAAAGTGGGAGTACCCCCGAGAAAACCCACTGACATGATGTTGCGCACCACAAACTTATTTTGCCGGGGTCGAACTAGAGACCCCACGTACCAGATGTAAGCGCTCTATCACCATAACACCTCTGATTTCGTTCCAGTTTTGCACGGTGGGACCTTCTGAGTCCGTGTTGCCGACTATGTTCGCCTTGTTTTTATTATTATTACAGTGCTGTTTGTTTGGTTGTTATCCTTTTTGTTATTATTGTTGTTGAATTCAAATCACACATTACGTAAACACGATGACAATACAATTTTCGCTGGAGCTCACTATTTTTCTGTAAAATTAACCAAGTTCTGAATTTGTGTAGCCATTATATATCGAGTCCGTTATGCAACCAAAATTACTCATAAGGTTTGCGTGTACAGTAAATCGTGAAGGATAATTTTTTGATTTAATTTTCTTATTGTGATACTGGTTTAGACTTCAAGAACTGTCTTTAGTGTGAAAGCATAACAAAAAGCAAAATGTAATGACCATAAATGAATTAAGGCAGTTCTTTTATAAAATACAGAAAAAAGAATATTTTGTGGTAGGGTATGTAGAAATGAGACTAAGATTATGTCTTTGCCCCCACCAGAAAGATTATTTTATCCTTCTTTATGCATTTTATAAAAACGTTATTGATTTCCGCAGCTATGTTTTCGTCAACAGGGCAGGTTTCCACTTGCCCTTATATTTAACACAAATATATTTAATACAGTTTTAAATTTTTGTTTAGTAAAACAGGTGTACTGTTCATAGTAAAACAGCAAGTTCACATGATGAATGGTAATGCATTATTTGATGACATATGTAATTTTAAAAAATAACATAATGAGTTATTTAATTGAACTTATCGTGTTTTAAAGTAGAAAGATGCTTTCGTAATCAGGGATCAAAGTTACATTTCATCATAATAGATTATTATCGGTTATGTACTTATATTTTAATTTCAACCAACATACGCAAAATGTACAGCTGGATTGCGGAAACAGCTTCTTCGACTATTAGTTCTAGTGAGCAAATAGCACCATGGCCCAGCAAACTTATTGGAACTCATAACGATGAAAATTTAGAATTTTGTTTATATTATTTGAGATTGTGTTAAAGGAAGTCGACTAAGTTTTATGTATTTTATATGCATTATTTCAATGTGCTGAGAACGAAGAATGAACCTTGTTGTTTAAATATCTTCGGTCAAGAGGTCCGACTGCAGGATTCGAACCCGAGATCTCTCGGTTATGAAACAAGAAAGCCTAACTCCTTAATATTTTTTGATGTCCGAGCAATTTCCATACTCTTCCACAAGTTACCAGTTTCTGGATATTGGCGATGAGAGTACAGATGCTCCACAGTATATGTAAATAATAATAATAATAATAATAATAATAATAATAATAATAATAATAATAATAATAATAATAATAATAATAATAATAATAATAATCGTGCCATCATTTTCACTTCAAATTGAGAAGTCCCATTTGCTACAGAACGGTAGCTTGTTTCTTAGTATTGATTAGGACTTACACATTTTAATACAATTCATCACTTGTGCACCTTCTCTTTCCTCCTCTTTTTGCTTTCACCATATCTTGTTTCTGGTCTCAATCATCTCTCTTTCCTCCTTTTTTCTTTCCCTTTTTTAATTACCTTCGTTATTATTCTTTTCTCTCGAATACCTCATTGTTATTCGGTACGAGCCATTTGTCAACCCATGTATAAATGCATGTGTATATATAATGCATGTGTATAAAGCAATGGTCAACTCAAAAACAATATTCAACATGAACACGGCAACACAGCCGATTGAAGAGTTACTCATGATTAAATGGTTAGCGAACGGAGACGTGGGAACCTCAGGTTCAATTCCGATGTGTGGTTCGGATCAGATATCAAGCTGTATGTCCATGTCTCTTAAATTCAGTACTGAAAAGCACATTAAATCCCATTCTAAGTAGCCAAATACAACACGCTGAGATGTTTCAAATGACACAGCTATGAAAAGAACCGACTTGTACTGTACAGTATAGCGCTGCTAATGACGGACTTTTGCTCGATGCATTTTTCCTTGTATATATATATAATGCATGTGTATAAAGCAATGGTCAACTCAAAAACAATATTCAACATATTCAACAATATTCAACATTATATATATAAACTCCACAAAAAAGAAGTCAGCGACTTTTAAATCAGGCGAGCTCGTAGGCACACTACCAAAATGAAGAAAATTAATCGTCGTGTGAAAATAGCCATTCAGCATTTGGATTACCAGTATTTCTCTTGCTGTATGTAGTGTTGCAGCATCTTGTTGAAACCATATATTCTGCAGACCTCATTCATCAATTTGGGCCACTTCGTAGTCAAGAATCTTTTCTTTTTCTTTTTTTTTTCTCCCTCTGTAGGTCTTGGTTATCCGTTTGTGTCTTCAAAGAGATGACGTCTAGTGACATTTTGGATGTGAATGTGCCACATTGTCACTTTTTGGAGATGTAATGATGTCTCATTGATCATGTGTTGATTTTCGTTCACCGAAGTAACGATGTGTTTATTGACATCACGGCTGAAGTGAAAATGGGCCTCGTCACTTGTGATTGAAGTTGTCAGTTTGTTCTGTACGATTCACAGTAGCTTAATGCACTTTGCACATCGATTTCGATATTTTAACAACTATTGGACTACCCGAATTTTGTAAGGAAATAGTGTAAATCTTGTTTCAGAATTCTATCAAGAGATCGTTGAATAGTGTTCAATACAATATATATCCTTCCCTCCCGATAAGAAGTCCGCAAAAATTGCTTTAAAAAATCTTGATTGTTAAAAAATATTTAATTTGACATTATAGACACTCATACCGTTTTGACTAAATACAGATTTCTCTTCCTCTTTTTTCCGGCTTAAGCTTACAAGACAGTTGACCCCCGACGTATTGCACAATTGTTTGGACATGTTTAAAATAAGTGTTGATCGTTACTTTGTTGTACTTTTTAACACTTGATTATCTAGTACTGTTATTATATTGAGCAATAATATATCAGCGTCATTATGTATCTTCAGTTTCACAAGAGATTGTGCATTAATCCAGATTCTGAGGCATTTTCTTCAATCACCAGTAGTTTTGTACCTCTGAAGAATTCTCTCAGTTCTCTCATCCGCCTCATGCATATTGTACATACTACCTAGATATGTGTAGTTTCTTTCTTTGGATCCATTTTCGGATAAGACCTATTCTCATAAATATCACGTTTGTTTTCTGCTTCCGATTTGAGACAAGAAATCAAGTCTTGAACCTTCGAGTGGGATCTGTTTAGCAGTTCATTTATTTTATTATTTCATCCTTGTATTACACCATTAGTTTTGTGTCTCCGCTGGTAACTAATCCATTTATCCACAGGAATATTTTCGTTTTCCAACCTCTATTGAACAAAATAATTCAAGAATTCTTATCACTTCTCATGTTATTAATCTACATTCGTTTTATCCTTGGTGCTCTCAAAGTCAGCATGAAAAGTGCGTATATATATATATATATATATATATATATTGCTTGCTGTAGCTCTTAAATGCGTTGCAAACCGTCTGATGATCCTATTGGCCACCGAGTGATGGCTTCTTCAAGATATAGTCATTCGGTTTTGTAAGCACAATACACAATAAATACTGTACTATCGTAATCTTCTTAGCTATGTACCAAGTAGTCATATTACTTTTTTTAAAAATTATTTTCTCATTGAACGGTTTTGAGCTAGTTTTTTAGGTCCAATATCAAACAGTAATTCTAAATTTCATACAAATTTAAATAACGATTAAGAATGTGGTCGTAGTTGTCACAGCTCATATTTTTCAAATGATCCTCAAAAGAAAGTTTTCCCAATTGTCTCTGGTTTTCGCATAATCATAGTTGTTCCAAGTCACAAATGTCCTATATTGGGGTAAAGTACCCTCTTTTCTGGATTAGTGTTTAATACATGTGCCTTTGGTGCACTAGATTCCGGGTTCGATTCTCGGTGGGAGAGCATCGAACGCACTAGAGTGGTTCTGATTTAATTTTAAACTGTACGTGCTGATGACAAAGGCCTAGAAACAAATAAATCAAGGTCAAGGATCTGAATTCGCACCCAACTTTAGGACGATGTTTCAGGGTAAATATCGTAAAATAATAGTAAACTAAGTCGCTTTAACAATCCATAACGTCAGTAGTAATTTATCATTCTTTACTTGGTGTCAACGTAAGTTGTTTTTATAGAATTGATACATCGCACTACTTGATTCATACAATACTGTTTTAAAGTGAAGGAAATAGAAATAGAGGGATATTAACTATAAGATATATTGCAAATTTTAAAAATTATATGCAGTATGTGGCGTATAGTAGTATTACGTACGTGGAATTCTGGTAAAATTTACTTCACAAACATGGAGAAAAAGAGCTATTGATGTTTTTTGTGAGGCTCAGAATTACTTTTAAAAGGCTCTTTATCAATCTGGTTGTCACGTTCCGTCATTTGAGTTAACACGGAGCATACAAAGAACTGCAAGGCAATTTCCAGTTCAGAACATTCACAAAGAGATACAAGCTCAAGCGGACTACCACCACACGAGGCTTTGATATGTATGAGAATCTCTCTTGTCTGTTACTGTTACGTAATATATGAATTGGTTGTGCTTCGCACGAACAGGCTTGAGAAGCAATCATAGTTTGTACTAGTTGCCAATAAGAGGGAATTTTTTAAGCTTTTCATTAAAAGGATATTAAGAAGTGGGATATGTATATAGGCTATATTGGTGACGATCATAACGTCATTTTTCTTTCTTGTTTTTTAATTATTCGAAGCTACAAATAGCACAGTAGTAGAACAATATGTATATAGTGAATGAACGTATATAGTGAATGACTCAGCGTAAGTTCGTAAGCATATGTGAAACCTTCGTTCGTACCAATAATATTATATTCGTGATATTATTGTGGCAATGTTTATTTGCAATTTACAGTAATTGGTCATATTCTGAAACAATGCAAAGTTCTTTAAAAAAAATCTCTAAGTTTGTGATATCAGTATAATATGCATAATAAGCAGGGACATAGCTAGGGAGGGGCACGGAGGGGCACCGCCCCCCCCAAATCTTGGTTTGGCCCCCTCAAATATTTATTTAAAATTATGTTACAAATTGTTTTTATCCGACAATAAATGAAAAAAATTATCCATAGTAAACTGAAATTATTCATACTTCTAAGAAAAGGTTATTTTTAAAACCCATTTATAAGCTATTTCTTAAACATTAAGTGAACGGTAATGTGAGTTTAAGATCAGTAACTTTGGGGCTGGGAGTCGTCATTTTTAACATTGCTAGGTTCTTCCAGCCCATAGTGATTCCAGCCTTATAGTCGCCTTGAGGCACCAAGGGCTAAAAATCTATACGAATGCACTTTTTATAACCGACTAACAAGTAAAGGGTCCAAATGGATGAGTTGAGATGCAGGATGAGACTTAGTGCACCTGATAGAGTATGTGAAAATATTTTTATGTGCAAAATTATAGTGGCTGAGCGCCATAAGGAACGGAGGGGGAGGGGGTCAAATTTGGTGGGAGAAGGGTATGTTATGTTATAGAAATATATAAAATAAACTGTTGAATTGTAAAAATAGTGAAAGATAGACAATTCAAACAGTGGTACTTTCACATATTGAAAAGAGAAAAATGGGCAAAGTAGATCAGAAACCTCCGCCGCTATTTTGCAATCTGTCATTTTGAAATATGTGATATTTTTTGAAATGGAAAGGTACTCACGTGATATATCAATTAGGGCCAACATGTTTTTAAACAGTCAATTATGAACTTTAGTGATCGTTATCTGTACTTATTTGGAAAATTTAGGACCATCTTTATAGTTATTTACGAAAATTTAGGAGAATGATGACAACATTGTGAACGCATTCGTCAGAAAATTCTGCAAGGAAAATATATCTGTAATTGGTGGTATTCAAGCATGTCATCTTAAAACAAAACTGTTCTTGATGAAGGAGGCAATGGAAGAGTGTGCTACGCAATTCGAAATAGATTTTCCTGAATATGAATTCGTTATTGTAAAAATTACGTAGTATCTCTTATGGAGAAAGAAATTACAAATATCTCGGACTTGCGAGCTGTTCTGCCCAAGGCAATTTTCCCCCAAATTACGAATTTGCTGGAAATAGCCTTGACGCTACCTGTGTTATCAGCTTCTTGTGAGTGTTCTTTCAGCGTGCATAAAACTCTCAAATCCAGTGGCGTATTTACGATTTTGTTTCGGGGACTTTGCTAACTTTAGTCCTGGAAATATTAAAATTCTGCAAGATATGTCATTTATTTTAATATAGTAAATAAAATTTCGTGGGGAAGGCTTAAGCACAGAGCCCCTAAATACGCCACTGATCAAATAATATCTTCGTTATAAGTCTGGTCAGGACAGAACATCAGCATTAGCCGCAATTGAAATAGAACAAAAGATAGCCCCTAAGCTTGAAGAAGATAAAATTATTGACATAGGCCTATTCAGAAAGTCGTCGCAGATGCGCTACAGTTTGTGTCCAGCAGGTAATTTGTAAATGCAATGCGGCACAACATTGTCAGGTGGATGCAAGAACAGCATAAAAAGTGGTGGTGTAACATTAGACCAATATTTTACCAATTACTATTGTATATGTACTTCGTTGATTAGATTTTTTATGCTTACGGACGTTCAAGTATTGTAGGCCTCTTTAATATTCATATGTTTGAGACGCACGGAAGACGTTAACGATTTTGTGAACAATAAAAATGTACTAATATATAAAGGAAGTCAAGAGCTTTAATAAATGCTAAAGTTTGTTAATGGTTATTAAATTTACATAATAGTCAGTTGAAATATTGAAGTTTATTAGTCTAGTATAGGCTATAGTGTTTCTTTAACTATGTAGAATATTACATTTTAACGCAAAAATATGTATTGAGAGCCTGTGTGTTCAGTTTAGGGAACCTCATGAAAATCAAGTCACTTTTTAGGGTAGTTACTGTATTACCTGTTACCTATTACTTGTTACTATATTATTTGTAACTATTTTTATCAAGCTACAAAGTATATAAAGCTACAAGGCAAAAATGTACAGTATATATAAATGTATCAAAAAGTAATTATATGAAGTATTGCGTTTTTTAATGTTCTAGTTGGATGTCCTTGCATAAGTAAACAGCACTACTAATACATAGTTTTTAAATTATTGTTTCATTATCGCATTTCGTAGGAGAGGTTCACTTTTCTTTTCTAACACCCTAAAGAGTAGTTAAAGTTTAACTTCAAACAATTTACTGGTGAGTTCTCCATACGATGTTTTCGTGTTGATTATCCGCGGTTGCCGCGCCACCCGATTCAGAGAATTATCGTGAGTACACAATATAATACACACACACACACATATATATATATATATATATATATATATATATATATATATATATATTCATATATATATATATATATATATATATATATATATAATATGGTTTATTTCATTTGCAAATGTGGCCTCCCCAAACTCAGAACTCTGGCTACGTCCCTGATAATAAGCAAGGCACAGATTGCTGTGAAATGTTATATTTTTATTCTGGAATCTTTCTATACGGTATATATGGCTAATTACATATAAACACACTTCTGACTCTTCTGAACACGAAAATACGGTTTTTGTTAGTCTCCATTATCTTTAGGTCATATTTAAGCTCGAACTTATACAAAACCATATTTTCGGTAATTTTAGGCGAGTTCCGCTTATTCCTCAGAAGAATATTTGCCAGTGTTGTCAATGAGATTATTTAGAACTTTTTTTAAAAGAGGTATTTGAGCTTGTGTAACGCAATTTAAAGAAATACTGTTCAGTGTAAGGGTTAACTTTTGTTGTTGTTGTTTATTTGACGTAGCATAAAACAACTTGAAACTAGAAATCACCACTTCAGCTTCGGTCTCCTTCCCTAAAAAATGAAATCATTCAGCTTTACGCCCCACGATTATGCCGGCTAGGCTAAAGGAGACGGTGACGACGAAAAATGAATGCAATAGTAGAATGAATAAAGTGTGAGGAAACGGGAGAACCCTGAGAAAACCCACGCACGTGGTGTTTATTCACCACAAAGTCCACTTGGCGCGAGCTGGGATAGAACCAGGGACCCCGCACACCAGAGATGAACGTTCAATCACTGAGCCCCGCGGCCCACTTTGCTCCCTTGGAGTCCCACTATGTTTCTTTATTACATATTGGTGGAAAATATTTCTATCCTCTTCCAGGGGAAAGTTTAAATACACGAGGGATAAGAGGAGGGATGCAAAAGTACTGGTAATGACATTAAGCGCAGTCAAACATATGATTTACTTCTGGGTCACCCAGTTAAATTATCACTGGTTCTGTGACAAGACCCACCCTTTTCTAAACTTTGAGCGTAAGTATATTTTGCAAATATGGGTAACTATTTCGTACTTATCGAAAGTGTTTTGGATCTGAAAGAACCTGACATCAGTTTAGTTTCAAGACGCTTAAATGCAGTAGTGTGAAGTTGTATGGTTTTAGGTTATGTTTTGCCATTTCTACAACATAAATACATGCATATTTCAGAAGTTTTTAAGATCATACATATCCGATCCTAATGATCAACCTGTCTTTTGAGTTATCTTAATTAAGTAACATATTTGACTTCTTGGGAAACTGGTATCATTAGCTCAGGCCTATAGTAGTTTCAGCACGACCGTCAGTGGTAATTTAATATTGTAATTCCATATTTAGTAATCAAGCATAAGTAGTGTTCGTTCAAAAGGATAAATTGAATAGCTTCAGCAGCGGTTATATCATGAAGTTCAAGACGTTACAAAACATCAGTAATTCGAACGTTTGTTGATGATGTTGATTTGAACATGTGGTAATTCTCAGGTGAGAAACTTGTTCTGCTTTGGATATCACCTGGTGGTAGTCGACGACTTAAATTACGTCATTTCCTTGTGAACCAGTGCCTGCTAGGCTGTGATAGGAGTAGACGCAAAACACACGTCACGTGGTAATAACAAGTGTTTTTCAGTTGCAGTACACATGAAAACAAACTCAGCTTGCGTATTACTGGTCATGAGCATGCATTCTACTCCTATTCCGTAGTGGTCTGTTTTTCTTCCTATAGAATAAACTTGTAATAACTGATAATAGTAAGTCTCTCTCGGTTGTAGAAGAAAAGTGTATTATTATATTCCTTTACTAAAATCATACAATTGTAATGAGCTTTCTGGTTGCAGAAAAAAGTTAGAGCTTCATTATTGTTACTGAATCTTTATTATAAATACACACTGCATATACAGGGTGTTTAAAAACAACATCGACAAGGTTTCGGAGGTGATTCCTGACATCAAGATAAGACAAAAAGTATGGACCAACCAGGGTGCACAAATGCTTCCTTTCGGAGTTATAGGCTGCCGAAAACGTGAAAAAAATGAACTTTAATTGTCCATAGCTCCAAAACTATGGAACCTACCGTTGTCATTTAGAAACTAAATGTGCACTATGCAAAAATACATGTTTCAGAATCTTAAGGTACTCACCCAACGATTTTTATAGAGGGAGTTTCGCTGTGGGCATATAATTGGAAGTACTCTCCAACCAACTGTATAAAAATTGTTGCGAAAGTACCACAGGATCCTGAAACATGGATATTTGGATAGGGCACATACCAGTTCGTAAGTGAAGTCTTGACCCGACTACGGTAAGTCCCGTAGTTTTAGAGCTATGGATCTTTAAACTTCATTTTTTTTTCATGTTTTCGGCAGCCTATAACTCCGAAAGGAAGCATTTGTCACCCAGGTTGGTCTATACTTTTCGTCTTATCTTGGTGTCACGAATTATCTCCCAAACGTTGTCGGTGTTGTTTTGAAACACCCTGTATATATATATATATATATATATATATATATATATATATATATATATATATATATATATATATATATATATATATATAATACAGTGAAACCTCTCTAAAGCGGACAGCCGTGGGGAATCAAAAATTGTCCGCTATAGAGAGATGTCCGCCTTAGAGAGGTTTCAATATTTTCTTACGTAAATTAATAAACAAGGTAATACGCAATTCGAAAAAAAAAAATTGCATGAATCACGTATTTATCAATATTACCAAAATGTTACTGTACCTGCATTATCTTGCGCCATCCAATTCGAGGCACAACATGGGAATAAGATGTTATAGTTCTCTGCACTTTACACTTATCGCTACTTACTACGTTTTCGGTGTGTTGTTTTAATTTGTGAGTTAATTGCAGTCCAGCAATGACTTTTTTTTTTAAAAAAAAGACAATATGCGTACCCGTGGTCAAAAATACCAAACTTGTCTTCTGTTTGGTTAGAGATTCCAGCGGAACAGTAGAATGATGTGTCATTCCAAACAGTGGACAACTGTCAATCACTTTTGTTTCTGAAGCAGGTTGGGTGGGAGTAGAATGCAAGCAAAGGATATAAGGGTGTTGTGAAACAGAGACCCTTCCTCGGGTTGCTGAACAGACAGTTGAGGAGGCAAAATGTTGTCACATCCACATGTTCTTCCTGGGTGACATACGTATGAATTACTAAAAGTGTATTTTTACTGCGCTTTCCAACTTGTTTCTAGAGAAAGTGTCCGTAATACGGAGATAAATAATACCTATAAAAGACAAGAAAGACTGTCCGTGTCCGCTTTAGAGAGGTTTGCCAATGTGTATTTTCCTATTACATTGTTTGGGGATTACAAAATATGTCCGTTATGGGAGATGTCCGCTTGATAGAGGTGTCCGTTAGTAGAGGTTTCACTATATATATATATATATATATATATATATATATATATATATATATATATATATATATATATATATATATATATATATATATATATATATATATATATATATATATATCAATGTTTAACCTCAAACTGAGTTTAACAAGTTCGTTGTTTCCAAGTACTTCGCCCAAGATGTTGGTGAATCTTTATTATAAATACACATTACATCTAGTTAACATACCACATCTCTGTGTACTTATACGCATAATCTCACGCCAATCAGAAAACACAATCAACCTAACTTTGGTTTTGCAACGCACTTCGTAAGCCGTTTTGGACCTTCGCAAGCCTTTTCGATTTTTGATGAACTTGAGACTTCCATGGAATCGATTGAGCCCTTGTTTTTGGATCGTATTCGTACTTTCCCTTTTCCTTCCTCTTAGACCCGTGCCGAGGGTACACAACAGAACTCAACATAGTCACTCCTCTACATCAATGTTACATGTGAAATTAACAGTCCTCCAGGCTAACATCATGGGCCACGACGTGACACAAAGTATGACCAACCTGCGCTACGTACATAGCCCGAAAACAAAGAAGGTCGGATACTTTTCAGCATAAAACTAACTTCAGTTCGAGGTGTTGAATGTTAATCCAATTCGACATGAAAAAATGCACACAATAGAAAAAATGATCATAGACACATTGAATTAATAAAACGTAGTAATATGCCAAGTGATTAAGTAATGCACAAAAAAAGGAGATAATATTTTTTTTTCTGACGAGGAAAATCAGATGGAACTAAGACTGTAAAAGCATTGGACGTTTTAAATGGTTTTCTATAATCATTAGATCCATTTCTTCATTTTACGTCATCGAAAAATTTTCTATTTTTTCTTTATGTGCATTTTATGAAAGCACTTTGTTTTTTAATGTAGAGTTATTATTTTATTTTTTGTTACATGATGTCACAATCAGTTCTTGAATGAGATCTGTCGTAATTTCACAGTCTAAAACTATTGTAATTTACAAAGATCACCTGAATGTTATATTGTACGCGCAAACTCCTGAGCATTTTTGGTTGCATAATAGAGTAGGATGTATTGTAGCAAGTAGATAACAATAACTTCGGTAAAATTATATGCTTTTTCAGTAAATTGATACGCTACAAGAAAAATTATGTCAAAATATTGTATTATAATCGGGTTTACATGTCTCTACAAAGTTCCAATGATCTACGTAGTTAGTGTGTAGGTGCGTGAAATTTAAGTTTGATCCAACCGAACAAGAGAAGAACCCAAGCTGGAAATCATTCTTTTAGAACTTGGATACGAATTATAAGTGCAGGTTATTGATAACAACGTACAACCTATGGAATGAGAAAGTGTGAAAAAGCTGGGAAAACTGAAAAGACATCGATTTTGTTTACCACTTTCTCAGGTAGTATGTTACCGGAACAGGGATTATTGACACGATAAGTAATAGTTGTACTACTGAGCTGCCATGTGCAGCCTTATATCAAGAAATATCCATGTCTATTTCTCACTTGATGGTGCATCAGTGAGATCAATAGCGGGTTGTTTCTATTATTCGACTCTGCCCAATTCATATTCGTCAGATTTGAGAATCATGAATTAGGAAGTGACGTTTAGGAATTAAATAAGATATTTCTTAAATAATTTCTGCATAATGTAGCCCGATATAAAATCACAGTTTTTACCTTACTACTAGCATCTATCATTTTAGAACTTCAGTTCTGTCGCTGACATAAAGCTTTCACTATTAATCTCAAAATGCCGTTTCATTTGCTGTCATTTTGATTTCTCTTATTTCTAACGCAGCCATCAGGGTAAAAGAACTTATACCTGTCATTCTTCCTATCGTAATATCTTTTGTACACGCAGGTAGTCCATGCAGTTTAACACCTGTTGTCTATTTACCTGTTTCTTGGTTCACACATTCGTTTACAACGAAGAGTATTTCATCGATATAAATTCTGTTGCATAGTTCGTACATAGCTGTGATTTGGGCGAAGGAAGCATAAAGTCAGTTAAGTCATATACCATGTTGTATATGACTTTATATATATAAAGGGCCGAATCCAGCATTTTCTGACGGCGGCGTGCCAGTAACTACCAGTACATTTGAATCAAATTTAAATGTTGTAAATGCGTATAGACATCTGTGGTGTGTATGAGGAATTGACTTGAACTATTATTTTTGCAAAGCTCCTCTTTCTTTTAGCCCGAAACGGAAACATGACATTAAATTTTACGAAAGTATTGCTGTTTCCACTGCTAGCTTCTCACTTTAGATAGTGTATATTCACAACGGAGGGGGGGTGCACGTGCTCCGGTAACCCCCTAAATCCGGCCATATATATATACTAACTGAACCTGCGCTCTTTACACAGCGCATCATTATGAGCATGAATCTACTTATTATTTCTCACATCTGTGCATGTCCTTTACAGACGCAAGTGAAAGACGTCTTGATAAAAATCAGCAAGAGATACCGTAAAGGGGAGATATTTTCGATTACTTTTTCAACATCTCACACCATTTGCAAGATTTGAACATACTTCCGGTTTGAGTTTTTAATTCATGTATGATCAGTGTTTTCTTTCTTTTTGCATGCAGTATGTAATAAGCAAATACATTACACATACAATTAATTATAATGTCAGCGATATATGGTGTTCATTAGGCAAAACACTCTAAACAATAAAGATTCAACTTAGACTGAGAGCTCCCTCGTGGCTTAGCGGTTAGCGTACGCGCCTTTGGCGTGGGAGACCCGAGTTCGATTCTCGGCGGGAGCTCATGTGGTTCGGATTCCACGTTAATCAATAGGTCCACGTCTCATATAGCTTCGCTGCTGAAAGGGACGCTAAACTAAAAGCAACTCAACTCAACTCAACTTAGACTGGAGAATGGTTATCCTTCGTTTTTCATTATAATTTGACCATAAACAAAACGCCTGAGAGGTATGCAGCCCATTATACAATGGTGTTGTGTTGGAATGTATAATGCGTAGGATATGATGCTTTATTTTTATTTCAGCACTTCTAGTATACCTATAAAAATGTAACAATGAAATAATGTTTTTTTTTTTTTAATTTTCAACTAGAACTGGACAATCTACGCAAAATTTGCAATCAATCAGTGAAAACGTAATCTATCTTCGTTTCCGAGATTTCATTGTCTAAAGGATTGGCCATAAACATATAAACGTCCACAAACTTATAGTTTAAAAGAACTCCAAAGATGACAGCACAATTTTCCATTGATTTTGGAGAAGGCTTATTAAAATATAAAGGCTTTGAACAATATTTTTTAAAAAATAAACTTTATGAAAAAGATCTATTTAAATAATTTATTTAAAGCGCACACCCTTTAAAATATTTGTCTTTGTTAAACGTGAAATCACAAATAACCGTAAATCAAAGGTTTGAAATCAAAAGTTAGAGGTAAGAGCTGAGGCGTTTTTATTGCTATTGTAGCATTTTAATAGATAGCTATTATTATTGTTTATATGTTTATAGCCAATTCATTTCGACAGTGAGACCTCGGAAATTACAAGCTGTAGAAACGTGCCGTTTTCGCTGATCGATCCCAAATTTTGTGTATATTTGCCAGTTATCATTGAAATTTTCAAAAACCTGGCAGTAATTTTCTATTCAGCATTTTAGGGGCTTAGGGAAGCGGGTTGACAGTCATTGTAGGCACTTTGCGTTTACCTGAATGAAAAAAACCTGCAACTTAAAAGTCAGGTAGAGCCGTATGAGACGTACTCAGATATGAATTTAGAAGAGGAAATAATTCATTTGACATAATCTATCACTATCTAAGTTTGCCATAAACTCATCCCAACATCTCTATAGTAAAATGTTACGTTTATATGTTTTATCTATAGTAATTCTCTACCTTTGTAAATCCTCCCGTCCTGCACCTGCATAAATATAGTAAGGAAGTGAGATGACTCATGCTTATTAGAATGATGGGCTATGTAGATAGCACAGGTTCACCTAATCTTTCTTTAAACTACATTCGGTTTACTTCCGTCAATAACCTGTTTCGTTGCTGAGTTTCAGTAGCTTTCAAACTCCTAAATTCATATCATTTCAGGTGTGTATATAGGTGTCTTAATATGGTAAATGCTTATTTTTGTATATCTTGTTTAAGGAGGGGAGGTAAAACCCGGAATCCATTTTGCGTACAGCATTGCTGATGCTTCAAACCATTCTTGGTTAACATATGCATCAATAGAAGAGATTGGATATGATTTTGAATTAAAGATGTTTGTGTTTATTTAAATGCGTCTATACAATGTTCGTTATCGTTTCGAGTTCCTGATTGTGGCGTCTTTGGTATAAGTACAGACTTTTTCTGTGTATTATAACCTTATCTTTCCAGGTTACTACAAATATTTCGTTGGTTGAGGTAGATTTTGTTTACAATACCTACTTATTGCTTACAATAGATTTTGTTTATTATACAAACTTCTACGAGTTTCGTGTTTGATATCTTAATTCATAAGTCTTACAAGGTACATTCGCGAAGTGTCCCCTCGGGATTCGTCTAAAATTTATTTAAATGCAAAGTTCTCAGCGGCCCAAAGTGTATTGTACTAATTTTAGCGGCCCATATGGGTAATTTGCATATTTATGGGCCTTCATATATCCGGAATTCATACACTACTATAACGCTTGGTCACAAAATTGCTTTTAGTTTCTTCAGATGTAACTGAATATGAACGTAGGCATATGTAAAACAAATTGGATCAAGTACTGCTTCTCTGACACGTATCATCCACACCAGCCGCCATCTTGGATCCGCCATATTGGATTCAACTTTCGGTTTTTCATGAGAAGGGAAGATGGAGCCCTCCAAGTGAGGCTCCTGTCGGGGCCTTATGCCTCCCAGTTCGAGACTGTCTAAAATAATGTTGGTCCTTTGGTATTGCCAAGCTCAAAGATGTGCTAATTGAGGGTAAGAACTCAAATTTCACGATCGATTTTCAGTAGAACAATGTGGTGTAGATTTCACGTTAAACTATAGATATAAAAACTGTAAACTGTATATAAACCTCGGCTTTAATAAAGAGTTATAATCCAAACAAGTAAATGAATTCAAAGTTAACAATAATGTCACTTCTGAACAAAAAGGCAGTTGGTATTGAATTATGTCCATAGTGAGGACTTTTGTCCTAATTCCAGAAAATTATCTTTCACATATGTTTCTGAAAAAAAGGTTTTCTATGAGAGAGTAATTTTACCATGCTAATGAGGTGTTCGTCATATGTGAAGGATTCTTTCAGCTTAAAGTACAAGTGAAGTAAAAGAGCCTGTAAATTCACTGAACATAGAATATTTAAAAATAAATAAATAAATAAATGGACACCAAGAAAAAATTCTATTGATACAAATAAATTGTGTATTACTTTATTGTGTATTGTCACCGTCATTATGGATTAATTGTTCTGAGAGTTTAAAGTGACATTTTGTGGTTCCTTTTCAGTGGTATAGCATGTGGGTGGAGTATTTTGGCAACAGCGCAAGCTTGAGTACTACTTCGACTATCGATCTAGCACTCGAAACTCTCTTCCACATCTTATCCTTTTAGCTTTGGATAGCGGACGTACTATACGAAAGAGAGAAGATGGAAGAAAAAGAAAGAATAAAATGAACGAGAATCGAATGCGCGCGAAAGTGAAAGTAGAATGTTCTAGCGTATACATTCATGTGGCCAAGGTATTTAACAGAGATATGAAATGAAATATCTTCCAATAGGAGGACGACTTTTTTTAAAAATTTGTCCTTGTTTTCTTTTTCCTACTTATTAAATATGTATAATTTTGGTCCATATAATTGAAAAATAGTAGTTCGTATTGCATTTTTTAGTTCACAGTGCAGTAATGTGGAAAGCTACATAAAATTGTGTAATTTTTTTTGATGTTTATGCCATCTTTACATTCTTTGGATCAAGACTGCGCCACAGAAATTCCATAAAGTCTTAATTCCGTAAGATATCAAATGGACATTACTTCAGACAAAAACTAGAGAACTTTCAGTCAATGGAGTCCCACTACTTTTAACAAATGGATTATTTCGACCGTAATTTCAATTAGGGTGACTAACTAAAAGTAAAGGTGATATATTTGTGGCTCCTCTGAAAATTGATTGACTGGTAAAATTTAAACTTACAGTTGCTCAAAAAAGAGTTACCTAAAATTCGCTGAATTTAAGTTTTGTTCTCTCTCTCTCTTTCTTTATATATATATATA
The DNA here is from genome assembly GCF_964235325.1 of Thermobia domestica. Lineage (NCBI taxonomy): Eukaryota > Metazoa > Arthropoda > Insecta > Zygentoma > Lepismatidae > Thermobia > Thermobia domestica. The sequence goes on along the minus strand of NC_137454.1, from coordinate 141,730,823 downwards.
TATATATATATATATATATATAGACAGATAGATAGATAGCCTATGCTTGCCATTCGCCCCGCTTTCAGAGTGTAATTCCGGTCTCCCACCCGGTTGCCGAAATGTCCCGATCAGTGTAATAGTACAGAACCCGTTGTGCGCAGAGCTTGTAACGTACATAGCATAATTCTTTTTACCTTAATAACAACAATTTCTTCGGCGTCCCACATGGAGCTAGATACATAATGCTGCCATTGCAAAAAATAGAGACTTGACATATGGTAGTTACTCCAGTATTATAAACTATATCTAGCTCCATGGGCGTCTCATAGCAAAACAGTAGGGAATTTACGTATGCTATGCTGCATGCAGTTTCTCCTGTATATATTTAACTCCATGACTTTGGCCCATTCCAAAAAAGGAAGAGGAGGAGGAGGAAGCGTTAATTGTCTGTGTTCAGTGTTCTATTAATGGTTGTGATAATGTGAATGTCATGCTGCTACAGTAGTTAAGATTTGTGTTATGCTTTCACATGTCTGTACATTTTATATGCAAGAATGTCAAAAAGATCGTGTAAGTTTTCCGAGAGCTTGCAAAGTGAATTTCAACTGAAATGCATGGTCTTCAAAGTTAATTTCACAGATTTTTGAACCTAAATTTTCCTTAGGAAAAACAAAATGTGAAGCAGTTGTGATAAATGTAATAGCACCTTTGGCATTGGAGGAGCTACATGAAGTTTTATAGAAAGCAAGCTTTGTTGCACTAAGTATAGATGCTTCAAACAGGAAAGAAATAAAAATTTTACCTATTGTTGTACGGTATTTCAAACACGAATTTGGGATCCAGGTTAAGCTGTTGAATTTTAAACCCGTTGCAGGTGAAAGTGCAGCGATATTGTTAAATCATCATCATCTCAGTCATCAGGGAAAATAACTTGGAACACAAAATTGTTTGATTTTTTGGTGACAATTGTAATACGAACCTTTGTACATAATTCTATTTGAACAGCGGCTAATGTCTTTCCTATTGAATTGGAAGCATTAGTAGTTAAAATTTATAAATACTTTTACATCTACACTGTACATATGACACAGTTGAAAGCTGAACATGCTGAAATAGAATATCGTAAGGTTTTGCAGCATGGGAATACAATATTTATTTCACTGAAGCCAGCAGTTGAGAGAATTTTGCAAATTTCTGAAGGCCTGAAAGAGTATTTTAACTCACAACAAATGTGTCCAGCATTAATAAAAAAAAAATAAATAAATAAATAAAAATAAAATTTAAAAAGAAACTTTTGATGAACGAGGTGAGATGTACCTATGGTTTGTTCACTGTTTTAGCCATGGAGAGAGATAAATCAAGTGCCACTGATGTTGCAGGTGTACTCCAAAAATTGAAAGAAAATCTGAAAGAAAGAAGAAATTGTAATTTTGTTCGTGTTGGTGAAAAAAAAAACCTTTGAAAATATGAAAGAAAAAAGTCAGCTAGTTTATATCACCATACAAAATGATTTCAAGGTATTCTATGATCAGGGTAGGCCTATATCTTACATAGAACTTTGGGAGAACAGTTTTGGTGATGCCAATGACTTTACCTGGATAAACGAAAATATCTGTTGGGATAATATAGAAATAAGCACAGAAAAGATAAACAAAAATGTTGGTAGAGCTATGTTAAATATAGATAAACTTTTTGACGAAGTTGTCGTTGCTAGAAAATTTTGGACTTCTAAAGTGAAAACCTGGGAAAGAGAAGAGAAAGAAAGCGACAAAAAGCTGTCGAGTGAAGAAAAATGGATAACAACTCTTCAGTCATGCTAAGGAAAACGACATCCCAGTGCAATCTTCAGCTGATAGTTCAGTACATCTTTCGTCAGCTCCAGTAGAGAGAGTTCTCTCGTTATGAATAACGCTTAGGCAGATGACAGAGGTTTGATGTATTGATGTTGCTGTAAAGTAAATTTTGGTCTTACCTGAAGCAAATTTTATAAAATAAAAACAAAAAAGGACATATTGAGAAAGGTACAGTCAAGTAAAAAATATGAGTAGTTTAAAAGACAATCTTATGGCACTGCTGTATTGCATATCTGTAGCCGACAGATAGATAGTCTGCTGCAAGCTTGCTTGAATTTGGCCAAATGGCTGGCAAGCTCTTTGGAATTAGCAGTAATTGGAGATCATATTGTATAGACGTATCCAATACTTGTAATAGAAAAAAGTAGCAATGTAATAAACATTGAGGTGTATTTAATCCATCCTTTTTGGTGTCCCGGTTAGTCAAAAAAAAAAAAAAAAAAAAAAAAAAAAATTAGGGCAAGCACACACACACACACACACACACACATATATATATATATATATATATATATATATATATATATATATATATATATATATATATATATATATATATATAAGGATGTGATAGAATACCTGACATAGGGCACAAATAAATTTCAGGGATAAAAGGCTACAGTTAATCCATTAGCTTAACACTAATTAACGTATTTATTTTCTTTGGTTTAGCTACTCACTAACTTCTAGTCTTAATCCATAATGAAAGTGGATCTTTCTCAATAAACTTAGCAAATTGCACAGCAGTGTAGCCAGAAATTTTGTCTTTTGGGTGGAATGGCATACGGTGATTAGCTCCGATTTTTTTTTTTTAAATAGTCTTCTAAGTTTCTGATCATTGTTAGTTGATTGGCTAAGAGCTTAGAGTCCCTTTATAGCCATAATTTAAGGTGGAAGGCGCGCGCCAGCCGCAAGACCAATGGGAAGGCCTTGTGACAGTTCTGTACCATATTGAGCCAATTACGAATTATATCACATGTTGTATTTTGTTTGTACTAGTACGAAAACAGAATGGAACGCATTGTTGGCTCGATACGTTAGTTGTGAGTGGGACTCTATGATACTGTATATAAAATAATTTACGTATTATTTTTCTTGTTTGTTGATTATGTAGTAATGTGTATTTATTTAATATACAAGTTTGATTAAAGGTAATCGATACCACATCTGACCAATATTAAATTTTGACTTTACAGAAATGTAGTTTTAGGATTTGTATAACAACAAATATTAATTTGATTTTAGTGATCTAAAATAAAATTGTGTGTACATATAGAATAATTGACAATTTAATGGAAACACACATAGTTGTTAGTAGTCAAAGTTGTCAACGATTAGACGAGATAGTAGCACCATGCTGTTAGTGGTAATCCGTTAGGACACATTGCGTACTAGGTGAGCAGCAGTAGAAAGACAGTTGGAATGTGTTGAACAGACGGTGATAGTGTACAATGAGCAATCTTTCTGATTTCCGAAAAGGGCATTGGACATATTGCTGGCGCTTGTTTGTGTGGTGCCAGCGTGACGAAAGTGACAAGTGTGTTTGGTACCTCGCAGGGGCAGCGTCGAAGGTGATCATGGGCTACAAAACTCACGGCAGGATTGGCGAAGAGGAACAATGGTCGGAAGAAAAGCCCCAGTGAGAGAGAGGTTTGAAGTAAATTATCACTCCGTGTCACTGCGATGCAGGTGGCGGAGAACCTGGAACAGCACCTCCCACAGCCTGTAACGACGATTATAGTCCGTTACGAGTTACACGATATGGACATGAAGGTTCGGGTTGCTCGGGCGAAACCGTTGAGAACGGACCATAACGCTTAAGCACGACGCCAATTATCCCTGAACATCAACATGAACCGCTGATGACTGACGTATGATACAGTCGGATGAATCACCATTCGTCTTGTTTTAAACCACGGGTCGTGTTTATATATCACGGATACCCAAAGAAGTGTATGATCCGCAGTGTCTCCGCGCAAACGGAAAATATGACGGTGACTCTGTGATGCTATAGGTCTTAATAAACCTGGTTGCCAGTAAGTTTTGTGCTGACACTTATGGGTCACGTCACTGCCTGTGATTATTTCACCATTTTAGGGAACTATGTGCATCATATGGTCCAGATGCTATTCCCGGGCATTGATATAATATTTCAGGATGATAGTGCGTCCTTTCACACAGGTAGAATTGTTACGTTGTTGTTTGAGGAACATCGGAATGAGGTTCAACACTTCCTCTGAACATAACTGGACATCTGTGGTCCGCGGAAAATTTTACTGAAGATGTGCCCAATCTATAATTATTTTGTAAAAATGTATTTGTATTCATAGGAATTAAACTTTTAACATTGATTTAAAATAAACCTGAAGGCTTATTTTATTCACTAGAAACAGGAGCCTTAAAAACCTACGAATTGCTAAGTAATCAACAAACTATAGTACTCGCGCCGAGTCGTGAAGCTTGACCTAGATCTCCCTATTTCACCATCCAATAGAACGCGAGGGTGTGTTCCGGTCGTCAACCCCCCCCCCATCAAATTTTGTCAGTGTCTTTTCTCGTGCTACACGGAAAACATCTTCCGAGAGTACAGTGTTGTCGGATTGGCGTCAAATTCCGTTTTCTTAATTCTTTTTTGTTGTGTTATATTTTCGTTGTTACTATTTGTGCTATTGTTACCATTTTAGAATAGTTGTTACAATAATTATTGTTGTGCAGTGTTGTGCAGTGTACAGTAATTTTTAAATGCCTTTTTTATATACTCGTTTACTATGGCTTCAAAGTTTGGCAACATAGTTGGTGAATCTCAGCTGTTCGACGTTTCCCCAAGCGTGCGCTCGGGAAGCGGCTCCACGAATTGTACCGAAATTTTCCGATGTGTTGGAGCTCAAGCAAAATATTTCTATGATTGGTTTAAAGCCCAAGCTTCACGACTCGGCGCGAGTACCATAATTCACTTTATCCTTGTAATGACAGTGTTGTTCTATCCCAGGAACCTGATAGTAGTAAGAGAAGGTAGTCTCGTTTAGGGTGGCACAGTGGCACAGTACTCATCTTTAGTGTGAGAGGTCCTTGAATCGATGTCAGGCTGTGTGAGTTTGTGGTGGACAACATCGTGTCCAAAGGTTTTTCTCGGCGATTCTTTCACTTCATCCTATTTTCTTATACTGTCATAAATATTCACTTTCATTAATCGTCCGTCTCCTGGAACCTAGAGCATTAACCGTCGAACTAAAATTAAAAGATTTTATTTAATTTCATAGTATTCTTTAATGAGTTTTTTTTTTTCGGAATATTCCAGAGAATGAATCAAATAAACCATATTTTGTGAGTTTTATTGAGTGTATTTAGTATTATTATTATATCGTCTTTTGTATGACAAGTTGAATACAATTGACCATACAAGTAAGTTTAGTGTAAATTTAAGTTAATGGTGTTAAAATGATCCGTGGCATTATAAAATTATATAATTTTATAAATTCTTTTATACGAGGGCTAGTCAAGAAAGACTTGGACTGATTTTTTTTCTAGGCAATTTATTATTACTCAGCAACAGGCACATGATCCTTTTCAAAGTAGTCCCCGCCCATTTGAATGCACTTTTTCATTCGAGTCTTCCAGTCCTCAAACACGTGTCGCAGGCCATTCTTTGAGAGGTCCTTCAAAACCGCCTCCGATGCCTTCAGAACCTCGGAATTATCGGAGAAGCGGCGTCCACGCAGTCTGGATTTTAGGGCAGGGAATAGAAAAAAGTCGCACGGTGCGAGATCTGGGCTATACGGTGGGTGTGGCACACAGTTGATATTGTGCTGATGTAGGTATTCGAGGACAGCATGTGCCACGTGTGGTCTCGCGTTGTCATGGTGAAGTCTCCAGCCGCCATTGCGAAGGTTAGGTCGTTTCTTCGCAACGTGCTGCCGTAAGGTCTGAATGACTGACACATAATATGTTGCAGTTACAGTAGTGCCGGAGGGAACAGCATGCTGATACACCATACCAAGATGATCAAAGAACGAGATCACCATCACCTTGCCTGCCGACTTCACAATCTTTGCCTTTTTTGGTGTGGGCGAACCTGGTGTCTTCCACTGCGTACTGGCTTGCTTGCCTTCAGGATCGAAATGATGAAGCCATGACTCATCGCCGGTGTCAATTGACTCCATATAGGCGTCTCCACCATCCTCAAACCTTTGCAACAGCTCCCTGCAAGTCTCCACTCGAACGGCCTTCTGCTCTGGTGTCAGGAGTCGCGGAATCCTTCGCGCACACACTCGGCTCATGTGGAGGTGGTCATGCAAAATTTTGAAGGCACTGCCATGAGATATGCGTAGTGCGGCTGCCAGATCGTCGATACTGATGCGGCGATCTTCTCTAACAATGACTGCTGCCGTGTTAATGTTCACCTCAGTAACAGCTGACGCTGATACACCTGGTCCACCAGCTTTCGTGATTGTCATTCGGCCCTCTTTAAACTCTTTGAACCACCAGAACACGGTACTTCGTGGCAGAGCGTCATCTTTGTAGGTTGCTCTCAACATTCCTAGAGTTTCTGTTGCACTTTTCCCCAGGCGATAGCAGAACCGTATAGCTGCAAATTGTTCATCTCGTAATGACTCCATTTCTTCTACAGGCGACTTCTATAGGCGGCGCAGAACATCACCTGCAATAAAAAGTCGTGGTTACCAAACATGCAATGATTCCTTAACAACATTTTATATATATGCACAGCAAGACCCACCCTACTTGTATGCCAAACTATGAAGCTCCAGCGTTAACAGAACTGCCGGGAAAAAAATCAGTCCAAGTCTTTCTTGACTTGCCTACGTATACATTGATGGACTGTTAGCAGATGTTTTTCCATTGTTGCGGTAATACTTTAATTAATCAGAACTTTGCCATTATTACTCCATTCAAGCACTTAATCAAAAATACTTGAATTAAGGACTTCCATGAGTAACAAGTTATATATATAATAGCATCGTTAGCTTTCTTCTTTCATGTCACATTTAATCAAAAATAAGTCAAAATGTGGTACCGTAGTTGAACATCATGAAAAATTCAATCTCTGCTTGTTTTGAGTTCAACGTTCCTTTCCAGCATTGTCAATATATGAGGTGACATAAACCTCAAAGGTATCCCTATCGAGAATTAAAACTGGAACCCCAGCAAGTATGTGCTAATTACCCTTATTTCCTTTTGCAAGGACTCTTGCATGCAAGGCAAAGACCAGGAATCCCAATGGAAGACCAAGACCTTACTTGTAAGACCAAGTCTCTTGCGCAAGTGTCTTGCACAAGTACCGGCTTAGTGGTAGAGTGTTCACCTATAGTGCATGGAGTCCTTGAATCGATACCAGTTTGCGCCATGTGAGATTTTTGGTTGGGCAAACACCGTGTGCGTGGGTTTTCTTGGGATTTACCTGTTTCCTTCTACTTTCTTCATTCCACCATTTCATTCATTTCTCATCATCACCGTCTCCCTTAACCTCTGCGCATAGTCGTGGGACGTTAAACTAGATATTTCATTTCATTCAAAACATATTAGTGGTGGTGGTGTTGCAAAATTAAAGAGAAATGTAGTATTGGACATCGGCAATTCCGTACACCACAGGTGCCGACTACATGGGTATGGCCGTGGCTCCGAGGCTCAATCGTTCGTTGGAAATTTTTAATGTGTGCTCATAAAATTAATATCGAAATAACATTTTCATGACAGCGTCAAAAACTTAGTGCATGTGACCGCAAGCTTGATTTAATGGCCGGATGCTTATTTTTTTAAATAATTGTTTATCAGTATAACTTTTAGCCTCCTTAGGTATACGGCACATCGAGACTAAGCGATATAACATTATACAACAGTAAATAATCCATATTCGCAAGTGAGAGTGATTTTGTACAGTTATTTCGAATAACTTGGAGTTTGATGCCGTTATTTTGTATTTCTAAAATAATTCAAGAGGAGACATAGACAGTTGAGACGTTTGTAGTTTTCACTCAGATTATTCTAAAATATTAAGAGCTTTGATTATAATCATTATTATTTTAATTCTTTTCGCCAATAATGCTAAACATATCATTATCATAGCTATTCTGCCATTAATGGCAGGTCACTTGTTGGAGCTGAGAAGCTTTGATGTACGGAGGTCCTCAGCTAGTCTCTTCGTCTTGATGTAGCAATTTTCTGTTTTAATACCTTCCTTGAACTAGTCTTCGTCCCATCACCCTCTTTCCTTCCACCATATCATTTAGCACTTACCTCGTAATACAGTTAATCCTCAACCAATGTTCCAATCAGTTCCTCTTCCTCCTCTTAGTCCCCTATTGCTACCATTTCTAACACCTTCTCATTCGTTTTCCATTCAACCCAGCTAATTCTCCCCTTCTTTCTCCTTGCCCACGTTTCGAAAGCCTCGTATTTTTTAATTGCTTTTGCGTAATGTCCATGTCTCTGCCCTATAGAGTACATATTGTAATCAATAAAATAAAATCTCAATATTTAATTGTAAGTTTGTTCAGTACAAAGATTAGCTAATCGTGGTTGAAAAGAAAACAAATTTGGCGCCTTTAGAGTAAAAATAATTTGGCAATTCATGATACGAGTAATCTGTGGCCTTTTTATTTTCTTTCATGCGTCTTAGGGGTAGCCTCCCCAGTTTGGGAACCAGTGGAGATTGGATCTGTTAAAAAATAAAAAGATTACGAAACGTTGTGATTTATCTCATAAGTAGTGAAGCGTGGGCACCCATTAAAAAAAAAAAGTAACAAACAAATAAAGGTAATCGCCTATGTTGTACACTATCATCATACTTGCACGAAAGTAAACTATATTACATTTAGAAACATACATTGTATTTCCATTAGTATTGGCATATTGTAGAATTTATTATCCTTTCTATCCAAAGTAAAATTTAGCTATGAAAAGCATAAGATTTCTTAAAAGCAAGACTTGCAAGACCAAGACCAAGACTGAGATTGAATGTACAAGACCAAGATCACCCGGGTCTTGGTCTTACCAAACACGTTTACGTTCACTTAATAATAATAATTTTAAAATTTCGTTTTTAATTTTTTAGTTGGTTGAAAAATTCATTAAAATTATTAATGTAAATACAGACCTATTCCATGGTCTTGTTCCAAGCTCTCTTCTTCGGGGAAGTCATACACTAGTGTATCCGCTGTCCCCGCTCTTACAAATAAAGTGTCTTTTGTAGCGTAATTCCGTTGTAGTTCACATGCCACCTGGTCACTGGACTCACCTTGTACTTTTTTTTTTTAAAGGAAGATAGATAAAAAAAATGCGTGGTCGTAAAAATATGTGAAGGAACACGCATAGAAGAGTGACAAGCATATGGTAAACATCTAATTCATGTTACAATACGATTTTCGTGTTCACCGTATTTTTGATGTAAAGTATGGAATGTATACCACTTGTACCACTTCGTGACTCCGTCGAGATGAAGGTTGTATCATGTATGCCTTGTGGAGAGTTGTGAGATGAGAGACATGTATTCAGTTCCTTCTGCAGATATGTGGCAACGTGTTTTCCGAAGGGTCAGGGCTGTTTCACGAGAGGTCAAGGTCTAAGTGCTTCCTTTGCTAAGTACAACCACAGACAACTCACCCTATCACTAGCAGCTGCGCTGTGTTGCCATTTAATGACGATCATTGTTATTGCGATTGGTAAAGTATTAGTTCGATGCATTTATTCTTTATATCAATCCATCCCAAAAAGCATTCATGCAGAACCTTTTGTTTGTTCATATGAAAAGCAGCATTTCTAGTATGGTAAATAGTGGCTTTAGTTGGAGGGGAAAACTAGAAATAGTACTTTTAAAAAAAGTGTTTTAGATAAATGCGAATATATTGGAATATTTGTGTGAGGGAATGATGTAATGCATGTTCACTTTAGTAAAAGATTTGGAAGTTATTACAGTATTGTGTGAAAAATATGAATACATTCAGTGGAATCTTAAGACATATCAACATACAATAATGACTACCACATATAATTAAAATTTTTAAATAAAGCCACGAATGGAAGCTTGCCTACGAAAAGAAACCATTCATGATTTGGGAATTGTGTTTGAAATTACCATTCCTTAAAATCTGTCACGCATATTTACACTTTTAAACTCAAGTTGAAATAGTTTAGAATAGTTGTCTAAGTTGTGACTGCTTTCTCCTCCTCTTTTTTCTTTTTTTTATCATGTTACTAAAATAATTGGGTGGCATGTAATATTAATAACTTATTTTACAAACTACTTTAAAAAACTCAAGAGTTTGATGGGGTAAGGCTCCACACCTTCTAAATTTCTGATGTAGTCATCATCACGGTCTGGCGGCTGACTTTACCCTCCAAATATCCGTTGAGCAGAGATTGGGTGAACCCCTGATTCACACTGGAACGAAGGTAAAACGAAAAAGAAATATACAGAATCGAATCCTTTCCGTTCATTTGGTGGGTAGAGACGCCTTATCGACTACGAAACCCTAGTCCTTAACACACTGAAACTCTAATTTTTAAATTTTTTCAAAGCCGTTCTATTGTAAATACATTATTAGCTTACAAACAGAAGTATAAATGTACTTCGAGTTCCATTGTAGAATCTTACAAAAGGATTAAAAGAACCGATAAAGCTGATCTCCGATTTTGCCGGAATAATGTTTTACCCAGAAATTTATGTAATGAGAATTGGAGGGTGTCACGTAATTTCTTCCCTCTACATTTTTCTTTCCAAATCCCTGTTGTCTTTCCAATTTCTACAAAATACAAATATTTCGTAAAGAGCTTCCCGTAGTTATATCGTTAGAATTCGCGCCTTTGGCACGGGAGACCCGGTTCGATTCCCGATGAGAGCTTACGTGGTTCAGATCCCACGGTAAGCTTAAGCTAGAGGTCTTATATACCCTTGTTGACGAAAGGGACGCTACAACTCAAATCAAACTTCTTTTTCATTGGGCTTCTTCTTACAGTTTTCAACATTAGGAGATAACCCAAAGACAACGAAGAACATCAGAATTTTAGAAAGTAATCCAGGTAGTATCTGTAAAATGATGTTGAATAAACTAATAACCGTTTGAAAATCTTTTACTGTAGACCAGAAAAAGTCGTAGTTATGTTAGCTCCTTGAATTTGTGAACCATATGAAAAGGTTGAAAACAAGTGTTTGGTTCATTTACGAATAGAATTTTGTAGATGATATGCGATTCATTTTCTAAAATTGTAATGCTCTTCATTGTCTTCAGTTTTACTAAAGTAAATACATAAATAAATAAGAGATTCAGTAGGGAGATTCAATTTCCTTCGGATCATCCCAAAAGCAGAGGTAATTTAGTATATAGCAGAAATCGAAATTGCTCTCTCTCTCTCAAAACGGTGTTATTATTTTTTGTGCTTTATAAAGCAATAGTTCACTAACAACCCTGCAATATGACATGAGCCACTTATCTTCGAAAAATTCAAAGCTTTAGTTCAGTGACTTTCTTTTAAAATGATTTATTAGATGTTGTTCATAGTTCATTAACAACACTACAATATGATTTTTAAAGAAGAAATAAAGAAGGCTTAGACAATTATGTTCACAATCATTAACAACCCAGCAGTTTGTTACAACTCGCTTCACCTGCAAAATTTCAGTAATTTACAGATGGTGTGTTCTGTTCGAATGATTCTCAAAAACGACCCTAATTCTGTTCTTCATGTAAGTAAATATTAATACTGCATTTGCAAGTTCGCAAATTAGCAAAATTTACTTCTTTCGAAGACAAAAGCTATAGAGAGTGATGGGGCGAATTATTTTTGGTAATGTTTTAGTAAAATGGCAACAATTTTGGGTATATTTCGTTCTGTTCGTATCATCGTAAGATCTACCACATACTACAAATTCTTTTCATAAAAAAAGAATCAGAAGGAATTAAATTTAAAATGGTTGCAGTTGAAATCGATCAAGGATAAGCGGATGAAAAGGGGTAAGTTTCCCAAACTTCGAAGTTTCCTTATTGAAATAATAATAAGAAAACAATTTCCCTCGGCACCTTTCATCATCATTACTCGATTTTTTCATGCAATATAACATATTTTCTTTAAGGCTTTTCAGTCATTCCTCTGCTTGGGGTAAAATTCTATCAAGAATAAAAGGTAAATGTACACTCCCACACTTAGAAAATGTTTCACGATTATTTTCGTAAAAGGCGTACTTATTTTGAAGCAATGTAACGCATATTTTATTCGAGGCTTTCCAATGATTCTCACTGCACGATTGACTTTGAAGCAATGAAATACATGTTGCATATTGCTAAGATAAATAAATACATACATGAATAACAGAATTTACCGAACATGTTTCCAACAGAATTAAAAACTTTCATTTTAGAAAATGAAACGGTATTTGTTCACACGCGCTAAAACTTTTTTTAAATAATTTTTTTAGTAAAATGATACCTGGCAGTGGAAACGTCAGATTGTTTTTTACTATAAAGTTTCATAGGGTATTTTTCATACCCAAAATAATAGTACAATTATTTTTTTTTTATTTTACTTTCGATTTCACTTGAAACAAAGAACAGATAATTTATTTAAAATGTAGTAGTATAAAAGTATTCAAGATATTGTTTACTACTGAGAAATTTTATCTTATCATTAGAACAGAAACAGAATGAGATGTAGTGTCTTGATGCTTCTTGTCACTATCGATTAAACATAGTTCACATATTCGAGATACAAATACTCATCAGAACTATGGGAAGATTCATGTACCTCAAAACGTAATCTTTGCGATTGGTGGAGAGTTTATTGGGGACACCAGCTGCACGACTATAGAATCAAGAAAATATGATAAGTACATGCAGATAATACTGATTGAATCACATCCTGTGCCTTTGTAAACGAATTCAGTCTTCGTTCCATAATACTTGTCTTTATTTTTTTAAAAAAAAGAAAAAAAAAACGAAAGAAAACAAGAAATGGAATGCGGAAAAATATTGTATATATAGTATCCTTATTCAAGGTCATAGACAGCTTTAGAATGTTTTCGTACTGTATTAAGTCTTCTGTTTGATCATATGTCTATCAACAAACCATGTGCAGTAAAAACATAAAATTAAAAAATCTCGGTATAATTTAACGAAATACTCCTCAGAAAAGTAGTCAAATACTTCATTGATGGTCCAGTTCGTAGTCTGAATCTCTGATGGCATAACTGATTAGAAGACAGTGTTCTCTAAGAATGAAGAACAGAATCACTAACATAAATCTCACTTCTGTATTACAATAAAAAGTATTTTTAAAGTATTAGATAATTAGGCAGATGAATTTTAGTTTATATAATTTTTTTATTTTTGCAATTATTTAGCAGCATTGCAGGTGCGTCATGGGGTTGTTTGTGAGTTGAATTTGTATTATTCTTTAAGATCTTGTTTTTTATAATGAATTGGACTAAAACATAGTTTATATTATTATTATATGCTTATTTTTGTGTTCAGGTTTATATATATGGTAGAAATGTATTTCGGATCGTGCTCAACGTGGATTAACCGTATTTTCACAGTACTGATTTCACTTCCTGTGTATTGAACCCCCTGGGGAAATCTCCTAAAATCACCACTATCTGAAGATATTGAACATATGCAAATCTGTATCTATCGCCTATGGTGACTTCAGTCTTATTATAAGGGTATATTAACATGTTTGTTAAAACGAAGCAGCAAATGATGTACGTATATCTCCTCCAGTTATATTCAGGAAATGTGGCAAGTGAAGAGTGGATGTTAACATTTATATTGTTATTATTATTATTTTCAACAGTAAAAATATCATAAGTTTCATACTCGTCGTATCGTCTTCAGTTGGCATCAGACAGACTACTTGTTTGCAATCAGCTTGTACGAGTTTTGATAGATGTTATACAAGAGCAATCATGGCATGAAATTGGTATGCATTTGAAAAAAAAATATATTTAAAAAAATAATCAAGTTATGAGGAATGCCACTCCTTAGCAAGTTTTATTATATGACGTCACATCGAGTTGTGTAGTGAGTGGCCCGTGAGAAATGTTATTGAGGAAGGTCGTGGAGTAACTGTACATTATAATTATGTATGTGTGTGTGTGTCTGCCTTAAAACGTATTACTTTATTTTTTATTATACATAAAATCATAATGAGGACAGTAATTTGGACAATACACGAAACAAAGTAAGAACAGAACCACAACACATGAAACGGAAAAGTATCAAAGAATTTCTTAGAGAGACTAATGACTCAGTTGGCTAAGAAATCGGATGCGTAAAGATGTGATGATTATGGAACTATTAGTTTCACATCAAATGCAGCAAAATTTCAGCTTCGAATATTGAGCAGAAGACGCATTAGGAAAAACAAATGGCCACGTTGAAGATCAATTTGGGTTTAGGAAGAGGATGCTAATGGTTTAATAAAAGTTTTCAGAGAAAAGGAAGGCATTGTATATAATATTCACTAATTTAGAAAATGCTGTTGATTAGATGGGTTGGAGTGTTGAAAACGTTTGGAAAGGAAGGAACCAGCAAATAAAGAGTCAGAATACGAGAAACAATGAAATGATAGAGGGAAGTAAAATTGAAAAGAGTGTTTGATAAGTGTGTTGTCTTTCGCCAATTTATTCAACCCTAGTTTGGAGGAAATAGTGAAGAAAGAGTTGATTAAGGAAGATAGTATTTCAGTACGAAAATAGAAGGGTGTATATTCTTCAAGTAACAACCCAGAAACAGTGAGAAATGCAAGTCTGAAAATGTAAATGCTAAATATATTTTCCGTCAAATTTAATAATAATAATCAAAGTTGTAAAAAAAGAAAAAAAGACAATTATCTGTATTATGATGTAATGCTAGTACATAACTCCATAGCTAACCTATATTTTTTCTTCCCAAAATCCATGAATTGACTGCTTTTTCATTATGGGATTTTGAGTTTTTTGCTCTTCCCATTTGTGACAATTCAGTTTCAAGAATTGTAATTCCCATACTGCATGCTCTTGGAAAATCTATATATATAAAAGAGAACGTACAAAATTTTGTCCGCTCATCACGCTAATACGGCTGAACCAATTTCTTTCATTTTTGGGGGGTTATTAGGATTTGGACCCTAGATGGTTTTTATCATATCACTTTAATTTTTAATTACCAGTGTCTTGAGATAATTGACCATTGAAGTGTCCATAACGTACAAATCCTTTGTTATTAGTTCATCATAGGTAAAAATAAACGTATTTATATGCAACCCGCATGACCGTGTCACTCGGCGGGTTAACATAAATGACAGGCGATATACAGCGGAAAATAGCTTGAATCTTCTGTTTAAAATTTTTTAATTGATTTGCTTATTTTTACAGACACTTTTACAATATGCCAGCACCGGGATGACCGCAGCGAAGCGGGGCGGGTTAACATAAATGACAGGCGATATAATGTTAAGATTTACTGCAATCTTCTATGGTTTTTATCATATCACTTGAAAGCGAAAAAGTAAAAATTATCTAAGTAACAAAGTTTATTGCGTTCCGGGGTGACCGCAGCGAAGCGGGGTGAACGCTGCTAGTATTTAATAATGATGGTTGCTTTATTCCATTTAGGAATGAATTTTTATTGACATTTTTTTTTATCACAGGCACACCTGGGGGGGGGGAGGACACTGTAGTCTAGTGGTTAGACCGTTGGATTCATATCCGCATGGTTCCGGTGCTTCCCCAATTTTCGGCGTCCACCTAGCGTCGTGAGGCAAAACTGGGAAGTCACGTGAATGCAAGAAAGCTTACGAAACGCCGGTTAGCGATAGGGCGACGCGGTGCGCTGACCACGCGCTCATCACTAGGCTGGACGTAGTTCCACCAGTCGCTAACAGATGGCGTGGAGCGTCTCGGGCCGTTACGTCAAGTGGGTTTTAGGCACACCTAGGCCCACAGACAAAGGATATACAGACCGCAAACTCCGCGGCAAACTGGAAATTTCGGGAACAGTAGCGCCGCTGCACCAACGACCGACGGAACTAATCAGTCGATCTCACGCCACCTTCGAGCCAGACAAAGGATATACAGACCGCAAACTTCCAATATGTGCAATGGAAATCAGTTTTTATCGTCTGCACAGCGAAAGAGCCAATCAGCGCTCGGGTGGGTGGAACGATGTGTCGTCCCGGGTGAGATGGCGCTGCCATCGGTCTGTGAACGTGACGTCATGGGTTGTCATAGTAACCAGGGGACTGTTTTCGTCTGCTTTGAATCACAAGTGTTAGACGCAGTGCAGAATGATTAGCTAGCTTGTGTTCAGCTTTTCTTGTACTGCCTCTGGATTTGACATTCCTTTCCAGCTTTATATATATATATATATATATATATATATATATATATATATATATATATATATATATATATATATATATATATATATATATATATATATGTGTGTGTGTGTGTGTGTGTGTGTGTATAAATCAGATTTTTCTTTTTTCCCTTTTTTTCGAGTTCACTGAAAATGCCCAAGTTCTGCAAAATACGTCAACATAAAAAGCTGTTCCCCAAATGCAAGTAAAGGAGCCAAAGAGTAATAGTTTTAAATAAAAATATAGAAATTCCTCCTGTGGCTGCGAGTGTGTGCACAGACAAAGGATATCCTTTGTCTGTGCTCGCAGCCACTCTTCCACCACGTGCTAGTATCCTAACCCGCGCCCAGTGAGACAAAGCCTCGAAGGTGGCGTGAGATCGACTGATTAGTTCCGTCGTCGTTGGTGCAGCGGCGCTACTGTTCCCGAAATTTCCAGTTTGCCGCGGAGTTTGCGGTCTGTATATCCTTTGTCTGTGCCTTCGAGGCTTTGTCTCACTGGGCGCGGGTTAGGATACTAGCACGTGGTGGAAGAGTGGCTGCGAGCACAGACAAAGGATATCCTTTGTCTGTGCACACACTCGCAGCCACAGGAGGAATTTCTATATTTTTATTTAAAACTATTACTCTTTGGCTCCTTTACTTGCATTTGGGGAACAGCTTTTTATGTTGACGTATTTTGCAGAACTTGGGCATTTTCAGTGAACTCGAAAAAAAGGGAAAAAAGAAAAATCTGATTTATACACACACACACACACACACACATATATATATATATATATATATATATATATATATATATATATATATATATATATATATATATATATATATATAAAGCTGGAAAGGAATGTCAAATCCAGAGGCAGTACAAGAAAAGCTGAACACAAGCTAGCTAATCATTCTGCACTGCGTCTAACACTTGTGATTCAAAGCAGACGAAAACAGTCCCCTGGTTACTATGACAACCCATGACGTCACGTTCACAGACCGATGGCAGCGCCATCTCACCCGGGACGACACATCGTTCCACCCACCCGAGCGCTGATTGGCTCTTTCGCTGTGCAGACGATAAAAACTGATTTCCATTGCACATATTGGAAGTTTGCGGTCTGTATATCCTTTGTCTGTGCCTAGGCCTTTCCTGTAGACTAGCTCCTCACTTTGAGAACTACTGTACAGATCAGAGCATTGTTGCCTAGGATTCACGGTGTCCTAACACATCCCAGCCCCAAAGGTAGGATGTTTGGACACATTATGAGACATAAAAGCATTACGCTATTATAGAGGGAATGCCAAAAAGAAAATTACCTAGAGGAAATTTATAATTGAAATAATATAAGACGGAGCAAATAATAGAAGATGCCAGGGTGAAGCAAAGTACGTAGAAATGAAAAATCTAGTTCAGGATAGGAAAGAATAGAAAGCTACCTCAAACTAACCGAAACATTACTGACCTGGAAAACATTTGATAATAATGATCAAAGTTCTAAAAAGAAAACAAGAACATAATTATCCATATTATTATCTGGAAAGAAGGTGACAATGTAAGTAGATAATGTGCTGTACATTGGACAGAATAATCAGAGAAGAGAGTAAAATACGTAATAATAATAATAATAATAATAATAATAATAATAAACAATGTGGGGACAAACATAAGATTGCAGTGTTCAACTCTTTTCCTGTAAAAATGTTGATAAACGCATCTGGCTACTAAAAATTGCAATGTATTAATAGTAGCTTTTAGACGTGCATATTGTACCCGTACATTCGTACATTTGCATTTTTCACTATACTTTGGGTTATTCCCCATATTAAAATAAATAAAAAAAGCTTTTTTCTGTTTTCAGTCTGAAACAAATTAGTCTTTTGTAGCTGAAAGTCTGTTCCAACAATCTACATAGGGCACATATTATCATCAATGGGAAAACTCCCCTTTTCTCATTTTTCCTTTTAAAAGCTTTTTCATGCATTAGCAAAGAGAACATTTCTTTTTTAAAGGAACTAATTTTCCGGAAATTTTGTCGCACATATCAGCAAAGTTATCATATATTGTTAATCAGAAGTGACAGATCCAGTGTCCACGATAATTCAATGGCATGAGATTGGAATCAACGAAGAGTGGAAGGAGGTTAACCTGGAAGGAGGAAGTTTTAACTTTATAACTTCAGAGAGGCTTCTAGTCTTAATCCTTAGACGGTTGCTTTTTTTCCTCCCACGACTTAGTTGAATTTAGTTAAGCGCCCATGGCTCCGAATTACCATAATTAATTGTCACAGGAGACAAATGGTAGGTTATTATATTTGTAATTGAACAGGGTTGGAAATGCTGATATCTTTTTATCGCAATCACAGACCTATTGGGAGCAACACAGAAATAGACTGAAGTTTGTCTCCTGTAATTAAAAAGAAAATCCCATTAAATTCATCTCTGCACCAAGAAATCTGAAAAAAAAATGTAAACGAGGGTGGATCAAAAAGTAATCCCTCCTGTGGCGTAAAATATGTATTAATGAACATATAACAGCTATTACAGATCATAGCCTGAAGTGTCCTCTACAGAAAACAACCGTTCAACGTAGTCTTCATGATTCTCAACACATTAGCACCATCGTCGAACCCTGGCATTAAAACCATTTTGAAAAATATCAGGGGTTTGCTTCTTGACCCATGGTTTTACAGTTGTTTGAACTTCACCCAGCTCATTGAATATGAAACACGTAGGTTTCCTTTCGTGGGTTCAAACAGATAAAAGTCAAAAAGGGTCAAATCAGGGCTGTGGATTTCTTCGGGTGGACAACCTTCTTTTGCGAGAAATTTAATGACTATTTCTTTTAGCTTCAGATCAATGGTTGTAATCAGTCAATCTGAAAAAGAAAAAAACTACATTAGTAGAGTAAGGTTATCACTATAATATCATGCATAGGTAGTTCCGTAGCTGTAATAGGAACAAAATTATAGCGATGAAGGCATTACTTTTTGATCCACCTTCGTATCCTGATTGATATGGAACACTACATCTAATCTTGAGCTTAATAGGGTCTTCTGTTTCGAAGATAAGAAATATTATTTGTGGAGAGTTGAGCTAGCATTCATTTTCTCTAGTTGTGCCTTGCTAGTTTATTGTTATTTATTTTATTTTTTAGGCATTATTGTTTTTTATTTTATTTTTTTGAACGTATAAAATGTTGAACTGGACATACATGTGTAATCCATATTACAAAAGTAATACATATCATTGATAATTTCTCTTGTAATTGAGATTGTTTCAAATGGTACTGGAATCAAATGGGTATACTATTGATAAAAGTTTTTAGAAAAAAAAATATAAAACATATCTATCGACAATATTGCTCTTAAAGACTGAGTTTTTATCATGTTCATAAAAAAGTGATAAAATTAACTAAAAAAACGTGGACATACATGTTTATTATTCTTCGTGATCTTACTTGTATTACCAACAAACAAAAAGCACTATTAATCGTTCACTGGACGCACATTGCTACTTCGACACATTTAGCTAGACATGGAATATGCTTGGTATTTAAGTGGCTTCACAGACACCGTTCTTGCTGCGAGAGGCTTACTGGGAATTTAAAGTAAAAGGAGCAAAGTAAATGAACAAGTAAATGAAAAATGCTTTATTTTCCAATTGTTTTCGAATTGTACATAGTAATTTTAGAGGAACTTAAAACATTAGAAAATTGGAAATCACTAGGGCTTGGAAGTTGAAGACCTAAAAATTGCCTAAAAAGGACCTATAAAAACACCAAAAATATCTTTTAAAAAAAAGGATCTAAAACCTGGAAAAAAGGACGTAAAAATAAGACCCAATTTAATTAGAATTACCTATTTAATGTCTCGTCCTCCTCCAAGGCTACAATATAAACAGAAGACGACTGCGTTCAAACGGGCCTATTAAAAGATGGTTTCTTATACCGCAAAATCGGCGCGCATACACGATATATCATTACAATAGTGATTGTGCGTGAAACCAATGGACAGAAGATAGTCGTACGCAGCATTGACCAGGCAACGGACCACACAATTTAACTATAATACGGGATGACAGACACCTTGCCGACATATTGTCCATAATGTGAGGTCTATGCTGGAGCAAGATAACGGGTGTGTATGGTTCGACAGCATCTGCTGAACAGTGGATTGGGGTTCGCATGCTTTTGCAGAGTTTTTCATTGACCCACAACGACAAAAGCTTAAGCTGTAATAGGTGCTTGAATTGGCTTGCTGAGTAGCAGACGGGCAGGCTTTCAGATGAATCCTACTTCACTTATCCTATAGTGATGACCGTATACGCGTCAGAATGTATCGTGGCGAGCGTAATCGCAGTGCCATAGCGCCCAAATGACAATATGATAGTAGAGTGCGGCACTAAGGACGACCTTAGCATTAAGGTACTTGAGTGAAATTGTAGAGACCGAAGTCATACCCTTCATTCAGACAGCTTCCTATGCCGTATTTCAGCGGGACAATGTGCAGCAACATGCATACCAAAATTTGCACAAACTTTACAAGCATTATTCCGAGGAGCAACGGGTACTGCTGCTTCTCTGGCCTGCACTGTCGCTCATCGAACATGTACGGCATCATCTTCGTCACAATTTTCTAGCAGTGTCGATGTCTTGCGGAGTCGTTTTCAAGAAGCGTGGCAGGCAACATCCTCAGGTACACATCGAGCGAATGGCAAACATATTTAATGACAATATAATGAGATAGAGTGGCAACCCCCATGTTATCCTTGCGAAGATACAGTAGTAAAGAACAATAATATAAAGGAAATAGGACAATGATAACATTACATTAAGGTAAGAACGAACTCAGCAAAGAAATACAAGACTAAGCGTTCTTGAAGATAGATAGTTTTGTGGAAAATGTTTAATATAATGGCCATAGTTGAATGGAGAAAACAATACAATGTGATATTCTATGTTACATGTCACCGAATATCGCAGATGTAAGACCGAATCATCTAAGGTAAAAATACATGCGTGGCGCATAGGGGTCTAGTTGAGAAGCCTTTAGAAACATGAACTGGGTAGACCAAAATGGTGGAGACCCAATGTACACTGTACCTTTGTTAAAATCCTCAGCTTTGCGTTAATACCTGATTTTACAAAACAGCATAGCAGTGCAGTTATAAATCATTCTACTTTTGTATTGTGAAAAAATTCTTTCCAAATGAAAATGGGAAGGAAATTTTCAATCGTTCTTTAAATAGTATGAACAATGTCAAATTGTAAGTACCTAGTGTCTGGAACAACGAAGCCAGCTATTTACCTAGGTAGTATCTATAATATGTGCAATATTTCAGCAAAAAATACGATAATTTTGATGATCCGGAATTCTTTAAATTTTTAAAAAGAATTTTTACTTCATTCTCACAGATCATGCCAACCGTAAGAATTAGACGAGGGTTCTTGTTATTCTGTAGTTCAATTTCACTATACATAAGTAAAAATACATACTGGTATACATGTTTATATATTGTTTTACATCCAATACCTATAAATAGATACATGGATATATATTGTCTCAGTATCCATTTGCTGCAAAACTGCTACATGGGGGTATAATTCTAAATATATTAGAAAAGAAACCAGTCAGTTTACCCATGATACAAGTGAATTGGAAGTCAAATCCATGGAAATTTTTCACACAGTCAAGTGAGGACGTTTGGGAAATTACAGACATGATAATCCGACCAGACTTGCGAATAAGAAAGACTATCGCACAAAAACTGGCTTTAACAAAATAAGGAAATTTGCAAGTGATTTTAAATTTAAATTACGTATTGTGACAAGATTTTAAATTAAACTGTGTCACTTGTATTTACACTATAGAATAAAAATAGAAAAAAAAGTTCGTTCTTATTTCGGATAAAAAAAAACTGTAAATAGCCTCATACAATAATTGAACTTGATTGCGCAGAATAAAGATTGGTTAGCTTGGAGTGATACGACCAATTAAACTGAGCCATAAGTCTCTATTAAGCCTATGGTATGCACCGTCTGGAATGAGGTTAGAATGTATTGTTATGAACCGGCAATCATTCATTTATGAATGTCGTCGGAGTATTCAACGATCCAAATAGGAGGGAAAATTGATTTCCTGATACCGAAGTCTAGTGATTTGATTAATGATAAACCCAGGTCTTCAGATGTAGAGATCCACAGGTTCGACCAAAACTTATGTAAGGTTGTGATGGATTACATCTTGCCAGTTGATTCTTCAACAATATCCAGTATTCTTTACTCTTACAAGTGTCATACATAGAATTTTATCAAGAGGGTTTAAGCACCAAAACACACTCATCGTTTCGATATTCGTAAATATATTTCATTATGGCAAACTTTACATATGATATGTGCATTATTGTTAAAAGAAATTAATAATAACAGATACCATCTACAACTTAACGCTTTCTATTTTTCTTATACCAGTATTAATAATGGTAATAATAAATTAATAATGGTAATAATAAAATATTATCCAGCAGAATAAAAATTACCGTCAGACTGGCATTTTAACGGGATAAAAATTAGTTTTTTCGATTTTTTTCGAAAACTACGCATGATAAATCACCTTCGAGCATATCATTTTGTTCATCTTGATGTGATCTATCAATTGACATATATGTCTTATCTTTGGACAATTTTATACTAAACCAAAAATTTAAATGTAGATAATAATGTTGGACTATCTATGTACGTATTAAAATGCTAGGTTTATATAGGTATATTTGTGGCCAATTCCTTTAGTCAAGATGATCTAGGAAACCACAGTTTCCGTTGGTGGATTCCAAATTTTATGTAGATATGCCAGTTCTCATTCATTTTTTTTTAATGCCGTTATTCTTGTATTAAACGTTTTAAGGAATCTCTTGACATCTCTGAACAAGATTAACATTGTTGCTAGGGCGTTTTTAAGGTTTATATCCTTTTGTTAGGCAACCAGCAGAAGAGAGAGGTATAGCGAGTTGACGGACATTGTAGACACTGCTTTAATCTGGATGGCAAAAGCTATTACATACTGGCAACTTCAAACGCGTGTAGAGCCGCAATGAGGCGTTCTCACATATGAATCCGTTTGATATAATCTTTCACTTCTCCAAGTTTATCAAAAACTCACCCCGATCATCTATCTATCTATTAAAATGCTACATTAGCAATTAAAAGCGCCCGAGCTCCAACGTGTAACTATGGCTTTCAAATCTTTCATTTACGGTTATGTGAGATTTCACGTTTAACAGAGACAAACATTTTAAGTATTAAATACGAGTACTTTAAATAAATCAGTTGACCAGATCTTTTTCATAAAGTTTTTGATATAAAATTGTTGTTCAAAGCCTTTGTATTTTAATAAGCCTTCTCCAAAATCATTGCACATAAATTGTGCTTCCATCTTCCGAGTTCTTTTAAACTATAAGTTGAGGATATTTATGTTTGTGGCCAATCCTTTCGACAATGAGATCTCAGAAACTACAGGCGATAGAAAGATGACGTTTTCACTGATCGATTGGAAATTTTGCGTAGATTGTCCAGTTCTAATTGAATATTTTAAAAACATGGCCGTTATTTCTTTATTACGTTTTTTTAGGGTACGCATGGAAGCGTTGAAATTAAAAAAAAAAAAAAAAAAACTAAAGGGCCATATCTTACGCGTTATACATTCCAACACCACGGTGTTGTATATAGGGGTTGCATATGTCTCAGGCGTTTATTTCATGGCCATATAATAGTGAAAAAGGAAGGATAACCATTTCTCCAGTATAATCAGTAAGATGAATCTTTATTTTTGGAGTGATTCGCCCAATGAACACCATATATAACTGTGATTATAATTAATTGCGTATGTAATGTATTTGCTTATTATATACTGCGTGCAAGAAGAAAGAAAACACTGGTCATGCATGAATTAGAAACTCCAACCGGAAGTAGGCTCAAATTTTTCAAACGGTGCGAAATATTGAGGTCCCCTTTACGATATGCCTTGCCGATTTTTTTTTTAAATCAAGACTTTTTTCACTTGTGTCTGTAAAGGGACATGTACAGATGTGAGGAATGAGAAGGATATTTATGCTCATATGCGAATGATGCGCTGTGTAGAGAGCGCAGGTTCAGCTAGTATACGTATTAAAATGCTTCATTTATATGTTTGTCTATAGCAATTAACTCATTTTGTGAGTTCTTCCGTCCTTAATTTGTGTCTAAAAGAACATCGATGGGTTTTTAAAATCCGGACAAAGGTGATATGTCCATTTTTCAACGAAAATCAAGTTTTGACATATGGATAATGTCCGAAATGTTTTTGCATTTGTAGCACATTACGTAAAAACAAAAGAACCTCCAGCAAATATTCCATTAATAAAAAGAAAGATTTGCATGACCTCTGATTTATGAGATGCCTTGAACTTAGTGTCCTGAACAAAATGAAACCCATGGACATATCACCTTTGAACAAATACACATCGATATGTACAGATATAGCGGAAAGGTAGGAAGAAAATTCATGCCCACATTACAGCAAGTCTCAGTAACCATACTGTGTACTGTAGTCTTGCTACTGTCAATGAGTCACCGGCCAAGTAAGTTTGTAGTGAACAACATCGTGTCTGTCGGTTTTCTCGGGATACTCTCGTTTCTTCAATCAATCAATTCTTCCAGCATCATTCACTTTCTTGAATCATCGTTTTCCTTGGCCTAAAGGACATAATCATGGTATGTTAAACTAAAATATTTAATTTCATTTTGCTACTGTCAATGAAGTTTGATTAGTATATACTTCAGTATCAATTTCATCTTAATAGATGGCGTCATTATTGCACATCATATATTTCTAGGTTCACAAAAAACGAATTTCTTAAAAACTACACATGATGATTTACATTCATCCATCATTTTGTTCAGCTTAATTAAATTATTGATTGATTGTCATATGTTCAATCTTCGGACATTTTTTCTTTATACGTGATAACATTGTAGGATATCCAGTGCTTACTGTGAGATTATTTCATGAACACAGGATTTTCCTTTACTTTTAAACGTACCAAATAGTTGAAATGAAATGACATTTTCAGTTTTACGTCCCACGTTTATGCCGGTTAGGCTAAAGGATGGGAAATGAATGAAATGGTGGAATGAAGGTGGGAGGAAACGGGAGAACCCCGAGAAAATGCACGAGCACGGTGTTTGTCCACCACAAAGTCCACACGGCGCGAGCTGGGATCGGACCAGGGACCCCAAGCACCGGACGTGAACGCTGTACTACTGAGCCACCAAGTAGTTACGTCTTAATCTCTGTTTTGTCATTTTCCAGAAAATACACTTTCTTCTTAGAAGCACGTTTCATCCTTAACTTTTTTCGTGAATCAATCTAAAGATGAGGTTATATTTCTACAGTACAACTAAGAAATTACAATAATTGGAGAAACGAAATGAAAATGTGCTTTCTGGATAAAGGAGATGGATGATTTTAAAAAATTAATGATTGTGAAATAATTTTTGTGCTTTCCCACCGGGAATCAAACCCGGGGCCACATGCACCAAAGAAGCACGCGCTAGCCACTAGACCACTGAGAATGTCAGAATAATTAGAGAAAAATACACTGTAAAATATCTAATTTCTTACTTGTACACAAAATGGTAGTAATGTTTCTGATAGGTTACTGGATGAAATTAAATCTGGATATTCCATGTGTAACTGCTCATTCCGTTACACAAACTTTCTCCCTGAGATGCTACCTCCCAGGTGATTGTTATTCTTTCTTATTAGTATCACTTAAAGTTTATATATTCGATGCTACCATACATTCTTATTTCTGTTCTGTTGTGTTATTCTGCAGGTGATTCTAGTAATTTATTGAATACATTGTTTATTTTCATATTTTTACAAGCATATTTCATTTTAAACTAGTACTTTTGATCTAATAAAACTGCAGATATTACGAAATTCTAACTATTTATACTACGGAATTCTTTTTTTTTTTTTTAATGTTTATCCATGGTCCCTGGTTTTGTAAAAGATACAGGAACATTAGTGAAAGTCGAATTAATATAACCAAATGTTGCAAGATATTATTAAAGTAATATGTTTGTAATTCTTAGGAGTATGTGTGTGACTTCTGGGAGTATTAGAAGACGACATGATCTGATATTTAAGATTTTTTACACATAAGTACATAATATATATATAAACGATTTGCTCCAACATATCAGTTATTATAGCAACGGACGAAATACTTTTTAGCATCATAAAAGTTCGTTTTTGTCGATTTTTCTCGGAAACTACGCATCAGAACTTATCCTTAAGCATGTCATTTTGTTAAGTGTGATGTAATTTATCAACTGATTTATGTCTTACCTTTGAACAGTACTTTGGTGAAATACGTGAAAAGTAAAGTTTCAAGTGTTAGTCATAAGTTTTGAGCTAAATCTCATTAACCTTACAATGTATTGTTATCTCGCTAGTGTCAAAATGAAGAGCTTCTTGAGAGTATCAGTCTTATCTTAATAGGTAGCGCGATTTTCGTTCAGCGTCAATTTTTAGGCTTACATTGGCTCAGTTTCTTCTCAACACTATTAAACTGAGTGTTTCCCAAAAGCGTCAATTGCAGGATCAGTTGTGGCCTTGTACACTGTATCACCTACTCCTTCCATATTATATCTTAGAGGCACGAGATCATATATTCTGTTCTTAGTGGTTTTACAGTTAAGTTTGTACATTATTCGTCAAAATGTTCTACCTATGTGTGAAATCTGAATAGAAATTGAAAATCTCTTGTATAGTGTTCAAAAGAATCTGACACCCGTTTTCATGGGTCACTGGACGTGATGCAGCAGCATCATTCACCACGAGTTAAGGAATGGCTCACACTGATACATAAAATGCTCCGGGATTGAGATCAATAGCTGTTTTTTGAACGCCAACGATTATCGAACCCTTGACTGTGCATGTTAAAAAAAACAAAAAACAAAAAAACAAAAAAAAACGAGTAGACCTATTTCTCATTTTGCAAGTAAATTTAAGTGTCAATCCCTCAACAGTACTATCTAGTAGTAACAAATCCAAAAAAAAAAAAAAGTGTAGATAAATAAAATAAAAAAATCCTTTCACTACAACTTCTTGGTCTGGATGTGCCTAAAAAAAATCGTCCCTTAACCTCGGCGCCCGATGCTGCCGCACCTTCGCATGGATATTGCACCAGCGCTGTATAAGTTTTTCCCCATCTGCAATAACAGTTACGTCATACGATTGAAGATACGAAATTTAAAAAAAGAAAAGAAAAAAAACAGCTTAGTAATTCTGAACTAAATGTGCATTCCGAGTTCGATGCTACTAACAGGAGAATATCCGATTGTGATCCGTGTGTATACTTCCTGGGTCAGGTGTTAACATTAGTCACGTGTGACCTTCATAAGCTGTCGTCAGGTGTCACCAATCGCTTGCTGCCGTTACTATGGCAATAACATGGACAGGTGCTGCTGCAGTGAATTGTACGCGAGAGCCACCTAGTAAGAATTGGTTGAATCACAAGTCGTGGTGGCGTGAAACGCAGTCCAAGGGAAAACTTTGCTGTAGTTGAGCGCCAGCGACAGTGCAGTGGACAAAAGAGGTAGTTACTTGCAGCCCTACCAGTTCGTTGTATTGAATAGATATTTAACTTGCATCGAACCTAATTATGTAATCGCATTTGCGAAGATCAAAAGAAGCGTGGACGTACGAATGTAAGAAGGAATCGAAGCCATATTGATTCACATTAAGAATCAAACCCAGGACGAAAACTCTCACCATTCCTCGTGGCCATGTGATTAGTATATACAGCTGCCTCATAAGAGACCCCGGGTTCGATCCCCGGTGGGAGTTCATGTGGTTCGGATGTCACGTTAAGGTGTGAGTCTACGTATGATAATATTGCCTCGCTGTTAAAAGAGGCGTTGAACTCCAAACAAAGCAACTTGTCAGTCGTTCAACTTCTGATAGCTTTTAACACTTGAAAGAATAATGTACTCCCATAAACAAGAATTGACATACCCTATTGACAGTGCGTTGAATACTACAGTGAGGCACTTTGAGTCATCGTTTAAATGAAGCAATACTTATCAGGGTGCAAATTCCAAGGGCTCGAAATTTAGAACATGTAAGCAAGCAAGTTATGGAAATATCGTACGAATGAGATAGTTACAACATAACTGCCATTCATGTATTACATGTGAATTTGAATTCAATTATTCGTTCCACCGAGGAACTCAGTTACTGTTAATATCAGTGACGATTTCAGAGTTTCTCCAGGGTGAAGAGTAATATTACGAAAATACTGGGAATCTTCATTGAACATAATCCTGGTGGGAGGGAAGATTTCGTAGGTCCGGGAAAGTTTTCCTACCCTTGGTCCACTCCTTGAAATCATCACTTTAGTATCATTCTGTGAATTCAAATAATGTTTGTTTTCAGTTATTTACGTTTTATTTTCATTTGTTTATTGAAGTTTAGAATTCCTTTTCAGTATTGACGCAAGGCTGTAGAAGACGTGGACATACAGTCCAAGGTGGAATCCGAACTACCGTAATACCCCCCACCGGGAATCGATCACGTGCTTCAAAGGAAGTGCCGCTAGCCACTAGACCAGCGAATAGCTTCTATTTTTTATTTGATTATGAGTCGTATACTATACAATTTTAATTCGTATTACCCTATTAATAGTTAGAGGTACCTTAAAATTTTGAAAGAAGTAAGAATTGCGAGTAACTTTCAAAGAAATGTAACATCAAATGATTCTAAAGTATAGTTTTTTAAAATAAATAATTGTTAAGCAATCTTATGTTTAATTGCTTTTTGAGGAAAATTATCCAGATTTCCTCGCTGCCCTAGTAGAAGGCGCATATGCCTTTAGTGCATGAGGTCTCGGGTTCCACTTCCGGTGGGAGAGCATCAAACTCACAACAGTAGTTCAGATCCCACTTTAAACTGTGAACCTCGTCCTGTTAGGTCTCACTGCTGATAAAGAACATAAATACAAATCAATTAATCAATTAAAAATCATCAATGCACTGTCAGATTTGAGAACGTTGGAAGTACAAACTGGAGACTATTCTGCAGTAGTTCTGTTCTATTTACTTACGTTAAATGAACTTGGCATTCTCGCAATTGGTGGCCATATCTATCGGAATAGATTATCTACCCTATACTTGCCATTGGGTATAGGTATGAATCAGCTAATTTTTGTATTGGTATAACTTAATTAGTATTACCTAACAGGGTGACTCAACGTTGACGTTACCCTCCCTCTCCTCTACCAAGTAAAATGCATCTGTAAAAGTGAAATACATCGTTTGGTAAGTAGGAGTATTGCCATGAAAATAATAGCCGCTGAACTCTTTCACATAATTTAATGCAGATTGCTGCAATTATCTTAGATATCAAAATTGAATAACCGATTCAAATAAACTATCAGGTGCAATAAGTATGGTGGTGAAATTATGGCTATTTTTAGGCAAACACGTATAAAGTCGATAGGCGTCATTATAGGAGTAAAAGAGAAATGCAACAATAAGCAGTTCTAAATATGGCAATCATTGTCAAAGGCAAATCTGTAACGTTGTATAACAATTTTATCAACGTTCCTATTTGAATGTGCCGTAAAATGAAATATTTCTGGTTTACGTCCTATGGTTATTATGCAATGTAGGCTAAAGGAGACGTTCATAATGGGAATAAATGAAATGCTATCTTTAGGGTTCGGATAAAGAAAGCGGGACAACCCTAAGAAAACCCACTCACATGGTGTTCGTCCAACACAGTGCTCACATAGCGCGAGCGGGGATCGAATCAGGAATCCCACGCACCAGATGTGAATGCTGTACCACAGAACTACCACGGTCTGCTTTAAATATTGGGTTGATCTCAATATCTGTGGTAGAATGTAGTTGATGAATACCGAAAATAATATATTATGTATGTAATTGTGTTTTTCGTCGTGTTTAAGAATCTGTTTCTCAGGGTTTGATCATGGTTCATGGGCGGTAAGTCACCAAGCGGACGGTAGATCATCTGTTGCGACATTATTATTATTATTATTTAATTCTTTCGTAACATTTTCGTACCTTGACACAATCCAAAGGAGCTTATTAATGCAAGTCCAAATCAGTTCCGTGTTTTATAGAGAAGCGACTTAAGTTGATTCGCATCTATTGCATACTTAATGCAGTAATTTTTAAAACATTTTCAAAAAGATTGTTGTGAGCTTTTTATATGTAGTTCAGTACATAAATCAGTAACGCACCAAAATATTATCTCTGACTAGAAAACAAATTCATACATACCATGTATTATATCATTTCAGACTTCGCTTGAGGGGGGCAAGAGCACCATCGACATTAGACTTTCACGTTTTGTACTAGTATATTAGTAGACATCGATTAAAGTACAGTATATGTATTCTTCAAACCCTTGGGGGGGCAATTTCCCCCTCCTGCCCTCCCTGAATGACGCCCCTGATATACACTCTCCAATATGTTCTCTCTTTTTTCCTTTTTGTATTGATTGCCATTATACTTGATTTTACCTGCAGTCGAACCGGGGATCAGGGTGAGCTTGGTAATAGCTACTTGTAAATCTAATAATTGTTCAAATATATAAGTAACTTGTTCCTCGTTTACTTGGAGAGAGAGGGGGAAAAAGAAAGAGAGAAAGGAAAACGAACACACAGATTATGGTTATGCAATATTTGTGCATATTGTAATCAGGCATGCTGAAGGCGTTAAAACAAATACAGAATTTTGGAGGGAGGCAATAGATCAATAATAGAATGGGTACTTACTCGTGATGTAATGGATATACACTTAGGCCGTGCTTCCTCCCTCTTTACAAAGCATAGACTGTGGTCTTACTAGTCCAGTGGTGTCGAACTGGTTCGTCACGAAATTTTAGAATTCACAAACCATGAAACATTTATAATGATTACCTAAAATTAGTTTTGAAGCAAACTTTATCAGCCAACGCGTCAGTGCTCAGTACTATGTTGACTCGCCCTTTATACAAACTTGTAGCATTACACTATAATAATTTATATTATTAGTAGCTGAACCTGTGCGATTTACGCAGCGCAAATTGTAATATAAGCGTGAATCTCTTTCCACTTCTCACTATATCTGTGAAAGTCCCTTTACGGAAACAAGTAAAGGACAGGAAGACTCTCAAAGAGAGTAAATTGTTGTAGACATAAATATAGTATTTTAATATATAGAATGTTGGGGTGAGTTTGTGGCGAACTTTAATAAGTGATAGATGATACCAAATGCAAATATGTTTTCTTATAGTTCCATATCCGAGTACGCCTCATTATGGGTCCACGAGCCTTCGAAGTTGCCAGTTTGCAATAGTTTAGTCATTCAGATTAAAGCAAAACGCCTGAAATGTCCATCAACCCGCTATACGTAGCTCCTGTACTGGTTGCCTTTCACAAGGGTATCAACCTTAATCCTAGTAGCAATATTAAATTAATAGGGTCAGAACGACGCCTAAAATGTGGAATAGAACAATAAAGACAAGTTTTTTGAAAATTTCAATGAGAACTGACAAATCTACATAAAATTTGGAATCGACCAGCGAAAACGCTACGTTTCTAGCACGATCTCATTGTCGAAAGGATTGGCCACAAGCATTTAAACTTTTCTTGACCACAAACACACAAACTTAGCATTTTAATACATAGATTATTTAAAAATCAAATAAATGGCTCGCAATGTCGCCGGCGTCCAATAAAGTGTGTCGTCAGTCAGAAAAGGTTGGGAACTACTGCACCTGTCCACCGGTAAGTTATGAGAGGAAACCCGTGGTCATCTGTCATGTTGTCTGTTATTGTTTTATGATTCTCTCTAGCGGGTTAGTGAACAGATACGTAGACCGCCAGTGATCTTTAAAATTACAAGTAACTCTCAATCCTAGAAAGGTTTAACAATCCCTAGTATATTACGATCGTTAGACCCGAATTAAGTTTGAATAATGAGTTCTGGCTCCATGAGATTTCCGTTATAGCACATATCAGAGTTGTAAAATTTTATTTGAATACACAAGTCCATTCAGTCTTTTTCTATACTATTCTCTCGGTCATTTTTGTGGCTGAATAATTAGCGTTCTTGCTTCTGATGAGGGAGACGTGGCTTCGATGTTTGGTCCGAGTTCATGTGAATCGCATTTTAAAGTGAACGTCCATGTCTTATGTAGCGTGACTACTGGTCAATGGCAGATTAAAATACGAATAATATAGGCGTATCGTACTTTGAGAAGAGAACAAACAAGTGTAACATTTTCACACTAGGATACACTCGCATAAGCATGGTGCTTACTGTCACATTATTTTCGTTTTACAAACGATACTAATACCGTAACGATAATTCAACCGATGAGCACTGGAAATTATTATATAATGCAAAAGGAAACCATGAAAAGGAAACCTGTGATTGGCCGTCAGACCCACATTATGAAGTCCTAAGATCGGGCTGTAGATTGTGCTCCTGTGGCCTTTCACCACTTTTCAGTCGCTTTTGCCATGACACAATCTAAGTTGGTTGGTTGTCAAGACGATCTGTGTACAGACGTGTCAGACGTTTGTTCATAACGCATAGAAAAGACTTGTTCATATATCTAGAACCAAAGATAAAGGGGCAGTACACTAAGGATAAAGATAATCCCTTAATCTGGCGAAGTGCTATTATTACTCCGTAAGATAAGTATACTGCATATTTGACATTTTCTATTTTAAACCAAATGCGGTCAACTTGCTACTAAGTTACACACCTTAGAATAAACCTGAGAAATAACTGATGCTTCTATTTTGCATATGCATTATGTTACATTTCAACACAATTTACTGCATCATCAATACGGATGAACGAATGCAGACGTTGCTGCGCATGTACGTTAGTGTGCGAAATGGAGCAACTTATATGAAAAATCAGAAATGGAGCCTGAACCGCGGTATATATATATATATATATATATATATATATATATATATATATATATATATATATATATATATATATATATATATATATATATATATATAATTCTGAAACACGTTTTTCCTTGTATTTAGTACTAAAGCGCAATAAGCTTATCCATTCAGAAGTATTCAGTTTTGTTTGTGAAAGTGCCCTACAGCGGTTGTCATTCATTAAAAATTTCAACTTTTTAAAATTATCTATATTCACAAAATACACTCGGAATAAGTCGCTCCTCTAGGGGTTGTCAGAAAACCTAAAAATCGCATAAGACCGCACATAATACAAAGTAACTTATCAACTGCTGCAGACGAGGAAAACGCACTTTTAACTTTCATAAAGAATATGAGCATAATATTATAATAGAATTACGTGAGGTGTTGCTATTTATCCTCCAATAATTAGTGCCCTTCACGCTTGTCTAGTGGCTAGCGCGTATGCCTTTGGTGCACATGGTCTCGGATTCGATTCTCGGTGGAGGGCACAAAAATTCACTTTCTTTAACCACTCATTTCTTTAGCCTAAAGGGCAAACATGATATGTTAAACTAAAAACAAAACAAACAAACAAAATATCTCGTAGGAGCTGGGCTCGAAATAAATAATTAAATTTTGTGCCAGTCAGCCTTCAATAATTCACATTGATCAGATTCGTTGTGAAGAATATACAACCGATCAAAGTATATCTAACATGATCTATAGAAAATTTCGACTTCAGTTGAATGTATGAGGATATATTATAAACAGAAAAAAACTAGTCACGTATTTAAGAGAAATTATTAATTCTCTTACTTTCAAAATAATAAAGATGTATTTAATCTTTCTCATACACAACATTAAAACTTACCAGAACTCAATTTACGGAGTAGTAACAACACATCGCTAGCGTTATATTAATTTGATTATAAGAGCATACCACTATGTACTAACTCAATAGCAAGTGCCTGTGAACGTTTATCACTTTTTCAATATAAAACACAGTTGCTGCCGATACAGTATTCAACGTAAATAATGCTAGTCGATTTCAGATTTAGGTTTCACATGTCACAGAAAGAAATAAAACTTTCATTGCACTACTGTAAATTATTTTGCTGGCACAGTTAACTTCACTTTATAAAAAAAAAAAAAAAAAGCATCAGAGGAGTGTAATACAGATTACGTATTTTTTTGAGTATAATACGGACTTCTCGTCTTCTGTCGGTGCAGACGATACTGCAACTGTAGTAACTTCCTTCGCTGCACACTATTTACTTTAAGCTTGTTCCCTCAACTGTATAATCAAGTTTTCTTGTCAAGAAAAAAATGATGGCCGCTGAGCGAATATGGCAGGTGTTGTCATGGTAACTGAATGTGGGCGGAGCTAAAATGGTGAGGTTTTTAAGACGTTCCTTTCACCAAGATGGTTGTGGGATGGAACTTTTAAGAGCAAGTAGGCGTGTTTTGCGGAGGAACCATCTTTGCTTACGTCACCAGACCTGACATGATCAATCGGCAGTGAATATTTTCTTGCTTGTAGTGGTCTCTAGCGGCATTCTGATAAACTAATAGTGATGTCAATATCTACAAAGTTAATTGTGAGGGGACTCAAAGAGCAGGGTTTGTGTTTACTCCTGTCAGCTGATAAAGTGTGTTTTAAATGAAGACACATTCCTTTTCCGAGAATTAGAAGACCCTCTCTCCTTTCTTTGTTCTATCTGAATTATTTAAAGCGTTCGGAATTCTATTGACCATTGATAAGTTAATAATACTTTAACATTTTTCTTTGCTACAATACTAACCAATACTTCGTAATAAAGTCGATCCATCCAGTGTATACATTATATAAAATATATACTAATTAATGAATGAACACACTCACTCTCTCTTTAAAAAAGTCAGTACACTTTAAAAGTCAAGAAGACGTATTCTATGACTTGGTTTAGCCAGTTCAGGATACATGAAGCAGTGGTGCCAGAGCAGGAATCAGGATGAAAAGTTGACTTCACGGATAATTAAATGGCCCTCCATGTTTCTTATGTGGAAACAAAATTAAATGTGCAACACTTAAAATCAAATATATATATAATAGCGATCATGGAATGTTAGAAAGGATAGGATGCTGAATGTTTTTCTCATTCCCCATTCAATACTTCATTACCACTTGTCTCACATAGGAGCATTAAAATAATATCATTAGGAAGCGCGAGAGTAGGGAAGAAAAATGAGGACAACAGTTTTTTTTCTACAAAAAATACTCTAAAAAGGATAATGAACTTATAATAGATTTTTAGCTTGTATGTTTTTCCCTATAGGCATTGTATTGAATGTGTTTTATTATCATATATATAATTCTGTTGGAATAAATTCTTTATTTGTGTGTTGTGTACAATAAAAGCGCACTGTTAAGTGTATTTGTTGTTGTGTAACTTCTCTTAACAGCGACATTCATACAATTTGTAATTCCATCACTTGTATTACTAATACCATTAAGCAATTAAAGATTAAATTTATAAGTCTGATAATAAGAGAAATTATTATTATTATTAATTATAGAAATGATACCAAAATGATATATACGACGAATGTTTGTACTCTATGAGAATGTTTTAAGAAAACTATTGAGCCAATCTACCGGGAAATAGTACAGAAAATTACACAGAAAGTGTCGAATTGGGAATCATGCGACATGAAACGACAGGCACAATTGGACAGATACATGTTTTAGTGGTTTGGTATTTACCCTTTGTATGAATTGGAGAAAACCAATTCCAGTACAGTACGAAGTTTCTAAAACTGTCTTCGGTGAGTACGAACCAGACGCTTCGTATATGGTTTCAGAAGTTAACAAACTATGCAATATATGCCCTTCATAGGGTTTGTGAATCCATTCGCTGCAAATATAATATTACAAGTCAGTTTTTCTCTACCGTAAAGAAACTTATTCTGAACGCTCCGAGTCACATTATTGCCTACAGAGAAACCACAACCCTAATTCCTTCATATTTCTCTAGTGTTACTCACTGGGCATGGTGGATTGAGTTGTTTTCTAGTGAGAATTTTGACCCCCCCCCAAAAAAAATGTTTATCCTTCGTCTGGACTCAAACGATTCATGTCCTATTCAAAAAGCCATATAAACTTTTTCTTCCAGAAAAAACACATGATTTGCAACTATGTAGCTTGTATCCATGATTCCACGGTGACAGATCTATGACAAATACCAATAAAATGTTGGAACAACAGAACAGAAAAACAATACACTATCAACTTTCGTAAGAAACAAGTTTTATCATTTGTTTAAAAAAAGAGAGAGAGAGAGAAAGAAAAAGCTTGAGGACAATATTGGGAGAATTCGAAAGTTGTCGAATTTAAAACATCTACAGAGTTACCACTCCAACTTAATATGAAGTTTGCCCCCACTGGTCTCTGTGGATATGGAAGAAAGCTTTAGCATCTACATAGTTGTTCTGTATTCAATTAAAAATAGTCTTTCATTAACAACTTAGAACTAATTAAGGTTGTTAAGTACAAAATTAGGTTCATCTCTCCTGTGGTGACAACTAATATAGACAGTTCTGTAGTCCTAAAATTTTCAGAGGGTATACGATGGTTTCTGATTACTGTTTTAAAGTCTAAAAGCATTTCATGCTATTTTCTTGGTGACACTCCTTACTTAAATCACACTAATAATAACATAAATGGGTGTAAATATGAAGAAGAAACCAATTCACTCCAAGAAGGAAAAGAAAAAAATCGCGTCCGATGTGCCCGAAGTACGAAAATTGTGCTCAAATTTAACTCTATAAAATCATTAAGACAAGAATTTTTCTTTCAATTAATAGGTTCTGTATAGCTCAAAGTTACATAATACCACTGGCGTGATACTGAAAATATTTATACCTTAGTAGTATAGCACGTACTTCTCACGAACTTGTTCCGAAAATCTCACGAAAAACGCCCTAAAATCCGCCATTTTGTACCAAAATTTACCCATGTTCCGAAAATCTCACGAAAATCGCCCTAAAATCCGCCATTTTCTACCAAAATTTATCCATGTTCCCAAAATCTCACGAAAATGAGGGTAAAATCCGCCATTTTGTACCAAAAAATTTACCCATGTTCCCAAAATCTCACGAAAATGGATGCAAATTTCCTCTTGAGTGTTTTATCATATATTTTAATACAATTTTATATTAATTTATACAATTTATCTTGATTACTTACTGTTTTTCCCCCAAGCCTTTAAGAAACGTGTTTTTCCTTCCTTATTCCTTGGTCAAGTGGCGAGAAATAGCTAAAGGAACTTCACAACATGTCCACACAAGTCTTTTTTCTTAATCTTGAACGCAGTTGGTCTTGCTATTCAAGAAACTAATTCTAAAGAAAGAAGGCACCTATAATGAAATAATGGCATGTTGTAAGATGAGGTAACCAGTGGGGGAAGAGCACAGGAAGAGGGGGGAGGCAGTAGGCCTATGGCTGTATGTCCACATACTTTCGCAGCAGGGTGCCTTTGTTTAGTGAATAGCAACGATTTAAATGTATACCAGATGGTCTTATGCAGCTGTCTCGTATTTTCATCTTTGTGTCAATTAAGGAAGTAACAAAGTGTCAATTTAATGTGACATATGGATGTTGCACAATACTTGAACCCTAGGAGGTGAGAGAGAGATCTCAAATGACTTTTAGAAAAACATGGGAAACTCTGGATAAAGAACAATTGGTAAAAGATATTGACTGTCTAAGATGTAAGGCGGGGAGAGTGAGAGAGCGCTTTGACGGAGTAACGAACGTAACATAGACACCTGCATGTATGTGTGTGTTCCAGGGTTTTTGGAGGTGGGGAACTGTGCTGTTCTCTGGACATTGCTTAATGGGGGCCTGTGATTTCTACTGCATGGAAACTCAAAAATATGTGAAAAAAGAAAGAAATAAGAATCATTATTCTAACGACAGAGAATTTAAGAATGAAATAGGTACGTGTCACTTTTTAAAAGTTAATGTATTGCCCCATATTGAGGAAACCGCACGTAGGATTGCATGAAGGAACTCTGTTGTTATTTTGAGCAAAGGATCACTTTAAACAGGCGTTTGACTTCTTACGCATTTTGTTAAGACCTTGCCACAAACATAGAGGGGGGAAGAGAAAGAGTGAGCGTGCCTACCTGAGTTTCAAAGAGGAAAAAAAAGAGTGAATGAATGTGTACGCAAGACAACTTTCCCTTTTGTGCTTTTGGAAGAAGTTTTGAAGGAAGATTTTTTGTAGGTATTTTTGCATAAATGATTTTATCCTTTTAAAAAACTAGAGTAATGAATTAATTATTTATGAATATTAATGAGATGATAATGAATATTAATGAAATGCTAAAGAAAAGGATTACAAAGAATGGATTTTACTGTTTTTCGTATATTTAGAGGCATTTTGCGGATATATGTAATATACGGCACTGCGTATTGTACGTAAATGTATGAGATAATGTGGAAGGAAATGCGCGCAACTCTAAGAAACATATTTTATGTAATGATATTGTATTTTCAGTATTTGATATGGGATTTTAGCATAGAATATCATCTTTTGAATACTGTATGGGTCTAATGGGGGTACGAAGCTTAGACGAATGACAAATTGCATGTATATATGATTACTTTGTAACTGGGTACATCTATGTGTAGCTGATATGTGATTTTAACATAGAATATCATCTTTTGGATACTGTAAGGGTCTAAGGGTGTACGAAGCTTAGACGAATGACAAATTGCATGTATATATGATTACTTTGTAAGTGGGTACATCTATGTGTAGCTGATATGTGATTTTAACATAGAATATCATCTTTTGGATACTGTAAGGGTCTAAGGGTGTACGAAGCTTAGATGAATGACAAATTGCATGTATATATGAACAGTTTGTAAGCGGGTACATGTATGTGTAGTTGATATGTGATTTTAACATAGAATATCATCTTTTGGATACTATATGGGTCTAAGGGTGTACGAAGTTTAGACGAATGACAAATTGCATGTATATGTGATTAGTTTGTAAGTAGGGTACATCTATGTGTAGCTGATAGGAGATTTTAGCATAGAATATTGTGTTTTTGGATACTGTATGGGTCTAATGTTGTACGAAGCTTAGACGAATAAGAAATTGCATGTATATATGATTAGTTTGTAAGTGGGTTTATGTATGTATGTATGTATATTGGTTTTTGATATCGGACAGGAATATATGTATCATATTGTAGACATATTATCTTTCGTTTGCATGTAAGTGTTTTAAGCATGTGTTGTTGGTTGCGTAGCTTTAGGGGTATACTATGGGGGATGCAAACACCTGAAGTGTTTCTATTGTAGGGTTATATATATTGTAGAGCTGTATATGTTGTTGTGGTGATACGCTATGTGAATGCAAACACATGAATTGATTCCTTATGTATATAGATTACCTTGAATACCATGTTAGAATGTATATATTGTGATTTTACGTATTTAACCTCTCGTAATATTCATTGGATTGTTTGTTACTCAAACTGTGAGGCTGAACACATCATGTTACCTCAAAATGTGAGCATACCACAGATGTTGTACGGATATTTGAAGCACAAAGGATATCACTATGTTATAACCCATTTACATATAGATATCTTTTCAGTATAGTATTCTAATGTCTTATATTGATACCTTTACTGACTTCTAAGATGCTTGTTCACCTTATAGAAGACATTATGACAACAATATGGTTTTCTACTTACGATCATTTATTGTAAGAACATAAAATATGATAAATAACCTTATATGAAGCATAGGTATTGTTCCTTTATTTTATATAGAATACAGATACTTCGTATGATATGAATATTTGTTTGGAGAAATAAAACATATTATTATAAATTGTAACGCTTTATTGTATTTATATACTCTACAATATTGTATTTTGCAATATTGGCATATTGATATACATA
Organism: Thermobia domestica; assembly: GCF_964235325.1. NCBI lineage: Eukaryota > Metazoa > Arthropoda > Insecta > Zygentoma > Lepismatidae > Thermobia > Thermobia domestica. The sequence continues at coordinate 141,690,682 of NC_137454.1, read as the reverse complement.
TATAGATATATTTAAATAAGATATTTACATTATATATACGTACAAGTACCAACAGATAGGAAAACTTATGAACATATTTGATGATATTATGACATCATGATACCTTTAGACAGTTTACTATTTACATATATACAGAATACCATTCATTTCACGCACTTAATACTTTGATAACCATATGGCAATGTTCTATAGTCAGTAATACTGTTATGATTTAATCGTCGTCTTTTATTTTGAACTTTTTGATGTGTTTTAGTTTCAGACTTGGATACAATGACAAACCCAGGCTTACGAACAATTCTTCCTGGATTGTGTAACTGTTTTTTGTCAGCTTTATTTTGAACTAGTTGATAAAAATGATCAAAGTTAATTTCTTGTCGTGTACGATGATTTAAAGTAATTCCTCTAATTTTAAATACAAAATCTACCTTCCCTGTTTGAACTTCTTTCATTCTATAGGCATAATTTTTTGGCCCTAAGCCTATAAATGCATCAATTTCCCAGCCATCAGGAACTTCATTAGTTAACTGACCTAAATAGGAACCCAAAGAAAGTGGAGGCTTTTCATTACGTGGTTGCACAAACATAATACTATCAGTGTCGCAGTACAATACACGCTCAGGATCAATAGCTGTCAATAATTCATAAAGTTTTAGACGTGCCCAAGAGGTGATAAAGGCTGCAAGGACAACATTGGAAAATTTCCATGGCTTGTTTTTGTTTTCAATGTTTTTATATGATACAATGAGATGCCGCTCTCCAATAGGCAATACAGTTTGTACCTCATATTGGGGTGCCCATAGATAACTTAAAAATTTTTCTGGAGTATCTACAATTACAGATTGAGATAAATCTGTTCTTTGTCCCCATTTCCCATACAAGGAATTGAGAAATATTTTGGAAATATATCTTAGACCAGGATTTGATTGAATGTTATTTTCCGTTAACTGAATGCATTCATGTTCATAATAGTCTGTAATATATTTTTCTTGATCTTGTTTAGTTTTGCACCAGCTAGGAAATCCTGAAGACTCCTGCTTCATTTTTAAGAAGGAATTGACATAATCTTTAAACAGATTATTTTCTGATCCAGATAATTTGAATTCCCAAATTTCAATAATTTGTAGAATTTTGTATCCGAGATCTAAAGCCACATGAAGTTCAGGAGTACAGTATGTACCAGTAAGGACACGCTCGGCATCATTATGGATGCAAATGTTGTCACTTTGTTCCATACACGTACGACATAACCCAAACAAAAGGCGATCATTACATGTATATGGTAAAATTGGAAAATATAAGTCTTTGGGAGGCAAGATACTACATTTCACTAATCCATGAATACTTTGCACTTGTGGAAAGTCAGGCCCCTTGTATATTATAGGTTTTCCTATAGGCAATGGCTTACGTGCCATTACCCACGGATAAAGACTGGTAATATCATAATATGCCACAAACTCTTCGCTGGTACATTCGTACAAGGCATTAAAACATTCTGTACGCCCACCATGAAAACTATCTTTAGGTACCAGATGATCAACAAGATCATGACACTGTGTTTGAATAAACTGTTGTAATTTCTTATCGTTTTTTACCATGTGGTCCCATTCACATTCCCACATTTCAATGACATTAAGATTTAATTTTTTAAGAAATGCTATTTTTGTGGTGGTGTTTTCATACCGATCTTGTACTGATGTACCTTGCTTAAAGGATGAATCTAGGGATACGTGTCGTAGTGTAGGATAACAGTTTAAACACCCGTGATAGTAACATCCATGAAATTCGTAAACTGTATTTGTTTTAGTTTCAAATCCATCAACCTTATACCTTCCAAATCGTTTTTCCAAACCATTTCCAGAATGAAGAATTTTATTACCAGTAGTACGTTCTAAGTATCGTAACCAATACATTGCCTTCAGACTTTGACGATCACGATGGTCAAACCCATAAGGTGGAATAATTGGAATAATTTCTTTGGGTAAATATAAGGTACGATATGTTAGTATTGCCAAACTAGCAATAGTTGGTGCAGCGATAAAACATTGGATACCATTTGTTTTGTCTTCAATTAAGTTTGAAAATTTAATGACAGCCTCTGCTAAAATTTTAACATCATTCCGACAATATTCAATCATTTCCTTTTGGAGATTATACTCCTCATTACTTGCAACACGTTCTTTGTGCCATATGATAAGTTGCTCTCGATCTTCAGTGCTCCTTGAATCAGCATCAAAATATTTTAGATCAGGAATTTGGCCTATATAATTTTGGTTTTCTAATGTATTAAACAAGTACGGAAAATCTCCCTTTCGTAAATTTGCAGAAAGACCCAACGTTTTAGGTAATTTAGATAATTTAACTCCCATATACAAATATGTGTCACGAAAGTAAATCTTTTGTCCTAAACGCATTTCAATAATTTTTTGTCCTGACATTATTACTTCAGGTGTAAAATGATGGTTTATGATCAAAGTTTTAGCACAGAATTGCATATCATAATTACTGCCATTATGGGAAAGCACAATGATTTTTTTAAACATTGGTCGAGTTATTAATACATGATTAACAAATTCTTCAATGTTGTGAAAATCAAACGAACGGAATCCATTTTTATCGCCGCATACAAAGCATGTATCATCAAGCTTCATGTCCTTACAGTTGTAACAAGCATGAATACAATTTACAAAATTTACATGATGTTCTTGTTCTCCTTGTTCATTTTTAGGAAGCAACATTGTTTCTACATCAAATATAATGTACAAAAAGGTATCTATATGTTGCATCATAGCCGTTTGAACAAAACAAATATGATCATCGCTTACATATGAGTAACATGTTTTACAATAACGTTCACCACATTCATGTTCAGACTTGCGTGAACGCATGTCAATGATAGTACCACAATGGACACAAATTTTCTTTGTTTCGCATAAACTCTTTCCGGAAACATTTATTGTTTTATGATTAGCAAAACATTCTTCTGAAGAAAACAGTCTATGACAATTAATGCATTCGCGTTTAATATTATTATCATTATTACAAACATTGTGATACTTTTCACACATTGGGCATTTGAAGTTACACTTATGATTTTCTGTACGATGATAACCTTCCAAACAATACTGACAATAATTTTTCTTGTTTAATAGTGTTGTAATACTAGTAATTAATTCATAGTGTCCCTCCGTATACAAAATTAAAATTTTCTTTGATGCATATATTCCAGGATAAATTACATTGTAGTTTCGAGTTAAACGATTTTTTTCGTAAACAACAATTTGATAATGAGGTGCTAACTTATTTTGAAACTTTTTTACATCATCAATAGTACATCCATCATGGATTTCAATGTCAACTTTAGCACTGACACACAAATCCTTTGCTTGTTTCATCAATCGTTCAGAATGATTTTTTAATTCATATACGTAATTATAACGATGATCAGCCCTACCCATTCCAAGAATAATACTCTTGGGAAGACAATACACATTCTTTTGTACAGGAATAGTACATTGATGCATATGTGTTACAAGATCAACATATTTTGATGAACCCATAGTTCGTCCCCTACCTTTACGTGAATCAACAATATGAATTTTGAAATTTACTTTATCACCTAATAAATAATTTTCATTACTATTTAAAACATTTTCAATTTTACGAAATAAAATGTCGGAGCTTAAATTTGACTTTTGACGCCACGAAATGTATATTGGTTTATTAATTGTGGAAGCAGAACTTTCTATTGTTATACCAACATACATATCATCATCAGCATCATTTAAAACATGATCCTTTACAAATTCAAATAACAACTGAATATATTTTTCAGGATCATCTATTCCACTAGTGTGCATACGTTCAATTGTAACTTCCTTTCCCGTAAGTTCAAAATAAGTATAATGTTTGGTTCTATTATTAACAATACGAAAATATTCATTTGTTTTACCACTCCCATACATGGTAGGTTGTGATACATTATTAGTATTAGGACTTGGAAAGTTTATAAAATTTTCCATGAAAACGCTAAAATCATTTGTAGTTAAACTATTAGCTTTTCCTTCAGACACAAGTTCCATAAACTTCTCACGAGCTAAATTCTTTATATTATCTTGACGAAAGAAGCCTACATGATATAAATCAATAATATCTTTTGCAGACTTACATTTTTTCAAAACAACATGAGAATCACAACCAAAATGCATAAACAATGCCTGCAATAACTTGGAATAAGCTTCATTGCTTACCCTTGCACCCGTAGCATGACATTGTGTTATCACTTCCCATGTAAATAAAACTTCGTTTGGATTTTCATATCCACGTGCTTCTTGTGCCGACAACATGGTACAGATGACAGATTGTCCTTCCATTGTGTGATTGACACACTAAATATGTAATTGCAATATGAATTTTTTGTCTTATACAGTAAATATTTTACACAATAATGTACACAGAACTTTGATATTTCTTTTCACAGTTTTTAAATGATAAGGTTTCGTAAGTAGACTTTTATGATATGATTCACAATGTGTTGACCAAAGATACACTTTTTAAAAATTTTACACTTACCAGTAAGTATAATAATAAAACTTTCCTGAACTTGTTTTAGTTCACAACAAATTTAGTTGTAAGTTTACCGACAGCACACTTGAAAGCTTGTCGGGAATTGCACTAGCACTGGCCGTTAACTACAATGATAAAACTTCCCGTAACTTTTTTTCAGTTTAGTATCGATGCACTACCACTTGTTACTCACTAAGTATATTTTAGTTTACCGAAGATATACTTTTAAGTTTATCGGTTAATCCTTTAGCACTTTTCGATAATTGTAATTTACAAATTGCCGTAATGAGATTGTTTTACATTAATTACAGCACGCAAAGTACAAACAGGAAGTGTGTTTACTTTTTATTGATTGTTTATTATCAACACTAATAAATGGAAATTCCAAGAACTCCACACGAAGATTCCCGAAGATTGCCGAAGGTTCCCGAAGTTTCCCGAAGTTTTCCGAACAATGCCGAACCTAACCGAAGATAAACATGAGATTTTATCCACAATTCATGTACATGTTGGTTAATGTACACCTTGTCTCAAAAAGGTTGAGCGCATTCTTTATTGGTGTTTTGAGGCAAAAATTTTCTAAGTCCAGCTTCGGGTATCTTCGGGAAAATGTAAGCCAGGTTCGAACCTCCAAGCCAGCCTTTGCAATCGGGAAAAAGTTTGCAGATGTGTTTTTCTTCTTTTAAATATAATAGGACTTGTTACCAAGTGTTTAAAAAAGCAACATTGATTGAAATACTTAATGATACAATATTTCGAAACCTTTTTTTTTTTTTAATGTTAGCACATGCTTCTTTGTCATTTAGCTCTCCATACGTAATGGAACATTTAAATACGTTAAGGAATCTTTCCATATGTAAAAGAATGCTCAAAGTTAAGAAATAGAACATAATTATCGCCTGAGTACTAAAATAAAAGTCAAAGTAGAACAGAAACAGCGTTTGTAATGGATATGAATGTCATAATTATCTTGAGATCCGTTATACATCGCTAGAAGGTTGTGTTAGCTCATTGGTAAGCTGTCGGATTTCAAGTCGTAAGGTTGAGGGTTCGAATCCCGTCTAGGCTAATCCTTTTTTTAAAATTATATTTTCCGCAATGCATGAAAAATTATATAAAATAATTACATTAGAATACATAAGTTGTGTATATATAACATAATCATTGCAGAACATAGTAATTATTATGTTTAAAATATAACATCTGAGATAATTTTCACAGTAGGTCGGTATTATATATGAGGATGTAAATACAAGTTAAGAAACTCGTTCAATAGCAAAATAAATCATGTAGTGTATTTATTTGCATCTATTTGTCATATAGATGTAACTTCTCAATATTCTCATTACAGCATGTCATTTACATTCGTGAAATACAATATATTCCTACGGATATAGAAAGTGTATAAACAGAGTATCCAAAGTCGTATCCTGCTTCAAGACACATAACTTTTCCCGATCCCCTTAACGTCACGGGAAGAAACACAAATTCTCTTTAGAACGGACTGTCGTTACTTAGAGTCTCATTCGAATACGTTGAATATGCTTTTGTATATTCATCTCTCTCTCTCTCTCTCTCTCTTTCGCTTTGTTTATGTGTGTGTGTGTGTGTGTGTTGCGGAATATCCCAAGTTGAATACAACATTTGCCAAGTATATGAGCATCATTGTCATCGAATACCAGAAATTGAAAATCGTGTTTCTTCAGATTGGGTTTGCGTGTTCATGTTAGCTCACTGGTAGAGTACGGACTTGCCAATAAAGAGGTCTTGAGTTCAAAGCCTACAGCTAATTATCATTCTTTTGCTGGTAGGATTGCACAGAAATCGGATACAAGGAGTGGTTTACTTCTAGAAATATTTTCAGAAGCGTTTAGGTAGCCCTGAAAAGGGCTGTTCTCGGGAGTTAAGGCGGGGACATTAATATTGTGTCCAAGACCCTTCTGAATTTATTACACGCTCCATTCTTCTGGGCATGGAATCTATTACATGGGTGACAAATCTATCTCCTTCCCCTACCTCCAGCCATGCTTCGGAAACAAGATGCCACAGGTCATCCTGAGTTCTTGGTGGATCTGCCTCAGGCCAACTTTCCCTTAGAGTACGCTTCACTTCTGCCCACATATTTTCCATGAGATTGAGGTCTGCTCCACGAGCGGCCAGTCGATTAAATCAATCTCAGGGTGCCCTGCGAACCATTCCTGAATCACGCGGGAAGTATGTATTGGCGACTGGTATTGCTGGAACTGAATTACACCATCAGGCTGAAATACTCGTACAGATAGCACCTTGATATTACTGATAATGTCTAAGTACTGAGCATTGTCCAGATGTCCTTCAATTCTATGAAGCTGTCCTGCTCCGCGACTGGAAATCCAACCCCAACATAAAATAGATACATGGCCACTGCGATTGCAAGCAGTCACATATCCATGGTCATATCGGGTGCCTCTCGGACGATACACAAAACGGCGTCCCTCCTTTGATGTTGTGAATATGGATTCATCTGAGAAAACTACGTTTTCCCAATCGAGACCCACATTCGCCTGTGCAAACGCGAGACGGTAAATTTTGTGGTCGCCTGAGTTTTTCCTTCACGGCAGCAACACGGCCACGTAACCCAGCATGACGAAGCCTTCGCAGAGCTGTATGCTTACTACCAGGAAAGAGAGAAACTTCCCTTAGCTGTCTAGACGTCCTTAGTGGGTCTAACCGGGCTTCGTTTACTAATCTCGCATCTTGGGCTTCGGTTGACACATGCGGACGACCAGGAGATCGTAAATTATCAGTCTGACCTGTAGCACCATATTTCCGAATCCATCGCCTTCCTGTAGAGGCCGGGACACCTACTCGCCTGCTAGCTGCAGTTGCAGAATAACCTTCCAACTCCCATAAAGTAATTACTGCTGTACGTCTATCCATAGTTACCAATGTTCTGAGCTGTGAGAAGGAAGCAATAGGTAAAAGCTAGTACCTGACGTGTGATTGGTTACTTGCACGACACGCCTATTGTGGGGAACAGCGTAGATAATGATGCTAGATCTAGCATAATTTGCATGTCTCTAGCATCTAGCATCTTGCTTTTAGCATCCTGCCCAAATCTAGCACAATTTCAGCAAGTTTATCAAAAAGCCGTAAAACCTGGAGATGAGAAAGAAGTTGGTCGTGGGAAGAAAAAGAACGGCAGAAATGTATCCTCTTCCATTGATTCACACAGTCGGTAAACCATACAGGCAGTCTTATTTTTCGAAGTAAGTTCGAAACGTCTTTGGGCTTTTTTGTGGCTCCACCCAGAGTTTTCTAATCCTTTAACTCCGACGCATGGGCGCAGCTATGGGGGCCATTCTCCCCCCAACTTTTTGACAACTTCACCATCTTTATTTCTGACTTCATGATCATATTTATTCCTGAAATGACAGCTCCGAGACCGACCAAAAATCTGTCCCCCCCCCCCAGCAGACGATTCCCAACTCCGCTTATGCTGCGAAGTAATTTTCTTTCAAAATATGTAAACAAAAACTTTGCATTCATTTATACGACATATACGCCATTGAATCTGGCAACGACTGCATTAATTTAGTTGAGTTAAAATTTTGGTGCGTGAAGTATTGAGTTCTATCCATGCATTCTTGCTCTCTGTGTATTTTAAGTTACGTTATCGTATCTCAACTTCGTTTTTTTAAACTCCTGAATTAGTAATTATGAGGATCTAGCATAATTTGACCGAATCTAGCATAAGTTCGATCAGGTTTTGGAATAATTCCGAGCTGTGAGTCTGGGAACGCTGGTGGGGAACGACTTGGTCAACGACTCGCGAAAGAAATCTGAAAATGGTGCGCCGTAATAATAATATTAAAAACAGTTTTTATAAAGGAATATTAATACATACGAAAAGCTGTTTAAAGAATGAATTGTTATACTGACTTTACACGTATAAAAACATATACCATATACCAAACAGATTGAGCGATATGATGATAGCTGTTTTGAGACAAACACTTTCGAAGTCCAACTTCGGGTATCTTCGGAAAACAGTAAACTAAAGCTGCTGGTTCGAACCTCCAAAGCCAACCTTAGTAATCGGGAAACAATGTACAGATATGTTTTTCCTTCTGTTAAATATAATAAGACATGTTGAAATGGTATTAAGTGTAGAAAAAAGTAACATTGAAATACTTAATGATACAATATTTCGAGACTATGTATTCACACTCTCGTTTCGTCATTGTGATTTCCATACGGAAAAGAGCATTTACGTATGAGCTCAGTTATATTTCAGAAGCAGCTTCCGAAAAGCGGTCATATTAGCTCAGTGGTACACCACCGAGCGCTTAAATCGTGAGTTCGATACCCGTTCAGATGAAATTCTTTTATGATATTCTACTTTCCTCAATGCATGAAAATTATGTAAAATAGTTACATTACAATTCATCAGTTGTATATATCAGTTGAATATATATATTCATATCATCAGTTGTATATATCAGTTGAATATATATATTCATATCATTTCACGACATAAGTAATTCTTATCTTTAAAATATAACATCTGAGGTATTGACAGAACGTCGGTGTGTTATGTGTGAATATTGAATACAAATTTAAAAAATCGTGTAATAGCAATAAATAAGTTATGTAATGTATTTATTTGCAGCTACTTTCATCGCAGATAACTTCTCAATATTCGCATTACAGCATTTAGGTAGAGCATATCGAAAATCGGATCGTGGTCCAAGACAAAAAACTAGCTAGCCCCAAACTGTCACGCAAGAAATTCGCGAATCGCAAAAGTAAAGTGAAGAGATTGAGAGCGGCAATTCCTTAATCGCTCTCTCTCAACTCTCTCTTATCTGCATTTATACACATAAAAGTGTATGTATGTATGTTCCAACATAACTCATGTATGCCTAGAGCAGGGTTTCTCAACCTGGGAGTCGCGGCCCCTAGGGGATCGCGAAGATAGGCGGAAGAGATAAATATAGTTAGAATCTAATACCAGAAATTATTTTTAAATATTATTTTTAATTTTGTTCTGATAAGCATACTTTTATTTTTTATACACACTGTAAAGAACAATAAAAAATAAGTCTACTGAACATTTTCAAAGGGTGTAGAATTCGTGTTACTATTCGGTTCAAAGTCTCTTGTCGTCGCGAATTCTGTCGAGAAATTTGAAGCTTAAAATATACAAAACGATAATCATGCCTGTTGTTCTGTATGGTTGCGAAACATGGTCGCTTACTCTGAGGGAAGAACATAGACTGAAAGTATTTGAGAACAAGATCCTTAGACGAATATTCGGACCCAAGAGGAACGGGAATGGGGAATGGCGGAAACTTCATAACGAGGAACTACATAATTTATACGGTTTACCCAACATTGTTAGGGTCGTCAAGTCTAGAAGGCTTAGGTGGGCAGGTCATGTAGCTAGAATGGAAGAAAGTAGAAACGCTTTCAAAATCTTGACTGGAAGACCAATCGGAAAACGACCATTAGGAAGACCTAGGCGCAGATGGGAGGACAATATTAAGATGGATCTCGCTGAGATAAGAATACAAAGTAGAAACTGGATCCAATTGGCTAAGGATAGAAGTCAGTGTAGAGCTTTTGTGAACGCGGCATTGAACCTCCGGGTTCCATAGGCCATAGAGTTAGTTAGTTAGTAGAGTTGTTTAAAAATGAATTTAAATCAAAGAGGTATGATATAAAACTAATGAGAACTGTATATAGAAATACTAGAAAAATGCACATGCAACAAAACCTGCACATTGAAATACAATTAAAATTAAAACCTAATGAGATACCTAAGCATGGTGTAATTTCACTAGTGCAGCAATGTCCGGTTCAATCTTCATGACGAACATTATCAAACCATTTTCAACTGATAAGCGATTTCTTATCTTTGTTTTAATGTTTACCATAAAAAAAACACACTTTCGCACAAGTACGATATAGCAAATGGAATTATTACTTTTAAAGCAGCAATCCCCAGACCAGGATATTCTTCTCTCCTCATCAGACAGAACTTGTCCAAGTCTTCGTTACAAAAAACCAGTTGCAAAGACTTGTCGCATGATCATTCTATTATTTGGTCAAGAAGTTGTGGGCTTAGATCGGATACGTTAATGGCCTCTTCAATGAAGGAGTTTAACATCCATCTTGAACCAGCACCTTCGTCATTGGGAATATAGATATTACAGTTACTGTATCCACTGTCCGTGCCGGGCGCCGAAAAACGGGGCCACACATTTCGGAGGAAGTGTGTTACTCATGTTAGGAAAGTACATGTGTTCATGTGTAAAATAGAAGGAAAAACGTAATAAAATGTGCTCAAAATTAAGGAAAGGTAGGGTTTATTTTGAAAATGTTATTGAGCTTCGTGCCAACCATGGTGGCGCTTCGTAGCTAGTCTGTCGACGTCACTCATATATACGGTGACATCGTACTATACTCTCGCCCCGGGCACTGATTTTCCATGACACTGTTCACTATAAACAAAAAAATGGATTCTACTATTATAGAAATAGGTATGTTAAAAATCTCACACAAGCTTATTATAAAACAAATTATAAAAGGGTCGCTGGCAAGAGCGTGTGATAAAAGGGGATCGTGATAGGAATTAGATTGAGAACCACTGGTCTAGAGTAATTTTAACCACATTTCTTATAGTTTCAAAAAGATTGCTGTCGGGTTACCTATGGTGAATGGGAGGGGGATACATATAAAAGATTGCTAGAAAATGATCGATATTAGATTCATAGTTTTCGGGGTCGCTTAGATAAATAGTGAGACTTTCAATTTCGCTTAACTCCGATTAAGCTCTCATTAGTAGGGATGGGCACGAACGACTTTTCTTTGAAACTCGACTCGACTCGAAACAGACATCTTTGAGGTCTACTCTTGGACTCGGCGCGAAAAATATCTTCCAACTCGACTCGGATTAGAGTCAAGTCGAACCAAAACGAGCCAAATCCTGTGTGTAGTCCTACCTAGACAATACATAGACAATAATTATTCTATCATCAATTATACTACTATTACTACAAATAATAATAATAATAATAATAATAATAATAATAATAATAATAATAATAATAATGATAATAATAATAATAATAATAATAATAATAATTATTATTATTATTATTATTATTATTATTATTATTATTATTATTATTATTATTATTATTATTATGACAACACCGTGTACAAACATGAACAATAGATGGTTAGTAAAGGAATACTAAAAGCTAGTTGACTGCCGACGTCGGTAGTCATGAACTCTACAAGGCAAAGACATCATTCATTACTCTAAGCTGTAAGCGTCGGTGGACTACAGATGGTCAACTATTGACCTCTCGCCAGAAATTGGTGGCCCCGCAGCGACGATCCGTGGTGGCCCAAGTTCCATTTTGAAAACTTTACCACCAGCAGCAGAGACGCGATGAAACGCCAACGAACCACAAAATTACTCTCCCAAAATATGTCAAAATGCCTATATGTGTGATTTGTTTATATTTAGATGAATCAAAAAAACACAAAACAAATACCCGGGGTGGACGCAAACTATCAATATTACGATTACTAGGCACGTGTTCTCCTGACTTCCCCACGGAAACGATCATAAAAAGCTTGGTTGTTGAAGGATAAATCATTGACTTCTTAATTTAGCCAATCAGACAAACCCCTACATCTCGAGTTCTAGAAGGTGATACCGTGAACCGTTTCAGATTTATTGCTTCCTGGTGGAGTACTATCCATGAGCAAAATTTGAGCATAATAGCCGACATGCATCTTCGGTGCCTCTTATCTTTAGTACAATTTTAACCAGAGATGGTGTGGGTCAATGAAAATTTGATCCACGACCCACCATGACCCACTATCACCCACCACCCAAATGCCCCATTGGTCCACTCTGACCCATCAACCATCGTGATCCACTCTGACCCACCACCAACTATGAACCACTCTGAACCATTGCGACCAACTCCGACCCACCAAAACCCATCGACATCAACTCTGACCGATGGCCCACGCCCTCCTCTCCATTGACTAAAGAGGTTACACTTGTAATAAAACAAGACTGTGAAATTATCACTTATCGGAGTTTGAATTTCTACCGTCAATGGCTCAAGCACCTCTCTGTTACAATACTGATGGGTCTGACCTTTACGATATATAATGGCAAAGTGTTTCTCATCTTCCAAATTAAAATGAATTTAAATTTATCATATATAATTATTTCTTTGTTGCCTTACAGACACATTTCAGTAGAAAATAGGGTGAAATTTGAAAGTTTCAAATCAAGGAAAAGTAGACCAACGTAAAAAAAAAAAAAAAAAAAAAGAGAGAGAGAGAGAGAGAGAGAGAGAAACTAATTTTCTATATAATTAAGCATGCCGTACTAATTGAAAATGCCCATGTAATTAAGTTTAGAATACAAATTTTATGGCCATTTTTCTCTAACTTTATGGCTTGATTGCCTTATGCTCGGAACGCTCCATACATTAAACACCAGCTTCAGCAATTATAAATAGAAAGCAGTGGGTATAAAATTCAAAAAGAACTTTAGTTTGCATTACTCAATTTGTTTTTCAACTAATATCAATCGTTTTCGATTATTTTTACAAATCAACCCACTACCAATTTCCAATATATAGAAAATGCACCCCCGTCCCCCCGCTCATAAAAGATAATTTTAAAAAATGCCAGGACATATTTTCTTTATTTTTAATAAAGAGTTATATGTTGAATTTCAGCTCTCAGTTGAACGGCTTGTAAGATACTAAATTTTTCGCAAAAATTCGGACTTCTACTCCCCCTAAGGATATGTATTATAATGAAAGTGACACGCGTAAGGTAACTTCCCAGTTGGGAATGGAGCCTGATTATATACCAAACGTCAATTCATTTGACTTTGCAATTTGACCGTGATGATTACGCAGACATAGTTACTTTCAATTTTTTATGATACATATCCTTATTTCATATGTTACAGATGATTCAAAAATATTTTTTCAAGCAGTTAGCTCCTCTAGAATCTCACAGGCTGCATCCCAAAATCCAACTCCTACTATCCTATGACAATCCAAAAGTGACTGAACTTTTTTTTATTAGGAACAAATGACAAAAGAAAAATGGAGATCTTGAAAGTAAAATGTAGAAAAGCTCGGTGCCCCCAATAACTACATATTTCTCCACCCCTTCATCCCGAACTTAAAAATAAAACTTAATTCGAATATGATTAATTAGTGAATTTATTACAGTTAAATTCCACTCACTACATGCTACAGCTACAACTATGTAACAAAAAATAACAACTGTGAAACATGTTCTGAATTACTATTCGATTTCTTACGCTATTATTAAACATATTAGAATAGTAAAAGAGGATTGTTCGTGAAATAGTATATTTGCTCTTGATTTATAACTTTTTCATACGAAAAAAATTAAAATATTATTCAAGTTTTAAACTTTGCACTCTGCAAATATGTTGCCCTCTAGGCAATGGGACTAATGTGAAATGTGGACTAATGTGGACTAGTGGGAAATGCTGCACTGTTAGCGGCGCTGAAAACTTACGATTCGATTCTAATATCGAATGATTTCGATATCTTTATGTCGCTACGTAACCACCCTGGGTGCTAATGAAAGCTTAATTGGACTTGAATTGAAAGTAGAACTATTCACCTAAGCGACCACGAAACTATAGATTCGATACTAATATCGACCCGTTTCTAGCATTTTTGATATTATCCCGACAGTACTCTTTTTCCAGACTGTAAGAAATATAGTTAAAATTGCTCTAGATATATCAGAATTATGTTGAAATACACACATAAATCCACTTTTATATTCTGTATAAATAGAGAGCGAGCGAGCGAGCGAGAGAGGGCGACTCAAGGCATCACCACCTCCACATTGCAAAAGCATATATCAGGAATTGAATTGAAAATCTATGTAAAGACTTTCTGCTGTGGCATGCTTCATAAGGACAATTCCAGTCTGCTCACGTGACCTTTGGGGTTCATGAATTTTTTTTGCGAGCGTTCCGACTTTGGATTCTCTGTTTATACCTTCTGTTTATGCATCGAATAACTTTTCAAGAACATAAATGACATTCTGTATTATGAATGTTGAGAATTACCCTCTATATGACAAATAGCTGCAAATAAATACACTACATGATTTATTTTGCTGTTGAACGAGTTTCTTAACTTGTATTTACATCCTCATATATAATACCGACCTACTGTGAAAATTATCTCAGATGTTATATTTTAAACATAATAATTAATATGTTCTGCAATGATTATGTTATATATACACAACTTATGTATTCTAATGTAATTATTTTATATAATTTTTCATGCATTGCGGAAAATATAATTTTAAAAAAAGGATTAGCCTAGACGGGATTCGAACCCTCAACCTTATGACTTGAAATCCGACAGCTTACCAATGAGCTAACACAACCTTCTAGCGATGTATAACGGATCTCAAGATAATTATGACATTCATATCCATTACAAACGCCGTTTCTGTTCTACTTTGACTTTTATTTTAGTACTCAGGCGATAATTATGTTCTATTTCTTAACTTTGAGCATTCTTTTACATATGGAAAGATTCCTTAACGTATTTAAATGTTCCATTACGTATGGAGAGCTAAATGACAAAGAAGCATGTGCTAACATTAAAAAAAAAAAAAGGTTTCGAAATATTGTATCATTAAGTATTTCAATCAATGTTGCTTTTTTAAACACTTGGTAACAAGTCTTATTATATTTAAAAGAAGAAAAACACATCTGCAAACTTTTTCCCGATTGCAAAGGCTGGCTTGGAGGTTCGAACCTGGCTTACTTTTTCCCGAAGATACCCGAAGCTGGACTTAGAAAATTATTGCCTCAAAACACCAATAAAGAATGCGCTCAACCTTTTTGAGACAAGGTGTACCACACGAATGGTTCCGAAAATTGCCGAACTTAACCGAAGATGGACATAAGAATGTATGAACAATTTCTGTACACGTTTAGTAAATGTAAATTGCAAAAGTCTTGTAACTTTAAGATATATTTCAAAGTTTATTATTAGATGTAACTTTGTAACAAAATTGGTATTTAAAATAAATGATTTAAGAACAAAGAGTATACCAATGATTGGCTTTACTTTAAGAGTAGTAATTCTATAGTGCGCGGCGCGGCTTGCTGCGCTGGATTTATAGTTTAAAATTTAATCTCGTATCCAAACGCATTTCGTTTTGTAATCTCGTACCCAAAAGCATTTCGTTTTCTAATCTCGTACGCAGGTGCTTTAACATATTTTAAATTAGTAATACTGATATTACATAATGTGATGTAATTTGTAAATGCACTATTAAAGTTTGCAACACTTCAAATAATTATAGCTACTATTTTGTATGCTTTTCCACTGTGTTATCGGTCTAAAAAATTCCTTTGGTAGTAGTGCTAGGAATTTGTTTTGTTTGCTTTGCTACAGGTGTTTAAACCGGTTTAAACTAGTTATTGTTTTTTGTTATACAATTATTCAGTTCTGCATGAACTTCGGTGTTAAAATAGAATGTGATCGTATTTAAATTGCTAAGCAATCTCCTTATTTATTTAACCTCTCGTAATAAATTACTCGAACACTTCGTGTGAGCATACAAAATATGTTCCGAAAAATACTAAAATGCGTCAGCATACGAAAGATAATTTGAAAATATTAAAAAAAAAATGAAGTAAACTTAAAATTAATTCCAATAGAAACACAAAGTAACATAATTACAAATATTTTATTCGTTCGCTTCATTAGCAGCTCAGAGGAATTACATTCCGAAAATATTAAAATTAACAAAACATAAATATAAGAAAGTTATTTTAGCATGACACAAGATGATTAAACTTAAAATTTAATACATGAAGCTCTTTGATTGTTAAATGGAGAAGTAAAATTTAAGTCAGTGTTGCAATTGAATACAGAAACTATCAGTAAAAGTACAAGTTTTCAAAGTAAAGTGTAGAAACAAAACTTAAAACACAATGTTGCAATCTAAATTGGAAAGAAAATTAAAAAATACAACTTACAAACAAAATGTAGAAACCGAAAATAAAATTGCAGAAGCAAAATTAATACTACAAGTTTAAAAATTGAAACTGACATGAAAATACATAAACAAAATTAAAACAGTGTTGCAATCAAAAATACAAGAGCAAAAGTTTAAAACACAATGTTGCAATCCAAATTGCAAAAGAAAAAATTAAAAGTACAAGTTTAAAAATTAAAACATGCAAACTAAAAATAAAAAAATACAGAAACAAAACTTAAAACACAATGTTGCAATCCAAATTGCAAAAGAAAATTAAAAGTATAACTTTAAAACACAATGTTACATTACAAATTCCGAAACAAAATAAAAATTACAACTGAAGAAATAAAAAATGTAAACTGAAAAACTAAAAATGCAGGAATAAAAATTTTAAAGTACACAATGTTGCAATCTAAATTGCAAAATGAAAATAACAAGGAGGAAACAAATTTTAAAAAATGCAAAACTGAAAACAAAAAAATACAAAATAAGATTAAAACAATGTTGCAATCGAAATACAGAAAGAAAATAAAAATACAAACATAAAACATATACGAAACATTATGTAGTAGTATAGCACGTAGATCTCACCAACTTTGTCCGCAAATCTCACCAAAGCTGGTGCAAACTCATGTTATTAAAATAATGACGTGCTATACTACTACATAATGTTTCGTATATGTTTTATGTTTGTATTTTTATTTTCTTTCTGTATTTCGATTGCAACATTGTTTTAATCTTATTTTGTATTTTTTTGTTTTCAGTTTTGCATTTTTTAAAATTTGTTTCCTCCTTGTTATTTTCATTTTGCAATTTAGATTGCAACATTGTGTACTTTAAAATTTTTATTCCTGCATTTTTAGTTTTTCAGTTTACATTTTTTATTTCTTCAGTTGTAATTTTTATTTTGTTTCGGAATTTGTAATGTAACATTGTGTTTTAAAGTTATACTTTTAATTTTCTTTTGCAATTTGGATTGCAACATTGTGTTTTAAGTTTTGTTTCTGTATTTTTTTATTTTTAGTTTGCATGTTTTAATTTTTAAACTTGTACTTTTAATTTTTTCTTTTGCAATTTGGATTGCAACATTGTGTTTTAAACTTTTGCTCTTGTATTTTTGATTGCAACACTGTTTTAATTTTGTTTATGTATTTTCATGTCAGTTTCAATTTTTAAACTTGTAGTATTAATTTTGCTTCTGCAATTTTATTTTCGGTTTCTACATTTTGTTTGTAAGTTGTATTTTTTAATTTTCTTTCCAATTTAGATTGCAACATTGTGTTTTAAGTTTTGTTTCTACACTTTACTTTGAAAACTTGTACTTTTACTGATAGTTTCTGTATTCAATTGCAACACTGACTTAAATTTTACTTCTCCATTTAACAATCAAAGAGCTTCATGTATTAAATTTTAAGTTTAATCATCTTGTGTCATGCTAAAATAACTTTCTTATATTTATGTTTTGTTAATTTTAATATTTTCGGAATGTAATTCCTCTGAGCTGCTAATGAAGCGAACGAATAAAATATTTGTAATTATGTTACTTTGTGTTTCTATTGGAATTAATTTTAAGTTTACTTCATTTTTTTTTTAATATTTTCAAATTATCTTTCGTATGCTGACGCATTTTAGTATTTTTCGGAACATATTTTGTATGCTCACACGAAGTGTTCGAGTAATTTATTACGAGAGGTTAAATAAATAAGGAGATTGCTTAGCAATTTAAATACGATCACATTCTATTTTAACACCGAAGTTCATGCAGAACTGAATAATTGTATAACAAAAAACAATAACTAGTTTAAACCGGTTTAAACACCTGTAGCAAAGCAAACAAAACAAATTCCTAGCACTACTACCAAAGGAATTTTTTAGACCGATAACACAGTGGAAAAGCATACAAAACAAGTAGCTATAATTATTTGAAGTGTTGCAAACTTTAATAGTGCATTTACAAATTACATCACATTATGTAATATCAGTATTACTAATTTAAAATATGTTAAAGCACCTGCGTACGAGATTAGAAAACGAAATGCTTTTGGGTACGAGATTACAAAACGAAATGCGTTTGGATACGAGATTAAATTTTAAACTATAAATCCAGCGCAGCAAGCCGCGCCGCGCACTATAGAATTACTACTCTTAAAGTAAAGCCAATCATTGGTATACTCTTTGTTCTTAAATCATTTATTTTAAATACCAATTTTGTTACAAAGTTACATCTAATAATAAACTTTGAAATATATCTTAAAGTTACAAGACTTTTGCAATTTACATTTACTAAACGTGTACAGAAATTGTTCATACATTCTTATGTCCATCTTCGGTTAAGTTCGGCAATTTTCGGAACCATTCGTGTGGTACATTAACCAACATGTACATGAATTGTGGATAAAATCTCATGTTTATCTTCGGTTAGGTTCGGCATTGTTCGGAAAACTTCGGGAAACTTCGGGAACCTTCGGCAATCTTCGGGAATCTTCGTGTGGAGTTCTTGGAATTTCCATTTATTAGTGTTGATAATAAACAATCAATAAAAAGTAAACACACTTCCTGTTTGTACTTTGCGTGCTGTAATTAATGTAAAACAATCTCATTACGGCAATTTGTAAATTACAATTATCGAAAAGTGCTAAAGGATTAACCGATAAACTTAAAAGTATATCTTCGGTAAACTAAAATATACTTAGTGAGTAACAAGTGGTAGTGCATCGATACTAAACTGAAAAAAAGTTACGGGAAGTTTTATCATTGTAGTTAACGGCCAGTGCTAGTGCAATTCCCGACAAGCTTTCAAGTGTGCTGTCGGTAAACTTACAACTAAATTTGTTGTGAACTAAAACAAGTTCAGGAAAGTTTTATTATTATACTTACTGGTAAGTGTAAAATTTTTAAAAAGTGTATCTTTGGTCAACACATTGTGAATCATATCATAAAAGTCTACTTACGAAACCTTATCATTTAAAAACTGTGAAAAGAAATATCAAAGTTCTGTGTACATTATTGTGTAAAATATTTACTGTATAAGACAAAAAATTCATATTGCAATTACATATTTAGTGTGTCAATCACACAATGGAAGGACAATCTGTCATCTGTACCATGTTGTCGGCACAAGAAGCACGTGGATATGAAAATCCAAACGAAGTTTTATTTACATGGGAAGTGATAACACAATGTCATGCTACGGGTGCAAGGGTAAGCAATGAAGCTTATTCCAAGTTATTGCAGGCATTGTTTATGCATTTTGGTTGTGATTCTCATGTTGTTTTGAAAAAATGTAAGTCTGCAAAAGATATTATTGATTTATATCATGTAGGCTTCTTTCGTCAAGATAATATAAAGAATTTAGCTCGTGAGAAGTTTATGGAACTTGTGTCTGAAGGAAAAGCTAATAGTTTAACTACAAATGATTTTAGCGTTTTCATGGAAAATTTTATAAACTTTCCAAGTCCTAATACTAATAATGTATCACAACCTACCATGTATGGGAGTGGTAAAACAAATGAATATTTTCGTATTGTTAATAATAGAACCAAACATTATACTTATTTTGAACTTACGGGAAAGGAAGTTACAATTGAACGTATGCACACTAGTGGAATAGATGATCCTGAAAAATATATTCAGTTGTTATTTGAATTTGTAAAGGATCATGTTTTAAATGATGCTGATGATGATATGTATGTTGGTATAACAATAGAAAGTTCTGCTTCCACAATTAATAAACCAATATACATTTCGTGGCGTCAAAAGTCAAATTTAAGCTCCGACATTTTATTTCGTAAAATTGAAAATGTTTTAAATAGTAATGAAAATTATTTATTAGGTGATAAAGTAAATTTCAAAATTCATATTGTTGATTCACGTAAAGGTAGGGGACGAACTATGGGTTCATCAAAATATGTTGATCTTGTAACACATATGCATCAATGTACTATTCCTGTACAAAAGAATGTGTATTGTCTTCCCAAGAGTATTATTCTTGGAATGGGTAGGGCTGATCATCGTTATAATTACGTATATGAATTAAAAAATCATTCTGAACGATTGATGAAACAAGCAAAGGATTTGTGTGTCAGTGCTAAAGTTGACATTGAAATCCATGATGGATGTACTATTGATGATGTAAAAAAGTTTCAAAATAAGTTAGCACCTCATTATCAAATTGTTGTTTACGAAAAAAATCGTTTAACTCGAAACTACAATGTAATTTATCCTGGAATATATGCATCAAAGAAAATTTTAATTTTGTATACGGAGGGACACTATGAATTAATTACTAGTATTACAACACTATTAAACAAGAAAAATTATTGTCAGTATTGTTTGGAAGGTTATCATCGTACAGAAAATCATAAGTGTAACTTCAAATGCCCAATGTGTGAAAAGTATCACAATGTTTGTAATAATGATAATAATATTAAACGCGAATGCATTAATTGTCATAGACTGTTTTCTTCAGAAGAATGTTTTGCTAATCATAAAACAATAAATGTTTCCGGAAAGAGTTTATGCGAAACAAAGAAAATTTGTGTCCATTGTGGTACTATCATTGACATGCGTTCACGCAAGTCTGAACATGAATGTGGTGAACGTTATTGTAAAACATGTTACTCATATGTAAGCGATGATCATATTTGTTTTGTTCAAACGGCTATGATGCAACATATAGATACCTTTTTGTACATTATATTTGATGTAGAAACAATGTTGCTTCCTAAAAATGAACAAGGAGAACAAGAACATCATGTAAATTTTGTAAATTGTATTCATGCTTGTTACAACTGTAAGGACATGAAGCTTGATGATACATGCTTTGTATGCGGCGATAAAAATGGATTCCGTTCGTTTGATTTTCACAACATTGAAGAATTTGTTAATCATGTATTAATAACTCGACCAATGTTTAAAAAAATCATTGTGCTTTCCCATAATGGCAGTAATTATGATATGCAATTCTGTGCTAAAACTTTGATCATAAACCATCATTTTACACCTGAAGTAATAATGTCAGGACAAAAAATTATTGAAATGCGTTTAGGACAAAAGATTTACTTTCGTGACACATATTTGTATATGGGAGTTAAATTATCTAAATTACCTAAAACGTTGGGTCTTTCTGCAAATTTACGAAAGGGAGATTTTCCGTACTTGTTTAATACATTAGAAAACCAAAATTATATAGGCCAAATTCCTGATCTAAAATATTTTGATGCTGATTCAAGGAGCACTGAAGATCGAGAGCAACTTATCATATGGCACAAAGAACGTGTTGCAAGTAATGAGGAGTATAATCTCCAAAAGGAAATGATTGAATATTGTCGGAATGATGTTAAAATTTTAGCAGAGGCTGTCATTAAATTTTCAAACTTAATTGAAGACAAAACAAATGGTATCCAATGTTTTATCGCTGCACCAACTATTGCTAGTTTGGCAATACTAACATATCGTACCTTATATTTACCCAAAGAAATTATTCCAATTATTCCACCTTATGGGTTTGACCATCGTGATCGTCAAAGTCTGAAGGCAATGTATTGGTTACGATACTTAGAACGTACTACTGGTAATAAAATTCTTCATTCTGGAAATGGTTTGGAAAAACGATTTGGAAGGTATAAGGTTGATGGATTTGAAACTAAAACAAATACAGTTTACGAATTTCATGGATGTTACTATCACGGGTGTTTAAACTGTTATCCTACACTACGACACGTATCCCTAGATTCATCCTTTAAGCAAGGTACATCAGTACAAGATCGGTATGAAAACACCACCACAAAAATAGCATTTCTTAAAAAATTAAATCTTAATGTCATTGAAATGTGGGAATGTGAATGGGACCACATGGTAAAAAACGATAAGAAATTACAACAGTTTATTCAAACACAGTGTCATGATCTTGTTGATCATCTGGTACCTAAAGATAGTTTTCATGGTGGGCGTACAGAATGTTTTAATGCCTTGTACGAATGTACCAGCGAAGAGTTTGTGGCATATTATGATATTACCAGTCTTTATCCGTGGGTAATGGCACGTAAGCCATTGCCTATAGGAAAACCTATAATATACAAGGGGCCTGACTTTCCACAAGTGCAAAGTATTCATGGATTAGTGAAATGTAGTATCTTGCCTCCCAAAGACTTATATTTTCCAATTTTACCATATACATGTAATGATCGCCTTTTGTTTGGGTTATGTCGTACGTGTATGGAACAAAGTGACAACATTTGCATCCATAATGATGCCGAGCGTGTCCTTACTGGTACATACTGTACTCCTGAACTTCATGTGGCTTTAGATCTCGGATACAAAATTCTACAAATTATTGAAATTTGGGAATTCAAATTATCTGGATCAGAAAATAATCTGTTTAAAGATTATGTCAATTCCTTCTTAAAAATGAAGCAGGAGTCTTCAGGATTTCCTAGCTGGTGCAAAACTAAACAAGATCAAGAAAAATATATTACAGACTATTATGAACATGAATGCATTCAGTTAACGGAAAATAACATTCAATCAAATCCTGGTCTAAGATATATTTCCAAAATATTTCTCAATTCCTTGTATGGGAAATGGGGACAAAGAACAGATTTATCTCAATCTGTAATTGTAGATACTCCAGAAAAATTTTTAAGTTATCTATGGGCACCCCAATATGAGGTACAAACTGTATTGCCTATTGGAGAGCGGCATCTCATTGTATCATATAAAAACATTGAAAACAAAAACAAGCCATGGAAATTTTCCAATGTTGTCCTTGCAGCCTTTATCACCTCTTGGGCACGTCTAAAACTTTATGAATTATTGACAGCTATTGATCCTGAGCGTGTATTGTACTGCGACACTGATAGTATTATGTTTGTGCAACCACGTAATGAAAAGCCTCCACTTTCTTTGGGTTCCTATTTAGGTCAGTTAACTAATGAAGTTCCTGATGGCTGGGAAATTGATGCATTTATAGGCTTAGGGCCAAAAAATTATGCCTATAGAATGAAAGAAGTTCAAACAGGGAAGGTAGATTTTGTATTTAAAATTAGAGGAATTACTTTAAATCATCGTACACGACAAGAAATTAACTTTGATCATTTTTATCAACTAGTTCAAAATAAAGCTGACAAAAAACAGTTACACAATCCAGGAAGAATTGTTCGTAAGCCTGGGTTTGTCATTGTATCCAAGTCTGAAACTAAAACACATCAAAAAGTTCAAAATAAAAGACGACGATTAAATCATAACAGTATTACTGACTATAGAACATTGCCATATGGTTATCAAAGTATTAAGTGCGTGAAATGAATGGTATTCTGTATATATGTAAATAGTAAACTGTCTAAAGGTATCATGATGTCATAATATCATCAAATATGTTCATAAGTTTTCCTATCTGTTGGTACTTGTACGTATATATAATGTAAATATCTTATTTAAATATATCTATATATGTATATCAATATGCCAATATTGCAAAATACAATATTGTAGAGTATATAAATACAATAAAGCGTTACAATTTATAATAATATGTTTTATTTCTCCAAACAAATATTCATATCATACGAAGTATCTGTATTCTATATAAAATAAAGGAACAATACCTATGCTTCATATAAGGTTATTTATCATATTTTATGTTCTTACAATAAATGATCGTAAGTAGAAAACCATATTGTTGTCATAATGTCTTCTATAAGGTGAACAAGCATCTTAGAAGTCAGTAAAGGTATCAATATAAGACATTAGAATACTATACTGAAAAGATATCTATATGTAAATGGGTTATAACATAGTGATATCCTTTGTGCTTCAAATATCCGTACAACATCTGTGGTATGCTCACATTTTGAGGTAACATGATGTGTTCAGCCTCACAGTTTGAGTAACAAACAATCCAATGAATATTACGAGAGGTTAAATACGTAAAATCACAATATATACATTCTAACATGGTATTCAAGGTAATCTATATACATAAGGAATCAATTCATGTGTTTGCATTCACATAGCGTATCACCACAACAACATATACAGCTCTACAATATATATAACCCTACAATAGAAACACTTCAGGTGTTTGCATCCCCCATAGTATACCCCTAAAGCTACGCAACCAACAACACATGCTTAAAACACTTACATGCAAACGAAAGATAATATGTCTACAATATGATACATATATTCCTGTCCGATATCAAAAACCAATATACATACATACATACATAAACCCACTTACAAACTAATCATATATACATGCAATTTCTTATTCGTCTAAGCTTCGTACAACATTAGACCCATACAGTATCCAAAAACACAATATTCTATGCTAAAATCTCCTATCAGCTACACATAGATGTACCCTACTTACAAACTAATCACATATACATGCAATTTGTCATTCGTCTAAACTTCGTACACCCTTAGACCCATATAGTATCCAAAAGATGATATTCTATGTTAAAATCACATATCAACTACACATACATGTACCCGCTTACAAACTGTTCATATATACATGCAATTTGTCATTCATCTAAGCTTCGTACACCCTTAGACCCTTACAGTATCCAAAAGATGATATTCTATGTTAAAATCACATATCAGCTACACATAGATGTACCCACTTACAAAGTAATCATATATACATGCAATTTGTCATTCGTCTAAGCTTCGTACACCCTTAGACCCTTACAGTATCCAAAAGATGATATTCTATGTTAAAATCACATATCAGCTACACATAGATGTACCCAGTTACAAAGTAATCATATATACATGCAATTTGTCATTCGTCTAAGCTTCGTACCCCCATTAGACCCATACAGTATTCAAAAGATGATATTCTATGCTAAAATCCCATATCAAATACTGAAAATACAATATCATTACATAAAATATGTTTCTTAGAGTTGCGCGCATTTCCTTCCACATTATCTCATACATTTACGTACAATACGCAGTGCCGTATATTACATATATCCGCAAAATGCCTCTAAATATACGAAAAACAGTAAAATCCATTCTTTGTAATCCTTTTCTTTAGCATTTCATTAATATTCATTATCATCTCATTAATATTCATAAATAATTAATTCATTACTCTAGTTTTTTAAAAGGATAAAATCATTTATGCAAAAATACCTACAAAAAATCTTCCTTCAAAACTTCTTCCAAAAGCACAAAAGGGAAAGTTGTCTTGCGTACACATTCATTCACTCTTTTTTTTTCCTCTTTGAAACTCAGGTAGGCACGCTCACTCTTTCTCTTCCCCCCTCTATGTTTGTGGCAAGGTCTTAACAAAATGCGTAAGAAGTCAAACGCCTGTTTAAAGTGATCCTTTGCTCAAAATAACAACAGAGTTCCTTCATGCAATCCTACGTGCGGTTTCCTCAATATGGGGCAATACATTAACTTTTAAAAAGTGACACGTACCTATTTCATTCTTAAATTCTCTGTCGTTAGAATAATGATTCTTATTTCTTTCTTTTTTCACATATTTTTGAGTTTCCATGCAGTAGAAATCACAGGCCCCCATTAAGCAATGTCCAGAGAACAGCACAGTTCCCCACCTCCAAAAACCCTGGAACACACACATACATGCAGGTGTCTATGTTACGTTCGTTACTCCGTCAAAGCGCTCTCTCACTCTCCCCGCCTTACATCTTAGACAGTCAATATCTTTTACCAATTGTTCTTTATCCAGAGTTTCCCATGTTTTTCTAAAAGTCATTTGAGATCTCTCTCTCACCTCCTAGGGTTCAAGTATTGTGCAACATCCATATGTCACATTAAATTGACACTTTGTTACTTCCTTAATTGACACAAAGATGAAAATACGAGACAGCTGCATAAGACCATCTGGTATACATTTAAATCGTTGCTATTCACTAAACAAAGGCACCCTGCTGCGAAAGTATGTGGACATACAGCCATAGGCCTACTGCCTCCCCCCTCTTCCTGTGCTCTTCCCCCACTGGTTACCTCATCTTACAACATGCCATTATTTCATTATAGGTGCCTTCTTTCTTTAGAATTAGTTTCTTGAATAGCAAGACCAACTGCGTTCAAGATTAAGAAAAAAGACTTGTGTGGACATGTTGTGAAGTTCCTTTAGCTATTTCTCGCCACTTGACCAAGGAATAAGGAAGGAAAAACACGTTTCTTAAAGGCTTGGGGGAAAAACAGTAAGTAATCAAGATAAATTGTATAAATTAATATAAAATTGTATTAAAATATATGATAAAACACTCAAGAGGAAATTTGCATCCATTTTCGTGAGATTTTGGGAACATGGGTAAATTTTTTGGTACAAAATGGCGGATTTTACCCTCATTTTCGTGAGATTTTGGGAACATGGATAAATTTTGGTAGAAAATGGCGGATTTTAGGGCGATTTTCGTGAGATTTTCGGAACATGGGTAAATTTTGGTACAAAATGGCGGATTTTAGGGCGTTTTTCGTGAGATTTTCGGAACAAGTTCGTGAGAAGTACGTGCTATACTACTTACCTTACATTAAAAATATCGAACAAGTTTTGTTCTCTTCAGCAGAGTACAAGGTTTTAAGCAATTGAAATATCACAGCCATCGACCTTCAAAACGCATGGATATCTTCTCACAACAAAAATGCGCCATTTTGCATCGCTCTATCCAGGTGATCCTAAAACTAACAATTTTGTGTTTTAATTCCTTCCTTGTATAATAACATTCAAATAATAATAGCTAGTAACAACAGTAACAATGAAAACCTTCGACAAGATATAAGACGTGACACTAACCGTGATAAAATCTTCTCCGGAACAGTTTTTCTCCAGACCTGTTTTGTTTGGGGGGCACTGCCCCCCCGAGCTCTGAGAGTGCCCCCCGGAGGAGACCAAAATAATACTTCTATAATATAACAATAAATAGAATAGTATCAGCAGTGCTCCCCCCCCCCGGAACATTCTTTCTGAAAGAAACACTGCTCCGGAAGCTACTTGTCAGTGGCCACTGGTTACTATTTGGTACCACAATGATCATCATCCTCTTATGTATTGATCCACGACAATATCATCTCTCTATGACTTAACGGTTTCCGAGATATGGCTTCTTAAATCTCCCGAAGTCGGAACTTTTTGGATCAATATCTGGGGAACGGTGGCCAGTTGGCCAGTGGCAACCGGTTACTATTTGATACCAAAATGTTCATCACCCTTATTAGGTATTGATCAACGCAAATATTATCTCTAAGTTGGTTCCCGAGAAATTGCTCCTTAAATCTCCTGAAACCAGCACTTTTTTGGCCAACATCTCAGGAACGGCAAGTGTGACGCGAAAAATTCCATCATGTTCTCAGATAGTGTTCGATGCTCTATCAAACAGGGCTCAAAATTGAAAAAAATTGCAAATAACAGACACACACACACACACACACACACACACATAAAAACTTAGGGAATTCAGTAATGATTTTTTAAAGTTCAAAGTTCGTTGAAAATGTGATACAGTCACTTTATCATTGGAGTCAAGGCCCGATTAAATAAATATAAAAGTATTTAATATAAAAGTACGATTAAGTAAATATAAAAGTACGCTTTGAAGCAGAAGATACACTTTAATGACTAGGATTAAGCAGAGGGTAAACGCCGTGTACTGCCGTGTACCCTCGACTACAGCCCTGAATATAAGTGTATAGTCTTCTAATTATATACATAGTTGTCAAGATAGTTGAAAAAAGCACTTTCCTTTTTTTTCGACTTATTTTTAGTACTTGTTCCCTCCTTTTTCCTATGAAAACTTCCCCTAAAAATTTTAACCTTGGAATTTATTAACAGTTGACACACATCGTAATTCTTTAGTGTGCTTTAATCTGAAGTAGCTGCTGATGTCAGAAAGTTCCGCTTTGTTGAGCAGTGTGCTCCTAAAAGTCACGATTAGCGTACAGAGCTACGTAAGAACAAAATGTATATATTGTCCCAGGATGTTTGTCTCATGCTCGTGCCAAGACACATACGGTACAAAGGTGTGACACACACAAACGTAAGACAAAAGTAACATCCATTAGACCAAATACCACAACATCAAGTCTCGCAAACACATTTAAAAGGCTAGAAATAATATCGGTACCTTAAAAAGTTATTGAAAGTTCCTTATCGTGAATAGATAAGTATACACGAAACGCCTTTCGTTTCTCAGAAGAAAATAATTTAGATGCAATTCCCACATGAATATTGCTTATAGAAGTTGGCAGCTTTCCGACACACTCATCGTTATAAGAAGAGAGGTGAAGCTAGGAATGACTTAATACATATTCTATAACTTTTATCTGTACAAGCTGTTACAAGAAATCATCAGCTATAATCTTTTAAGTATTTATGCGAGTATCATATTTCATATTCGTAAATATAACTTCCATTTCCCTCAATCTTTCTTCGCATCATTTTATTTTGAAAATGATACCAATGTGATGTTATCACCAAATATGATAGACCAATGTAAATGAAGTGTGTGTGTGTAACTTGACAATTAGAAAAATGAATAGTATATTCATTTTTATGTAGAGTTTCACTCTTCAAGTTTTTGATATTCATTAGATATACTGTTCAACAGTGCAGAACTTGCAAATTATAGTCAGTTCATGCCCAATGCTTTGTGGTGGATAAATACTGACTTCGTTTTTTTCTTTCTCTCGAAGTTCTTCCGTTCCCTTAGTTTTTAATTCCACCGTTTCATCATCATCTTCCTTAATATCGGGAGTGAAACGTGGCACGTTAAACGTAAAAATAGGGTTCTATTCCAGTGGAAACTATTGTTAGTTTATATTATAGCAATATGCAGGTTATAAAAATGTACAGTGAAATACATTGTGAAATAAAATATTTTTAATACTTTGAAAAATTAGACTATGTGCTTAAAACTCAACAAACAATCGTGATAACGGCATTTAAAATACAACACATAATATAAAATTCCAATTACGGAGATTCTACATAGTAACTACACCATATAAGTATCGCATTTTACACGGATAGTATTCAATTTTTAACGGTATCTTATCAGATATATGCATGTTTCTGAAACGAAAATTTGCATCATAAGTTGTAAAAGTATGAGACCAGTAAATGCCCTCAAGTGTTCCTGTGAACAATATATTGCGTTCTTGCTTCTACACCTTTCATGTAGAATTCGTCTGAACTACTCGGAAGTGTTGCACGAAATTCGAATGCCTCGTGTTGGCATCGTAACGAACTACCCCTCATCCATTTTTCCTTGCATTCTAGGTCAAATATCTAAAAGCGCTAAAAATACGTGTTTTAATTATTTCAAATGAAAAGTCTACACACCAAATTTCATGTCTCTCGGATTCCGAGATATAGACATCTTATTAAGCAACCCCGTCCCTCTTCCATGTACAATTCCCAAAAAAACGTTCCTAAGTGACATCTTACGACAGTAGTCCTATGAAGTGACCAAATTTGAAATTTCTAGCTTAACCTGTTTTTGCCTACTGAGCAGTCAGTCAATGCTGCTTCTGTAATATTAGAGAAGCAAATGATTCCATGTGCTGTTGTATTCAATATTTTGCATTCTTCTTCCTGCACCTTTCATTCGTCTTATCTGAGCTCACAGTCTAGCACAAAATTCAAATGTCTCGTATGGGCATCTTAAGGTGCCCATCCTTTTCTCTTTTATTCTAACTCAAACGTCTAAAAACGCTGAAACACTTGTTTAATTATATTTTAGATGAAAAGTCCAAACACTATATTTCATGTGTTTAACCTTAAGGGATTCCGAGATATTGATATGATATTATAATAACCCATGAGCTCCCTCGTGACTTGTAGGTACCGTACACACCTTTGGTGTGAGAGATCTGGGTTCAATTTTCGGCAGGAGCTCATGTGTTTCGGATTCCACGTTAACCTGTAGATCCACTCTCATGTAGCCTCACTGCTAAAGGGAACGCTAAATTCAAATCCAATCCAATCCAATAATTCAAACCCCATCCCGTTTACTAGACTATTCGCATTTTTCTTCTCTTGTAGAACAAGTACCAAAAAACGATGAAATACGTATTTTAACTAACTCTATGGTCCTATGGAATTCGGAGGTTCAATGCCGCGTACACGAAAACTCTCCATTGACTTTTGTTCTTAGCCAGGTGGATCTAGTTTCTACTTTGCATTCATATTTCTGCCAGATCCATCTTAATATCGTCATCCTATCTGCACCTAGATCTTCTTAATGGTCTATTTCCAATTGGATTTCCGGTTAAAATTTTGAAAACGTTTCTGCTTACTTATGTGGTTACATGACCTGTCCATCTGAGCCTCCCAGACGTAATTACCCTAATAATGTTAAGTAAACCGTATAAGTTATGCAGTTCTTGTTCTGAAGTTTCCACTGTTCCCTATTGATTCTTCTTGGGTCCGAATATTCGCCCTAGAATTTTATTTTCAAATATTTTCAGTCTACGTCATTCCCTTGAAGTAAGCGAACCTTCCAGTACAGCAGACAATTATCGTTCTACATATTTCGCGAACACAAAAGATTTTAGACTGAATAATAACACGAATTCCGTGCTTTCAGTCGACATTAATTTAATTTCTTCATTAAAATGGTTTTGGTCTTTTAATGTTGATCCTAGATATTTGAAAGTATCCATTTTCTCGAAAGTATTATTTGATAGAGAAATTTTAACGACCATAATTTCCAGTATTACGGTCACGGCGAACTTCCATGTATTTAGTTTTCTCTGCATTTACTTTTAAATCCATATCTCTACAAGCGTTTAATAAAACTTTCGTGTTTCTATCGATTGTTCTCATATCTCATATCAGATGTATATCATCAGCTTAAACTATATCTGGTGAATGTCATTCAGCTCTAGGTCCTGGTTGCTGTCTTTGATTGTCCTTATAGCGTACTCCAGAACAAAATTGAATAATAACGGTTACAACACATCCCCACAATATGAAAGCTTGTGGACAAGTATTTTCCTATTCGGATTTTACTTTGAGATTCATATAGACACACTTCAA
Organism: Thermobia domestica; assembly: GCF_964235325.1. Lineage (NCBI taxonomy): Eukaryota > Metazoa > Arthropoda > Insecta > Zygentoma > Lepismatidae > Thermobia > Thermobia domestica. The sequence continues at coordinate 141,659,013 of NC_137454.1, read as the reverse complement.
TTAATCTAACTTGCTTTTTCTGTATTCCACATTCAATAATAATGTTATACAATGTTTCATTCGTAACAGAGTCGCAGTCCTTTCTGAAGTCAATAAGTAATTAATGTACTGGCATGTGTGTTTCTATTTCTTTTCTAGTATGTGACTAATGCTAAATATCTTGATCTCGCTTTAATCCGCAGTGATAATCTCCAATAATTTCATCTGCATATAGGGTCAGTCTTGCTAACAATATGATTGAGAGGATTTTATACAATTTTGAAAAGAGAGAGATGCCCCGATAATTATTGCAATCAGCTTTGACGCGTTTCTTGTAAATTGGTACAGTGATTGATTCTTTCCACGTTTGGGGCAATTCTTCCTTGATCCCGTTGAGGAGAATGAATTTGTGTATTTCGTTCCACAGCTTTTCCTCTCCAGCTAAAATTAACTCAGCAGGAATTTCATCAGCACCCGAAGATTTGTGTTTAATTTCTTTATAGTATCTGTTTGATTTGGACAGCAAGACCATGTAAGACTTGGATCTACAGCTTAACATAGGATCCGAACCACGTGAGCTCCCGCCTGAAATCGAATTTCGGTCGCTTGCGCCGAAGACGAGTACGCTATCCACATAGTCACGAAGAGCTCCTATTTTTGTTGGATTAGGCTATGGAATATGCAGTACTCTGTATTAAGTATTCCATTATATTAAACATTCATTAAATAAAATTACAACTTGATCAAAACAGACACTTACCATTGCCTTGCCTTCAACCAACACGTTACCTTTTAATGTGCCTGATGAATTCAAAGATATATTGTCGAGAAGTAACACAGGTTAGTAACAATTTAAGGTTCGCTTTAATCAGATGTTAATTATATAGAGGAAAAAGATACATATAACCTTCACACACACACACACATACATACATACATGTATATATAAAATATGAAGGTAGTATGGATCATTTTATTACATGAGGATGAGTGTATCATTGTAGAGAAAAATCATATCATTATCCGTGTGTATGGTTGCTGATAGAGTAGGAGTGGTTATTATGTTTGAATGAATTTACATTTGAGTACTCGCATTGAAACAAAATTGTTTGTTGAAACATGATAAACACGCGATAATCCTGTGTTACATGTCATTTTCGGTGGTAGGTCAGTTCTGATTGACGTTGATTTCATAGTTGCATTCCCCCATTTCTTATGCTCTCGTGCGTTTATAATATGACATTGTACTTAATTTTACGGAAACTGAATTTAATTGTTTATTTTCTGGTTAATGACTGTAATAGTTCATTTTTTCTGTATATGCTTCGCTTTTGGCTATTTATATACAATCAAGCTAATTTGTTTTGATATTTGTACACACAGAGCAATACAATAGCTTTTCATCATTTACTACGATTTCAGTGCAGACTGCTCGTAACAATATTAAAAATGAATGTATTATTTTTACTCGAAAATGCAGAAAAATACCACATTTTGTATTGAAAGCTGCTCAAGTTTAAATGCATGTTTCGGTTCTATACTATCAATATTCGGTTATACTGTACCGTATATTGATAGCAGAATCAGTTGTCAGCTAATGAAAGGGAGTGTACGAAAGAAATGATGGAATGAGGATGTAAGAGAAGACTGAGGAACTCACATGGTCTGGGATCGAACCAGGGATTCTTCGCACCAGAGCTGAGCGCTGTAGCGCTGAGCTATCATGCCCCCATTGTTGAACTGTAATTAATATCGTCATATCACTAACCAATACTTGATTCGATTTATATAGTGTTTCCATTTTCATGTTCATAGTGTTATTTGCTGCTTGTATTTGATTATTATTATTATTATTATTATTATTATTATTATTATTATTATTATTATTATTATTATTATTATTATTATTATTATTATTATTATCAACGAACTTTAAAAGTTCGTTAATGAATTGTCTATGTCTCTCTGTCTCTTATATGTGATTTTTCCATTTTGAAGCCTGCATTCGATAGAGCATCAAAAACTATCAGAGAAAGTGATTATATTTTTTGCATCACTCTTACTGTTTCCGAAATATTAACCAAAAATGGCCGATTTCCAGAGATTTAAGGAGCCATATCTCAAGAATCGTAAGTCACAGAGAGATCATGTTGATGTTAATCAAAATCTAAAAAGATGATAAATATTTTGGTACCAAATAGTAACCGGTGGCCACTGTCCAACTGGTCACTGGTTTGGCCAACTGGCCATTGGCCACCAATTATTATCGATACCAAAATGTTTACCATCCTTTTAGGTATTGATTAACACCAATAGCATCTCTCTGTGACTTACGGTTCCCGTGATATTGGCCAAAAAATTGCCATTTTCTAGATATTTAATGAGCCATAGCTCGGGAACCGTAAGTTGTAGAGAGATGATGGTCAATACCTAAGAGGATGGTAAATATTTTGGTACCAAATAGTAACCGGTGGCCATCGTCCAACTGACCACTAATTTGGCCAATAGCCAGTTGGACAGTAGCCACTAATTAGGTCTATTATCGGTACCAAAATGTTTACCATCCTCTTAGGTATTGATCAACACCAAAATCATCTCTGTATGACTTACCGTTCCCGTGATATTGGCCAAAAATGGCCGATTTCGGGAAATTTAAGGAACCAAATCTCGGGAACTGTAAGTCTCACAGAGATTATATTGGTGTTGTTCAATATCTATGAAGATGGTGAACATTTTGGTGACACTGATTAACTGTCTACTGGCCAACTGACCACCGTTCCACAGATATTGGCCAAAAAGTTCGAATTTCTATATATTTAAGCAATCATATCTCGAGAAGTCATAGAGAGATGATGTGCTATTTTTTGCGAGAAAGAGGTGTGGATAAAAAGATTTACTTTTACATCTAGGAACTATGACAGTTATCCTTCCCGCTCCATCTCTCCATTCTTTTTTTTTAAGTTCGTTCTGGCGATGCTCTTGGAACATTCTCAACTGGTTTTAAATTGAATTGGCAGATCTATTGCTATTTCGTAGATATGTGTAATAATAAATACTGTATTGGAGAAATATCCGTTGTTCAAAACCGCCTTATACAAGATATTCCTGCATTAGCGTCGGAACTAGGTACTGCAAAATCAAAAGCAGTCTAGGATGCTCTTTTTATAAAGAATGTTGCTGCTAGTTTTCTTTCTTTTTCTTTTTTCTTTCTTTTTTTATGGAACGAAATGATGTTTCTTCTAAGCCCTTTTGGTGCTTTGTTTGATTTGGAGTTAAACATCTGTTCTAATTAAAGTAACAATTTAGAAAAGGCTTAAACACAACTTTATGAGATCTACCATTAACAGTTTTTTCATTCTTAAAAAAAAATACATATCGTGCCTCTCGAGACAAAGGGGCGTATCTCATTTTTAAAATTTCTCCAGGAGACAAGTTTAAACCTTTTCTCATTGTTTATTCGATCGTCTTCTTTTAAAATTTCGTTTGATATCCTTCGTTCAGGTATATAACTTACGAGATTAAACTAAATTTTAAAAGGAGACGATAGAATAAACAATGAGAAAAGGTTTAAACTTGTCTCCTGGAAAAGTTAAGAAAATGAGATACGCCCCTTTGTCTCGAGAGGGACGATATATTAGATCAGTTATCTAGATGCATTATTCTTTCTTTCACCATTTTATTTGCGAACAGTTGAGGCTGAGACCCATCTGATAATAGGTATCATTCTGTGATTCAACCCGTAATTACTAATACTTTTCGTATATATTTTTTAAAATTATTTTATTTTCTTCACTATTGTATGTTACCTTTGAACTCAAACAATATACATTGAAAGTGAACAACAGTCTTAACATTTTATATTCATGACATTTTCTAGATTGTACATTTCTTATCTAAAGACAAGTGAATGATAGTGGCAATATGATGAATTAATGTTTTGGGTTCTTATAGCATTACACAAGCAAACTTTTAAAGCTTTCTAGAACTCTGTATCGTACTGGCATTTCATAGGTTCATGTTACAAATATTTCATAGAATATAATTCACCTACAGTCTCTTATAACGTATGACGGTATCATGGCTCAGTAGTAAAACACTGACCTTTAGTGCGTCGTAACTCGGTTCTAGGTAATACATTATTCTCATATATTATAACTTTTTTTAAAAAAAATCGTGTTGAATTGGAATTTTATTTTCCGAAAATATAAGTAATGGAAACACAGTACATTTAAAGAAAACAACTTTATTTGTAAAAGTTAGTTTAGTTTCAATCAGAAGTAGATGCAGAATAGGATATTTGAATGTTGTAGAGACAACGTGCCTAACCAAGGGCGAAGCTTCAAAATGTGTTTTGTATACGGAACCATTCATCCTAACGCTACTTCTAATAATAAGAGAAAATTCTCTGAGAAATTTGATTCATTCGGGTTCTAAACAAGTGGAAGGAAATTGGTTAATATTCGTGCTGCGAAGTTTAGATACATTCGGTAGGGAAAAAAAAAAAAAAAACTTGTATATGTTTGGAGGGGAAACACTCTATTTGTGAACGCAGAAGGCATATCTACCTCTTGATAGCCTTCTTTACCGACGCACGGCGGAGATGTACTCTCCAGCTTAAACTTCAAAACTACATTCATCAAATAAAATCATAAACAACTCTTACAGCGATGGACAAAGCAACCAGTAGCTGGATGTCTGATCTCCCGCTCTCTCTCTCTCTCTCTCTCTCTCTCTCTCTCGTTCTCTCGCTCTCTCTCTCCGTTGCAATTGTTTTCTTTCCATTTTTTAAAAAATAATAAATTACTCTTCGCACTCCTGCTTCTGTCTTCCAAGTGCAAACTAGTTATGATTCAATCGATTGTGAGCATTCCGCTTGTAGTTGTTTTCTCTTGTACAGCACATGAATATTGTTATTATTGACCTCTATCTCCTGTTTATAACCCAGGTAACTTTGGCCCTACTGTTGGTTTCTTTGATGCCATATATATATATATATATATATATATATATATATATATATAAGGAGTTTAAAAGGAAGGAAGGACAGCTTCCTCCCCTCCCAAAGAGCAGACTGTGTCTCTTTCCGTTTCATTCCATCTTACTGTAAACAGGAAGTCTAACGACCATATCATATTTGTATTTCCTGTAGGCATGAGAGATAATTGAAATTCACATTCCAGAGAAAGATTTACATCACTCTTCGTTTCTAATTCAATACCATTATTAGAGGTTAGGTACTAAAAGTAATCGTTTTAGCCTTTAAAATTAATATTTGTTTATTGTTTCAAGTCATTGTATTAACAGCATAGTCATAAAATACCTATTGTTACAATTGAACCGAATCCATTTTTTATGTCCGAGGTTTTTGTATTTCTACGTCGTAGGTGTGAACCTGCGAATATGAACGTTGGAGGCATGTGATGTAGGTATTAGAACCCTAACCTGTGGAAAGTCCAAAATTGTTTCGGTTATACAGGCCTACAGTAGCGGCGCTAGGTTCGTAATAGGAAGGGGACAAGAGGTGAGGCAAGAAAAGTTTTTTGAGAGGCGAGGCAACCACACTTGTTTTGCTTTGAATATTATTATTATTATCGGTTGTACATGTTATTATTCACCGGTTGCACATAGAAAAATGAGGGCGAAGGGAGGATATTGGGGTGGCGGTCGCCCCTCCTCGCCCCCCTGTAGCGCCACCGCTACAGACCTACCTCCTTTTCACCTTTAAAATCTCGTAAAACAAAGATTAATATTATTATAGTTTTATCTTAGAGAGCAGAGCTTTGAAGATATTTGATATTTCCCAAATCGTTCATAAATAATAAACAGTACGGTACATGAAAATTGTGAATACGTTCTACAACAGTTTGTTATCGTTATAGAGGTAAAATTGGGATGTTTAATGTTTCTCCACTGTGGTGAAAAAGTTCCTTTAATATCAATATCAATAATAATAATAATAATAATAATAATAATAATAATAATAATAATAATAATAATAATAATATAATGGGTTGTCTTAATCTGCCAGATTACCGCTGAATTAATTTCTTTTGTGTATTGAATGATATTTTAAAAGAGGGTAGAATGATTTGATAATACGTCTCAGTGTGTGAATATTTAGATATTTTTTCATAGGTGTTGGACAGAATTTCTATAATAAAGAAGAACAATATATTGTGTGTGAGAATAATTCATTTGAAGAGCATCACATGATTTTAAGCCAGATAGAACGTTGTTATTGTATGCCGTGGGAGGAGAGTGAAAGAAGACAAGTGTGTGTGAATAATTGTAATGATTACGTTTTCACAGCCAGGAAGTGACACGCTTACGTTCTTCTTTTATTCTTTTCTGTAATAAAGCTCTCTCTCTCTCTCTCCTTCCTACTTTTCTGGCCGGGATCCTAATTGGCAATTGTTATGTGGTAACCGAGCATCTTGGCCAGTGGCACGCGGAATGCTATTTCAAGAGTGTCGTTAATGTAGCTGCCACCTCCATGCTTTTTGGTGCCAGGAATAACTGTAGCTGCAAGGCAATAACATTTCTTTGGCGGATCTTTTTTCTTTCACTTTTACGTTACCTTTTAGAATGTAATTGAAGAAGGGCGGGAGACGAATTAGCGCCAATGTTTTTTTTTTTCTCTTTTTGATAAATCATTAAATTGGCCCTGCAGCTTCGTTCATATCTGTTTAGACAGCTTCCCCTCATCTCAAATTTCACCAAAATAGTCTCAAGCATTAAATTGTGCATCGTATGTACAACAAAAATCTCGTTTGTGTACAAAACTGAGTGTGAGATTTTGATATTTCTTTTATGCGCTACCTTCCTTTTGGCTCTTGGGTCAAGCTTAGAAGGACTAGGACGTGTGGAGCCAAACTTGGAGTGTCAATAGCAATAGCTGTTTGACCTACGATTAAAAGCTATAAAAATAACCTTATGTATTTGCATATAAAAAGGACAGGGGCCATGCTCCATAAAATTTTACATAATGAAAGAAAGCTTTTCTTTTCTTTTTTCCTTTTTTGGAACAGAAAAGAACCTGAATGAATTGAAAAGCAATTGAAAGGTCTCTGTAAATGTTTTGCCATGTTTGTAGCAAAATTTCATACACACACGTTCGTGAAGCTCATTCGTCGTCATTGTATGTATCATTAATCCGACGAACAGCTTGTGCACTTCCGTGGGTGCAGCTCGCCAAGGAACGGTCATAGTGAAACGCGGCAAAAGCAATTTGTCTAAGCTTGTCGCTAGTTGCACTCACTAGCTGCAGCACGTTCCCTATGCCGGTTAGAGAGATGTTTCAAAAGTTCGTTTCTTTTTGAACTCACTTCGTATACTATATAAAATACGATACTTTTTTCCCCCCCAGAGGTGAAGCTTTTCGGAACTCCAGAAAACATTGCACCCCGGTAGCTTAAAACGCCGTACGCCAACGTAGTTACATATTTTTAAGTAATTGTTAAAGATTAAAGTTTTAAAATTAATTTAATAATAAACTTTAATAGCCAAAAAAATTAAATTATTTTATTTTTCAGAGCGTCAAAGACAGAAGTTCTGCATTTTTTTTTTCATTTGAACAAATTTTATGGGGTATCGCCCCTGTCCCCTTTTTTATATGCAAATAGATAAGTTTATTTTTTGTGTTTAATCGTAGGCCATAAAGGTATAGATACTGCAAGTTTAACTCCAATCGTCCCAGTCTTTCTGAGATAGACCCAAGAGATGAAAATCTAACCAAAGCCCATCGACGCTAATCGGAAGGTGGCTCCCAAAAGAGATACACCAAAATCCCACACTCTCTTTTGTATACAAACAAGATGTTTGTTGCACATACGTGCACGAATTGTAAACTAACGATTGAGACCATTTTAGTGGCAATCGGCGCTAGTGGGGGAGCTTGCTCCTAAACTAGATGCACCGATATCACACTTCCGGTTATCCGTGACACGTTTTCTAGATTAAGTTCTTTAGAAAAAGACATTATTATTATTATTATTATTATTTTGTAAATTTGTTTCTACTTCGAAATATGTCATATGATTATCGTAATATTCGATACTAAGTTACTTGTAGTTGGGATTTGCGTTACCTTGCCTGTGTCGCTTGTGTAATTACTATTGTAGAACCCTCCAAACTTTGGTTGTTTTTTCGATGTTTAAGAAACTGTATCGTCCTTAGTTTGCAACACTACATAATAAGTGTGGCGTTGTAAGTTTTCGTTTTATATATAGATTTGAAATATGTAATAACTAGATGTAGTGCTATTTGAAAAAAATAGTTTTATGTAGGTTTACAAGATACAAAATTTCATGCTTTTCTGTCTATTAAGTAAAAAGTTAGTGGCATATTAAGGTAAGGTTGTATATATATATATATATATATATATATATATATAATATAAAGTCGCGGCCACCGTTAAGCGACCCTTACCCATACCCTTCGTAAGAAACAGCTCCTTCCACAAGCATGACCACAAGTGACCACAAAAGTGTTTTCTGCACGTGCTGAGGGACAAGGTTGTCACATTTTTTTCTTGAAAATGTCTGGACACCATATGTTCTTTCTTCTAGAGAGAGCCATTGAGAAAACCGTAGTAGAAACGTACGTATTGACTCGTGAATTGTGTAATAAAAAGTGATCTAAGAAAAATGTTATGATCGAGTGCCAACAAAATTCAAATAGGGCGAAAATACCAAAACTGAACACGAATTATTTATGAGTTTTTAAAAAGATATATACACTATTATATTTAAAAAAAAATTAAAAAAAGATTATATCTAAAGTAACTTACTCATCAATACCTTACTCAAACTATTATAGATAGAAACATGGATTTGTACAGAATATTTCTTTGTCAAAAGGCAAGGGCTAATAAAACAATCTTAAAAATATATGTCCTATAGGAGACATTTTTTTTTTTTTTTTTTTTTTACAAAAATAGAATATATCATAAATTTTTGAGGTTAAGAAGATGGAACTAAGGGGTAAATTCTTCATTAAAATTAACAGAAAACACGTTTCAATGATTGCGAAAACTTCGCTCCTATAGGAGAAAAGAGGGGGTTTGTATTAATAATCAAATTACCGATTATTTGTTTAGAAAATGCCGAATGTGAGGATTCGCTTAAGAAGGCGTAAAATTCAGCACATACACTTCTCATTAAAAAAAATTACAGGCCACGACCTTCGGATTTTCTTTCTTTTTTTTTAAATTCTGTTCCTGAGAAGGGGAAATGGGGTCAATTTCTATAATATTATAATTTTAGTTTTACTAAAGAAATATCCTCAGGTAATTAGAAACAAAGATTAGTGCAAAATGTCAGTAAAATTGCAAATTTGATTAGCATTCGGTTGATAAATTTGTCAGTACCGAAACTTAAAATAAAATTGAAAACAAGCTGTTGAGAATTATATCTGTAAATACTTTACTTTTGTATTGAAATCAATGTAATTCAATTGAGTGCAAGTATCTTACATGAAAAGGTATCCTAAGGTTAGTGACGAGGGCTGGCTGTATGGTTTCATCATTGAAGCCAATAAACTGGTGATATTAAATAAATGTTGTTTAGAATTATTTTATATTATTCCGATATGTGATCTCCTTTGATTAAAGTAAGGTCACTGGTTTTGGAACGCGGAAAAACGATTTAACTCAGCCTTGACTAGTGTTGTCCACGAGAGGAGACGTCTTGTTAAGGTTGAAGAAGTCTCGTTTTGTCTCGATTCTCAAATAATCTTTATCATTTCTTTCGAAAATGTTCTCGTTTTTTTTTTTTTTTTCATGTAATTTTATATCCTTGACTTTTGAGAGTAATGTACGTCAATTTTTGCACTTAGTAATAAGAAAATTAAATGCTGTGTGGGGATAAGTGTTGAATAACTAGCATTAATTAAAAAAGATACATATCGCCCGGATTTCTTAACCAATATAAATATCGAAACCAGACCCTAGCTAGGGGCAGCTAGGGTTTGAGCCCCTTTCGACCACCTTCAGCCCCCTGAAACTTTCATGTTTTGCTTCCTCTGCTTTGCTACACTTCCAAGTACACGATTCTTTTATTTGTTACTTAGACTTTTCTGGCCAGAAGGACTAGGTTGCTTATCCTCTGGTACCCCCGAAAGAAATTAAACATTTCCAATCAGCAAGAAAATACGTAGACACCACATGTTCGAACAAAATCTCAAGGGAAAGTAGAGAACTAAAACTTACCAACTGACAACTGTGAAAAACATTGATGGTCATAAACAATAAATTGAAGCGTTCTATAAGGAATGACATTTTTTGAGAAAGCATTCCAAGCTAAGATTTTCACTTCCTTCTCTTCGTTTCTTTAATTTGCAAAACAATACAAAAAAGTTTTAACTTCTTTTTTTGTTGTTACTCAATCGTGGATGAAGACATACTGTCTTTCCTTCTTTCTTTATATATATACACTTCAAAAAAATCATGCTTAAATTTACAAATATATGATTCATTTTATTATGGCTTGCAAACATCGGAAAACTATAAAGGGAAGAAAGGAAAATCAGCCTACTACCTGTCTTAAGTTGTAAACTATAGCGCCAAAAATTAGGCTCTTGCAGAAATTGAGAATAAATCAATAAATATTTACCTTTTAAGTGCGTAAATTTTTCCCTTTCCATACTTTTTTTCCTTTAAAAAAAGTCATCCCGAAGAAAATAGATTCCGTTTTTAAAAAATGAGATACTTCGTTAGCTCATTTTCCCTACAGATATTTTATGAGCAATAAATAAACATATCACTTTATCGAAAACTTCCGAATACTAACATAATGCAAGTTGTGTCTAGGTTGAACTAAAAAATAAGTTTTTACTACTGCTGTTCCCATATGACAAACTGAAATGGAAACGTTCAAAACAGAGAGGAACCAGTTCATTCAGTTTAGAAATCTGGCATCATTGAGTCCTTCGCGACCTCCAGTGCAGTTTGCGGTTGCTAAGCCACAGGGGGTAGAGGAAAGTCTTCCTTCTTCCAGGAAAAATAGTCGCTTATCCATGGCCCCGACTTTATATATATATATAATATTGTCATACAGCTGAATATCCGCGGATTATGTTTCACATTTTTCAGGTCATTATTTTTCATATATAAGAAAAAATGTGTTATAGATCTCTTTTCCAGCTTTTGATCAAAGAATAAATGTAGCAATATTGTACCAAAATATATTTTTTTTTCTTTTTTGTCGCACTAGTTGTGGAGGTCTCTTTCATTGAAAACACACACATTTTTCTTTTGATGTTTGCTCGTTTTATTATAGTTTTGTCGTGAAATTATGTTGTGTAAAGTTCTTGTCAATAAAAAAATCTTCTGAACCTAGTTCCGAAATCAAACTATTATCAAAATGATAATAAATAAAAACTTGGTTAAAATTTTGTATATAATTTGTTGTGGGGAATCACGAATCATTACCTCCAAGCTTGTCCTCCCAACATATCTTTTTATATTCTGTATATTGTGTCCTTGGATCTTTGTTATATACATTTGAGACAGTATAATTAATTTTCTGCCTAAATTTTAAAATTATAACGTCTCACAATTATGTTCCGCAGCTAAAGGGAACGATATTGATGATAATGAATAAATGATGGAATGAAGGAAGTGGAGGGAGAACCCTGCACACGGTGTGGCCCACCACAAAACACACTTGATACGAGCTAGGCTCGAACCAGAGTACCCAAGCACCAGAGGTGAGCGTTGCCCACTGAGTTACCATGCCCGCTTTCTCGCTAGAGATATAATGACGAAACTTGTGATTTTAAGTAAGGCAAGATGGTATAAATAAGTAATATCAAACAGTGAAGTATAATAGCAACAATACAAAGATCAAATAATATTATATTCAGGTAATCGGTAGTGGTCTTAGGTATCTTACAACCGTTAGAAAATTGTGTTATAAATAATCGAATTTTACATGAGACAATTCAAAATTGACAATTCAGTTTTCAAAATTTTGTTATTAAGATATATTTAGTGTGATTAATTTGAGTAGTACCGTAATGAACTGAAATTATACTGAAAACAATTATGAATATTTGGTGCTATTGTTGTAATTTCAAAGCAAAAACCTTTAAATTGCGTTTTTTTAAAAATTTATTATTATTTTGATGTTGCATGACCTTACGTGAGTGCGTGTGCTTACTTTTTCTAATTAGGCTTTTATCATACTACCTAGTTCCACATAATAAAACGATTATTTTAAGAGATAAGCAAGATTACTCTTGAATATATTAAAATTATAATTAGCTGCTGCGAGCATGACTATCATTCCATCTTCCAATAGTTTTAATCCTTACATCTGTTCTTCTGTAGTTTACTGTAATGTAACGGTAATACAAGTTTCTGAAAGGAAACGAATTGATAATAAGTTAAGTAATTCATATAGTATACGATAGTATATGTAAAAAGAATAGTGTAAAATTAGTGTTTCCTTCCGTATGTTGGGTTAAGAAAATGTTTATATATGATAAGAAAATAAATGATAAATCTGATTGATGCGTTTGTCTGTGATTTGAGGAAGTTCCTCGTCGAAGGTACGAAATCCATCGGAGCATTTCACTGATTGTGCTCAACCTGTGTTATATGTATTTTCCCAGTACCACGTTCACTTCCCGTTCGCAGAGGAGATTTTCTGACATCATTTATGCCTTCTGTATTTTTCTTAGCATGTGAAGATGAAATCTACGATTTTAAACATTTTACCTTGCTTTACATGGGTGGAATATAGTGTTTCACGCTATTCTAGAATAATATACAACCTTGCTTAAGAAATATGGAATAAGAATCTTATAGTGTTTTACGTTATCCGGAAATCGTATACAACCTTGTTTAAGAAATGTGCAATGTCGGTTGTATAAAGACAAGAGGGCACAATGAGAATTCCGTACAGTAAACTGCAAACATCTCAATGTGTTGAGTCGCGGTGGCTCAATGGTAGAGCGTTCATTTCTGGAGCATGGGGTCACGGATTCAAACCCTGCTCCGCCAAGCGACTTTGTGGTGAACAAACACCATGTACGTGGGTTTCCTTGGGGTTTTTCCCGTTTCCTCACACTTTCTTCATTCCACCATTTCATTCATTTCTCATCATCACCGTCTCCTTTAGCCTAGCCAGCATACGTGTGGAACGTAAAACTCAAAAATTTCATTTCATTTTTTTTTTCAATGTGTCACATTCATTCCTTATAGTAAACACTCATGGTAATAATTTTCGTATGTGCGCTATTACTTGCTGTTTGACACAAATAGATACCGCTACCTGGGAGATTGTTTTGTATAAGCATTCACAAATATAGTATAACTTAATCCTTGAATAATTGCATAAATTATACGGTATTGTTAAATCCAAACAATTAGAGCTTCTAATTATGCACGATTTGAACCTATAAAATACAGTGGGTGTAAGACTCACGATAAGAACAGGTTTTCAACTTCTATGTCCAATTTTCCTAGAGAATAGCATAACAGGTAATGGAGAATTGAATAACATCTATTGCTACACACCTTTAGTAGCTACTAAAAGTTTGGCTCTGTTCCATTTTTAATCCCTCTTTCCGTAAAAAAAAAAAAAAAAAAAAAAAAAAATCACCCACGGTAAGAATGGCATTCTCATCAAACAGTTTATTGTTTATTAATTTATGGTAATTGTAACATGACTGCAGCATGATATTTGGAGTTGACACTAATGTTCTGTTATTTATTTTCCAGGTGCTAGTTGAGTATGACGACGTGGAGTGGCATAGACGAGAGTGGATTAGTATATACAAAGATCGGCTCTTCTATCTGTTCCTAGTTGAAGATACTCTCGTTTGGACGAATCGCGAAGATCCTTTTACAGCTGACAGAGGGAAATCGAAAGTCCTCTGGCCCGCCTTGGTAAGTTCAAAGAACATAGTTAGGTTGTTACGTAATAATTACAGGAAAGGAAGTAATTCCACCGCTGTTCTTGTATTCAACATCTGAGATTTGATTTTTGTTTTTAAATATAGATTCAGTTGAACTGAATATATTATCAAATATCGTACTTTTGACAGTTGTTTCATTAGATGAAATCAAAGAAAGTAGCAACAAAATAGAAAACTTGTGATCCCGTGGGATACTCAAATGTATGGTAAAGTATCCATCCAGCAAGTGGAAGATGGAGATTCGAATCCCCACCGTCCCAGAAATCAAAATTTTCTGTGCATTTTCAGTATTGTACTATTCACATTGGTATCTCAAGACAGTGAAATAACTTGAAATTTAAAATCACTGAGAGATCTACTGTACGTAAGTAGTAGAAAATGGATCGATCTGGATCAGTTTTAGCCAACTCACAAGCCACTGGGAAAATGACCACCGTGCACCGTGAGCCCACGGCCTTTTACGACCTCCATTTTAGGGGTGAATTCGTTCCCTTTTATGACCACTTTTTAGGGGGTGTATTCGTTCTCTTTTACGAGCACATTTTAGGGGGTGAACTCGTTCCCTTTTATGAGCATATTTTTCAACCCCTACGAACACATAACAGAACATCAGACTACGTAACATAACGAACATACAGCAGAGCAGATTGAACTCGTACCCTTTTATGAACACTTTTTCAGGGGTGAATTCATTCTCTTTTATGAGCATATTTTTCAACCCGTATTTTAACATAGGAGATAACACATAAGATTACGAACACATAGAAGAACAGATAACACATAACACTACGTAACACACAGCAGAGCAGAAAACACATAAGACTCGTTCTCTTTTACGACCTCCATTTTAAGGGGTGTACTCGTTCCCTTTTATGAGCACTTTTTCAACCCCTATTTTAACATAGGAGATAACACATAAGATTACGAACACATAGAAGAGAAGATAACACATAACACTACGTAACACACAGCACAACAGATAACACATAGCACAGCTAATAAAAGAGCATGGCGTATTTTCCAACCCCTATTTTAAGATAACAGAAATTACGAACACATAGAAGAGCAGATAACACATAACATAGCAAGGATGAACTCGTTCTCTTTTATGAGCATATTTTCCAACCCCTATTTCAACATGACAGAGACTACGAAACATGGCGGACATAGCACAGGGGGTGTATTCATTTTCTCCACCCCTAATTGAACATAGCAGAAATTACACTGAGAGTACGTAACACACAAAAACCTCCATTTTAAGGGTGGACTCGTTCTCTTTTATAATTACTTTTTCAACCCCTATTTTAAGACAATGAATACCTATGTAACATAGCGATTGGATACGCTCTTTGAACCGATTTGGATGAAACTAGGCATATGGGGGTTTTCGACCATGCTGAGTACGAATATCATACATATTTTTACCTGGGTCCTATAGTTTATGTGGCATACGCCCTTTTTATGACAATTTTAACCGATTTGGGTGAAACTCGGTATATGAGGGTTTTCGGACATGCTGATTACAAATATCATACTTATTTTTATCTGGGTCTGATAGTTTATGTGGGATACGCCTTTGTATGACACTTAAAACCTAATAACTCGAAAACGGAGCCAAATATCGAAGTGGTGTTTCCACATTTAGCAATAGGTCATCAGGTACTACAAGTTCCAAAATTAGTGGTCATCGAGGTCAAAGGTCAAAATACTTAAAACCTAATAACACGAAAACTGAGCCACATATTGAGGTGCTGTTTCCAAATCTAGTAACTGGTCATCAACTACTACAAGTTCCAAAATTAGTCGCCATCGAGGTCAAAGGTCAAAGTACTTAAAACCTAATAACTGGAAAATGGATCCACATACTCAGGTGCTGTTTCCACATTGAGTAATAGGTCATCAACTACTACAAGTTCCAAAATAGATACCATCGCGGTCAAAGGTCAAAGTACTTAAAACATAATAACTCGAAAATGGATCCACATACTGAGGTGCTGTTTCCACATTTAGTAATCGACCACCAACTACTACAAGTTCCAAAATAGATACCATCGCGGTCAAAGGTCAAAATACTTAAAACCTAATAACTCGAAAATGGAGCCACATATTGAGATGCTGTTTCCACATATAGTAATTGGTCATCAACTACTACAAGTTCCAAAATAATGACCATCGAGGTCAAAGGTCAACATACTTAAACCCTAATTACTCGAAAATGGATCCACATACTGAGGTGGTGTTTCCACATTTAGCAAGAGGTCATCAACTACTACAAGTTCCAAAATAGTGGCCATCAAGGTCAAAGGTCAACATACTTAAAACCTAATATCTCTTAAATGGATCCACATATTGAGGTGCTATTGTCACATTTAGTAATTGGTCATCAACCACTGCAAGTTCCAAAAAAATAATGAACGCCCAATGAAGCAATGAATGCGAATAACTCTTAAACAGAGCAACGTTTTGAGGTGCTGTTTTCAAATCTAGTAATACGTCATCAACTACTACATGTTCTGAAAACACTGACCATGGAGGTTAAAGGTCAAATATTTAAGCTTTAATAACTTTTACCAAGCAGAGAGAAGTGAAGAATGAAAGAATATGACTGGTTTATTTGCTATTTTACTAACGAGGAATGCCATTTTGTACTACTCAAACAAACGAAGGAATAAATTTGTATTAACATAAGAAAAGCGAAAAATGCTCATTTTAATTAAACGAATTAATAAATTTATACTAACTAGGAAAAAAAGCGAAGAAGGACTATTTTGTACTACTCCAATAAACGAAGAAGTATTCAGTTTTGTACCAACTAGAAAAACAGACCGAAGGAGGACCATGTTAACTATTTAAATAAACATAGGAATAAATTTGTACACCGAGGAAAAGCAAAGAACCAACCAACCAACTGGAAAAGTGAAGAAGAGCCACTTCAACAACCTTAGAATTTTATATCATTAGGTACTGTTTAAACAAACGAGAAATGACAATTTTAACTAGCTCAGAATTTATGTAACAAAAGAACAAATTTGAATGTTCTGTTTTTGTATCAAACCAGAAAAAAAACTAAGAAGGATCATTTTAACAAGTTCATAATTTCTGTACTTTTTCGTGCTATTCAAGTGAAAGAAAGAAATAATTTGTGTCCTCAAAAATGAAAGTTCAATTTAACTAGCTGAGTATTTTATATCATCTTGTAGTATTTAAATATACGAAGAAAGCGAACATGGACCATTTTACTCAAATTTGGATGAAGTATTTATATTTGTATGAACCAGAAAAAAATGAAGAAGGTCCGTTTTGACTAGTTCAATATTTCTGTACAATTTTGTACTACCCAAATAATCACAAGAAAATCAAAGAAGGGTCATTTTAACTAGATCAGCATTTTATACCTTTTTGTGCTATTCAAATAATAGAGGGAACAAATTTCAGTGGTCTATTTTATTTTTGTACCAATCAGAAGAAAAGCAAAGATATGCCATTCTCAGACTTTTATACCATTTTACTACTCAAACAAACAATGAAGTATTTAGTTTTGTACGAACCAGAAAAATTTGCTTGGATTATTTCCTTAGGTACCAACTGGAAAAAGTGAAGGGCCATTATTCAAATAAACGAAGGAATACCAGAAAAAAATAAGTGAAGAATGAATAAAATTTAGGTGGATTATTTTCTTTTGTACCAACTGAAAAAGAGAAGAAGAGCTACTTTAACTAGCTCATTATGTACTGTTTAAGGAAACGAAAATTGACCATTATGTAACTTTTGAACTACTGAAATGTTCTATTTTTGTATCAATCAGAAAAACCGGAAGAAGGATAATTTTAACAAGTTGATAATTTCTGTAACGAAAGAATAATTTCGATGTTCTACTTTTTATACCAACGAGAAAAAAATGAACTAGCTGAATATACGAAATAATAAATTTAAGTGACCTATTCAATTTTGTACCAATGAGAAATGGCTCAGCAAAAGGCGAAGAAGGACTATTTTATATAATTTTACTACTCAAATAAACAATGAAGTATTTAGTTTTGTGCCACCAAGAAAACAAATTGCACCATTTTGAAGTATTCAAATAAACAAAGGAATAAATTTGAGTGACTTATAATTTGTGTCAACTCTAAAATCAATTAAACGAAGTAATGCATTTGAAAAACCGAAGTTGAGTATTTTATAGCATTTTGTATATTTCAACAAACAAAGGAATAAGCAAAAAAGGATCATTTTATATCATTTTAAACTAGTCTATTTAATTTTGTAGCAATCAAAGGATTTTCACGAAAGAACAAAATTATACTAATCAGAAAAAGCGAAGAAGACCCATTTTAACTAACTGAAAATTTCTGTACCTTTTTGTACTATTTAAACAAACGATGGGGTAAATTTGAGTGACCTGTTTTTTATACTAACTAGAAAAATCGAAGAAGGTCCAATTTCGCTAACTCAGAATTTATATACCTTTATACTAGCTCAATGAACGAAAGAACAAATTTGGGTGTTCTACTTTTTTATACCAAACAAGGAAGAACCATTTTGTACTACTCAAATAAACGAAAGAAAAAGCGAAAAAAGACCTTTTTAACTAGCGCAGAATTTCTGTAACAAGAAAGAAAAGCAAAGATATGCCATTTTAACTATTTAAACAAAACGAAGGGATAAATATAAGTGATCTATTCCATTTTGTACCAAGGAGAAATGCCATTAACTTAGAATTTCTAGTGCATGTTGTATTATTTA
The DNA here is from genome assembly GCF_964235325.1 of Thermobia domestica. Taxonomy (NCBI): domain Eukaryota; kingdom Metazoa; phylum Arthropoda; class Insecta; order Zygentoma; family Lepismatidae; genus Thermobia; species Thermobia domestica. The sequence continues at coordinate 141,640,371 of NC_137454.1, read as the reverse complement.
AACAAAACGAAGGGCTAAATTTGAGTCATAATTGTGTAGAACAGACTACATAGCAATTAACGTAACAACATACTTGACCATTTTGAATCACAGCAGAAGAAGAGATTATATCAAAGTAAGAGAAGTTTTCAAAGTTCCATGTTGTTGCAGATATTTAACATTTGTATTCCTAGTATAGTGAAGGTTGTAAGGTACTGCCTATTGTTCAACGATTCAATTATTTTTTAGAACTTTCCTTACTCGTCTAAGTCAAAAAGACAAATATATATTTTTGCATTTATATATTTTATTATAATGGAATATAAGTTTATAGAGTATATTTGGAAAATAATAGAACATACATCATGATGTTTTATATTGCTTGAAACATATTATTAAACACGGAGAATGTATAGAATGCTTTCATTGTAGGTATATAAATAGATGTATCACACTTGATTTGTTTTTGCTGAAGAGCAGAAAAATGACTAGCATAGAAATTGTTTATATTTCACCTAGAGAAAAAGAAATTCAGCGTGAAAACGAAAAACCTATACTGTTAATTCACCCTTCTGACCCCGATTTGCCAGATGAATTACGTGATAAAGTGAGAATCATATATCCAACACAGGAAATAGAAGATGTGTATTATTTTAGATGATATAATAGATATAATGATGAAATACTCCCGGAAAGTGATGATGACAGTGTTTCAAATATTACCTGTTTTGAACTGGAAGCTAATGAGTGCGACTGTACTAGTGAAACTATTAGTGATACATGTGTTATACAATTATTTAATGAGTATACACCTAATTCAGTATTATTATGTGAAGCATGTTCTAAACGTAATGAAAATGAAAAAGATCGCAACTGTTTGCTGCAGCATGATTACGATTTATTGCAAAAGGTGTGGACGATCTTAATTAAACGTGAAATGAGAGAAAAAATCTATAAACTTTATATAAAGAAGCATTTTAAAAGTTGTAATATTAAGAACACTTATACTTTGAAGAAAAAATTTAATCTGGTATATGAATACATTACAGTGTGTGATTATTATATCAACAAAGTAGTAGAAATGTTTTTAGAGAAATATAAACAATTATTTAATTCTGTAAATGAACTGTAGCATATACGTTTGATTGTGAATGAATAGAAGAACTTTAACTGATAAATGGATCAATTTGTAGTATTGTAATATTACAAACATTGGACTCTGGCAACTGATTTGTCAGGGAGAGGCAATTGAAATTGTTCTCTGGATGACACAAAAATAATACAAAATGGTATAAAAATACCTAGCTTGTTATAATGAACCTTCTCCCCTTTTTTTCGTGCTTTTTCTGCTTGCTATAAAAGTGAATAGGTCAAACAAATTTGTTTTTCTATGGTTGGTACAGAAACTAGACCTTCTCCGCTTTTTTAATTGCAAACAAAATTTATTCATTCTTCAATAGGCTAGTTAACATTGACCTTCTTTGCTTAAGCCACTCAAATTTATTCTTTCCTTTTTCTGCTTGCTATAAAAGTGAATAGGTCACACAAATTTATTCCTTTGTTTGTTTAAATTGGGTAGACCAAAAACACAAAAAGCTATAACATGCTGAGCTATTTAAAATGGTATTTCCTTGCTTTTTTCGATTTGATACAAATTTTTCGAAAAGGTATAAAATTCTAAGTCAGTTAAAAATGGTTCTCGTTGGTAAAAAAAAGAAATAGGACACCCCAATAAATTACACAAAAAGTATAGAATGCTGATCTTTCTTCTCCTTTTCTGGTTAGTACAAAGTGTTAATTCTTTCCTTTTTTCTGCTTGGCTAGTTAAAATGACCCTTCTTTGATTTTCTTCTGATTGGTACAAAAAGTAGTACAAAATGGTATAAAGATCTGAGTTAGTTAAAACGTTTCTTCTTTACTTTTCTTTCTGGTTCATACAAAGCTAAATACTCCATTCAAATTTGAGTAAAATGGTTCATGTTCGCTTTCTCAAATTTAGCCCTTCGTTTTGTTTAAATAATACAACATGCACTAGAAATTCTAAGTTAATGGCATTTCTCCTTGGTACAAAATGGAATAGATCACTTATATTTAAAATGGCATATCTTTGCTTTTCTTTCTTGTTACAGAAATTCTGCGCTAGTTAAAAAGGTCTTTTTTCGCTTTTTCTTTCGTTTATTTGAGTAGTACAAAATGGTTCTTCCTTGTTTGGTATAAAAAAGTAGAACACCCAAATTTGTTCTTTCGTTCATTGAGCTAGTATAAAGGTATATAAATTCTGAGTTAGCGAAATTGGACCTTCTTCGATTTTTCTAGTTAGTATAAAAAACAGGTCACTCAAATTTACCCCATCGTTTGTTTAAATATTACAAAAAGGTACAGAAATTTTCAGTTAGTTAAAATGGGTCTTCTTCGCTTTTTCTGATTAGTATAATTTTGTTCTTTCGTGAAAATCCTTTGATTGCTACAAAATTAAATAGACTAGTTTAAAATGATATAAAATGATCCTTTTTTGCTTATTCCTTTGTTTGTTGAAATATACAAAATGCTATAAAATACTCAACTTCGGTTTTTCAAATGCATTACTTCGTTTAATTGATTTTAGAGTTGACACAAATTATAAGTCACTCAAATTTATTCCTTTGTTTATTTGAATACTTCAAAATGGTGCAATTTGTTTTCTTGGTGGCACAAAACTAAATACTTCATTGTTTATTTGAGTAGTAAAATTATATAAAATAGTCCTTCTTCGCCTTTTGCTGAGCCATTTCTCATTGGTACAAAATTGAATAGGTCACTTAAATTTATTATTTCGTATATTCAGCTAGTTCATTTTTTTCTCGTTGGTATAAAAAGTAGAACATCGAAATTATTCTTTCGTTACAGAAATTATCAACTTGTTAAAATTATCCTTCTTCCGGTTTTTCTGATTGATACAAAAATAGAACATTTCAGTAGTTCAAAAGTTACATAATGGTCAATTTTCGTTTCCTTAAACAGTACATAATGAGCTAGTTAAAGTAGCTCTTCTTCTCTTTTTCAGTTGGTACAAAAGAAAATAATCCACCTAAATTTTATTCATTCTTCACTTATTTTTTTCTGGTATTCCTTCGTTTATTTGAATAATGGCCCTTCACTTTTTCCAGTTGGTACCTAAGGAAATAATCCAAGCAAATTTTTCTGGTTCGTACAAAACTAAATACTTCATTGTTTGTTTGAGTAGTAAAATGGTATAAAAGTCTGAGAATGGCATATCTTTGCTTTTCTTCTGATTGGTACAAAAATAAAATAGACCACTGAAATTTGTTCCCTCTATTATTTGAATAGCACAAAAAGGTATAAAATGCTGATCTAGTTAAAATGACCCTTCTTTGATTTTCTTGTGATTATTTGGGTAGTACAAAATTGTACAGAAATATTGAACTAGTCAAAACGGACCTTCTTCATTTTTTTCTGGTTCATACAAATATAAATACTTCATCCAAATTTGAGTAAAATGGTCCATGTTCGCTTTCTTCGTATATTTAAATACTACAAGATGATATAAAATACTCAGCTAGTTAAATTGAACTTTCATTTTTGAGGACACAAATTATTTCTTTCTTTCACTTGAATAGCACGAAAAAGTACAGAAATTATGAACTTGTTAAAATGATCCTTCTTAGGTTTTTTCTGGTTTGATACAAAAACAGAACATTCAAATTTGTTCTTTTGTTACATAAATTCTGAGCTAGTTAAAATTGTCATTTCTCGTTTGTTTAAACAGTACCTAATGATATAAAATTCTAAGATTGTTGAAGTGGCTCTTCTTCACTTTTCCAGTTGGTTGGTTGGTTCTTTGCTTTTCCTCGGTGTACAAATTTATTCCTATGTTTATTTAAATAGTTAACATGGTCCTCCTTCGGTCTGTTTTTCTAGTTGGTACAAAACTGAATACTTCTTCGTTTATTGGAGTAGTACAAAATAGTCCTTCTTCGCTTTTTTTCCTAGTTAGTATAAATTTATTAATTCGTTTAATTAAAATGAGCATTTTTCGCTTTTCTTATGTTAATACAAATTTATTCCTTCGTTTGTTTGAGTAGTACAAAATGGCATTCCTCGTTAGTAAAATAGCAAATAAACCAGTCATATTCTTTCATTCTTCACTTCTCTCTGCTTGGTAAAAAACTGAATAGGTCACACAGGCTCTGTTTAAAGTTATTAAAGCTTAAATATTTGACCTTTAACCTCCATGGTCAGTGTTTTCAGAACATGTAGTAGTTGATGACGTATTACTAGATTTGAAAACAGCACCTCAAAACGTTGCTCTGTTTAAGAGTTATTCGCATTCATTGCTTCATTGGGCGTTCATTATTTTTCGGAACTTGCAGTGGTTGATGACCAATTACTAAATGTGACAATAGCACCTCAATATGTGGATCCATTTAAGAGATATTAGGTTTTAAGTATTTCGACCTTTGACCGCGATGGTATCTATTTTGGAACTTGTAGTAGTTGGTGGTCGATTACTAAATGTGGAAACAGCACCTCAATATGTGGCTCAGTTTTCGTGTTATTAGGTTTTAAGTACTTTGACCTTTGACCTCGATGATCATTATTTTGGAACTTGTAGTAGTTGATAACCAGTTACTAGATTTGGAAACAGCACCTCAATATGTGGATCCATTTAAGAGTTATTTGGTTTTAAGTATGTTGACCTTTGACCTCGATGGCCACTATTTTGGAACTTGTAGTAGTTGATGACTTCTTGCTAAATGTGGAAACACCACCTCAGTATGTGGATCCACTTTCGTGTTATTAGTTTTTAAGTATGTTAACCTTTGACCTCGATGGTCATTATTTTGGAACTTGTAGTAGTTGATGATCAATTACTATATGTGGAAACAGCATCTCAATATGTGGCTCCATTTTCGAGTTATTAGGTTTTTTAATATTTTGACCTTTGACCGCGATGGTATCTATTTTGGAACTTGTAGTAGTTGATGACCAGTTACTAGATTTGGAAACAGCACTTCAATACGTTGCTTCGTTTTCAAGTTATTGGGTTTTAAGTATTTTGACCTTTGACCTCGATGGTCATTATTTTTGGAACTTGTAGTATTTGATGACCAATTACTAAATGTGGAAACAGCACCTCAATATGTGGCGCATTTTACGAGTGATTGGGTTTTAAGTATTTTGACCTTTGACCTCGATGACCACTAATTTTGGAACTTGTAGTACCTGATGACCTATTGCTAAATGTGGAAACACCACTTCGATATTTGGCTCCGTTTTCGAGTTATTAGGTTTTAAGTATCATACAAAGGCGTATCCCACATAAACTATCAGACCCAGATAAAAATAAGTATGATATTTGTAATCAGCATGTCCGAAAACCCTCATATACCAAGTTTCACCCAAATCGGTTAAAATTGTCATAAAAAGGGCGTATGCCACATAAACTATAGGACCCAGGTAAAAATATGTATGATATTCGTACTCAGCATGGTCGAAAACCCCCATATGCCTAGTTTCATCCAAATCGGTTCAAAGAGCTTATCCAATCGCTATGTTACATAGGTATTCATTGTCTTAAAATAGGGGTTGGAAAAGTAATTATAAAAGAGAACGAGTCCACCCTTAAAATGGAGGTTTTTGTGTGTTACGTACTCTCAGTGTAATTTCTGCTATGTTCAATTAGGGGTGGAGAAAATGAATACACCCCCTGTGCTATGTCCGCCATGTTTCGTAGTCTCTGTCATGTTGAAATAGGGGTTGGAAAATATGCTCATAAAAGAGAACGAGTTCACCCTTGCTATGTTATGTGTTATCTGCTCTTCTATGTGTTCGTAATTTCTGTTATCTTAAAATAGGGGTTGGAAAATACGCCATGCTCTTTTATTAGCTGTGCTATGTGTTATCTGTTGTGCTGTGTGTTACGTAGTGTTATGTGTTATCTTCTCTTCTATGTGTTCGTAATCTTATGTGTTATCTCCTATGTTAAAATAGGGGTTGAAAAATTTGCTCATAAAAGGGAACGAGTTCAATCTGCTCTGCTGTATGTTCGTTATGTTACGTAGTCCGATGTTCTGCTATGTGTTCGTAATCTTATGTGTTATCTCCTATGTTAAAATAGGGGTTGAAAAATATGTTCATAAAAGAGAATGAATACACCCTTGTTATGTTACGTACTCTTTTGTGTTATCTGTTCTGCTGTGTGTTACGTAGTGTTATGTGTTATCTTCTCTTCTATGTGTTCGTAATGTTATGTGTTATCTCCTATGTTAAAATAGGGGTTGAAAAAGGGAACGAGTTCACCCCTGAAAAAGTGTTCATAAAAGGGAACGAGTTCAATTTGCTCTTCTGTATGTTCGTTATGTTACGTAGTCTGATGTTCTGCTATGTGTTCGTAGGGGTTGAAAAATATGCTCATAAAAGGGAATGAGTTCACCCCCCTAAAATGGAGGTCGTAAAAGAGAACGAATACACCCCCTAAAAAGTGGTCATAAAAGGGAACAAATTCACCCCTAAAATGGAGGTCGTAAAAGACCGTGGGCTCACGGTGCATGGTGGTCATTTTCCCAGGGGCTTGTGAGTTGGCTAAAACTGAGCCAGATCGATCCATTTTCTACTACTTACGTACAACAGTGGGAGTTACTACTAACTCAGTGTTAACAACCAAAAGAATGTAATATTTTATTTTCGTCTTCTTCTTCAAGGAAGATGATGATGGTGATTATCATAAATATTCTGTCATTATTAGCAGATCACTTGCCACAAACTGAGAAGCTTCAATGCATTACGGTCTTGAACTAACTTGATCAAGTAGGAATTTCCTGGTTTAAGAGTCTTCACTACAGCAAAATTAAACTATCGCTAATTTTAGTTTTTTTCTGTAATATCTTCAAAACAAATAAAAATATTCGAAAAGCAGAAACGCAGTGAACTAGACAATACGATTTTGCATGTGATACCGTTATCACAACTCATCTATCTGTTTTCGATTTGGAACTGTAGATAAATTTAGCTCTTTTTGCGGGTTCTGTAAATAGCGGCATACCAAAAGCAGGTAGGTGAGTTGTGGTAAAGGTATCACATGCAAAATCGTATTGTCTAGTTCACTACGTTTTCTGCTTTTCGAATATTTTTATTTGTTTTGAAAATATTACAGGAAAACTCTAAAATTAGCGGTAGTTTAATTTCGCTCTAGTGAAGACCCTTAACACCGTACATTAACTGTAGCCTCTTTCCCCTTTTCCCTCTTTTTTATGTCATCATTTCTTCTAGCACGTCTCTCGTACAGTTTCTTCTTAGCCAGTGTCCCAAGCTATTTCTTCACCAGTTCAGTCACATCTAATTTTTTCTCCCCTACTATTCCTAACATTTTCTTATTCAATTCGATCCAGCTAATTCTCTCTACTCTTCTCCACACCCATATTTCGAAAGCCTCCGGTCTTTTTAAATCTCTTTCGCGTAATGTTCATTCATGCCTTTTCCTTTTGTTTCTCCATCTAAGAAAACAGTTGCAGAGAGTTATCTAATGTACAGTTTCTTTTTACTCATAACTAAATCTTCCCTCTCCATTCCAGTAAATCCTTTCGGAAACGAGTGAAACACAACTGTTTTATCGTATGTAGAGCATGTAGACTCCAGGTCCCCTTTAATTGTTCCCATTTTCAACCTCAGTAAACCACATCCCTAGTTTACAATTATGTATAAGTGGATCATAAGGAGTGCACAGGTATATTATTCGTGCTTAGACAACCAACATCCACTACTTAAGTTTATGTTAGGCTCGCTTCTTAGGTAAGGTCAGGAAGCGAGAAACTAATACTGCATTATTTTCCACACACCATCATAAAAGTAACAAACACCAGTTTCACTCACGACCACTTTAATGATTTTTCATGTGCCTTTGAGAACGAGGGCCTTAACATTCTTCACCATGTTCATTCGTGGTTGGAGAATCTTCTGGGCCGTTACGTACCTGTTTATGGGAGATGTGTCTGGTTTGAACATTTCTTTTCCACCTCGCTGCACTATCATACAACGAACTATCGTCGCCTCAACAGCTATTATGACATCGGCAAGTGCTGTTACTTATAAAATTGAGTCCACTTTTAGATTCGTTTAAAAATTTATAGTATTTTTTTCTCCTTGCTTGTCGGCTGAAGAGACCCACGTTCAGTTTGGTGGGAGCTGATGTGGTTCGAATTTCAGTTAAGCTATAGGTCCATGTCTTATATAGCCTCTGTGCTGAACGGGACGCTAAGTTCCAAATTAATAAGTGTATAACTTAATTAATGTAACAAACGTCGAGAGGTGATTCCTGATACCTAAATAAGCAAAAAAGGTCCTGTGAATATACAGTATATTGGCAGAATTAGCTTAGGCCGAAAGCATGGGAACAGAAAGTTCGAAGCAGTGGATTTCGGAAAACCAATAAGCTTAGAGATGGCTGTCTATTGTAGAAAGTCTAGAGGTAGCGATGGTGTTCAATATGTAGTTCACACACACAGTTAGCGTTTGTGTTCAAGATTCTTACAGTATATTATTGCGACCACTTTGCTACAAGTGTTCAGTAGAGTAAGTGGCAGTGCTCGACTAATACATGGTGTGTTATTCAAACGTGAACAGGCCGACATGCTATTCATGTGCGGTCGTGCAGATGGCAGTGGGCGTGAAGCAGCACGACTATATCAGGAGCGTTTTCCTAACGGACAGCAACCATCATGTGCTCATATGGATGCTTATCGACCGACGTGTATGAACACCTGTTATGAACGAACGTGTGTTAGAAGCTTTAGACAATAAGTTAGGTACGAGTACGAGGAAACTTAGAAGTGAAATGCATGTTAATCACATTACTGTGTGGGGTCGGTTACATGAAAATACCTTGTACTCACCACCTGCAGAGGGTACAAGGTCTGACAGAAGTGGATTTCCAACCACATGAAGCATTCTGCCAATAGCTCATTCAACAGACAACTAGCATTGTGTTTCAACAGACAACTACCAAGTGTTCACTGACGAGGCCACGTTTATCAACTACATGCATAACACACACGCGCGTAGGCAGATGCGCATTCCCTTAGTAAGGTTGTCACTCATCAACACCAGTTTGGACTCAGTGTATGGTGTGGTGATATTGCTCATAATCAACTGATCGGTCCATACATGCTACCCCGAAGACTAAACGGAATGCAGTATTTGATCCTGCAGGATACACTGCCCAATTTACCGGAAAATGTTGCCCTAGCGATTCACCGCAACACGTAATACATGCATGACGAGACTCCCATGCACTTCAGTGTGAATATCCGGCGGTGGTAGAACAACAACTTCCAAGACGTTTGATCAGGCGTGGGAATCGAGTGTATTGGCTTGCCTGATCTCCGGATCTAAATCCGCTGAATTTGTATCTGTGAGAACACATCAAAAGTGTTGTGTATGCTACTCCTGTCAACGATGTCAACGACTTTCGAAAGCGTATTCTGTTATGTTGGCCATAACCGGAGTATCTTCAAACGGGTTCGCCAATCAATGATCCGGCGTTGTCATGTTTGCGTTGCTGTCCATGCCAGACATTTTGAATACTTCCTGTGATGTTCTCGACGAACCTACGTTTGTCTCTCTCTGCATATTGACATCCACCACTTGGAACTTTACACCCTGTATTTCATGCAAAGATCCATTGTTAGACGTAAACATATTATTAGTTATGCGTTACGGTTTGCTTTGACATTGTTTTCTGTGTATATTGAAACTTGTTAAGTAATTCGAAAATGAAAGCGCCTACTTCTACAGATAATTCAGATGAACAGCGACCGTTTGAATTCAAATGTTATATACCGTAATTCCCATACAAATGGCATTAGTGTAAAATCGAAAACCTCACCTGAGATTTCCTTTGTTCTTATATTACTATTTAGTTCGTTTAAAGTATCTGAGTTTACAGTTTCGTACATCATCTTATTAACAACTACTGTAAGATCAAAAACAAGAAGAAATGGTAGAGGTAAGTGTTAGAGCACTGATGTCCAGAACACTGGGTCACAATTTCAGACCCGCCTCAAAGCAGGGAGTCTTTGTGTTATAAAACGCTGTATATCCTAACCTTTGACTGTGCTAAACATACTAGGTAGATGTTCAGCTTCGTGTCAAAATTCGCGTACTACGAAGACGATCAGAAATAAAACTAGTTGATGTCACTGATGGAAGGCCGATTTATCCTTGACAAGGCGATAAACCCTTCGATTTTCACAGTTAGTTCCCACAATTTTTTTTTTCCAAAATCGAAATCTAATTAATTTTTTATTTTTATTTTATATCATTTTAATTTATTTGTTCATTTGTATATTTCGTGTATTCCAAGATAGTATATTCACCCAGTTTCAAGCAAATTAATTTTATCTTCTCGAGTTTTCCCAGCCACGACAATCAAACCTGTTTCTGGCTCCTAAATGTGATTGATTCATCTTATGTCATAAATTCTTTAGCCGTCTCTCCATGAATGACTTCTGCCAAAACTTTTCTCTTTTTTGTTTGTTTTGTTTCTGGCTGAGGCTGGCAAAATTACGTTCTCGTACCGGAGGAGTAGATTAACACCATTTATTGAAAATCACTAAGGTTAGTTTCAAGGAATTAGTTTCAAGGTAACAAAGGTGTTTCGATTCAAACTCCTCGTCCACATGTTAGATAGGTTTCTGTAAGACGGCATTGGTGAAGTTTCGTTAAAAAATGTTTAAGTTGCAAAATCTGCACAAAGTCAGCGCACATGTTCTGTCGGTTAATAGCAATAGCAATGGGCGAGAAAGCAGCACGAAAGTGAGATTACTGCATGTCATGGTTAGTAAAATGGATCACGTTTAACAAGGTGGTTGTATTACGTGAGTTCACGGGGAAGAGCCGCGTGCAGTAGTGCGAATCTTTGTGCACCAAAAAAATTGGTCACGTACTAGGAAGTAAATAAAGAAATGCTTTTGCACTCATTGGTAAGCACGGATTATGTCTTACGTATTCCGAATTGTGCTTTCAGTTACAACTGCAGCTGAATGACTTGGATGTTTGTTGTCGATTGTGCATGTTCATCCATTATTGAAGTGCTGATCCATTTGTATACAAATTTTTTGGAACACACACATACATTAGTGTACACTGCAAGTACTTCTTTATTTCCTGTGTACCCAATCTTTCTTATATAGATTTTTCAAGAATGTGCCAGACAGAAATAGATTCGTCGACCATTCAGAACTTAAGAATTCATCCCTGACGCTTACTTCTTAGAGGATCATGATACATTACTCAAACAGAAGAAACCTTCACCCATATCACCAGAGGGATACCACCGCAAGTACCAATTGACAACTCATGGGAATTCTTCGTCATCTGAAACGTTAAGTTCAGCAGCAGAACAAGAATTAAGTTATCAGCTGGACTAACTCAGCTTACATTATTCTTTAGGAGCGATTCTAAACAAATTAGCATTATCATATAGAATGCCCTTACTATCATGGACAAATTGCAGAAAATCTACAAATGTTCCTAGACTCGTGCCTTGGACATGCTATCAGTACAGACATGCATCATTTCAATCCGAGAATAAACAAGTTGCTACAACGGTGAAGAAATACACGATTCACACTGTACGAAGGCTCTCAGCAAGAATGTTCGTGCAACCTTCAAAACAGAGAAACGTTATACAGAAGCGAGCACACGTCCAAAGCGTCAGTCCTACAGCCACCTTGTCTGGACCCCAAGAGCACTAACCTAAACAGATATTTACAAAACTCGTTCAAATCCCAAAACCAAACTGGCTTAGAAAGGAAAGGGTGCTGAAGCACAAAACACTGAAGCAGCAAATCGAAAAGCTAAGGTGACTCAAGAAAATCACTTTAACCCAATAGAAACACAATATTTAAAAAAAAAAAAAAAAAAAAAAACACAGGGGCGTCATTTCAGATTTCATTTGAGAGGGGTAAGAGCACCACCGATATTAGTCGTTCACGTTTAGTACTAGTATATTAGTAGACAATCTATTAAAGTATATGTAATCCTCAAACTTTTGGGTGCAGTTGCCCCCTCCTGCCCCCCCTAAATGACGCCTCTGTATAAAAGTATGCAAAATAACAAAAGAAGAAATTATAATCGAACAAGTAAAATTACTTGTCTAACAAGCCACTGAATTTGCTATGCAGTAAATAATTAGCTGGATTAAATCAGTATTGACTGCTATAACTTTTCCGAAAGACAAAGATTCTCCATATGACCTATGAATCACAAGATCAAGAAGTAATATCAAGAGACATCAAGAGATCAGAGAGAAGTAATCATTTTCTGTTAACCAACGCATCGTATCCAAGGTTCTACGCCTCAGAAAGAAAACACCATCGTATCCAACAAAAATCATAGTATACAGTTTACTTCTTCCATCAGTACCACACATACCATCAAAAAAGATGAATTACAAAGAAATAAATTCTTCACAAACCTAGAAGTAATATATATTCAACGACCAAGCCACGACATAAGGCAAACAGAACTGGAAGGAAAAAGAAGGGAGTACACTGGAAGACCTAAAGATACTCGTAAGTAGCCCACCAGGATTAAAACTGCATTAGACCAGGACAGCAACAGGACCAGAGATGATAACCTTCTTTTCCGGGAAGAAGAACCAGGCTCGGACTGGCCAGGGCAGGAGGACAGGGATCCCTACCGGAATAAATATATAATATTGAATAGTGAATACAGTAACAGTAAACCTGGAAAGTAAGATAAAACATGTCTGCTGTGTTGCAGAATATTTACTCGTTGTAGTTTGTTCTGTCCCCGGAATTCGGTGACCCCCGCATTGAATGTAGTCTTGGGGTCCCATCATTGGAATGAAACTAACAATATTATAAAATCCTGTTTTGGGCCCTTTGTTTGTGGCCTAGTAAGAATATATTTCAAAAATATGAAGAATGGGGCCCCAGCATTATATTATCTAAATGTATAGTGGAGCCCCATGAATGCCGAAATGAGACTTTTTTTTTTAATAAAGTCCTACTGGGGCCCTCTGTTAGTTGTTAGACATGTTATTGCAACATCATAAAGAAACAGAACAGGTCTCCACCCTGGAGCCCCCATTACTACGCGTAAATAAATTTGGAAATAGAGTATCATTGCAATAAGCAAAATAAAAAAATAAGGTGGACGTAAGGAGAAAGTAGACTTTGGTAAATGAACTTCGAGGCTACTTTTTGCAAGATGATAGTGCACATTTAAAGTGTTGATATTACAAACTGAAAGAGCGCAATGACCTAATATAGCTGAGAAAAAGCGTCTTAGTTTTCGACTCGCCGCATATATCGTACGATGCGCAAAGTTATCAACTGACGGCGTATCCGAGTCAGTAGTATCTGTGACTCACGAGGCAAGGGTCCCAGGTTCGATTCCCGCTAGAGTCATTTTTTTGCTTTAATCAATAAAGTAGCCGCTCGTGGCTACAAGTAAAATGTTAATTCACCATATGTTTATAATGAATATTAACACCATAGAAATATTCAAATCAGTTGTAAAATCTTTCAATGTTACATTTAACTAGCAACTAAATGTAATCTATTTCGTAAATATATTGATATCGCGAGTTATTTTGTGGTTACCACAGTTGTTGTGTAAAAAATGTTCTTGACGCTTCGTGTCTACATCTGTTGACAGTGGGACAATTACAAGGAGAATGAGAAGGAAATCCCCTTTGTTAATACTGGATGTTGCTATAACCAAAGAAAGTTTCCCCTTTACCTCCCGTGTAATCAGGGGCGCAAATCTGTCTTCAACATTGGGGCAGAAAGGTAAGACCGTTCCCATAATTTTTTAAGCGATGTTCGAAATATTTATGAAGTTGAAAAACAATGCTGTGGAAGATCAGGGAAGCAGAGTTGTCTTCAAACATTGGAAGGGGGCAGATTTGAAGCTTATTCTGCGGGATATCAATTTCATCTTACTTTTCTTTATGGCAATCGGACACAAATCATCATATTTTCCCTCAAAAAAACACATTTCAAATCGAATTAATAAGGGTACAGTCCCCCAGTTCCAAGATTGGAGGAACATGTCCTCCTAACCCCCCCCCCTTCCGTCCCATTTGCTCCAGTGCTTGTTTTCGCACACTGTCAACACATGTAGACACGAAGCGTCAAGAACATTTTTTACACAGCAACTGTAGTAACCATAATACAGACGGTCGGTCCACATTTATGGAAACGAAGTGGAACGTCAACCAGGGGCGCTAGAATCACATAGACAGTAAGCACAGCAGAACAATCAGAAACCAGTTTTGTAAAGAATTCGGTAGCAGGAAGTGAAATGCTCCGAGTGTAAAATGCCTCCAAAAGTGACCCCATTCTGGGAGGGGTACATTACCGCTCTTTCCGACATCGGATACAGCTACGGTGGAATTGTGAAACAGTGTTCGTCCAAGGGTTTCATCATTTCCAAGAAAGGTATTGCCAATGCACTCAAACGCAACAAAAATTCGTGCCAGAGGAAGCAGGTGTGCGCACAGTGGCATGAAAACAATACCCCCGTCCCGAACGTAAAATAAATGTGGTTCGACAAGTGCAGAAGTTAGTGAACCAGGAGAATCCGCCGCCACAAAGAGACATTGCCAGGAGTGTTAGAAGATCCAAATCAACTGTGCAGAGGATAATCAGCCAGGATTTACGCCTGCAAGTGAAGCATAATCCACGTGTTCACACACTCACAGCCAAACACATCCGGGAACGCAGGGTCCATTGCAAACGGCTCTATGAATGGTATTTAGCAGGTGACAAATGGAAATATGTGGTCACGTTAGACAAGGGGTGGATCTATTTGTCAAACTCCAAGCGGGTTCGATCCATTTACTACCATCCAAAGGATGATAAGAACCATGCCAATTGCCGAGAAAGGTTTCCCCATGGCTTCATGGTAGTTGCAGGTTTTTGCCATAAAGGGAAACTTCCCCTGCATAGAGTTGCATGAAATGTGAAAATTAATGCAGCATACTATCAACAACAAGTTCTGGAACCATTATACCTGCAGCATACTCCGTCGTTGTATGGTACTGAGGTGTCGAAAGTCTTCATTCATCAAGAAAAAGCAGCCAGCCACACGTTGGAACAACTGTGGAATACATGACCCGCAAAGCGTGTGAAACTGGAATCATGCTATCCCATATTCAGACATCCCTGTCAAGTCTCTCGACGCTGCACCAATGGACTTTTGTGCTTTCGGGTGCTTGAAGCGAGCGATTTCCTTACGTCGCCCACACACATTGACTTGCTTGTGGAAAGTTTACAAGGAGGAGTGGTCCAAACTTGATCAGATTTCTCTGAACAGAAGCCTACTCCAATGAAAACTTCGGTGTCGGGCTATAGTTTATAATCAGGGTCGTCATATCGAGCGCAGCCGCTGGTGAAATACGGCTTTACGCCCTAGTGTAGAGGACAAAAAGTCGTTTCCATAAATGTGGACCAGCTTTCTGTATGACTTGTGATATCAATATATTTACGAAATAGATTGCATTTTGTTGCTAGTTAACGTGTAACATTGGAAGATTTTACAACTGATTTGAACATTTCTATTATTTTAATTCATTATAAACATGTAGTTACAAATGGCTACTTTATTGGTTCAAGCAAAAATAAAGTTGACTTCAGCGGGAATCGAACACGGGACCCTTTGTACGTAGTCGCAGATGCTACTGACTCTGCCACGCTGTTACTTAATGTTGCTTGCGCATCGTACGATATATGTGGCGAGTCGAAAACTTTAAGACGCTTCTTCTCTACTATATTAGGCCATTGCGTTCTCCCAGTTTGTAACATGAACTCTTTAAATTTGTACTAACACCTTGCAAAAAATGGCCCCAAAGTTCATGTACCAAAGTCTGCTTTCTCCTTGTTAGTATACTTTGTGAGGCTCCTACATGCTACATGGAAAGGGAAGATGAGGCCCTTCAAGTAAGGCTCCTGCCGGAGCCCTATACCCCCCAGTCCGAGACTGGGAAGGACTATGTGGCTTCGTTATGCCTGCGTGGCAGTGTAACGTCTGAGGGTTGCTGCTAAAGAATATTTTTATGCCGCAAAACTCTAATCGTCAAAACGAGTAGTCAGTGGGCGCTCTTCTCATCTAAAAATGTGTAAATATATTTCGATTAAATTAGACTAAAGAATTTTACGATGAAAGTTTTCAGAGATTTGATCTTTAATTTATTTACCTGTGATTTTCTGTCAAGAGAGTGAGAGTTATTTCCCTTTATGTAGCTCCTAAAACGTACGACTTTATATAGTGGATAGGTGTGTGAGAGTCAGAATGTCGCGCATAGATGGAAGGTGATTCCTACTGCAAGTGTACGTGTAACATTCGCAGAGATGGAGAAAAAAAAATATTGTTTTCATGAAACTAAACCATTAGATTTTCAAACGCGACTGCTTTTCTTTAATTTTACGTCCTTAATTTTGTTCGGATATTGCTTGTATCTAATGACTTACATATCCCAGCGATAACTAATTGATTATATATATATATATTTGCAGTTCCCACCACATCACGTTCACTGGTTTTCATAGTTAGTCGTCGACTATAGTCGTATTTTAGCGTCGTAATTGTGAAAATAGTTTCCACAGACCTATTAAGAAGGGCAATTGATTTTCATCCCCGGCAGTGAGGGATTTAATGTGTAGCCAAACGTGATACTAGAATTTTTGCTGAAATTTCAAGCTGGATACAAGGGAAAAGTTTGGAGTATGAGGGAAGTTGCAATACCTCTCACACGAGACGTCGCGCTATTTGGGATTTGACGTGGTAATAAAACTGTTTCTGTGGTGCCGTTAAATCTCCTGAGGGGTCTAATTCTCATAACGGTTGCCAGGTGTAGTAGACTGAATTATGTGATTCACTGAATATTTGCGCCATTCGTTGAGAGTAAGAACGATACGCTATAAATGGCCTAATTAAACAAAAGACTAATTGGAATACAAAAGGATGAAGATTGGTCCCCTCGTGAGATTGAAGGTCATGAAATGGCATGAAGTTGAGATGGAAATCAATGATGCTACATGAGGTTATTCGCAAGTAGCAAAGGGCTACTAGGGTTTTATTCCAGAACATATTTCTATTTGTAGAAACAACAGTAAGCATAATATATATAGCTGTTAATCATAACTTGGTTCATAGAATGAAATATGTATGACTTTGTACTGTGGGAAATGATTTAACCCTTAGTCCTCTAATAAGGGTTTGGTAGAGCCAAAGACTTTCTCCTCTTTTCACAATGCTTTTTAATAGGCCATTGTTCTGTTTCATGTTGGAGTTAAATTTTGCAACTTTGATTTCACATATTTCCAATACGAACTAGAGCTTCACATTTTGTACAGAATAAATCTAATTACAACACAATATTTTCAGATAATTTTTGCTGTAGCATATCATTTTACTATAAAATTATAAAGTATTGTTTTATACTAAACCTTTGCTGTTATGCAACCAAATATACTTTAGAGTTTATAAGTACAGTATAACATCCAGGATATGTTCGTAATTAGTTTTGTTTCTCTTGCAAAACTACGACTTCAAGAACTGATATGAAACAAACAAAAACAAAGTTTAAAAAAATCTTATAAAATACAGAAAAAATATTTTTTGTGGAGGGAAGTTAAATGATAGAACAATAAGAACATTTGACGCGATTGATTATAATGGATAGCGAATCTTTTACAGCGCCCAATTATTTTATAGTTTATCCCATTTCTTTATTGTATCCCATCAAAAAGTATTTACGTTTTTTGTGCATTTTATAAAATTTTCATTTTTATAGTCTTTTTTTTTTAAATATACATAACTCCATATATCGTAATAGAAAAATTAATAGCAACTCCATTTAATTTTATGCGTTTACAAGGTCTAATAAGTTTCTACATAAGTAAGCATAAACATACAATGAGATATACATCAATTTAAAAGAAATTTTCCGCAAATGAGTTACCTATATCTGCAACAATAAGTGATACTTTACGAAAATGTGACGTAAGTGACATCAACCTTTCCGAATGTTTATTTCATGCCTGATTCGGTCTAGCTCTACCTTATTGTGAGGTTCGCGCTCGGACTATTTAATCAACTCCTCAATCGTGCAGTATCATTTTTCTCTGCATTCTCGTTGTGCAGAAGTTCAGGATTACGCAGATGGAGTGTTGAAGTTATCAAACGTGTTATCAGTTCTGAAATTCAAATTGATCCTAAAAATTGTGTTTTTCTTTCATATATGTTTGTGCTGAATGCATTTTAGAAGAAAAGTCGTGCAATTCATTTATATTACAACAGACATAGAATGGGAAATAGGTATGACATAACACTGACAAAGGGCATTAAAATTCGAACATTTAAGTGAGTATGGCAAAACCGATGCTAATATTGCGTTGATCATGAAAATGCATAAAAGCACAGTAAGGAGGCAGTTGGTTAAGATTCGAGAAATGGTGTGTATAAAAAGTGGAAGAATTGGCAGAGTTGGTCGAAAAGTGAAATCCTCTCCTGAAAGAACAGTGCATTGCGGCGATTGTGTTTTGCAGACAGATTTCAATCATCACAAGGTCTCGCAACTAGTTACTGGTGTCAAACCTCGTTCACATACACTGAGAAACAAATTAAAATCCATGTTTGCGTTAAGCCATGCCTTACACAAAAACAACGTACAATGCATGTGCTGGCTCACAAGGATTAGACTAGTGAACAATGGCGCAAAGTATTGTTCATCAGTGATGAGACAAAAATCAACATTTATAGAAATGATCACTTGCCAGTGTATATTGCATGTCTGGTGAAGCATTTGGTTCTTCATGTACTGTTAAAACCTGGACGTACTACCCTATAACTGTCATGATTTGATGATATGTTTCTTCCAATGGGGTTGGTAGAATTCATATATATGGTGGTGCTGTTAATGCACAAACATATAAAATGATTCTTCAGACTAAAGTGATATCCTCGGGAAGAGACTTACTTATCGGTGAACTCTTTCAAGACGATTCTGCTCATTTGCCACCGTGTCAGAGTTATGAAAGGTTATATTCTGTCCTTACAGCATGTTACATCACTTCCTTGGCCCTGTAATTCGCCAGACTTAAACCCTGTTGAAAACTTATGGCGTGATCTGAATGTTATGGTTCGAGTAATACACCTAAAATAAGTTAATTCAAGCAATAAACGACGTCTGGCAACGTTGCATTCAAGTAGAGATACTGCAAAACTTAATGAACTCCATGCTAAAACGGTGTAATCTAGTTATCAACTCTCGTGGGATTAGCTCAAGTCCGAGTCGTTTTTGTACGAATCTAAAGTGTCTTTCCTAGTAAGATAGTGAAATCGGCACTTGATCCAAATTGGGTTACTATTGACCCAAAAGGATATCCTTGATCTAAAACTACCTCAAAAAAATTTTTGACCCTCTACCCCCTCCCCTTACCGAATTATCGTATTATACATGCTCAAAATTGAATATTTTTTTTATTTTGGTAGGGGTGGTCCAAAAATTTTGAAAATTCCACAGATTGTAGGTACTTTCTAGATGCAAATGTTCATTTTTTTTCAAAACTATCGATCCGTAGTTTCTTTATATTTTTGCGTATTGAAAATTTCAAAAAAATTGTAGAAAAAAAAACTGAAATATAATTAAATCGGAAAATTTTGGTCGATTATTGCAAAGTTCAAAGTGTTACTTTGTATAGCGATGATTACAGACGTCTTGCAGGGTCCGTTTTTGTAAAATATAATCCTTAGAGAAAATTATTTTGAAAAATCGAAAAAAAAAAAAAAAAACGCAATGCCAACACATTAGATGGAGCGAGCGCCCCCACGTGCGCACGCCTATAGTAGAAACTTATTCAATCTTGTAAACGCATAAAATTACATGGAGTTCCTATTAATCTTTCAATCATGAAATATTCCGTAAAACAGAAATAGTAATCGCAGAACGCGTTATTCCGAACACGAGGAACCATGGACCTAGCAGTTTCCAACACTTCTGACTTCCTGCCGACATTTTACGTATCCACTGATGGTAGGCTTACGTTTGCCTACTTTGGATGCACCTTTCATTCAGAGCATATCTGAAAATTCTGTTGGAAGCATGCCTGGGAATTATTTCCTGTAGAGAACCCGTTGTGCACACATTGCACATTGCTGAAACATACATTTTTGGATGACGTATGTATGACTTCTGTTGTGGACTGCCAATCCACGGTTTCACATGTTCAAAATAACACATATTGTGATGTAGTTTTTCAATGCTTTTGGACGACCTTAACTGAAACTATGCACATTTCCCTACAGGTCCATAGCATTATATATTCCTTTAGGAGATGGACGAAATTTCTACTTCGTTCCTGCGGAAAAGAAAGAAACACGTTCTGTTCTTGTAAAATGAGCAAATTTTGAGAAACGTGTTCTCTCTGAACATTGTAAAGTTAAGGGATACAAATTGGTGCATTATTGAGAGACCAACAACGCCATAATTGCAAACGTTCACTTATACAACATAAAAAGTCTTCCTGGATCACAGTAACAAAACCTATCATGAAGCTAGTAAGGAAGCGGTGATAATAGGAATATTCTAGTCATGTTATGTTCAGAATATCATATAATATATCACTAGAATTTGTTTGGAAATAATTTTCGGTAAAATTTGAGATACACCACTTAATATAAAGACGTCTAGGAACACACTAACAGGAATAAATCCAGTTCACAACTATCCCTGTTACTGGGTTTTCATAGAGTTTCCCCAGTATGTCATGAGCTACATGTGGTCTTCAAAAGAGTATATCTACGAGGATAAATCAAAAGCTAAAGGCAAGTTAGTGTTTCCTCAGGGAGGACTGAATGTGTCTGACTTAACGACGTGTATATATGGTGTGACGTAGAGCTGGGAATATTCATTACTACCCCATTCAGTCAAGTGTCGCCGACCAAAAGATCGCACGTATGGGTGTCCCACTCTACGGATGCACAATCGAGGATCAGTGTCCGTAGTGGGCTTTTTATAGTGTGAAAGAGCCAAACAAGCAGACACCCACCCACCTTCGGCTTTTAGCGTAGTATGGAGCAAGCATCATGACCCAGCGAAAGGTGTATGAGCGAATGAACCGCTTTAAAGCAGGACGCGTAAGTATAACGGACGATGACCGAAGTGAACGCCCATAACCATCCCACACAGAAGAAAACGTCCAATGGGTGAATGTCACTATCAGAGACTTGAAAGTGGATTTTATTTTTATAATGCTAATCCTATGAATCAGACTTGTGCTTTTTCTCCTTTTTCGTAAACGTGACCGTTGTATAGGATTAGATTATTTATTTAGAAAGACCCTGATTCGATTCCCGGTGTAACCTCATGTGCTTTGGATCCCACATTAAGCTGTAGGTCTACGTTTCATATAGCCCCTGTGCTGAAAGGGACTAAACTTTAATCCAACAAGTCAGCCAATCATGCAACATTCCTATTTGGTGCTCTAGATGTTGATTTTTTGCAACAGTCAAAATTAAGCAACTAGTCGATTGATCATACGTTAGTGGAGCAAGCAATAAGCATGGTTGCAGTTGATATACTTGCTTCGTAAATGAAAGATTCAGGTTTGAGTCTCGTGACCGGATATCTTGACAGTATTTCACGGCTTTACCCCGCAATCCTACAATACGATTACCAGAATGGTACCTTTATATAGGCTAGTTATATTTTCCTTGCCGATTTATTTATTTTTTTTTTTTTTTAGAAATTCCCTTTTGTGTGTCATTATAATTGCTCCAATGCAAAATGTCTTATAGTTGTAGCCAAAATCTTATTTAAATATATAAATAATAGAATTTTTAGATACAAGGCATTAAAGACATTTATTTCTTATTGGTTATATTGAAACGCGCTAAAGTAAGCTCAGAAGGGAAGAGAAAATAAATAGCAATCATGGGCAGTGTTGTATACATTTCTGTCATTTATCAAAATGAAATGGTGTTTTTAACTTAAGGCAGCCCACGTACGCTATTTTCAGCAAAACCGGAACTGCAGATCGAATTGCGGTGGTGTGTTGTTGAACAAGTTACCAGAAAGTAAAATTGGAACAATTCTTTCCAAACTATTTTTGTTTTAACGGAAGAATTCGAAAGAAAGAAAAAAAAATGCGCGTTTGACTTCTTGCGAAATTGATGATAGATAACATATTTGCCAGAACAAGTTTCTGGCTTTTAACCTAGTTTCGTTGATTGTAAATAATTGCATACTACTTCAACCTAACTGGCAACACTGTACAAAATAGAAAATTTGCTATTGCAGACATGTGACCTCGGAGTTGAACTTTAAAACTGTGGCGTGTTTGCGTGGATGGTTCATAAGGACGGTTGTAATACAAAAAGGAAAAAGTTGATATTTTTAGATCTTTCTGGTCATGAGAATCTCTGTGGATTTGGAACAGAAGAGAGAGAGGAGAAAGAAAGAAAGAAAATTAAAAATTAATGGGAGTCGCATGATGCATAGTGAAAGGGAAAGAAATTAGATACCACGTGCCCTATACTCATCCATCTCATATTGTATAAAAATTGATCCTGCTTTCAGTTCCTTTTGCTTTTTAAAACACATTTAGCGCCGCGGTAAATTGTGTGTAATTTTTTCTTGGAGCCTCTGTAGTAGTGTTGTAAATGAAATATATATATATATATATATATATATATATATACTGGACCGTTACACAAAACCTTTCGAAGGGGGCCACATCAATCCCCCTCTAATGGGAAAGTCTTACCAAGTTCGGACCAACGACTTCCTAAGGATGTACGAAACAGAGTATAGACATGCAGGTCCCATGGGGCATATACGACCCGAAAGAAAAGTAACTGTAACTATAGGTCCCATGGCCCTTGCGTGGCGCTGAACGTGTTACAAAATTAAAAGAATATTATTTTACTATAAATTCTCCACATGCGTTGCTCAGATGCATATGTATATGATAATAGTTGGAATTGATATGTAGATATATAGATAGAAATAGATATGCTATCAAATTGAACATGTTAGTAATATGGATTTATTTAGTTATTTTTATATTTTCAGTCCTTCACGCCGCTGGTGGACATCCTGGACATGGAAACTGAACTTCGGCCTGTTGAGTTTCTCGTGGACAGGGAACTAGCGTTTCGTGAATTCACTCAGTGCCAGCCATTCCAGGTAAGATTTTCTACTATTGTATACCATCTCCACCCCATCCCCCCCCTCTGCCAAAATGAAGTAGTAGTCCTATATATGCTCTTTTGCCAATAGCTTCAGAACGAATATAGCAATTAAAGTTTAGTTTTCTTTGAAGGCGAAATAATATTATTCTCTTTATATTATCGAAAAGTCCTTAAATCGGTCTATTCGTTCCAAAGCTGTTGACGTACTGTAAGATGATTCTTTGATAAGCTACCATGTATGAGAGGAAGAGAAAAAAATGAAGAAAGAGTGATTTTTATCTTTGTAGTATGTACTTCTAGGTATAATAATTCTACAATAATATTTATATTTAATGAAAAAACTACAATGTGAGGCATACCAATTGATAGATTCTATTGAGCCAAGCTACCCTGATACTTCTTCTCATGTGTACTTTCAAGAAAATTGACAAAAACTAATTTTTATGCCGCTAAGAAGTATGTATGTTGTTCGTGGCCCAATAACATGCCACCTGTTAGGGTGAAATTGATACTACCGTAAAGCATACCCCATCAAGCTTTTCCTTATAGCAGTAGCAAGCGGATAAGTTATATATATATATATAACCTATTTCATTTATTTCACTCTACCCTCAACAGATAAAAGGAACTCCATTTAAAAAGGGCTCACATTGATTTGTATATCTCAACGAGTTATTTAGGTAGATATATAATATGTTTCAAATGTAATTGAGGCTTCCCCGCTGAGTTCGTCCTTGATGCACGGGGCCCCTGGTGCAGTTCCCGATGGAAAGGCCTTGAAAAAATTTGAACGCATATTACGGTGATCCGGATTCTACCCTAAGCTGTAGGTCCATGTTTCATACAGCCTTGGTGCTGAAAAGCATGGTAAGCTCCAATTCAACTAACAGACTGAGTAACACGCTACCTGTTAAGTTAAAAATGATACTAAAATGTGCCCCATTAAGCATTTCATTATGATCCTAGCAAGAGAACAGTAGACACTGATTAATAGATATATATTAACTCTTAACGTTTAATTTAAAGTATCTTTCAATTAATGTTTTCAGAGCTATACGTATTTTTTTGTAATGAAAGGAGACAGTGTAATTGTCGCCTATCATTCCATTATGTGTTGAATCCAGGGCTGGATTAACCTATTTGGAGAGCCGGAGCTAGAAAAAAATATGTGGCCCCTCCTCACTTCGCCTAATTCATTTTTGTGAAAGTACAGTAGGAAAGTTAAGGGAATATGTTTCATATTTTTTGTCATATTTTATCTTATGATGATGATTGTATCTTGTATGATTCTTTTTAGACAGCCAAGTGAGATTTTGATCAGACTGGAGGCCCCAGTTCAGTTGGAGGCCTGGGGCTACAGCCCCCCTAAACCCCTCCCTTAATCCGGCCCTGGTTGAATCTATATTTCGAATAAACTATGTCAAACATATTCTTCGAGTAATATACAGTCTTCGTAACCAAGTAACGTGTAAGAAGTGATAATACTCTATTAGCTCCTGTATTTGCTGAACACACAAACCCAGATAAAGAGTAGGAGGAGGAAAGAGCAGACATTGTTTCTTTAATTACTGCATTTTCAGAATTCATAATAGAGTTCTATTGTAGATGGAAATACATGTGGTTCTTTCGCCAGTCCCCTCTTTACTAAACGCCAGACACACTTCGCAACAGAATTAAAATCCTTCTCTCCACAATTGACAATACGAGAGGGAAAATTTTAATACTGTTCATTCAACCTTTGGGATTGAAAAATTTGACAAAACCAAACACATATCAATAACCTGTGTTATATTATAGTTTCGATAATATCATTGCCTTCATCAGACATATTATTTAATGTGTGTGACGAAGCCACTGATATGTTACCGAAATTAATATTACAAACGCACAAGTTAGTAATATACATGTTTATTTTGGTCAAATTTTATTTTTATTTGAGAATAAAATGTATGGTATTTAAATCAAATAAACACAACATAAAATGGGAGAATTAGCATCCTCGATGTGTTGACGATGAAGAATTACTCAACACGATTGGTGTCAACGTATTGTGGAAATAACTTCTATCTTTGTTTAGAGAACAACATATTTAAATTGATAAACTTATCCCAATAAGTAATTATAATTAAATAATTTACCACAGTTATCAGTTAAATAAGATGGAGCAGGTGTTTATCATTATTATTGAAGATAAGGAAAAGAAAAAGAAGAGGAGACAGATCCTTATAGCATAACAAAAGTGTCTCGTCAGATTGTGCTATTGCTGTATTTATGAGCCTTACAAATAACGCGAGTTTCTCTCTCTCTCTCTCTCTCTCTCGCTCGCTCGCTCGCTTTCGCTCACTCTTTCTCGAATGAACACCCAGCCGCGTGGTGAATGTGTTGTTGCACATGGCATGTGAATTTAGTTTCCTTTGGAATGAGTTTATGGTTATATCACTTCCGTTTCTTTTTCAAATCTGGATTAGTGCCAGGAACTAATGCACATGGCGCACAACGTTACGACCTGACGCAAGTTTAATAATCGGATATTTTTAGAGGTGAAGAAACATCTTTTTTGTTATTCAAAATAATAATAATAATAGTAGTAGTAAAGTTGTGTTGTAACTATGAAGTGGGTTGGAGCTTATTTTCCAGTCATAACTCCACTGACATTGATAGATTTCGTCTCCCCCCTTTTTTTGCTGTATTTTGTTTTATTCAATATATATGAAAAGTATTATTTTATATATATTTTGCTATCATAGAGTATAATAGGTGATATATAGTGTTCTTTAATAAATTTGCATCGCCAGCTAAGATGGCAGATTTGCAGTGTAGATAAGGGCACTTTTGCAGTATTCATTAGCATGTATCATTCAGTAATCTTTCTTCACGTTGATTCTATCTAAAACCAATAGAAATATTGGTCATATTATCGTTATAAAACATTATTGTTAAGGTCCTATTATGTTTACAAATATATATATATATATATATATATATATATATATATATATATAAGGACGGATCCCAGGTGGGGGCTATAGCCCCCCTTTATCCTCAGGTATACACTGGATAAAATGGGCTTCAATCCGGTTTTACACTGGATAAAGCGGCAAACTATGGTTTAGCCCCTTCCTTGATCATATCCTGGATCCGTCACTAATATATATATAATATGATACGGTTTAATGGTTATGTAACTACATAAATATTCTAAAAAAACGTAGAAAGATTTGGTAAATCAGACAAAAATTCCACAATAGTTTTAGCGTGTAACGAGAGAAAAAAAAAGTACAAAGAGGAGACGTGTACAATCGATAGATATGATTCAGCTGCATAGATTGATATATGTAAATATAAAAATTCATATGTAGTTTACGAAACAATCGATAAAAACGAAATTTTCTATGAACCTAAAAATTGAGAATGTAATATCGTATTCATCAGACACGTTATTCTTGATGTATATTTCTTTAGGGTTTTCTGACTTACAGCATTTTTATTTTACTCGTTCTTCCATATCTATCATGTTGAGAAAGGGTAACTAAAAAAAAAAATCCCTATATATAGTTAATCAGACTGTGTGCAATGAAGATGGTGTTACATTACCAGAACTGTTACACAGATACTATCAATACATTTTAGTGCTTTGATCAGTTCTGTTTTACTAATATATGATTGATCTCTTCATTATGGTGCTAACAAGATGACAATATATGGTATCGTAAATGAGATAGAAGAGCCCAAAATAATTATTATGAGCTTTTTTTTTTTTTTTTAAAAAAAAAAAATTCGGTTGAAATAAAATATTGTTCAAAGATGAGATGTATCACATCAAGCTGAAACGAGATGACATTCTCATTCGTGTGTTTCGACAAAATCTTGGAAATTAAAGTTTAAGAATTTATGAATGATAATTTTGCGCGTTTTATCATTACCCATACTTGGTATTGTCATCCTGTCAGAATGATAATGAAGAGCTTGATGATTATTATATACTTTAGCATAATTTTCGCCGTAATAATTCATGCTTCCCCGTTCAGCATCAATCGTTTTTAAGGTTTACAAGCGAGTTCATTTGTGCTTGATTGTCTCGAAATCACCGCATGAGATTTTACTCTCGCTTATATTATTTTGTTGAGCTTAATGAAATATATCGATTGGTAGCTATACGTCACATCTTTGCACAACATCTTTATAGTTAAGTGCTAATAATATTGTAGAAATGAACGCAATGGAAAGGGACTACAGTAATGTACGTATATTGATGCAAAAATTAAATGAAAGCTTTGAGTTTTACGTCCCACGGTTATGCCGGTTAGGCTAAAGGAGACGGTGATCCTGAGAAATGAATGAAATGGTGGAATGAAGAAAGTGGGAGGAAACGGGAGAACCCCGAGAAAACCCACGCACACGGTGTTTGTCCACCACAAAGTTCACTTGGCGGGAGCAGGGTTTGAACCCGGGACCCCATGCACCAGGGGTGAACGCTCTACCACTGAGCCACCGTGGCCCCAGTATATGGATGCAGTAATCTCAGTATAATACGACTTAGGATTTAAATTCTGAAGCTGAAATACTATCAGTAAACTATTACTTCTTTTCCCTTTAATATTGACCACTGTTATTATTTATATGTTTGCTCAGACGAAAGAGCTGTTTCCTTCTTTTAGGTTTGTTAAATGTGATAAGATGTTTAATACGAATGTTAAGGGATAATGTCCATAGTAAAAACAAGTAAGTTGTTATTTATTTTCATTAGTAATGTGCTGCCTATGCTCTAACATGAAGCATGTTTTCTAGTTTGAGTGAGAGCCAGTGTTGTTCCCTTTAGGGAGGTTGTATAAAGCTTTGACATAAAATGGACATAAATGTAAAATCCACATAAATCCTCCATGAATAGATTTCATTTCAATGACCTACACTTACCCTACACTCTGTGTGAAGCCTACGGAAGTTTATTGCATATTAATGCGTGGTTTGTTCAGCGAACACTGAGGTAGTCGCAGTGGTGACCAATAATAGAATGCATCAATACTTTTTTTTTTTTTTTTTTTTTTTGCGCGATAAATGCAATCTTCACTCGTTTGTTGTGCAGTTTTCCTCTTCGATTTTATCTAGAAAATGTTGGAAGAGAGGTTCTTTGAGAAAAAGGAACAAATAAATACATTCTATTTAAACTTGAGAACTTTCAAACATTTCTGACTCCTGATAAACCTACCTCCTCATCGTAATATAGACCTTTTCAACCCGTGTTCGCGATTGCCGGTAGCAGTAAGTTATTTTTTGTACTGACCTCGGAGGCAACGGAGGTCAGTCATGCATAATGATCCTGAAACACCCGCACGATTTTTTGCAGAAGGGGGAGGGGGAAAACGACCGAAGTACAAGTGAACTCGCGAATATATCACATTCATACACACAATATTTCATGCAAAACATTATTATTATTATTATTATTATTATTATTATTATTATTATTATTATTATTATTATTATTATTATTATTATTATTATTATTAATTTCTTTTGCACACTAGACATAACAGGCACGAAAGTTTTCTTAAGGAGGATTCTTATACAAAATGATTTCCACAAATTTTGGAAATGTCTCCTCCTCAAGGAGAGGGGAAGAATTTTACTACTCATATCCTCCTTTGAGCATAAAGGCGTGAAGTTTGGTAAATGATGAATTTTTCTTAGTAAACGAGCATGTCGTTTTCACGAGTTCAATATAAAGGCTCAGATGCAGGTGATGTGATTACTGTATTTGTTGAACAACTAGCCATAGGATGCGAAATTTGGTATAGGGAGCTTCGTTTTCTTTCCTCTCTTCAGAGAGTGAATAAGGCATTTATTTATACGAGGGTCGTTCCGAAATTAATGCCTCCTATTTTTTGTGTTGAATTTGTATGTCCGTGCCAGATGTCGTTGATGTGGAGCTAATGCTTGAAGCTTCCTGTTTTATTTGCAGCTGGTCTCGTTGTTATGCGGTAGTTGGCGCCAGTATAGGAGTGTTCCAAAATGGAGCCTGGTATGGACGTGCGTCTAAAACAACGATGTGTGATTGAATTCCTCATTTCTGAAGAAATTGCGTCGATTAAAATCCATCGACGCTTGGTAAAGGTTTATGGAGACGATACAATAGACGTGAGCAATGTGAGGCGATGGACACGGCATTTTCAAGGTGGTGAAAAAGGTGTTCATGACGAACCACGGCCCAGTCGACCTGCACAGCTGTCATCCCTCGCAATGAAGAGCGTCTTGATCAACTCATCCGTGCTGGTCGTCGGATAACGATCAGAGAATTGTGTACAAAGCTGAATATCGACTGTAATGTCTTGGAAAAAATTCTGGAACATCTTGGTTATCGCAAAGTCTGTGCGAGATGGGTGCCGCGGATGCTTACAGAAGATCACAAAACTCAGCGAATGGAAATTTGTCGGGACCTGCTGGACCAATACAAAGCTGAACGTGACAATTTTCTGGATAGCATCTCACTGGAGATGAGACGTGCTGTCACCACTACGAGCCGGAATCCAGACTCAGAATCTGTTGTCAAAGCTGTAAGGAAGTGGTTAGCCTCAGCTGGTTCCAATTTTTACAAGCGTGGATCAGCTGGTTCATCGTTGGCAAAAGTGCATAACGAATGATGGAAACTATGTGGAAAAATAACAGTCTGTAGCTGAAATATTGCTCTGTTTAGCTCTGCTGCTGTTATTTATGTATCTCCATTAGTTTCCATGAAAAAAAAAATAGGAGGCTTTAATTTCGGAACTACCCTCGTACAAATTCAATACGTGGGATTCAATACGTGGGATGCAGATGAAGTGATGGCAATGTGTGAGGACTTTCGTTACTACTTTTACAAGATAAATGTATTGCTCATATTAAGAAAAAGGCGAGTTAGCATTTTAGGAGCATGTCCAACCGAGAATAAGAAGAAGTCAACTAAATTGGATCTTAACTGTTTTTTTATTTTTATTTTTTTATTTTATTTTTATTTTATTTTTTATTTTTTTTTTTTACCCTTTTATCAAGTCGTGTGAGATACTTCTGCATAATAAATGCTTTGTTTACTTGCAGCTTGTTTTCCAAGTGTGCAGTGCAGATGCGTTATCGATCCAGTTCTTTCCCCTCTCTCCATCTCATTCTCTATTTTTTTTTTCAATTTTTTCTTTCTTCTTTCACTTCGTCTCCCCTTTCGTTCTCTCGTGCCATTTAGAGGAGGGAATTTAATCTGATTGCCGAGTCGGCAAGTTCCAGGAACAAACTTTAGTTCATGTTGGAAAGTTTTGGAAGCTGACTGAAACTTCTCTACAACTTTCCAAGCAATCTAAAGTTGCCAAACAGGAGATGGGGGGAGAGGGAAGAGAAGGGGGAAAGTTCAGTTGGAAACTTTTTATCTCTCAGGAAACTGCGGAGTTTTGTCAGCATACTTCTCCGCTTCCATGTATATATAAGCTACTTTGTGTCTATGAGTGTGTGGGTTGGGTACGATGAGAGGGGTGTATTTCACAAATAGACTTAAATTAATAGAGATTTTGTTTATATAGATATATAAAAGAAAAAAAATACACAATTTTACTTTTTTTTAACAAAAAGTAAATGCGTGATTTTTCGTAGTAACTAAATATAAATACTGTAAGCTAGGGTATTGTATTCATGTCGTACGTACTAGATTTGATTCATATATCGCCTTGTGATTACTCTATCTTGAGATTTTGTAGGTATTACGTGTTCCACTAATGATGGTGGCGGTAAAACCAGTAAAACGATTGTTGAGATAGAACAAAATACCAAATGTATACATTAATTTTTCCCAAAATGTTGATTTATTAGTAATTGAAGAAAATTGCTGTTGTTTTGTTTATTCGTTATGTTGTAATGCAAATACAGTACAGTGCTCAGTATTGGGCCTCTTCGTGGAGCAAGTGAATTAGTATTATTAATTGTTAACATAAACTGGTTTTCTTGAAATGTGTGTTTCATAAAGGTTATTAAATTGACTATATTTCTAAGTAAGTCACAGATAGTTTCGTACCGCACTGTTCACTCGATTCTTTAATATTATCTAGTTTAGTAATGACTCAAATCTAATGATGATACAAGGATTTTTCTGTATGGGCGAATAGTTTAAAATGAAATACGTAGATGAATAATAATAACTAATTACTAATCGCCTGCATATAACCACGAAGACTATTTTACTCATTTGTGTACCTACATTGTATGATTGTATGTCTGCACCATGTTAGCTAATGAACATTGGCCTTTCATTGGGAGTCATGCTAGGGCATTGTGCATCAAAGTCAATTGTACTACTTTCTATTCTATAATGCCAAAACTGAGATCAAATACATTATGTGGTATTTGTCGTTGAATCATCTCGATCCTCGTAAAGGTTCCTGGTTTATAATATGTGACTTGTTGTGTGAATTGATGTGTGATGTGTCAGAAATAATTCTCACTAATTTGATGTGTTAATTGTCAGAAATATGAAAATGTTTTGAAAATCCAATTGTAGGCCTGATGAGTGAGGTTAATTTACTATCGTTTCCGTGACTGCAATAACCCAATGTTAAGAGTTCACATTTGTTGATTTTAATGTTGACAACACCATGAGAGTAGGTGTCTCGGAGTGATCCACTTTCATTTATGACCAGACTATCTCCTTCAGTCTAAAGGCCATTTTAACTAGACGTTAAATATAATATATCACTTCAATTTATAAAGCGTGTTCAACGAAAAATTTCTTTTTTTCTCTGCGATATAAAATTGAATTTCGGATCAATGTAACATCCATCAGTTATTGTACTTCCTTCATTTGTACCTGTGTTTCAAAAATTAATCGTATCATAAGATATTGGTTTATAAAATAGAAATATTTCGAGAATGACGAAGGATCATCTCAAGTTGTTTGACTTCACATATAAGTTCAAAATCTCACTCTTGGTTCAGTTTTTTGTGAGGAAAATCAGTCATACAAAGGAATTACAAAGTTAAATGAAGTAATCTTTTTACAATTGTGTGGTTTGCTGGGAAATGGGTGTATGAGAATAGGTAGAATAGGTATGTAACATTGTGTTGTTTCGAGTTCTATGGTAAATCTCAGGAAATATTTATGTAAGGAGAATGTACTGGAAGGGTGCAAAAGGGTCTGGATATCATAGACGTTTTCATGTAGGAATGGAGGAGGAGAGAAGAAACTAAGAATTTATGGGTTATGCTCCAATAAATAAATAAACAAATAAAAATAAAGTATAAGTTAAATTATAAACTATAAATAAAGTATAAATTTAACGTCTCTATAACGAATTTAAGTGATTCCATATAATAAGCATTAAACTTTTCCAGTGTGAGTTTGATAATTTACACTAACTCATCAACGTTTTCGGTTTGGCCTCGAAGCTCTCTTTCAGTACTGCTAATATCCAATACCATCAGTTTTATAGTGTGGTATATAGTCCACTTCATCATTTAAAAAAAAAAAAAAAAAAAAAAACTACATCAAGTGGGGCCGTTTGAAATAAGATTTTTGAACTGAACTGAAGCAGGGATCTAAGGATTCCTAAGAGAAACGGCCATACCCGAAATCGTTATTTTAACTGTTTCAAATCTAACAATGAGTTAAGAAAATAAGTATTGCGTGTGAATAAAGACAGTCGTTGGAGATAGATCTCTCAGCTTCCGTAGATTGCGACATCGTTGTAAAGGGACTACAATCTGTCATTCGTAAGCGATTTTGTGGTACCCTAAAATGCAGCAGCACGTTGGTTGCGAATTCTGTTTTCAAAGCATCGGTTTTATGCTTTTAATCTGTTTTATATTCACACATTATTTATGTAGCACAGTAAATAGTCTTTACACGGGAGCCAGGAGCACAGATAACAGGGTAAACCAGCAATCTTCAACAAACAGTGTTATATGTGCAAAGAATAGTGTTTCTGGAAATATAAAAATTACTGAAAATTTTATTTACCTCCAAGGCTGGACAATTATGAGTCCCGTATACATTCTACGAATCCAAATTGGATATGTCTTTATTATTAGAAATCGAAGTAAATTACTTGGCATTAGAGAAAACTTCTATTAAATCAGTTTCTGTATTTCTAGGACAGAACTGCACAAACATTTGTGAACCTTCTATTCATTTACCTTTTTTTTTTATGCTTCCTATTTTCTTATGATTCAGGCTGTTATTTATTGCAAAAGTGTGCCTAGGGGAAATTACACATAATTTAGTGTGTTTTAATCATTTATAGTGTTGCAGAGTTTAAATTATAAACGTTTAGTTTGCATTTGTTGCGAGAGTAACAGAAACAGACGTCATGAATAAATCTCTTTATTTTTAATATTTTAAATGCCACGTTTATCTCACTGCACCAAGCGTATTATCCTTGTAAGGAGGTTGGCTGTGTCATGTAGAAGAATGTGTGTATTTTGTATCGGGATATGCATCTTAGACGAAGGAGAGATGAGTCAAATATTGACTATTGAAGATGTGTATTTGATTACAGTTGAAAAATTACATGTTACGAAGAAGTAGACACCTCATTTGTCTCTTCCTCACTTTCTTGAATACTCAAGGTCATTTGAAGGTTAGTACCAGAAGGTAAAGATCGCAGTCTTCAGAGATCAGAAGTACATTTCTAGAGCTTACCGGATACTGTTACGGGTTCTCATGGTAGAAAGGGAATGAGTGATACTTTTATATAATTGAACAGGCCTTGATTAAAAACATTGCTCACCCGAGTACCGCATTATTTGATTTATTTGATCCGCTAATACGTACGAAACAAAAAGTATCCTGTTTTCAGTGTACTTTTTTGCCGAGATATCTCCAATCATCTCAGACGCGATTAATTTCATAGCGATAGCCATACGTCTTTAAAAAGCCATATAATTTGTTTCATACTACTTTAAGTAGTTTCTTTAGTGTAAATATTAATATCATTCCCTCAGTATTACGTAATGCGAGAAAGTGATGTTAAATTAGTATTATCTCGAAAACTTGCCAATCACCACGCTCCTTGTGTTAATACCTTGTTGAATGGAAAAGATGTATGTATCATATGTAATCAATTATATTTTATCTATCATACAATATATAGTCGGAGCGAGTTGTACTGGGCGCAAAGTCTTCTAAATTGTGAGAGATCAAACCAATCATTTATTTGAGAAAATTATTAAGACAAAGTTTATGTTATATGTAAGTATGTAAATAAAAAAGATTACTTCAAGAAGTCTTGATAATCGATGGTTGAGATTTTTTTTTTCTCATGGAAGGGAGATAGGGAGATCGAGCTCACAACCCCTTTAGCTAAGACGCTAGACAGTTATGTAGTAATATTTGTTGACTGAGTACACTTTGTTTCACGATAAAATGATTATGATAAAATTATATTTGTACGATTAAAAGTTGTCCAAATGGTTATTAATTATTTATAGAAAGACAATTTCATTTTTAAGTTAAACCTTGCTCAGCACAAATTACGTTACTCGTCCTGTTTTTGTGAGTCTATTGTACTTGAATCCTCCTCCTCTGGTGACCTACCTAGTATGTTCATCTATGCTTTTCTACAATAAAAATTTCTAGCCGTATTTTTCTGTTTAGTATATTTATTTGAAAAGTTGAATGCAATTCGTTGTTGTTTGTAATTGTGATGTAAAATCTGTGTGGTTGCTTTCTTCATTACATTTCTGTGAAAGCCCTGTGTAATCAGACGATTTAAAAATATGTGGATCAGAGTACACTATTTGTAATCTGTAACAGGGCTGATAATGTTAGAATTAATTCATGAAGTTACTTTCACCACAAAAGTATAGTCCATACAGTTAGAAGGGCAGTTGGTTTTCAACTCGGTGGTGGTCTAACCAACACTTTTCATTTGGAATTTGAAATTTGAAGCACAGTATAAAGTAGGAAAAATAATTCTATTTTACAATTACGAGAATTGCAGACAAAAATATTCTTAAGTTTTGGGACGGAAATACGTATACATCACAGCAGATTCATACCACGTAAACACAAAAAACATGTAAACACAGTAGACATTGTTGTTTATGACACATGAAGTTTATCTTTCGTATTCACGGTTTCTCTTTCTCTAAAGATATACATGGCAAGAAAGAGAGAGAGACTGGCTGTGACTGTGTAGGATTTTTTTTTTTTTTTTTTTTTAACGTCTTGAAGAAGGTTTTGGCTGTTGTTTTATTACTTGCGAAGAGCGCCGCACAGGAGGGAGAGGGAATAGGTTGTTTTGTTGCTTTTACTGGTACGTGTGTCCTCAATTGTGTAACGTCACAGCAAGACAGATGTCCTTGGTCAGAGCGGAGGCTCTATTTGCCATACCCCTTTGCCATGCCACTTAGTTGGTGCTGCCAGCTACAAAACTTCCACAGATGCTCTCGTATCTCTGGATCAATAGGATGGTGTGTGGCAGGCAACTGGGCGGGGTTAATGATGTTTCCAGCCATCACGTGGATCCAGGTCGTCTGAAAAGCAAAACAAGAATTATTTATCTCTCCTCCTAGAATATCTGATCGAAAAGTATGCTTTCCGTTGCATTCGTGATTTTTTTTTCTTTCTTTTTCTTATTATGTCATACATTATTCCACACCTTGACGGTAGCGTCATTTTTCAGTTTTAAAGGAAGTAAATCCTGAAATAGGACTTCTATCTGGAGCAGAAAAGGAAATTATTGGCGATTTTTTTAGTCGCTGGCCTTGAATGCACTTCAAAGAATTTTCCGTGTGACGTAAGAGTCATCAAACATATACATTTCAGGTCAGGTATTTTTAGATCTATGGCGATTCAAAAGAATCTACTGACAAAATCGCAGCAAATAGCCATCCAATATATTACTTATTATTATTATTATTATTATTATTATTATTATTATTATTATTATTATTATTATTATTATTATTATTATTATTATTATTATTCACTACATGGTTCAAGTTGCATTTTATACAATCAGTTATGTAATGTGAAGTCACGTATGTGATTATTGGTACACTCATGTGCAAAATGATTGTCGCATATCTGTAACTGTCTTCTTGTAAGAATATAATTTGATAATGATTTTGCAAGGTACTTTTAATACTGATACTATAGGCCTATGTATAATCGGGAAATATATATTTGTGGTAAATTTCATAGGAAAAGAATTATAAATACGAAAATTAGAATTAGTAAAACAAAATGTTGCTAAATGGACAAGAAAGTTTTATTTTCGTTTTATTGTTCTTATTTACTGCTGTTTTGACATGAAATTTGCCACATGCATGTCTTTGCCGATTATGCACATACTAACATTATAAGAAATACCGGGCGAATTCGTTATCAAGTTATATTCCTACAACAACATATTTATAGACATGCGACAATAATTTTGGACATGAGTGTACATACAAGTACAATAATTTCAGTTTTCTCAGTATTTGTACGTCTGTTTCTAAGTCTCTGTATTGGATTATTATTATTTCGATTATTATAGAAAGATACACAGTATAACATTTATGACTTCCCTATGGTGGCTTGTTTAATGGTAGCTCGTCCAGGGTGGCAAAGGGTCTCTGGTTTGATCCCAAGCTGTGTTTGTGGTGAACGGTATGTTGAGTATTGGCTCCCTTCTTTCTTGGACTTTTTGTTCCCCTCCTACAATTTTCGTTCAATATTGTATATTACCCTTTACTTGGGTTGACCATCCTCCTAATAAGTCTACAGGGACTGGATGTCAAAGATTAAATTAATTTAAATTAATTTTGATTGAGAAGCAGAAAAATAATTTAGTACTCCGAACGTGAGTTTTACCTTTGCACCAGACATAGTTTTAACATCTTGTGAAACACAATAACTGCAGTATAGAAATAAAATGATAGTATGCTTTAGTCAAGGAAGTGAAGAGAAAGTTTGTAGTTCGAAGGAAGGTATCCAATATAAGCATAATCTTGTCGTTTCTGTAAAAGAAATTGTGGTGTATATGAACGATTAGTGTTCATCCTAGCAATCAGGCCGTCCACGTTTGAGGTTCGAACTTCGCTACAGACAATTTTATCTTTTTTTTAAAAAAAAAAATCCCCAGTGTTTTTTCTGGTGAATACCAAAACTAACTATCTTTTAATGTATGGAAACTGTCCAACTTCCAGGTCCCTTTACCTTTCCTATTTTTAATGTCTAGTGTAATACGGGATTTTGCGTGTATCTATAACACCTGCACATAAATAAACTGTCTTGACTTGCAGGTCAGTATTGGTTCTATGGTGATTGATATTCTAATATGAATGTTAAAATATTCTGCTTCTCGTTTTATGCTTCCAAGATACAGTAAAATTTAGTAGTTTATTTTCCGTACGCCAACAATGTGGCAGTAGTTGATAGAGAGAACCTGTGCTTCATTCATTTTTACAGTTTTTGACGTAAACAGAAGCTATTAGTCATTGGAGATTTAATCCAAGAGTGTTCTTGATACAGTATAAAATCAGTGGTGCCCACCCACCCTTATGTCCATGACGCCCCCCCCCCCCCCAATTGTCTACCCGTAGGTGTTCTTCCATGAAAAAAATCTTTTCCATTAATTTTTACGCCCCCTCAAACATATTTTTACAGATTTTTAACCCCCCCCCCAAATATTTCAATGACGCACTTTGCGTCATAGCCCCCCCTTGTGGGCACCCCTGATAAAATGAATGTCAACTGACACCTCTGCCGTGTCGTGACAAAACGCTGTAACTTTGACGGAGAAGTTTTGCGAAAATGAGCCGTAAAGTTTTCATTCGAAAATGTGATCTGTATCGTGTAGAACCAGTGTAACTAGGCAATAATGGTCAACCAATCAGTTTTCACTAAATTTAATCACACAACATGCATTTACGTAACATTACATGTAACCACGTGTTTCCAAAGTCAAGATACACTGGTTCTACACGATACAGATCACATTTTCGAATGAAAACTTTAAGGCTCATTTTCGCAAAACTTCTCCGCCAAAGTTACAGCGTTTGGCCACGACACGGCAGACCTTAAAACCGTCTTGTTGACATTTTCATTCATTGAACTTCAAATTCTGCCTGTTTCGCAAGGTTATTCGTGTTGTAGATAGTAGCATCTGGTTTGTAATGGACGAAAAAGGAATGCCTGCAGTTGTCTGTCACGAAGTTCTTTATTACGGTATGAAAAGAATAATGATGAATGATATATACAAGTATGAGAAAAGTGTGAAGAAACGAGTGTCCTCAGAAACTAGTGTCCACACGGGGAAATAACGTATGACCTTGTGAGTCCTAGACGATTTGAATATGTTCTTTGTACCTCGCAACAAGAGTAAACCGATTTCATGAATGGTACTGTATTTTTTTTTTTTACCAGTACTGTTTCTGTCGTTTGTTCTGCCTGAAGACAGTCTCTAGCCCACTTACCCTATGACCACTAATCCAGTTATGCACGGATAGGATGGCTAGTTTCTATCCCTTGCAGTTTAAAAAGATTATGGAAGACTGATAATTACCAGCTGGAGTAGAGAAACAGGTTGAGAATTAGGCCAAGAAATACCACGGGTATTCAAGAATTGTGTACATGTCAGTTAATATTCCTTCGATATAAAGGATTACAGTGTAAATGAGCCATAATCTTCACAGAAAGTTATCAGTACTGCCATTTCCTTTTATTATTTCTGCTTAACGAAATTGGTTCTTTCTGATTGAGTCTATAAGATGAAATGTGCGGTCGTGAAATTGGATATTTTGAGAATTGTTGTAGCAGACACATACAAACATGATTTCATATTATATTGCTGCGATGGAAGAAAGAACTGAGTTTTAACTTCGGACTACCTTAGCGAACTACTTGTTACAGTGAAATTTGGAAAACAGTCGTTCTTCAAGTCCATGGGAACTTTACTAATTTTGCACACAGAGTATCTAATATTACTTCCTGTATATGGGTTAAACTGAAAGGTCCTTAAAGGTAGTTCAGAGTGTGTGTATGCATATATATATGAACGTGTGCGAGAGAGAAATAATGTTTACATACAATAGCTTTCTTTTAGGTATTTAAAACTCGTCATTGATGATTTGCAAAACAAAGCGTTACCATTCACTTTTTTCTCCTATTGAATAGAAACCCTTCCTGCCTTCCCGCTATAGTGAGACTCTTTTTCTCTCTCTCTCTTTCGTATGTTGCGAATTAATTAACAACGAGAGCTTATCGCCGGAAGCAAAGGACGAGCTATTTTCATTGCGTGTGTGAGGCTGCCGTTCCGTTGCTACGGGAGATGCGATCGATAGTGTTGCTAGGAGAGAGTACTGTTGGATGGGGGATATATATATATATATACTAGCTCTCTCCTCTCTTCCATTCTCGGAACATTGAAGCATCGGTAGAAAGCGGGGGGAAAGAGAAGAGAGGGGATGGAGAATAACTTTAAAGATGAAAGCTGAAGTCGCGTAGTCGACATAATTAACGACTTGGCGACTTTCTGAAAGACTCGTAAAAAAATAATAATTGTGTTACAAAGTGTACAAACTCCTCAGAACAGTTTATGTAATGAAATTTTCAACTCCTGTACTGGAACTGGAAAAGTAGGTGGCAATATAGAGCTAATCACGAATGGTCGTGTATTTCTATAACACTATATATAGGCTGCAGCAAATTCGCAGTGGTGGAACAGTTATGATAGCAATAAAAATATAAAAGCCTTTACGTGTGGAATGTAAACATATATCTATTGTCTAATTATGCAAAATTATTTTTCTCGTGTTTCGACAGCTTGATTTGTTTACCC
This sequence comes from Thermobia domestica, assembly GCF_964235325.1. Taxonomy (NCBI): domain Eukaryota; kingdom Metazoa; phylum Arthropoda; class Insecta; order Zygentoma; family Lepismatidae; genus Thermobia; species Thermobia domestica. The sequence goes on along the minus strand of NC_137454.1, from coordinate 141,600,397 downwards.
TTTTTAGAGTTTGGGATAAATATATGGCAATAAATAGGATGTGATAGCTGAAGTTGTGAATAGAAATGTATCTTTCTAAAACCATTTGAGCGTCGCAGCTTCTGATATTAATCCAGTTTTGTCTCATGTAAGGGGCTGGAGCTAGATCGTCAATAGCGATTGACATCGCGATAGTATTGATACAGTTATGTCCTAATCGTGACTCTGCATAGTGCAGTGGCGTATTTACGATTTTGTTTCGGGGAGGACTTTGCTAACTTTCGGGGGGGGGGGGGCTTTGCCTGAAAATGTGAAAATTCTGCAAGATATATCATATACTTTACTATAGTAAGTAACATTTCGGGGGGAGGCTTAAGCCCGGAAGCCACCCCCCTAAATACGCCACTGGCATAGTGTAATCGCTGCGGTACCGGGTACGATTCCCGGTGCGGAAAAGATGTAACAGCTTTTTTAGGCTGGCTATCCTTTGTGAAGTTTTGCTTCTGGTTTCCTCATTCATACTATGAGGAATGACACTTAACATAGATCCCATGCCACTTCCTTCATACTCCGAGATAGTGTGCTCGCCGAGGGATGCCATCCTTCTACGTGACGGACTTAAGGTATAGATGCCTGTAATGCCCAGAAATACGTATAAATAAATAATGTCCTAATCAGTATTCTGCCAAGTCTAAATAAAAGCAAAGACATACAATCCCTTTGTTTTGTGATACGCATAATGTGTTAATCTGTTCAGAGATATCCAAGATATATGAGATGTCCCGCGTAGTAAGGACGAATTCAAGAAGAGGCTGCTACGTGCAGTCTGAGTAATAATAGCTAACTGATCTCAAAGCAGCTAATTGTTGTGCTTATATCTGTAGAGTGTTGTTTTTTTCTCTTAATATGTACCTAGGCGTATATATACAAAACGTAACTTAATTAGTGTAAGAAACGTCAGGAAGTGATTGCTGACACCGAGAAAGCGAAAAAAGGTTCTATGGACATATAGCATATTTGACGTATTTGCAGAGTTAGCGAGAGCCGAAAGTATCAAAATCCAAGCTTCCAGATAGCAGTGTAGAAAGTCTAGAGGTAGTGCTGGTGTTCAATACGTAGTCGTTCGGATCACACACACACAGGTGGTACTTGTGTTCAAAACGCTACAGTACAGAAGTGTCGCTGCAAGTGTTGCGTAGTAGGGATGACCACAAAGTTCCGGTTCTCGGAGACCCGGTTTTCAGAACCGGTTCTGGACCTGGATCCGAAAACCCGGTTCCAGAATCGGATCTCAGGAACCGGTTCCAGACCTGGATCCGAAAGCCCCCAAAGACCTGTAAAGGAAGCACAAAGTTCACCTTCAAAACACTGCAAAGAGGACCATGCGCTTGTATCCTCCCCGCCCAGACCCGCTTGTGTCCCCCCCAGAAAAAATTGGTCCACCAGTGAATGTTTAGCCAAATGAGTTGACCAGTTTGCCTGTTTAGCCAATGAGTTTGCCAGTTACCCAGTTTATTTAGCCAAATGAGACAAGCGGCCACCGCTTGGGCGCCTGCCTGTCGCTTCTACCATTTCATCTAGCACACTGTTCACAGCCTGCCAGCAGCTCGGGTTTAGCGTAGGGATGGTCACAAAGTTTCGGTTCCAGCGGAAACGGTTCCGGGAGGAACCGGTTCTTAGAGATCCGCTTTTCAGAACCGGTTCCAGAACCGGATCTTGGGAACAGGTTCCAGACCTGGATCCGAAGAACCGGTTCCGGAACCGGATCTTCTAGGACCGGATCCGCCAGGAACCGGTTCTGGCCATCCCAATTGCATAGGACAAATGGAAATGCTTGACTAAAACATGGGCGTTGTTATTCAAACCGCGGACAAACCGACATGCTATTCAAACATGCAACAAACCGACCTGATTACCTGCTCATGTGGATGCTGGTCGAATCCGTCGTATACGAACACTTGTTATGGACGAATATATGTCAGATGCTTTGGACAGTGAGTAAGATATGAGTACAAGGAAACTTGCCCGTGAAATGCATGTTAGTCTCATGACTGTCGGTGGGTTACATGAAAATGCCTTGTAGTCATACCATCTGCAAAGCATACAAGGCCTGACAAAAGAGGATTTCTAACCACGTGAAGCATCCTGCCAATGGTTCATTCAACAGACCTCTACCATCATGCTGTTTCAGACATCTGTACTGTTCACTGACGAGGCCACGTTTGGAAGGGGTGGTATCATCTACGTGTATAACACACATACATGGGCAGGTGAACATCCCTATGGTGCGGCTGTCACTCATCACCACCAATTTGGACTCAGTGTATGGTGTGGTATTAACATAATCAACTGATCGGCCCATATGTGTCACCTCGAAGATCGAATGGAGCACAATATTTGATCTTCCTGCAGCGTACATCGACCAAATAACTGTAAAATGTTACCCTAGCAAATGTAGTACATGCATGATAGGGCTCCCACGCACTTAAATGTGAATTTCCGCCGGTGGTTGAAGAACAATTTCCCAAAACGTTGGATCGCAGTCTTTGGACTTGAATCCACTGAAATTTTATCTATGGGGGGACATTAAAAGTGTATGCTACTCCTGTCAACGATGTCAATGACCTAGAAAGCCTATCCACAACGCCTGTGCAACTATTCGCTATGACCCAGGTATCTTCGAATGAGTTCTCCAACCCAGGATCCAGCGTTGTCATGCATGCATTCCTGTCCATGGCAGACAATTTGAACATCTGTGATGTTCCCGACGAACGTACGTTTGTGTGTCTCTGCATATCGATATTTACCACTTCGAACGCACTGTTTCCACGCTTTCGGCCCTCGCTAATTGGTAATATGTCCAATATGCTATATGTTCATAGCACCTTGTTTTTGCTTATCTCGGTGTCAGGAATCACCTCCCGACGTTTATTACATTAATTAAGTTACACCCTGTTGTTGCATCTTAAGTTACATAAAATATACGTATATACTGACTTTAGCCAGAACATTATTAATACGTACCTTATGTCTGATGTGTCCATCTTTGGCTCACAGGACAGCAGCAATGCGGTTTGGCATAGAAGCAATGAGACTGGTAGATGACCGAAGGTATAACGTCCATCTGAACATCCAATACACTTAATTCCTATAAATTCCGTGTACGTGATTGTCAATGATCTTCCGATAACCGAGCCGTCATTGTGCTCTTCACACGCACTACCGGGCGACTGTGTTAACTTCCCCAAATCGTAATGGAGCCACCACCGACCTTCGCCATTCTACTGTGTCAAGAAGCTGTTACCTGAAAGACGACGGATTCTCACAGTTATCGATGTTTAAAGACAGTATCATGATTCATCGGGCCATAATGGTGTGCCGTTGCTCTGTGATCTAATGTCGATGAGCACGTGCTCATTCCAGTCATTGTTGATGATGCTGTGCAGTGAAAATTTGGTACATGGATTGGACTTCTGCTGCGGAGAGGCCCATATCTAACAGTGTACAGTGCACTTTGTGCTTACACACACTCGTGCTTTGTCCACTGTTCAAGTCTGTTCTGAATTGCACCATAGTTTTCATTCTATCCTGTTGTACCAATCTCGACAATATGCAACGTTCGACATCTTTGATGAGATGTGGCCGCCTCATGTTTTTGTGATATGATACTGGTTTCATCATTCCTTTCCCATCTTTGGAAAACACTAGCTACGGCAGCTCGCGAACATCCAAGTCACGTTGTTTATGAGATGCTCGTTCGAAGCTTTCTGGCCATCGTAATTTGGCCCCTATCATAGTCTGACATATCGCTATTCTCCCCAACTCTATGCTGAAGCCAAGCTGAAGCATCCTGATTGATCGAGTGAGATCCCTACCACCATCTGGCGAGCGGTTCTGCTGTATCTCTTACGTGAGCCCAATGATTTCGTTCAAGAAATAGCGGGTGGACATAATATTTTTGTTGGTCAGGAAACCATAGTAAGCGAGATTTTCAGGAAACCACCTCTGAGTTCCCCTTTATTATTCACATAATGTTCTTTTTATACGTAACTCCACTATTGACTGTAATAATGAGTTTATCCCTAAAGCACTATTTCTGTTGATAAATGAATGGTTTGGAAATTCATGCTGGATGGAAGCAAGTCAAAATTGTCTAAAGTGGTCACAGGCCACCAAACATAAACATAACAGTTTGATCTTGAAAGCAAGTCCCAGTCAACATCTTGAATTCATGAAGAAATTCACAGACAGCAGCTGACAATCACAACATGTGAAATATTCTTTTCCAAAAATCAGGTTTGCTGGGAGTAATTTTTATTGAACTACAGAAGACAGTGACAGTAGTTTTTTTTTTCCCTGAGATTTCGAGGGATTATGTAAACAGCTACAAAAAGCATAACTCCATAATCCTACTTTACCAGGAAAATAGCTCATACAACTGCTCAGACAATTGAGTATTGGTAGCAAGCAGTGATTCTTAACTAAACTGCACTTCTGGTGAATGGGGTCCTTGTTTCGATCCCAGCTCGTGCCAAGTGAGCTTTGTGGTGAACAAACATCATGTGCGTGTCTTTTCTCGGGGTTCTCCCGTATTCTTCCACTTTCTTCATTCCACCATTTCACACTTCTCATTATCATCACATCCTTTAACCTAACCGACATAATCGTGGGTCGTAAATCATAGATTTCATTTTTTTAACTATTGTCGCGTCCTTCCTATCTAGCGGACCATGCACCATGCGTCTGTTGTGTGAGTGTATTTTTCAAAAACTCGAGGAGATCAAGTTCGATGATGATGATGATGATGATGATGATAAGGGTTTACAAGAGCCAGTGCGAGAATAAATGATGTTCCCACAGGATTGGAAACATTGCTTCAGAAAACAGGGTAGGCCCGGCCTCAGAGCCTCATAGTACGCTTCGTCATTGGATACCACACATATTTAAACAATCAGATATTTAATCCGGTTAGTTTTGATGAATATCAAAATCCATACTCGTTAATTTTCAAAACGAGATTATAGTGGAACTGTGCAGTAGTATTTGAGATAAATGTTACACGCATAAAATGTTTCATGGTGAAACTTCAGAAAAGAATATCGCTTTTTTGTAATGTTAGACAAGGGTGTCGATCCTGGGGGGGGGCGCAACACTCGTATGGGACCCCTATTGTATTTATGAATATACAATATTTGGCATAATTCGGGTGCAGTTTTCTTAAAATCATCATATATATGCCTTCTGCATCTGAATTCCCCCCCCCCAATCAATTTACAGAGAAATCGGCGCCCTTGATGTTAGATACAACTCCTAACGAAGTTAGATATTTCGTCAAGTACTCACCGCTTCCGTTGCACATAATAATATCTTGGCAAAGAACGAACCCGTATTTACTTCGCATGTGCTGGCATCAATATCCATGTCGAAGCTTTGCTATCGAATGCCCATATTTTGTGGCAAGACATCTCCTGTTGCGTGTGGGGAAAAGGACAAGAGAGAGCAGAGAAGTAATTAATTTTAATCACAGATATTTCACAATGTTTAAATTAGTCAGATGCCTCTAATGTGTTAAAGTTATTGGAAATTCTGCGTGTTGATTTTTTTTTTTTTTTTTTTTTTTTTTTTTTTGACATGCTGACGACCGCTCTTGTTTCCAACATTCCATCGAACTAGAATAATTAATTATCGAAAATTCTTTTGTTGAAAGTAGGCGACAGTAAATTTAGTAATGAAGAAGAATAGTTATGTGTGTGGGGGAGAATTTTGTTCTGAAATCAATAAAGTTGACACATTCCGTGCTTCTGATGTATCTAACTCATTAACTGTGTCGGTGGCTCTGAAATGTGCATATTACATACTGTTTTTTTTAAAAAATATTATGCTATACATACGCATAGCATTTTATGTAAATCTAATGGGTGGTTAGTATTTCGCCAGAAATAGATAACTCAAGTAAAATACATGAAACAAATAAAATACGAATCAACCACCAACAGAAACATATTACGGTATAAACATTAACTTTCTATGCACATTTTAAACTTGATTTGTATAAGAATAGTATAAAAATGTGTTTTTAAGGGGGGGGGGGGGAATCAGATTGATTTGATTGTTGACAGTGTTTTTCCCGCTTTTGTTGAAGTGTTGGAGATAAAATGCCATTTGTTTGTGATCTCTTCTTGCTTATTAGGCAAGACCCATATTGGTATTGAATGGTGTTGTCTGTAGCGGGACAGACGAAAATACTATATATATATCGAAAACTAGCAGCGTTCACCCCGCTTCGCTGCGGTCACCCCGGAACGCAATAAACTTTGTTACTTAGATAATTTTTACTTTTTCGCTTTCAAGTGATATGATAAAAACCATAGAAGATTGCAGTAAATCTTAACATTATATCGCCTGTCATTTATGTTAACCCGCCCCGCTTCGCTGCGGTCATCCCGGTGCTGGCATATTGTAAAAATGTCTGTAAAAATAAGCAAATCAATTAAAAAATTTTAAACAGAAGATTCAAGCTATTTTCCGCTGTATATCGCCTGTCATTTATGTTAACCCGCCGAGTGACACGGTCATGCGGGTTGCATATAAATGCGTTTATTTTTACCTATGATGAACTAATAACAAAGGATTTGTACGTTATGGACACTTGAATGGTCAATTATCTCAAGACACTGGTAATTAAAAATTAAAGTGATATGATAAAAACCATCTAGGGTCCAAATCCTAATAACCCCCCAAAAATGAAAGAAATTGGTTCAGCCGTATTAGCGTGATGAGCGGACAAAGGATTTTGTACGTTCTCTTTTATATATATAGAATAGATAGATAGATAATGTATTCCATAAGGAAGGGTATTGAGCTATTTAATTATGATAAGATAGATGTTTCGAATTCTGTTATTGCAGACGAGGAATCTGTAGGCGCAGTTAATGTTTACATATAAATGATTATCATAATAATGTGTCCAATATGTAAGATGTATGAGATGTTAACATATACAAGTTGTGTGTGTGTGTGTGTGTGTGTGTGTGTGTGTGTGCAGCACCTGGCCGTTGTTATTGGTATGTAGTATGTCAAGCGGGGTAGAATGGAGAAAGGTGTTAAATCGGGAAGACTGTGATGATGCAAAATAAGAAACCTTTTTGAGTTTCAAAGACGTCAAATTGCGAATTCGCGGATAGTTGGTGCAGAGGTAGTTGTTGAGTACTTCAAATTATATGCTCGTAGCCAAACTCACTCTATAAAAAAATTGTTGCGTGAATACGTTAGGATTCTGAAACATGTATTTTTGGATAGCGCACATAGTCTATTAGTTCCTAAGTGAAGTCTCGCCTCGACTACGGTATGTTCCATAGTTTTGGAGCTATGGGCATTTAAAGTTCACTTTTTCATGTTTTCGGCAGCCTGTAACTTCGAAAGGAAGCATTTGTACACCCAGGTTGGTCTATGCGTTTTGTCTTATCTTGGTGTCAGGAATCACCTCCCAAACGTTTTCGGTGTTGTTATATATATATATATATATATATATATTTTATATATTTTATATATTTTATACTGTGTATTTTGAACAAATACAAAGAATCAACTTTGCATATATGAAATTATAAATTAAACGACCGAATTAAAACGCCTTAATTTTAACTGATTGTAATACCGCGCATGTTAATACATTAAATGGGTTTATACAACATTGAATACAGACAACGCATGAACTTTGGTCTGTGCAATCAGTAGTGCCCCACGAGTGCCTGTAAGATATCGAATTGCTACTCAGTTTCTCTCCATGTTGCATAACTCTCAACAGCACCTCGGATCTTCTCACGAAGCTGTTCCACAGTTGTCACTTTTGTTGTATAGAGCATGTCCTTAACATATCTCACAGGAGGAAATCCTGTTGAGTAATATCAACCGACTGGTGGGCCACAAAGTTAGACCATTTCTTCCAATCCATTTTTGTGGGAATTCGTCATTCAATGCGTTCGGACTTTCAAATCCCAATGTATGGGTTCTCTGTCTTGCTGGGAAAACAGATTTAGTGTTGATGTTTTATCTGAGGAAACACTTTGTAACATCAAAATATATGAATCAGTGATAGTTCCCTCTACAAGCTAAAAGATTCTATAACTTCATCTACCATTAATTCACACTTCACATTAATTGACCTTAGAATTGCCTCACGTTGACCTTGGAATTGCCACATTAATACTCCACGACGTATCGAGGATGTTTACTACCTCACATTCGTACGTTATGTCTACTGACCATGTCATCTAGGTGAAATCCTGTCTCATAAGAAAAGGGAACCTTGACTAAAGAATTGTCGATCTTGATGCACTCGAGAATGCCTACTGCAAATGTTCGTTCTGGTTTGTCGTCGAATTTCAACTCATGTAAAGCTTGTAATTTGTATGCATAAAGTTTAAGATACTTGTTAAGCTCATTTTGGACTATAGCTTTTGGAAGAGCACACTCGCGTGATACCTTACGAACGGAATTCTTAGAACTTGTTGTAGATGCATCTGCAATGCGCTGAGCGTTTTCTTCTGATGTTAGTGGTCAGCTACCACGATACGAAGCCTCTTAGCGACAGATCCTGTCTCTACCTTCTACACATTAAATTCTTGGCATCGGGAGAATCTCTGTGATACTTTACACGGAAGAGTGGATGAATTGCAATAATGGATCCCAGTTCTGCGTACAAACCATACAGTTTGCACTACTTTTTTTTTTTTTTTTTTTGCATTGGTTCTCATTCTCATTTTTCACCACCTGAAACGGTAAAAAAAAAAAAAAAAAAACGAATCCTTACTATTAATTATCTATTTAAAATTTCCACAGCTAAGCTACAATCTACCACCGAACAAACTGCTGTTGCTTGTTTATTAGTTTATTATGAGTATTAGAAGTTAGGGCGTTTCATTTCGGACACTCTTAATATACTAAATACCCTGTACGCGTTCAGTAAGACCCGATGCCTATTGAGTGCCATGTCGAGATTCAGTAATGTTCCTTAGTGACCGTAGGATGTACTAAAATAGTTTGAATTATGCCTACATAGACTGGGGGTAATAATAATTAGCAAATTGGTAATAATGAAAAAACCTCCGTGGCCTCACGTAGCATAGTCTCTAACGCTCTTGCCTTCGGTGCGAATAGTCCCGGGTTGATTCTCGGTGGGGACACTTGGTCGAAAAGGTGTAATAGCTTTTTCAGTTCAGCTATCTTGAGAAGGATTTTCTTGAGTTTTCCTAACATACCAGGCAAGTGCCGGGATGGTATTTAACATGCAGGTCCCAGGCTGGTTCTTTCCTTCCGCATTCATTCATTCATTCGTTCCTTCCTTCGTAGGGTTGCTATATTTAAAAACTAAAAATCCGGGACGCTACTAAATTACGAGAATCTTTGAAATCCTTAAAGTGAAAAGATGTGTTATATCTAATTTACTTTCTTTGATTAGATAGAGATGTTCAAGTATTACGTAATCACATTTTTAGTCATTTTAGTAAACCTCCTTCCTAGTTAAGCAAACGTAAGATGATTTACCCTTTCCACTCACTGGTAAGCATTTTTTTATTTATTATATATATATATATATATATATATATATATATATATATATATATATATATATATATATATATATATATATATATATATATATATATATATATATATATATATATAATTTCTCAGGGTCTGTTATGTTTCGTGGCTTTCAGTCTTATTTTAGCTCATTCAAGTGGTGGCTCAGAAGGGGCAATGGAAACGTGTAACCATTGTTATGTAAAAAGATGGAAAAGAAATATGTTGCAGATAATTAAAAAAATCCTCCCACCTCATAAGCTTCTTTTTTTTAAAAAAAATACTCCAACATTTTCCCATTGTTGTCTGTTCAGTTTTATTAATTAAAACAATATATTTTTCTCCTTGAATGGTCAACGGAAAATTACCAAAAATATCGGTCAGGGATTATTGATTAAAATATTTCAGAAGGAAGATGCAGATTGAAACAGAGTACTAAAGATAACAGCAAGATTGAGGAGTAAACTTTTTCTCCCTGCCCCAATGAAACAAATGCTTCGTTCATGTCAAAGCAATTAAATCATTAACTTAATAACACCCATGTTTTATGTATTCAAGTTTTTTTTTTTCAACTTTTGAATTGCCATACTCAGAAATGAGAGAGAATAATTATATACCTAATCACACACACACACACATATATATATATATAAAATATTCCTTTCCTTTCTTCTTCGCTGAAATCCGGAACATGTAAGCGCACGGATGTAGATCTTGATTCCGTGAAGGTCCCAGATTTTCTGGAACAGATGGCAACCCTATCACCCCGTCCCCGGATAGTGTGCCGAAGGACGTCATCCCTCATATGTGACGGACTTAAGAACATAAATGCCAGTGATGCCCAGAAATATGTATAAAGAAAGAACTAAACCATCTACCAGTCATTATTTATGTATTCCTTAATATTTGTCCATAAAGGATCTTCAATATATGATTAATTGAAGTGGGAGAACATTGCTCAAAACTGTTAAAAGTCTACACTTTTCAAGTTGTAGTATGCTATTTTCCATATAGTACGAAGGGCCATACAACTAACAGCATTGGAGCTTTGAATCACTAGAAAGAACATTTTCCAGAAATAAAAACAAAATTAACAACAAATTTCTGATCGACAAAAGATTTCGAACAACAAAATAATAACATATGAAAGGTTTTTTTTTAAGCATTTGAAAGTATTCAGTTGTCAGTATTCTTCTAAAATAGAGTTCGAAACTTTGAACTTTTTTAATCCAAAGTTATGAAAAAGTTCAAATGCACTTCACAGAGGAAAATGTTTCATTGATTTTGTGTGTATGCAGACGTGGAAGTTAGCAAGAACGAACAAGAAGAAAAACCTCATTCTTGTAAAGTATTTTAAGAACTTTTCTGAAGGAAGTAAGTTAAAAAAAAGAAAGAAAGAAAGATGTTACTGATATCGTGTTTCTTTGAAACTTTAGCTATAACCTTTATCCAATAGTTTTTATTTCGTTACAACGTGATAGTTCAAACGAATACTATGTCTAACATTATTTGAAACTATATTTTATTGTTTGTGAGAAACATCGTTATTGCATTTTCGTTGATTTAGAGTTTTTATTTTCTTGCGTGCATCAAAAGTAAAGTATATCAATGATTCTGTAAATATAAGATGTAGCTCTTATGTGCATCTTAACCTTTAGCTGTTTTTATCATGACCTTTCTATCCGTGTATTTTTATTATTATTTCTAGCTTTTTTTTTTTTTTTTTGGTCAATCTTGACTTCCTTTTGGATGTGGAAAGATCGAGTTTGGTTTGTATATTAGACGTCATTCAAAAGCAAATGACTTTATTCTTACTGTTATTGGCAAGGCCATTTCATTGTACCTCTTCCTTCCTTTATATAAAAAAAAATGGCACTGAAAACAAAGAATTTTTGTTTTCACACTGATGATGTCAGAAATTTTTCGTAGGATATGTGAGAGCAAAATCCACTTGAATACTTAAATAGAATGAACATGTACATTGCTCAATGGAGTTGAATAGAAAATGAAAAATGAAATCTTTAACGCACACGGCGTTTGTTCATCAAAGTTCACTTGGCATCAGCTTGGATTGAACCAGGGACGCCACGCACCAGAGATGAATGCTCTGCCACTAAGCCACCGCGGCCCCGGGTTTGGATAGAATAAGAGAGAATGGAACTAGAATTAAATTCCTGCACCTGTTAAATGGTGCTGTGTGCGAGACAGGGATTCCTTTGTCAACGTTCATAGCATCGAACTTTCTGCTGTACGAGCTTTTAAACTCATTTGGTGCGGTCTTGAACACATTTGTATGGAGTAGTTGGTTGAATTTTGGTGTCCTTTTCAGTAGCGAGGCTGTATGAGACGTGGACTTACAGCTTAACGTGCCACATGGGCTCCCATAGGGAATCGAATACGCTACACTAACCGTATAACGATGAGGAAGCTCTTGTTTGACCGAAATTGAACACGATTTGAGAAATGTCCCGAAGGAAAGTTGTAGATCCGGGGAAGAATTCCCCTCCCCAGCTACCTACTGAAATCATCACTGCTGACAATAATAATAATACTATACACGGATGAACGGTGTAAGAATTTACAAATCTATACGTGATTTTATCGTACGTAGTTAGTATAAACGCGTCGTTAAGATTCACATACGACGGCAGACTGAAGGATGTGACGATATGATTACAAGTCACAATTATATGCATAATAAAATAAATTATGTGGGTGGATGGTACAATGGTTTTCTCCAATCTCCCTCGTGGCTTCATCCACATCTGCAGCATAAACTGGACTGTGAGTACATTTCTGGTGGAGAAGGTGGTCAAGATAATGTCTTGGTGCGTTTCTGAATTTTTCCACTCAGTATCTACGGGTTCCACTCGAGATGACATTACAAACTTCTTGTGGATCACCAGTGAACAGCTTAACAAGGCTGAGAGAGCCATCGACTGAGAAGATTTTAATCAAATTGTGAAATTTCACTGAGTACTTAGTGAGCTCGGTGTGAATTGTTTGTATAGAAATGGCAGTTGAAACCCCTACTATCACACATGTAAGTAGGTTTCTGTGTGTGGTGTGAGTTTTATTTTCATATTCTGCCTTGTGAATGAGGAATATATGGATGAGTTTTGTTCTCAGATGATTCGTGCTTATTCTTCGTTGTGGGGTTGGCGTTTTTGTTAGATGAGTTCTTCTTTGTGAGGATGCTCTGTTCACAGTGGTGGCGATAAGTGCCCCGCAGATCCCGCGTTGCGGGGGGCGGACCTGAGGGGAGCCCTACGAAGTACACTCAGCAAGGCATCTTTTACACGTCATTTGTAATTTTAATGCATTTTGAAAGCGTTTCTCCAGAGCGTATAGCTAATTCTAACAGTTTCACTAAATTAAATAATGTAGTTACCATTAAAATTAAATAATGAGGTGTGACTGTGAACATAAATGTCAGGTTGCTTTTTGCAATTTTCCAAAGATTTTATTTTCCAGTGTAACATTTGTATATTATTATATTAGTCTATTATGCCGTATTTTCGGTATCGAGTATCGTAGACTACAATTACCGTATATTACAATAAATTATCGTGTCGTTAGCAATTGCAATCATCAACCCCTTATAAAATTTACAGGCTTTCTGATTTACTCGTGCATTTGGCGGCAGTTCTCAAATCCATCTTATAAGCTTCTCCAAAAACAACAACTTTAGATTGTTATGCTGGAGAGGGACAGGGAGAGGTCATCCTGATCTTTGGTTTCTGTAGGCAAATCTGTTTTGATTGTGGTGAATTTGTTTCCCTGCTATCCATGCTTTGCTTCTTTTGTTGATGGATCATATTAATAGCACCAGATTCCCTCACCTGTGACGTGACCAACATTGAAGAGTTTAGCTCCATGGACATAACTAACTCGACTCTCTGGGCATTTTTCTGTTCGGTCAAAAGAATGAGCCACGAATCTTCCTTTTCTTCAGATCGTCTTTCTTTTCTAGTTCTGCCGGATTGTTTCGCGGGGATGTGCAGCACATCCTTCATCATATGATGAATGACAATATCTGGTCGTGAACACGCTGCACATTATCTTCTGAACTACTGAACGACTGTTAGACCGACATCCACTTCTGGGGTCGTCAGAAACTTCTTCACGAAATCGGGATTACCATTCAAACACACGGCCATAAGATATGTCATTATCTGTTGCTGATTTTCCTAACTTACAGCAAAATGTAATATCCTTTGTTCTATGTAAGAATCCGTGACAAGAGTAACCAGAGTATCTTTGATTATTGGGGGCAAATAACCCATGAGAATGGAAATCAAGATTTCTTCATGAGAAGAACATAAACTCAACCGAATCTTCATAACTCCTCCCCCCCCAAAAAAAAAACAGGTATTTCAGAAAACCTTTTCTTATCTCTTGCTTCCCTGACAAAATGAGTATTCTGTTCAACCGTCCAAACTTCATGTTTCTACTTGCATTAGTAATAAGTAGATCACTTCTACTTTTTAAATATGATAACTTAATATAGATTAATTTCACGTGATAAAGAATTTTTGTCATCAACAGTTACAAGGTACCAGCATCACGTCAGACCTTGTAGCCTATATAACATGAATTTTTCAGTCTTCTCTTGTGGTTGTTCAGAGTTGATATCTTCGAATTGGAGTAAAAGTAATTTCTCATTATATCTCCAATGTCTTCCCTGCTCGAAAAGAGGAAAACATTGAAGGCGAATGATCTCCTGCTCCTGTCTGTTTCCCTGTTTGTTCCTATTTACATAAGTTGTCATTTGAAACATCCCCTTTTCTGTGGCAAATCACAGTTTCAGTAAGTCTTTTGTGATTCTGCAGCGAGAGGATGAAAATAGTTCTTCGGTAAACACTGAAGCAAAGACGAATGCTTCTTTTCTTTCGGTGCTCTAAAAATAAACAGACGCCATTGTGACAGGTGCTTCTCATCACCATGATCAGACTCCTGAGATTTAAACAATTTAGTCGTAGTGTAGATAGATGTGGTTGATGATCACGATTCCGTTAATGATGTTTTGTAAGTGAATCGTTGCAGATAAATGTTCTAGGGGAAAATCAGAACGAAATGACTGTAAAATGCTCATTCAATTTTTTATCTGTCACAAATATAAATTCGGTATATATCATAGTGTATGAACTCCAAGGTTGTAGGTGCACTGATCTGAGGGGGAAACAATTAGTGTTGGCAGTACGGAGTTCACCTAACGTCACGAAATCAGTAGAGAACTGAAAACGAGAAACAGTGCTAGAGTTGAAGAGGCTAGTCATCTAGGGCTTACTATGTGCTGATCGTGTAACCTGCAGCTGAAACTCGCAGCCTAATCGACTTCACGCCTTTCACGATTTCGTGTTAGGGAGTTTACAATGCATAAAGGACAGTAGGCTATATTTTGTCATCCCACCCCCAACTATCGATATCAAATCTGTGGAAAATCATGTATCGAAGTATATTTGGAACAAAATGTTTAAAATCATTGTTATAATTATCCAACTTGCTATAGTGATGAAATTAATTAAATGGTACAGTATTTATGTATTTGGAAAGGATCTTCATTAATATACGTACAGTATTATGTGGATTAACGAAATTATTATTCTCTGATTGTCGGTGCCGTAACTCTTTCGCCCCATTTATTTCTGTTTATACAAATGGAATACGTATATTGTTTTAGTAAACTCTTTAAGAAGAAATGTGCTGTCAGTTCACATGCACGAAATTGGAATTAAAAAATAACTACTTTCTACGTCAGTGGATGCGTTTTGTCAAGTTTGATGTATCGAATATGATGTAATATTGCTTATTTCCATCCAAGAAAACAGTACTTTAGTTACCATATACAGTGAGATAAAATTATGTTTCTAACCTAACTGTATTATTATTACGAAAATGTGCGGAGAAAACAACAAACATGATTTGATTTCGAGTTTTGCGTCTCTTTCAGCAGCGAGGCTGTTTGAAACATGTACCTACAGCTTAACATGGAATCAGAACCAGGGAGCTCACGCCGGGAATCGAAACCAGGTCTCCCACGCCAACAACAAACAAGAAAATGCATATCTGACATAAACAATAAAACAACTGAAAAACAATATAATGTCCGGTAAAACTGAACCTGTGGTAACTCGTTAAGGTAGTAATGACAAACTTTGTAGTACAGTTCATGATAAAATTGACCTCTTTCCAGCAAAACAAGGAGTTTTTTTTTTGGTCATTCTGTTCATAGTATGTAACATTTTTCGTAATCCTATTCGTGATCTCAGCGCGAGTGGAATAGCAAAGTGCAGTCAAAAACAGCTAAACCACTGAGAGATTTACTGTCATAAATAAAATGCCAATAGCATACATAACCGCTTGGATCGTAACTGTATTTGGTTTATTCTCATTCGCTTTAGTGATCAAACAAATAGTCTTCAAGTATCTCTCCAAACATAAAAGTAAATATATATATATATATATATATATATATATATATATATATATATATATATATATATATATATATATATATATATATGCAGCCAATATCTCCTAGGAAGTCCTTTGCTCACAGTGAGAAGTCTCGCACCTCATCTTCAGTCCTTTTCAGAAGACAGGTTTTGACCAAGAACTAGGCTACTAACCTTTTCAATTCTTCCTCTCAAAGAGGATTTTGGGCCGTGGTGACTGCGCCAATGTCAATGAATCTCATACTATGTAAGATTCGTTAGGTTGGCGTATAGTGGAATTACAAATTAAACCATTTTACTTATTATTATTATCACTGTCGCAAGGCCATTAGCGCTCACTGACGAATTTTCAATGTATTCAATGAGTCGAATTTTGCCACCGTTACAGAATTAGCCTTTAACCATTATAACCAGCTGTAATGTTATCCATATGTTTCTTGAATAAAAATAACCGTCGCAAACCGTATATAAATTTGATAAGTGCACAGCAGTTTGTCGGTTTTCATCCTTTCCTCTTTGTATTCCATGTTACGTACGCTAATTGAAAAGTGATAATGTTGATCTAAAGATAATATATTTTAGAAACAGCGTTGCCAAGCTGCAGTAGCTCAATAGTAGAGCGCTCACCTCTGGTGCGTCGGTTCCCTGGTTCAGTCTCATCTTGCACGAGTGGTCTTTGTGGTGGACAAACACCGTATGCGTGTGTTATCTCGTAATTCATTTTCTCCACTTTCTTCATTCAGCCATTTCATTCATTATCACTACCACTTTCTCCCATAGATCCGGTGCTATTGTGGGACATAAAACTAGAAATTTTATTTAATTTTCTTCTTAAAACAACGTTCCGTCGTTTTCGAATCGCAGTCGTATTTTACAAATCATTTATATATTATACAATCCTGCATTTAGTTATCATGACCATGGCTTTACAGTAACAGACCTCGTTGTTTCCTTCCGTGGTACGCTATTCGAGATTTACATCTGCGGTGTCAACTAGTGTTGTAAAAAAACGGTTTTTTTTCTGTGAAGTTTTTTTTCAATAAAAAACATCGTTCTTTTTCATGTTTTTTTTCAAATGTCTGTTTTTTTTCTGGCAACTATTATTTATTGATTTACGTTGCAGATTATTGAAATAATCAACAGAACTTGAGTCGAAGCTCTCGTAACTTACAAATCTTTTGTTTCTTTGAACCTATATACTAGCAAAATTGTGTGATTATTCCTTTCGGCCTCAGGTCATTTTTGGCGTTTTCCTGCATTTCCATTTAGTGACTTATTGCTCAAAAACCATTCATTCTATTGATATGGTTAAGGCCTTGTTTTTTAGAAAATGGATGTGGCTATTTTTTGGTGTAAGTTGCATTGCAGTGTTGCCATTGGGTGGGAAATTATTGAGGGAAATGTAGGGGTGAGAATTTACAAAAAATTCCATAACCGAATTTCAAAATTCTTTGTATGTAGTACCACTGCTGCTATATGGGTTCAAGTCACCTAAACAAATCTTTGGTGTGTTGACAATGTACAGTGAAATCCTGAAGTCGCTGGCTTCCATTCAAACAGGGAAAGAAAAAAATCTGTCATACACATGAAATTTTGACACTTTTACGCCTCATAAGCAAAAATCAAATATGCCGGGGCTATAGCTTCTCTAATTATCCTATTGAAACTTAATGGTGCGTTCTGTAGGGCAAAGAGGAATCTTTCAGGTAGTGGTACGTTTGTTTCAATGTAGCCAGTAAGAGGGTATAACAGAGGGGAAAAGGGAAATTTTCCGAATTTTTCACCTAAAAGCGGGAATTAATTGTTTTGGCTGGAAACACTGCCATCAGACAGACGAAAACTATCTGAAAATAAACCTTAGTACTCCAAGAATATATCCTACAAGTATCATGGCAATATATAACAAAGTAAGCATGAAATTAAAAAAAAATCTCATTCTACCTCAGAAATTCACCATTTTCTTATTTCCAGAACATGGTTTATTATAAACCTCAACTGTACTTTCCCTAATTGTTCTAGTGAAACTTTTTATGGTGCGCTGTGTAGGCTAAGGATTAGGCTGTTAGACACTGGTAAGTTTGTTCGAATGTAGCCTACAAGAAGGAAATAATAGAAATAAAAAAGGGATTTTTTCCAAAATTTGCCCCTAAAATCTGGAATTAAAATTTTCTGTAGACTACTATCAGACACACACACACAAACTATCTTAAAATAAGCTTTGGTATCCCTCTAATATATCGTACAAGTATTGTGACGATATCTAATAAAGTAAGCATGTCAATAAAAAATATCTCATTCTACCTTTAAAAAAAATCAGTTATCTTCCCAATTAGAGAACAAGGTCTACTGTAAACCTCAACTGTACTTCCCCTAATTATCCTATTGAAACTTTCTATAGTGCGTTGTGTAGAGCAAAGACGAGACTTCCAGATGCTGGTACGTTTGGTCCGATATAGCCAACAAGAGGGAAATAATAGAGACAAAACAGATAATTTTTCCAAAATTTCCCCCTAAAATCTGGAATTAAAATTTTCTGTAGCTGGTAACACTGCTACCAGACAAACGCAAGCTACCTTAAATTAAACATTGGTACGCCACTAACATATTCTACAAGTATTATGACGATATTTAAGGAACAAAACTTCTAATTATAAAAAATATATTACGGTAAACAGAAAAGTAGGGAAAAACTAGAAAAATCAAGGGTTAGAACCTAAATACGAATTTTTTGTGCGTTCCCTAATTACCCCATTGTAACGATCTGTACTTGCGTTTGTTAAGTAAGGACAAAAGTTCTATTGGCGTAAGTTGACTTGCACTCGGACGTATAAGTACGGATTTATAAACAAAAATTTCTAATTTTTTGCCCAAATTTGGGAAAATTTTAATTTCCCTAATGGCAACACTGCGCTCAGACCCGTCCAATTGATGTCAACTGTTAGGTATCCATCCGAGGTATCTACCTGGAAAGTCTTAAGGAGGTCTTTCTACAACGAAGGAAGCTACAGAGGGAAAAAGAAGTAAATTAAATTCGAAATTAGAAAATTCTCGAATTTTTGACTGGGGTGAAATTTGAGAAGGAAATTCTACACCAGAAGAAAAAATAGTCCATAAACTATAGTCCAAACTATATTGATAAACTATAGTCCAACCATATTTTGCAAGAATAATATCCCGATATCTTAATTAGTGTCCACACAGGAGCGGATTAAACAAATGACACATCCGTGTGTGCCACTTTGGCCACCTGGGCCACCGAGTATACATTTGATTACATCTTTTGACTACTAACTCGTGTTGTTGTTGTAGTTATAGTCTCGACCAATAATAATATCATTGTTGTAAACAATAACTTTCTCGTCTCGACTAATAATAATATCGTTGTTGTAAACAATAACCTTATATGGAAAATTTTCTCTCTTTTTTACATCTTAGTTCCAACACTGTTGGTGAGAAATGCAGTGTGTTTCAAAATGAATTTTGGGGTTTTAAGTCTTTGTAGTACTTATTACATTTTACGTACAATTATAAGCAATGCATCAAGTAAAAGAGCACCTCAAACAGTCTTTGCTACAAGTGTTCAATGTGAGATTCATTCGTCACACGGCACACATCTAGTCGATAGGCGAGAAAGGCCCATAAACTTTCCGCCATATGGCACAAGACACATTCAATTTAGGGGAGTCTCGTTTCAAGTGTACACATACACCTGAGGATTTGCTGACGGCCAGATACAAACATTATGAGTGTTCACATTAGCTCTTAGGTGAAATGTCGATTTATCACTGAAGACGACACGATCCAGAAAATCTTCATTGTTATGCAGCAATATTTCACTTGTGAAATTGGCACATAAACCGTAGTCTGTAGGCTTTAGACCTGTAGCAACTGCAAACGATAAGGACGTAGTTGCAAGCGTCTCCTTAATATTCTTCACACAGACCGTTGCACTGTACAGATTCAGTCTTTATTAAAACACAAATAACTTTCTGCTCTCTAATCTCCATCTTTGCTGCTTGCTCTTTTTAACGGCAGACAGAAGAAACAATGCATGTACATGCGTGCGTACAAAACTGTTTGAGTTGCTCTTTCATTTGATATAATATTTATAATTGTAAGTTAATTGTAATAGATACTACAAAGTTTCAAAACCCTAATATTAATTTTAAAACACCCTGCATTACTTCAAATTGTGTCATCCTATATTCATGTCTTCTATATACATATCATCAGGGCCGGTCCTAGTCAATTTATCGCCCCCATGCAAAGGCATAATTTGCCACCTCCCCCTTTCTCCAGAAAGAACAAATCTTAAAAGTCATGATTTTAAGTATGCTACTTCAGCATGAACAACAAAGGCGAGGGTAAGTGCAGTTGCACTCAGAAAGGCTTAAATACTTACTAAAAATGCAATCCCGTTGTGTCTGTTTTTTTTTTTTAAATATATTAATCTATTATGTTAGTGAAAGATAAAGCAAACACACCTGCAGAGGAAAGATGGTAATCCTTTTTATAGAATTCATTATCGAGCTTCAATCTCAATGTATCAGTTTGCAATTCCAGTGCAACTAGCTCTTTTATCTTTATTTCTTGATTTCTCTTCTGTATCTGTTAACATTTAAAAAAAAAAAAACTTGTTTCTGTCTTCAATGATAAGGAACTTGTTTCTGACAAAAACCAGACTAGTTGTCATAATCAAAACTGTGATAACTTACTAAATGGAACAGATATTCACTATACTATTCGAGAATTGAATTCTTGCATTTGGCAACAATCAAGCAATTTGTGCTCGGATTTATTCGACCATTTGCATTAGCATTGTCCATGTGGCCTTAAACTAATGCAACCTAAACATAATTTATGAATGTAGTATTCAAATAGAAGGTCAGCTTAGTAAATGTAACTACCATCATCATGAAGTCTGTTTCCAACAAGAAATATTTAATTTAAATAATATACTTATGACAGATTTTGCCAGACCATCCAAACTTGCCGCTCCACGCAAATACACGTGTTGCATATATGGTAGAGCCGGCTCTGCATATCATATAGATCTAGTCGACAAATTATTTATATATGACATTTAAAAAAATACTATTAGGCAAATTAGTATTAGTTTTTACCTTTAGACAAGTTATTTGAATTTTATACTGTTCGTGACATTATTTTCGTACTTATTAAAGGTCTGTTTTCACGAAAAAACAAAATTTCATTTCTACTTTTATTTCTTAGTTGATATTGATGAAAACTGCTGAAACCCGAATTGTTAATAGGTATGGTATTCATGTAAATTGTAAAATATTTGTAGCGTATCAGTATCTAGCGTTTAATTTATGTTGCATTTTACGGTGATTATACCTACATAAAAATATTTAATACTTAAATAGACGTAAGATGCATTACAAATGACTATTTGAAAAAAAAAACGAAATTTAGAAAAAAAACGAGAGGCAATGTTTTTTTTCTAAAAAAAAAACGTACATTTCTGAAAAAATACGAACGGTTTTTTTTTTCTATTTACAACACTAGTGTCAACATCATAATTAAATGATGTAAAGTTTCTGCTATTGATAATTTGATTAGGCTTTTAGGTTAGATTGGAGGTGGTTAAGTTGCATAAGTTGGTGATCGGGAGAAGGTTAAAAAGGAATGTAGGCGGGGCGGAGGGAAAAGATGTTGAAGAAAAGAAGGCACGCGCTTAGAATTCAAGGCCAAACAAGAGTGGTTTAAAAAAAAAAAATGTTGCTTGGAGCCCCCTTTCTCCTCCACTTTTAAACTCTTTCGTCTCGCACTGTTCTCGATTTCGCATCACATCACTTCATCACCTTCCCCTCTTCTAGCATTTCCTCTCTTTCTCGTTCTCTCTCTGCCGCTGCGAAAATCGCCCACGTTGTTTCTGAAACACGTTTTGTGCGAATGTTGTTTGTCGCAGCACAGGAGTGGGGATTCCATTGACGTCAGTTGGAAGAATAGGTTGGGTACAAGAGGGCGTGGGTTTGTATTTATTGGGTCGTGACTGGTTGGTTGTTGCCAGTCTGATTTTTTTTTTATTTTTTTCTTCTTCTTTTAGCTGTGTGGTATAGTATGTGCATAGTGCACACAATGAATGACTCATGCTCATTCGCCAGATTCACTTGACTTCGGACAGAACCAAACAGTTAAGAATAGCAGTCATTGAATATTAAATTATAGACAGACTCCAAACTGTGCTCTGTAAAAAGATTAGAATTTTAATATAATGTTTTGAATCGGTGGTGAACATAAAATATCGCTTCAGGACATTTGCGTTGTTCTATTAATATCGTAATTCGGTAAATTTATATTTTTTTAATAATATGTTATAGAAAGGAGATAACCAGGGATACCCACAGCCGGGTTTGTATGATGCACATTGCGTCCATGAAAAAAATTTTTGGGGGGGGGGTTAATTTTTCAATGGAAACGGTATAATGATGGAGAATGATCAGTTTTTAGGGAAGGGAGAAGTGTACGTTTGGGAGTCAGAAGGCTAAATTTGAAAGGAAGGATAGTAAATTTGGGACTTGTGCCCCCTCTTCATTGCGTATACCACTGCTTTAAACATAACAATGTCTTATCAGTGCTTCGTAACCTCATCAAGAATGCTTCACGACTGAAAATGTTTACAGAACTGGTGGCAACACATCAGAATAGGGGAATGGTGGATGAAAACCAAGTAAGCCTAAGCTAGAGCGATTTCCAAAAACTGTTAAGAGGAATGTCACAGAAATAACAATAAAACTATGGCAATCTGATTGCGGAAGTGAATCAACCTTTGGACTGTAGTGTGTCTATAATTACAGTCCGACGAGAAATGCATAACGTCAATACCCACATTAAATTACGATTTCGAAACTTCTATTCATTGCTGCCAAGGCAGTCTCGAAAAAAAAGCCGCCAACATAAAAAAAAAAAAAAAATCAGCGTTGTTTACAGCAATAAGAGCAATACATGGCGGCCTCTCAAAAAGTCGTATACTCCTGAATAACTACTTTCTGCCGCTACATATGACGGCAGTTGTGTAATATCATTTCATTGGTTCATATTTCTTACTATGCAAGGACGAATTTTACAGCCAGTCTTTTTATATGTGGACTTTTCAGATGATCATGTGCATTTTAGTGTTACAAATGATATTTCTTAATAATGACTGTCTTCTGAGATGGCAATGTGTCAGTTTGCACTACTGGATCTGTTAAGTCATGGTTTATTATAAACTTCAGGGTTAAATACATCATCATTGGCCCATCTAATCTCCAGATCTCAACATTATTAAGTTCTGGAGCTTAGAATCCGGTATACATATCCTCCCATTATTCTTGACGAAACTGAATGCTTTACTGCATGAAAAATGGTCCGCTCTTACTGTGGAAATGATTCATGAGTTATATACCCGTACATCTCAATTCCGTGAAGATGATAAGCTATACTACAGGTTAAAAATATTGCTGATTACTTTGTGTTCTTTTCGCATATTTAATTAATATTTACTCATTATCAGCGATTTCCAGTATAGACCTTACAGAATGCTCTTTGTTATTTCATTGTAAGTGATTTGAATATTTTCAGTTGCGCTTCTGCTGTTTTAACCTATCCAGTTAAGTAAACACTTTGAATGTATATGTTAAAATAGTACTTGTTTATGGTAGATTTTCCATGGTAACATAAGTATGCTGTTCTGATGTATTCAAAGAGATGAGCTTAATGAAATATATTCTTTTCTGGGTAACATTGTATGATACTAGCAATACCATACAATGACAATGATATGTTGAAATCAAAGTAATGGCAAAATTGATTTTTTATTATTATTATTATTATGTCAATTGGTGGTTAGGCTTCATAACAGCAGTATCATGAAATAATGTTTGAGCGTAGATTTGTTTAGTGTCTGATTCTGCTTTTGAATTCTTTATATCCTTATTATAAAGCAAAAACATACCAACCAGTCTGTGAATAATGCTAATGTGTAAACTTGCGAACATTTAAGAGCTATGGGTTGCATTCATATCTACGCGAAAGTATTTGTATGTTCTTCATCCTTATTATAAAACGCAAGACGCCTCGGTCTCTTGTCACGCTAATTCTCCAAAGTTCGCAGTCAAACTAATAGTTGTCGCCAGCTCAGCTGCCCCATGCTCGCATATTTTTACGTGATGCTTAGAATATAAAATAATGAAGTAAGGAGGAATTTCTTCACCACCATTCATATAGCATTTCTGTATATTATAAAAAGAAATCAAGTGAATGAGTCCTTCTGGACCAATCATTTTGTGTAAGTGTTGAGATTCAAACCTTAATTGCCGGAGAAAGTGTCACACGCCATCAAAGTTACTACGCTATTAAGCAATCTGGTGTTTATCGTTGGCTTCCGTTCCATAGGAGAGAAAGCTAACAAAAGTATACGAACGTTCGGCATCGAAGATCAAGAAGGTAATGTAACCACTGACCATCAAAGAATCCTTAGAATTTGGGAGGAATACATAAAAGATCTGTATGATCAGAAGAAACACCCCAAAGATATTGCGATCGAAGAAGAGGAAGAGGTGGATGATGATGAAAAAGGACCCAGTATATTGAAAAGTGAAGTAGTACAAGCAATCAAAGATATGCGAAGGAGAAAGGCCACTGGAGAAGACAACATACCAGTAAATTTGCTCAGGGAATTAGGAGACAATGCAATGAAAGCATTGACTTCACTTATTAACAAGATCTACCTGAGTGGAGAATGGCCAAAGGATTTTCTTGATGTTACAATGATTGCATTGCCCAAGAAAAACCAAACAAAGAAGTGCAGCGATCACAGAACCGTTAGCTTTATTTCCCGTACTGGAAAGATCATTGCACGCATACTAAATAGGCGGCTGGAAAGTAAGATAGATGAGAGGTTAGAAGAAGATCAATTTGGATTCCGGAAAGGAAAAGGCACCAGAGATGCTATTGGATTGATGAGAATTATATCAGAAAGAAGTATTGATGTAAAGGAGGAGTTGTGTTTGCGCTTCATCGACTGGCGAAAAGCTTTCGACCGAGTCAATTGGACGAAACTTCTGAAAATACTTAAAGAAATCGGAGTCAACTGGAGAGATCGACGACTCATTCAAAACCTGTACACAGGTCAACGAGTGAAGCTGCGCTTGAATGAAGGAGAAACCAATAGTGTGGAGATTGGAAGAGAAATCGAGTCAGACAAGAATGTAGTTTGTCGTCCCAGTTATTCAACATTTACAATGAATGTTTAATGAAGGAAGCATTAATGGGAATTGGAGATTTCAAGATTAGAGGGCAGATCATTAACAAGATCAAGTATGCAGATGATACGGTTATAATAGCTAAAACTGAAGGAGGACTACAGGAGATGATTGACAAAATAGTTGACACTGGAAAACTGTATGGAATAGAAATTAACATCGAAAAGTCGAAAGTCATGAGAATATCCCGTGGAAACACGCCCTTACGGATCAGAGTAGAAGAAAGAGAACTTGAAGAGGTCGATAATTTCAAGTATCTGAGAAGTATTTTGACGAGAGACGCTTGCTGCACCAAAGAGATCAGATGAAGAATTGCCATAGCTAAAGAAGCATTCAACAAGAAAAGATCACTCTTAAGTAGCAGGTGCAATATTTTACTCACGAAGAAGTTGGCCAAGTGCTATATATGGAGCATTGGATTGTATGGTTCAGAGACTTAGACATTACGGAAGTTAGAGAGGAAATACTTGGTGAGCTTCGAAATGTGGTGTTGGAGGAAGATGGAGAAGATAAAATGGACAGAGAGAGCAACAAACGAAGATGTTTTAAAACGGATAGAAGAAAAGAGGACACTTCTAGCCACCATCTTTAGTAGAAAGGCCAATTGGATTGGATATATCTTGCGAAAAAAATGTCTTCTTCACACCGCCATAGAAGGAAAAATGGAAGGGAAGCGAGGAATACGAAGAAGAAGAATACAGCTGATCGATGATTTAGAAGATAGGAGAAAATATTGGGAGTTAAAACAGGAAGCTGAAGATCGACAAAAATGGAAGAAACATTTCCAGGCCAAAATCTAAATTTAAAAAAAAAAAAATCCTCATTAGTCCCAGGACCTGCCGAAAGGTAGAATAGTTAATATAATAATAATAATAATAATAATAATAATAATAATAATAATAATAATAATAATAATAATAATAATAATAATAATAATAATAATAAGACATGACAGAAATATAAGGCAAGCGAACCATTTTCCTGTGTTTCAGGTCCTTCTCAATCCCTGATTTCAGTGTACTTAATTTCCTATGGGTGTACGTGGTAAAGAAGATGATTGCTTCCTTCTTTTAAGCTTTTAAAATTTAATGTTCGGCATAGTGTATGTTTGTGAGTTATCGTGAAACATGATGGGAAGTAGGTAAACATGTTCTTAGGTAGTATAACAATTTACTCTTTGTGGGATGAATATCTTTTAGTTGTATTTAAAATATCTCTCAGCTCGCATCTATTTAACTTATATTAGACCCGCCAGATTTTCCCCTCTGCTCCTGAATTAAGTATTAGCTACTCTGAATGTTTACACTGAAGCTTCTGAATGGAATGGATTTTTACATTTATGGAATTCCATGATAATTTTTTATTTTTAAGCAAGAATCTTAGATATAATTGAAAACAGGAAGAGAAAATAATTGAGAGTTTGGCTAAGAAGGGGTCGTATCAACAAGGTACGATGAGATAAAAATAAATAGATGTGGATGAAAGACATTACAGTTGATGGACGTTATTAAACTAAATATTCCTATGTGCAGACGAAAAGGTTAGCTGAGCAGCGTGGTGCATAAAACTTTTCAGTTTGCGCAAGTAACCTGCCAATAATAGTAGAAAACATATGATAATGAAGATTGAAGTTTATAAACTGACTTTGAGAGTTTGAGTGGAACTTCACTAATTTTAAGTAAAAGAAGCTAATTGTTATGGAATTTTTGAAAAGTTTAAGTTCTGGTGCACAAACCTAGGTATTCTTGTATATAATTGGACACAAGAACAATCAGTAATTGCTCTATTGAGATCAACATTAGGAGCTACAATACTTTTTAAATATGTTCTATGGTCCCTGGTTCGATCCCAGCTCGCGTCGTGTGGACTTTGTGGTGGACAAACACCGTGCTCGTGGGTTTTCTCGTTTCCTCCCACTTTCTTCATTCCACCATTTCACTCATCTCTCATTATCACTGTCTCCTTTAGCCTAACCGGCATAACCGTGGGACGTTAAACTTAGAGATTTCATTTTTCATTAAATATGTTCTAGCAGTATTTCTCAGAAATCTGGTCCACGAGGTTCCTTCTACTCTTAGATCCATCATCAGTCAAACAAATACATATATCGTACATAATTCACACACACACACACACACACACACACACCCCACACACACACACATATGTGTGTGTGTGTGTGTATATGTATATATAATATTCAAATACATACATTATATAGAATTAATATGTATTTTCTTTTATTAATATACAAACCGTTTATTGAACAAACTAAAAAATAATAAATGTGTTTTGAAGGGAGACAGGAGTAGGATGATTCATGTAACATTCTGACTAATAAATATTCCTCACTTTGAAAAAAGTTTGAAATGAGTAACCCTGATAGCTAAAAATGAAAATTGCTTTTACTATTAATGGTAATATTAAGATTGTAGGTGTAAAGATCTGTAGAAATTTCGGGGAAAAAAAAAGCTATACCTAGATGCAGTACATCATGAGTTTAGTTTGCATAATAAACAGCACTTATAAATGCATCTACTAACTTTGTTTCTAGCAAATTGGAGTCTCTGAAACAAAAGAATAAAACGAAGCTTGATGACACTGCGTAACGGGGCCAACACAACGTTCTATGATTATACTCGGAATTGATGGAAAGAGAGAAAACTATCTGCTCGGAGGGTTTCCATGGCAACAAGAGATTAGCGCCAGAGATGTGGGTGGAGTTATGGGACTTTGAGACTATTTCCCCCGTCCACCTAGTTTGGAAGAACACGGTTGAAACTTCTTTTGTACAAAGAAGGAAAAAAATTAGAGAAACGGAGAGGGTAAAAGGGAGAGACTTTTATTTCTTTTGTCATTTTTTTATTTTTTATTTTTCCCGTTTTCTGGCCGAGTTGCTGGAACTGAAAGCAGGAGTGGAGGAAAGAGAAAGAGGAAGAGAGGGTATCTTTAAATGGGGCATGCGTCTCTTTTGACTTTATTCCTGCGAGAGAAAGGAATCGAATGGGGAGGAGAAAGAAAGGAGATGTGAGAAAGAAAATGGAACGCGATTGGGATGAGAGGAAGTGAAAAAGAAAAAAAACTAGGATTGGGATATATAAGGAAAGACGAGGACTGAACTGCAGTCACTGTAAATAGCATCTAGATTTTTTTTTTTTTTTTTTTTTTTTTTTTTTTGTGGTATTGTTGGAAGCTGAAAAGCACATTTCTCTCCCTTGGTTAAAAGGTAAAAAAGGAAAAAAAAAACTATAGAGGAACGTGCTTTGAAAAAAAAATAAAATGAAGAATTCGTTGGCTATGTCCTGTCCTGTTCTGGTCTGGTCAGTTCGATTTAAAAAGTAAGGAAAGGAAAAAAAAGTAAAATCTAATGATCTTGCTTTACATTGTTGTGGCCTTCTCACCTTTCCCGTGTGTGATGTTACTTCTGATATACTTCTTATTTTTTTTTTGTTTTTTTCATTTGTACGCCGAAAATGTGTAATTCCTTCTTGCACGGTGGCACAGTGGTAGAGCACTTACCTCTGATGCGTGGGATCCCTGATTCAATTCCCATTCAAGTAAGTTTGTGGTGAACAACATAGTTTTCTCGGGGTAATCCCGTTTCCTCCTACTTTCTTTATTTCACCACTTCATTCATTTCTCATAATCACCGTCTCCTTCAGCCTAGCCGGCATAACCGTGGGACGTAAAACTTGAAGATTTCATTTTTCTTCTGTCATCTTTCACTTGCCTTAATCATCGTTGTCTTTAGCTTAAAGGGCACAGTCGTGGGACGTTAAACTGAAATTCTTCATTTCATTTAATTTTTTTTTTCTTTATTGTGAAAATATATTTTTACCCAGGTGAGGGATATTTTTGTTGCATCGTCCTGTTTTCTCTCTCTCTGTCTTGTTTTGTGTGTTTAAAAATACAGAGTGGCTCAAAAGTAGGTATGCAGTACTGTACTGATCAGCTAAATGCATTTTATATCATTTCTTATTGTTATCTATCAGGTAGACTTAGTTTCTTTATTATTTGTTCTTAATGTCCTTTTACTTATACCTTAAGCTCGGAACAGCCGAAGTAAACAAACCCATAAACTAGAATGTTATACTAGATCAATGCAGGGGTGTATACCTACTTTTTGGCCACCTGTAGATTGCATAGATTTAAAGAAGGCTGTTACTCGTAACTACTTGACACAAATGATAGGTTGTGTGTTACAAGTAGTATGTGCCTAAAGGAATGTGCGTATGTATTATAACCGTTACCCGGTTATAGAAGTATTTTTGTGGACGCTCTGTATATTTTGGAAAGACTGTAATAATTTTTTCGATTTACACTTTATTCTGCGACGCAAATAAGGTCTTTCTTCGGTGGGAATTGCTTCTTTCCCATGCAATTGGACAAAGAAGTCTTTCATCGTTTTTTCATATATATATATATATATATATATATATATATATATATATATATATATATATATATATATATATATATATATATATATATATATATATATATATATAACATATTTAAAACGTTATTTTGTGGTGAGAACATTTCAGTGAGCAACGAAGCTTCTCAGTGTTTCTCCCTGACTTAATATGCAAAAACTATGTTCTGTGGTCATTTGGAACTGAATTAAATGTATTCTCCTATCATTTATGGAAATACTGCGACCTAGAGCACATCAGGTGCAGAAACTACCGAATGGCACCAGCCACATCGCTTTAGCAGTTCGTTATCTAAATGCTCTCACAGTCAAGTTATCGCAGTGTCTCGTGCGTCGTAGCCAGTGGACTAACATTAACGTCAACTCTTTTTATGTTCTATTTGCGTGTTCGTACAGGTGATTTAACCTAAGTGTTTTTAAGAATGAACTGCCAACATTGATCAGTGGACCAATGCAGCCTCTAAGTTCGAGGAATCTTACTCCGTAACTGTAAGCAGTAACCACGCACGTCGCGTCGGGAGTCAAGTATGATATTGTGCTAAGGGGCAAAAGCTATTAGCCTGTAAAGGACGTTTTCTTACGGCTAGCCCCAATCAGTAAATCCCAGGTTCACATACCTTGTGCGTATAAGTTATAAACGCACCCTCCAACATTATCATTCCACTTTGGAGAATACGTAATTTTGCTGAAGACTCGTGTCGACTTTTGAGGTTTGTTTGGAGCAGCAACTATATTACTTCGTGGGATTATCCCGGCGACTTTTTCCCAGTGCCAATCCAATTTTGAATCGATCCCATTGAGTGGCCAAAATGCAACTTTGTGGTGTTTTATTACACATATGAGACTGCAATCCGGTCAATTTTGAACAAATTCACAGAACACTTCTCTGCGAAATTCAAAATTCAAATTTGAATTTGAATTTTTGAAGTGTTATATTTTATTGTACAGGTTTTTCAGTGTAGTACAACTTATAGAGCAATCTTTAAGCTTTCAAATGGTGCTTGTTCCACGTCTCTAGTGTACATATTAACCATTTTATGACAATTTTTAATAATCACCATAACTGAAAAATTCCCCTTTTTTTGAAATTATGGAACACCCTGTATGGTGACACTTTCAGGGGGAAAGAAGTAATATTTGGGATTTTTTTTCATCTCCCACTCTAATAAAGCTGTGTACCAATTTTTACAAAAATCCAAGATCGTCAGGTCAGATTTTGTCATTTTATTGGTTGATTTCACATGGTATGTCCGGGCGCGGCGATAAGGGGGAGCAAAGGGGGGCAGTTGCTCCCCCACTTTTCTGAAATGGCCTATTAATATATGTAGTTTCAACCAGAGAAATTTGTATATTAACATTGATATACAAATATTCAGATCATGTCTTGCCCCCCCCCCCCCACCACACACACTTTTAACGTCCAATCGCCGCCACTGTATGTCCCCAATGTAAAATCGTTGTACTGCCGCTGTCAGTGCCTGTGCGTTATTGAAAAGAATGGGCTTTAAAGTTTGTTTGGTGCAATTAAGGGAAAATAAGACTAAATTAAAGTACCAAAAGTATTTGTTTTGTAGTGGAAGAGTAATTATCTTGTAAGCGGAAAGAATGCTGCTCTTTGTTAATCCTTCCGGATGACTTAAGTAAATTGTATTGCAATTGTTAACAATAACACGTTGATTGACAGCACGATTGAACTTCTGATTTTGATGTACAGATTAACAGGTTTTTTTTTTTTTTTTTTTTTTTTTGTACTTATATATTCTTACATCGCCCAATACCTCTTTCCGTGTGTACTGTTTTTTGTGATAAACCGTTAGCATTCAGTATAGTTTTCCCAGTCTTTTCTGCTTCGATGGAGTATCATACTTATTGTATTCTTTTCTTTCCTTCACTTTTCTGTAGTTTCAGTTCTTTTGTATTCGAGCAGCGTACACAACGGGCATCTTCCCTTCTAGGCAAGAAAGCCGTAACAGTTCTTTGTCAAAGTGGAGTAGTTTGTGTGCATGCTGAATTTATATAGTTCCTGAGGCAGAATTCCTTTCAGTCTTTTCTTCATTGTTTTCGTTATTCTTCTGTTGTTGTTTTCGTCTGTACAATAGCTAACAGCAACAACAAAGTCATTATCAAATAAGGCAATTACAGTCTTTTGGGTTTTCGTTAGTTGTTACATAACCAGAAGTAATAGATTATCTTGACCTTAAATAATATAAAAACGCAGTTTTATGTGGCTTTATTTATTTATTTATTTATTTGTCAGAAAATAGGTACATCATCAAATGGAAACCAAGAAGGTACCTAACAATGAGCCACTGAACTTGGAGGAAAAAGTTGAGTTGAGTTGATTTTTAGTTTAGCGTCCCTTTCAGCAGCGAGGCTATATGATTCGTGGACCTACTGATTAACGTGGAATCCGAACCACATGAGCTCCCGCCAGGAATCGAACCCGGGTCTCCCATGCCAAAGGGAGGAAAAAAGTGTTCTGGAATTTGAGTGTTGAGGGTTTACTGAGGACATGATTGCCGAGGCTATTGGTTGATGGTTTGGAATTTATCATTTCAAATGAGACAGTAATGATTTGGAAATAAGATGAATATTTGGAATTTTTCTTTCGGGCATACTCCAACTTATTATTGAAATCGATGCATATAAAGTGTTGGTGTGTGCTAGTGCAGATATCTTAACTGCACAATGGATGAATATGATAGATAAGGGTCGATAGACAACTATAACTGTGATATTTTTAGTTGAATATTGAACGGCATATTTGAAATCGAACTAGTTATTCGAGTGGTACTGCAGAGAGAATAGTTTTTAACACAACCCAGAGGGTCGACCACGATATTTAACCGCTATCATTTTGTGACTCTTCCAAAATATTTTTATAAGCTTCATCATAATTTATTTTTAAATTACTTGATAGTGCGATTGGCTGCTCACTGGTATATTATTTATTTACTATGTTATTGAAACGTTATCTAACCCCGGCCAGTGAAAGGTACATGTCAGAGTTATCATTTTATTTATCTGTTTTTTCTTTTTCTTTTTAAGTTTATAAATAAATGTTGATACTATTAAGTAAATTACAAACAGTAGACAAGCAAATATATATATATATATATATATATATATATATATTAAACGGAGGTAGATGTAGATTTAACTACTATGTAAATCTGTGTAAAAGTAGGTATAGGAAATGCAACAAAATTGTAGGGTGAGTTTTATAGATATTCATTAAAAATCAGATGCAGTAAATTTTGTTTTGTAGGATTCGTGTTTTGTAAATTATTTTTATACTGATATATAGTATTGTTGATTTATTTATTTATTTAAAAATATTATATAAGCATAGTTTACATGCAGTGTTGTTTTCTTCTTCGGAATATTTGTGTGAAGTTTTGTTTGTCATGTTGGTTCACTAGTTACTATGTATGTGTGGACCGTTATCAATTCTTTTAATGGAACTTCCTTTAGTTAGCGGGCTTTAGAAGATAGCGCCACTAAGCGATATGTAGGTATCGAGATACTTTGGGGGATTAGTACATGGGGAAGATGTATAATAATCTTTTTAGAGATCGAGGACTACCATTATCAATATATTTCTCCATAATTATCATACTGTATAGATTAAGAAACTAGACGACAATAATTGATAATAGGCTAGAAAAATCAGAGCATGTTAAATAGTAGAAAATAATATAATACTAATAACAATGAAGTTAAACGTCAGAATCATCAGGAACAATGTAATTAGAGTGTCAAAAAGCAATAACTTCTAATTATGGTAGCATTAAATAAACTAGTACCAAGCAACTTCCATCGAAGTTGTCTGGAACAGAGAAATACGAAATTCGCCGAATTCATATTTGTGCAAGGTACTCAATTCGCGTGTTTGATTTCCGTGTAAACATACAGTTCTAACTACTTGTAGCAATCCTATCACTCGTGTTGATAAGAGTGGTGGTCGAATATTCAAGTTCTGAAACATGTTCATGTGTTTCCCAGTTCAAAGAGTTTTCGTCTGCAGTTTCTAATGTTTAAATGTCTCATATTTGATGTTACCATGACAATGTCTCTCTGACAGTGCTACATTGTCATAGCAACGGGTCTGATTATGAAGCATTTGAGCGGCCGGCGCTTAAATTCAGTGTTCTTCCCCTCTCCCCCATCTTCTTGCCTGCAACAGCGTCTTTATAGCTTCAGAAACAGGGCCTCATTGCCATGGCGACGACGTCAAGCCAAATTTGTAGGACTGGTAGCTGTTAAGCTGAGTCGAAACAATTGAAAACCTCTTTCTTTACGTTCTTCCCGCTCAATGGTATTTCGTAATGTACTTTCGAGAAGTGGGACAGCCATTGCGATCTAAGTTTCGTCGTAATTTTATGTTCCTTGTGTATTCTGTTAGAGGTAAAAAGAAAAAGTATTGAATCACATTTTGTGGGAGGAGGGAGTGTTCAGTATTTGCGTCGCCGAAAAAATGCATTAAAAATTCGATTCTGTGATCAAACCATACAGTTGGTTTATTCCACATGCCAAATTCTTACTTTCTTGTGACGCATTTCTGTATTGGGTACATTGAATTGGTTTAGAATTATGAGAGAAAAATCGTAGAGCTGTTAATGAAACATAAGTATAGGTATATATTATTTTATCTTAAAGAGACAGTATACAGTCATTTATCGTGTTTCTAGGGACATTTAATTAACAACAATTACGCCCTTTCACTCCACCTATGAAATTGGACCTCATAAAAGTGGATATACCTATATAACACTGTATATCGTGATATTGAATCGACGAGTACCCGAAAGCGAGCTCCTTTTACACTACCATCCATCCATCTAACCGTAGTTGTAATGCGTAAGTTCGTTGCTCGTGCTAGTGCAGGACAATCAATGGTTTGAATGACTTTTGTATGGGATCCCGTAGTGTTGCACAGATCCATATTATTGGAGACTTGGACACTTACTGTTCCATTCCATAACTCTTTCCATTCCATTTTCTTTGATTGTAAATCTGTGATATGATTAAATAATAATAATAATAATAATAATAATAATAATAATAATAATAATAATAATAATAATAATAATAATAATAATATCCATACTTATCCTATAGCCTATGTAACACCAAGGTTCAATGGCTCATTCACAGTACCTCTCCATTGACTTCTGAGCTTAGCCAGCTGGATCCAGTTTCTACTTTGTATAGACGATATGCACTGTTTTAGGGACGTAGGTAGAACTTACATATGAATATATACACAGTACTACGTAACGTACAATGTTATACAATTAAATAAACAACATGATTTGTGTTTGTAAACACACTGTTATTTTTTCGCCTTGTCTAAAGTGGACCAAAAAAAATCAAGTAAAATACCTAGGTGAATAGAGGTTTGGGTTAATAATGTTGAAGTAATTATTGGTCTTTATTTTTGGTATTTAAAATAATATTAACACAGTATTCTTATTTCTGCTAGATCATTGTTAATATTGCCCTTCCGCTTGGGTGTCCAATTACAGTTTGGAAACGTTTCTACTTTCTTCCACGCTGGTTACATGACCTGTTCATTTGAACTCTGTGCTGGCTATCTGACCTGCCCACCTAAGCCTCCTAGGATTAATGAATCTAACCATGTTAGGTAAACATTATAAATTATACAGTTCCTCCTTACGATTTTCGTCATTCGTCATATCCATCCCTCTTGCGTTCGAATATTCACCTCAGAATTTTATTTACAAATAGGCTCCTTTCAGTCTGCGTTCTTCCCTCAAAGTAAGCGATAGTGTTTCACAAGCATACACCACAACAAGGATATTTATCGTTTTTTTTTTTTTTTTTTTTTTTTTTTTTTTTTTTTTTAAGATTCAAATTCTTCGACAGAATTCACGAATATATATACCTTCTGCATCTGAATGGGCCTCCCAAATTTACAGAGAAATTGGCGCCCTTGGTTGTGGCTGATTAAAGCACAAATTTCCTGCTTTTAGTCTGTATTTCATTTCTTCATGGATCTGTTGATACTAGATATTTGAAAATGTCCACTTTGTCAAAAGTATTACTTGATATTTTAACTTACCCATAATTTACAGTATTGCGTGTTTGGTTCTCTCAGAATTCACATCTAAACCCAAGTCTCTGTTGGCGTTTAATAAAATCTCTGCATTTCTTTCTGTTGTCCTTTATCTATCAGATTGATATCACCAGCGTAAGCCGTAACCTGGTGAGTGCCACTCTGCTCTAGGCTATATTTCTACTTTTCCTTAAGCGTATTCTAGAATAAAATTGAAAATAATGGCGGCAACGCATCTTCTTGTTTCAGACCGTTCAAGATGTGGAAGGTCATGGGCAAGTATTTTCCCCACTTGGACTTTACTTTGGAACTCATTTAATCACCTTAATAAAAATAACTACCTTTTTTCAGTAAGAAGTTTTACGATGTTTTCTCTTAACTGAATCGTAAGCCTTTCTGAAATCAATAAATAATTATTACCGGGGTATTCTCATTTCTTTTCGAGTATTTGGCAAATAGTAAATATCTTGTCGATAGTTAATCGATTTCGCCTACATCCACATTAATGACCTCCAATAATTTCAACTAGGTATGGAGTCAACCTTCCTTAACAATATTTGAGAGGATTTTATAGGATGTTGACAGAATTGAGATCCCTACGAAACACACGTCAAGATACGACGGTTACCACCGATCTGAAATATTTCTTAGTGCGTACAAAGCATCAACGAAGATATGTCTGCACCAAATCTGGGCGCCTTTGTTTAATTTATAACATTATAATATTACATTGATCCTCGAGAACTCCTGTTGGGTATGGCCATTTCAGCACTCCTCTTTTTGGCCTATAGCAGCTATTCATTCGAGATTAATATAATAGGGCCCAAGGTAATGTAATTCTCAATTGTAATATAAATTAATTATGTTCTGTGTGTATATATATTTCAGTGTGTCATATTTATTTCACCTTCAGGAATGTAATCTGCAACGTGCGTGTTAAGTTGAAATGTTTATTTTTATCACAACATAATACTGCAAGCATAAAGAAAGAAAGGAAAAAAAGCAAGAAAATTGGAATATAGCAGGCTGCTGCTTTTCTTCTACATTGAAAAGCTGGGTTTCTGCAACTGTTGACTTGTCAGTTCTTTTCTTTTTAACAATTATCTCATGGAATTGTTAAAAAGAATCCTGACAAGTACTTCCCCCTGCTGACTTACTGACGTCAATGCCTATTATAGATGTTTGTTTAACTTACGCAATTAGAACGCTCTGGAAGATCTCCAACCATCTGATTATTCTTTCTTTTCCCATTCAAATACACACGTGTTCACAAACTAGTGATTTAGCACCAGCTAAGGAGTTGGAGGTTTGTTTGATATTTAAATGACTTCCAACTCTTTCTATTAAAAATAAATAAATAGAAAATAAAAAGAGAATTTTCCTGCGTTATATAGCTGACACTTGCCTTGAATGTAAGTGATTTCCGAATTAATTTTCAAGTAGAAAAATTGAACTAAAATATGGTTGCTAAACTGTGTACTTAAATTTATTCGTCTGTCAACATTCTGTTTTCCTTATTTGAATAATCCTGCGTCTATGTTCAAGAGTGCGGATGTTCACTATTTGAAAGATATGTACGTTAATTTTATAATTGTCATTATGTGAAATCACATTCTAATGATGGACTATTTGCGGTAGTCACATATGTTTTACTTCGGTCCATACTTTGCGGTTATTGAAGAAAATTAGTATTCAGAGAACATCAAAGGCAAGAGGTCTGATTTTATTCCCAGTGGTCCTTCTTCTTATATATATACCCAGACAGCATGTTTGCTTACCGCAAGCTTGCCTGTCGCTTTTATTTGATTTTATTTCGCTTTGGCTTATACACAAAAGCTTATTTCTGCTTAGCGCAAGCTGTAGTGCGGGCAACCCATGCTTCACTTGCGAGACGCTTTTCTTTAGATTGAAGTAAAAAGCCAGCGCGCGTTCGATTTTCAGTTGTTCTCAAAAACCACGTGACGCTGACCTCTTAACTTTCGGCGACAAGGTAGTGTTCGCGTTGTTAGCGTCTTGTTAGCATTCAGCTTGAATAAAGGACAAACTTAATTATTTTTTTAATTGTGCCGTCTAGTACTCTAGTACTCTAGTCTCACGTACCTATAATATCGCTCTTTATTTTCTCATAGTTCGGTAACCATGAGGCATAACGAATTATAGTATTTATATATAAAGCATAAATGTGAACATAGATGGCAGCAGATATGACCCTACTTATTTTGCGAAAGAGTACAGAACTGTTGCAGATATTTTAATATAAACTTCAAGTTTAACTTACAGTATAAACTTTATCTGAACGCTGTGTTTAAAGTATAAACATTTTTCTGCGTTTTTATATAAAAAGGTAGAAATTTCAAATACTCGCGGCTAATATAACAACGTATTAGATATTTGTAAGAAGCAACGGCGCGTTGCTTGTCACAACTAAAGTGTAATAATTATGCTTATTTTGATGTTTTGCAGAAGCGGATCCGAGATTTGGGTGTTTTCACGGTTGTGTATTTGCTTCAATAACAGTGATGCCAGTTGGCGGGAAATTTCCCGTAAAAGGGGAAATTCTGAGCACTGACGGGAATGCGGGAATTTTTCTTTAAAATAGGCTAAAAACGGGAAATTCTGGCATTCTCAACTTTTCTAGGCATAAGACCTGCAATATTGAGCTCTTTCTTGGTAAAAGTGAACACTACAAACACTTAAAAGGCTTGAAACATGAAGCTAATGTAAAGCAATTGCAAAATACCCTGCCTATCGCTACATTTTTAAACTTCTTAAATTTTTATTTATTTATTTATTTTTGTGGCAAGGAAGAACCTCTGTACAAGCAACACCAGAATCGTCTTAAGGCCAATACAATTGAATTAAGTGTTGCTTTGCTGAACATACTTTTCCCTCCCAAATCACAAAAAACAACATAGTGTTCATTTAAAATAGTGTACATGGTATTTTGGTATTTTTTAAAAAATTTTTGCCCTGCTATACATATTGTAAATTATATCTACGTAGATTGACGGGAAATTTTGCATCTAATCGGGAAACTTCATGGCTTCAGACGGGAATTTCGCTGTTACAAAACTGGCATCACTGTTCAATAATTGGGAAGGGGAGGGAAAAACATATTGTAGCATAGGTTTAGTCAGACAGTTAGATTACACTGTTTTATCTAAATTCGCTTACTGAAAGATTCCATATAACTTGTTTGGCGTGTTTTCGCTTGCAATAAGCTTAATAAAGCTTGCCATTGATGAGAATACGCTTATACTTGGATTGCGTTTGAGATAATTTGACTTGTGTTTAACTTGTGAAGACAAGCTTGTGCAAGCCTTGCCCAGATGTAACTAACTAGCTTGCCACAAGCTTGCAGCAAGCTAATTGGCTTGCATAATATAGCTTGCGGCAAGCTAATTGACCTTGCCACAGCAAGCTTGTGGCAACTTGCAGCAAGCTTAAATTGCTGTCTGGGTATATATCTATATATATCTATATCTATCTATCTATCTATCTATCTATCTATCTATCTATCTATCTATATATATATATATATATATATATATATATATATATATATATATATATATATATATATAATACTGTATGTAAAAGCTAAATGCTTGTATATGTGTATGTCGTTCATACAGATCTGCACATAATGACTTGGCTCGGGGCTTTTTTTTTTTTTTTTTTGTCATGTCACTGTCATTAAAATGTACTGTGTGCTATGAGTAGGAGAGAGGGTTCAAAATTTATGTTGAAAATACAACACCTCTCGAACCCCTGAAGTTAGGCAAAGAAATTTGGTATAAATAACATTTGGGTGAAGGAAACGGGCTTCAAATATACCTTTCTAATATTTTCCAGTAAAGAACCAGTATTTTCTAATATTTTGTTCATGCCAAGAATTGGTACCTTAGCTAATATTAGATAAAGCCGAGCAGGCCGGTAGCCAGCCCAAAAATGTAGGGGGGGAGGCGGCCGAAGTTAGGGGGGGCCGATCCAACCATATTATAGTTCATCACCATATTATAGTTCATTTGCAATTCTACCGTGAAAATTTTAATAAGGGGCGGCAAAAATTTAGGGGGGGGTAGCCCCCTAGACCCCTTCTGGATACGGGCCTGAAGCCGAGCCAAGAGGGAATTTTTCGAATATTCATAGCACAGGCTTAGCTCCCAATAAAAATTATAATAATACACACTAGAAATGTATGGGTACAATTTATGACGCTGTAATTGTTGGGTTCTGTGTTTTAAGAAATGGCTTAATTATTCACATTAAAAAAAAAAAAAAACAATTTCATATTAAACGGTCTAATTTCCACAAATGCCATATTGTTGACCGTTATTTAGAAATATTCAGAATAAAGTAAGGAGCATGAAGATCATGGGATTTCTGCAAATTTGTTTGTGCATTGGAATCAGAGTAGGTTTCTTTGTTTGAATATCAATATTATCAATATTTGTTTATTATTATTATTATTATTATTATTATTATTATATTAGTAGTAGTAGTACGGGTAAATGTGAGGGAGAACGCGGGGGACGTCGTCTCCCCACTTCCAAAATATATTGTGGCGTCCCTCTGCTTCCTAAAAACTTACAATGGGCAAAGATATGCATGTGACGTCATGCGTCCCCTTACCTTCTCATATCCACTTTCACTCATTATTATTATTATTATTACAAATATTATGCGTAACTTTTAGAAATATCTGTGAGGAATAAGTTTGTCACTACAAACACTGTTAGAAAAAGACAAACTACAATAAATGAAATCTTCAGCGGAATAAAAACTGAGAGTTATTATTGGCAACGATCAACATACCTTTTTACTGCCAGAAAATTATTTTTGCTCGATTTTCTCGAAAATTACTCATCAGAATTTATTCTCGAGCATGCCATTGTATTCAGCTTGATATGATCTGTCGATTGATATAGTATGTACTATCTTCAGGGAACATTATAGTTAAACAGAAATTAAAGTAATAGAGTTAATTGTGATTTTTAGTTATATCTTATTAACCATGATGTGCATTGTCGTCTTGCTAGTGGCACATTGAAGTGCTTGATGATAGTATACTTTACTATCAATTTCACCCTAATGGCATGGTTGTTAAGTATACGCCAGTATCAGTTTCACCCTAATGACATACATGTTGAGTACAGTTCAGTATTAGTTCCACCCTAATGGCATAGGTGTTGAGTATACATCAATATCAGTTTCACCCTAATGGCATAGTTGTTGAGTGTACCTCAGTATCAATTCCACCCTGTTGTTGAGTATACATCAGTATCAGTTTCACTCTGATGGCATAGTTGTTGAGTACCTAAGTATCAATTCCACCCTAATGGCATAGTTGTTGAGAATACATCAGTATCATTTTCACTCTAATGGTATAGTTATTGAGTATACGTCAGCATCTGTTTCACCCTAATGACATAGTTGTTGAGTATGCATCAGTATCAGTTCCACCCTAATGGCATAGTTGTTGTGCAGGATGATTTTTTTTTAGGATTAAAATAAGAACTTTTTTTTTCTTAATTTTCTCAAACAGTACACGTGAGGTTTTATATTAACCCGCAACATTTTGTTCAATTCGATGAGGACTGTCGATTGGTTTGTGTCTCACTTTTGTACATTTTTAAAAGTTAAACACTAATAATATTGTATTATTATTATTATTATTATTATTATTATTATTATTATTATTATTATTATTATTATTATTATTATTATTATTATTATTATTATAGAGCGTAGTGATAATGTGCTTTCGTGTTCCAAGTTCCTGTAAGCCAAAAATTTCAGAATTTTAGCACATAAAACTCTGATAAATTTATCTAAAATTATAGATTAAAATAAGATTACTTTAATTAATTGTGATAATTAGCTCTCACATAAATTACATTACATATTTTTCTTCATTAGCTGTAATATCTAATAGTAAATATATTATAATTTCAGGAGTGGGACCCAAAACTGCCAGGGGTACGGGATTACCCCGAACTACGCTTCGCCGTGCGTAAATGGGTGGAGTATCAAGATGGTCAGCGAATTCTGTTAACCACGCCGAGTGTCTTGGTTGGCTACCGGGTTGAAGTGTATAGGGCCGAAGGCACAACCCAATGGTATACTGCTGTGATCGTCGGATACAACGAAGCTACTAGGGTAAGTACTAATATCAGTTACATTATTGTCGGATAAGAAGAAGGTTTTATTTTGTTTGTTGAAAAATATCAGTTACATTATTGTCGGATAAGAAGAAGGTTTTATTTTGTTTGTTGAAAATGTAGTTTGGTGTGGTTGCTGTGAATGGAAGTTCTGATTGAAGTTAGTAAGAGATACAGTCATAGAGAGTGAAAATTTTTGGATATGTAAAATATATAAAATCAAAGCGTCAGTTAATCGATCACTTTGGAACGGGTCTATATAAAAGATCTGAAAAGTGTTTATCAGTGGCAGAATTTTTTAAGAATTTTTAACGTACGAGTAACATAAACGAGATTTGACAATACTGTGAAATGCAAATATGACAATTTCGTTTTGAGAAATACTACGCACCTGCAAATTCGTGTTCTTTCTAAACCTTAGTAAGTCTTCTTTTGTTCGGGGGGTTAGGAGGATTTGACCTATCCTGAATCCATCTCCTAAAAGCTCTTTAGGAACGGCTATCTGTCTTCCTTCAAAGACGGAAAAGAAAAAAAGACGTCCTAAAAGCCATCCAAGCCTATGATTGGGTATTAAATAACTTATTTGACACATTAAATGCAAATGAAGCGTATAAACTACATCCGTCCTCTGTGTTCAGACGCATTTATATACCATGGCCGTCTCGAAAGGGTTAAAATCAGTACGGAACACTTTTTTTTTTTCCTATATCATGATCCTTGGACATAGGGTATTGATGTCTTGTTCCTCAGGTTTATCTCCAAGGAAATCAATCAAACACATATACCTACCAATGTTTGATTACTTACCAGAGAAAGTGTCCTATTGTATTGATTGTTAACAAAATACGGAATATATTTTTGTTTCTGATAGATTCTGTTAATTGGTTCTGATCAGCTATACCCACCTAGCGTTTTGAGATTCCTGACATTTCCAGGAAATTCCACTCAAAAAAAAAAAAAAAAAAAAAAACTATGGCTTCTTTGATAATCTTCCTAAGTGATGGATTGAAATGAATGGTTCAATTACTTTGTCACTTTATTCCTCTTGAGTGTTCATTATTATTTAAAGGACCTAAGACTAAATAGAGAACATGTTTAATCTCTATTTTGCTCATGCAAAGTTGGTTACGAAGAAATTAAAAGATGTTGGCGAAAGTGAACAATTCTTCACAACAACTTCAGTAGAAATGTAAAGCACAGACACGTAGCCAAAGGGTGTGTCCGGACACCCCCTTCGGATCCAGAAATGAAAAATATTAAGGAAGGATGAAACAAAAAGAAACGACAAAATGATAAATCAGAGTCGAAAATATAGACCTAAAGCTACAGCAAGCGTTTGGTTACTCATTCTTATGAGAAGTTTTGTGTGGAGGAAACGGAGAGGGGGGGGGGGGGAGATCATGTTGAAAATGGATATTATTGTAACGGAGCATTCCGAATTCCATCTATCTGCATGTTAATCCTATGAACTACAAATGACGATCGATAAACCAGTTCAATAAGATAGACTCTCCAGTAGAACTTAAGAAATGCCCAGAATCTCCAATAATATGAGCCATTTTGAATTTCGCGGCAACATTAATCCATTTTATAGGATGCCTTTACTCTCGAAAGATCTCGTTGCTATCCTTGACGGCATTAAACGAAGATAAGACAAAGGAGGAAAAAGAAGACAAGTAGAACCGCGTTCGGATGACCTCGGAAGACTACATCTTTTCCAATACTTTTTAATATTCTTTTACTCAAGATTTGGTAATAGTTTTTTATTAAAATACTTACTAACATATACTCATTTTATTGTCCTAACAAACCAATATGGGTATGTTGCCAGTAAAATAGTTTAGATTGATTGATCCCCTGGTGTGTAACCACAGTATTTCATGTCACGCCCCTCCCCCATTACGAAATCCTGGGTAAAAGAACGAACATATGTTGCCAGTAAAATAGTTTAGAATGATCGAGCCCCTGGTGTGATAACCGCAGTATTTCGTCACGGACCCTATTGCAAAATCCTGGCAACGTGCCTGGTAAAGCAACATGTAAATAAAGATATGCACATGAAGTGCATAGGAAGTAATATAGCAGAGTAAAACTTTATTAAGCAGGTCTTCGTATAATTTGAACATTTACTTCATTTGGCCGCAAGCCTCGGATGAAGTCGTTCGAGCATAT
This sequence comes from Thermobia domestica, assembly GCF_964235325.1. Classification (NCBI taxonomy): domain Eukaryota; kingdom Metazoa; phylum Arthropoda; class Insecta; order Zygentoma; family Lepismatidae; genus Thermobia; species Thermobia domestica. The sequence goes on along the minus strand of NC_137454.1, from coordinate 141,556,256 downwards.
GAATAAAGTGGTCACTTGTTTCCGTGGGACAGGGTGGCCCAAAAGTTGGTATACAGCCCCGTCCCGTATTTTATATCATTCTTATTGTTATCAAACAGGTAGACCTAGTTTCTTTATTATTTGTTCTTAACGTCTTTAGTCGAAGCAAATAAATCCATGAACAAGAATGCTTAACTTTATCAATGCAAGGGTGTATACCTACTTTGGGCCACCCTGTATATATATATATAGTGAAGAACTATACGCACTTACACCATTACGAATCAAAATTTTACCTGTTCATGAGATGCAGAATACTATTTGCATCGTTAATTGTACTTCAAATTTAATTTAAAAAAAAAAAAAAGAAACTGAATTTCTTTAGTGAAACGTTTCAATTACAGCTTTGCGAATTTGCGTCGTATACCAATATTTTATGCTCCAAAAAGTAGTGAAAATGATGGTGTCTCTATATGATTGATCAGCTTCTTGTATTGGGGTAGACAAATAGAAATGCATGTTGTTACAAATGTCTTTGTGGAAGTCCGAGTCGGACAGAGGCAGCCACCGAAAGTTCGATTGCAAATAAATTTCAGTCATGGCTGAATTTCTGCGAAGACTTGTATAATTTAATTCTTCGTGGAATTGTAAATTTCTTGAGAAATAAATAATTTTTGATTCTTTTTATCGTTGTTTTGTAGTCTTGATATAATTACATGTTGATTGCATTCTCTGCGTTGAAGGCAACAAGCTTGTCATGTTCAGACTTTGTTTTGTTCCATTTGACATAAAATCTCATTAGCATTGCCGTGTTTCTGTGACGGCAAGATTATAGTGCAGAGTTTGTTTGTTTTAAACTTATTTGCAGTACAATATTTGTAACAGTTTCCTTGGGTTCTGTTACGTCTGTATAATTTACCTTTAGTACTGTACCTTATATGCAGTTTCTCATCAATGTTGACGCTTGTGCTTTCTTAAACGAACGGGCGTTTAAAATATTACGAAGGAGTAAGAAGCAACTACAAAGGTGCCAGTGTGGTTAATACAGAAGATCATAGATGCTGTTACAGTAAAATTAGTTTTGACAAATGAGTTATCCTTATGCTGAGAAGACATTGTTGAATGTAGATATAAATACAATTAAACTTAATTATAAAAGCAGTATAGGTTTCTGCGACACCTTGTCTATTACGTTAAATATTCAATGGAACCAACTGATTCCTTATAAGACAAGAATTTTATATCGTGCTTAGTACGACATTCATAAGTTCATCAAAGTTATATATAACGTATTTTAAACTTGTATCTTTAATATAGGCTTGATAGAGGTTAGCAATCATTCCCAGTCGTCGATACGTCCTACTGATATTACACATCTCGGTTACAACGACTTTCATTTATAACGACGCTATTTTTAGGTCACGTTTGAGACATTATAATATAATTTAACTGTAAGTTTAACTGTAACTGTAAGTGTATTTCAGTTAGAACTATGAAGGTATTTTACAGTGAAAACAATTTCAATAATGAAATTGTACTGAAAGAAAACTGGGCAGCTCATATTTAAAGACACTGCTCCATTAATTTGGTAGAAATGAGGAAAACACCTTAGAAAAAATCTATCAAAATAAATGCAAAATATTATTGGGTAGCAGAAGGTATACATAATATTCCACCTATGCATCTTGCTAAAATACAAAACCATAAAATAGGAGGTATCAAGTATACAAACATGACCATTTACATCGTTTCCCATGTATTCACAAGTAAGTATATGTTACCAATTCTTCATTTAATGAATATTCCGTAATAGTACGAGCAGGTAGGTTAAATAACATCTAACGAAAAAACGATAACATTAGTCATATTCTTCCAGTACATAGGAAGGTTATTATACAACCTAACACAGTTCATATAGGCCTACACAGTTTCACTTATATTAGCACATTTTTGTTAAAAGTAAAAACATGCCTTTTTCACAGTAAAAAGAATAGATTTATAAATGTATAAGCTGGGAAGTGTTGATGTTTTTGCTTCTATGAAAACTTTTTTACATTACGACTTCGTGGGTATTCCAAAAATAATTTTAATAGATTTCTTTTGCAAACGGAAAGTGCTTAAACTATTATCAGCATTCCTTTGTGTACTACTCCGAAGCTAATTAATGAATTAAACTTGGCGTAGTAAAAGCTAAGAAGTTCTCTCTACACCGTATCTTGAGGTTTATACAGGGTGTTTCAAAACAACACCGACAACGTTTGGGAAGTGATTCCTGATATCAAGATAAGACGAAAAGTATAGACCAACCTGTGTGCACAAATGCTTCCTTTCAAAGTTATAGCCTGCAGAAAACATGAAAAAATGAACTTTAAAGGTCAATAGCTCCAAAACTATGGGACTTACCATAGTCCAGTAAAGACTTCACTTAGGAACTAATATGTGGGCTATCCAAAAATACATGCCTTAGAATCCTAAGGTACTCACGCAACAATTTTTAAAGAGGCAGTTTGGCTACGGGCATATAACTTGAAGTACTCACCAACTACCACTATAAAGTTGTTGCGGAAGTACCACAACATGGGTATTTGGATACGGCACATACTAGTTCCTAAATAAAGTCTTGAACTGACTGCAGTAGGTCCCATATTATTGGAGCTATGGACCTTTGAAGTTCATTTCTTCATGTTTTCGGCAGCCTATTACTCCGAAAGGAAGTATTTGTGTACCCAGGCTGGTCTATACTTTTCGTCTTATCACTTCCCAAACATTGTCGGTGTTGTTTTGAAACACCATGTATAAGGCAAAACACATGTTACTTAGCTTCTTTTTAAAGTGGAGATGTGAGGAGACCATTATAAATCGTCACTTATGGTTATGTTCAGCTTTGTTCTACAAGGATGTTGGAGGGAATGAAGAAGATATTTTTATTCTAGGTGACATACGCGGTTTTCCTGGAAAACGAAAATGTAAGAGAATCGATTTATCATGAATTATAATTAATCTGTGCGCTATTAACTACTTTACCAATTTGTCCTAGCAAATTTCCTCTCAGCAGCTTCTATTGATTTTCCTGATATAATCATACTAATGTCATCAGCGTATAGAATACATTTTGCTGGATACATATATTCTAACAAATCATTTATACATAGCAGAGAAAGAATAGGACCCAAAATAAAACATTGGGGAACACCTTTGATTGAAGTTGATAAAGAAGAACTTACTGTTTGAATTCTTTCTGCAATCATTTTTTATATCTGTACCGCTTGTTGTCTACTGCATAAATAAAAAAGAAGCCAGTTGTAAGCTACACATCTAATACCATAAGCATACAACTTGCTCAAAACAACAGCATGATCAATAGTATCAGAAGCTTTAGATAGGTCGATGAATAGGCCAACCGTACGTACTGTATTTTTAATTAAAAAAACCGTATTGGACAAAAAACCAAACAAGACTATTGCAATACTTTTCGTATTTTGAAAGCTATTGATGATAATAACAAATTACAAGACTTCAAAAAATTGCAGTCATGGCTTCATCACATATTCAAAAATTTTTGAAAACTTATTGAGAATGAAGATCAAATACTTATATCATGCATACTTCCCTTTTTATAATGGAATTACTTTTGCCATTTTTAATATTGATGGAAAACATCCTGTTTCAAGAGAGAGGTTTAGTAAATAACGGAGGTGATCTACAATGAAAGGAAAACAAAATTTAATAACAGTCACCGGAACTTCATGAAAACCTGAAGATCTTGAATTAGACAACATGCTCAATATGTTCCATAAATCCTTTATTCATCGTTTGAATTAAAAAGAAAGTATGTGAGCGTATTGAGTTTCATCGATTCATCATGACTCGCTTGTATGATGTTGGGTAATTGTACGCTATTTAGAAAATAATTGTTGAAGACATCTGCAAACCGTTTAGAGTTTTTAATACAAGTCCTGTAATTTTGTCCCAACTTTCACATCAGTATCCTCCGTTTTGTTGGTGGTTTCACCATTTAAGATTTTCCATATAGTTTTAGTTTTATTAGTAAATTTAAGTATGATGGAACTATTAGATAATAATTTAACTGTCTTAGTACTTAAAATTATACTCGCGAAACTTTTTAGGAATTGCTGTATTTACTTTTAGTAATCTATTATATCTAAAGATGTTACTTTTAGAAATTTTAATACCTTTAATTAACCACGGTTTAGTGGACGACATCCAGATCTTAGGAGTAGTTTTTGGAAAAGCGAAATAGTGTAGAAAAGTTTCAAAGAAGTATTTAAACTTACATTTATTGTTAACGACCCGGAATCAAGACAATTTTTCTTTTTCTTTTTCTTTTTTTTTTTTAAATAATGATGAACTGATTTAAATCGCTTTTATTATGACACATCGGTACGGTGCTCGCAATATCAAGAAAACCTTCGTGGGTGGTAATCGGAACTGTCCTAACAGACGTATCCCCTTACTAGTGACATTGTAACTTAGTGTGTGTCCAACGACGTTGCCATAGTTTTGGTCCCCTTATACTGTGATTAACGTCTTACACATGTGGCTTTAAGAGGTCACTTTTCTTTTTCCTCTTTTTCTTTTCCCCCATGCTAATGAAAGATTGATGCTTCCTTTGATGTTACTTCAAGTAAATAAATAGAAATAAGATTTTAACGCATACTACAACACCAATATTTTGATATTTCAGAGTACACTATATTTTTATTGTTTGTTCTATCCACAGCCAGAAATTATGTGTAATATTCACTTTAATTTAATGCGAATGTCATAAATTATAAACTATTCTTAAATGCGTTTTAAAATACTAAATATGCATCACTTTAAACTATTAAGAAGAATGAATTGTTTATTTATTTATTTTTCTTATTTCAACTTTGTTTCAATAATTCATAAAATTAAGAATATTAATTAAATAAACTACACTACCGTCCCGTTTAGCGAAATCTCCGGATTAGCAGAATCGCTAAAAGAAATAAGCATTTACTCGTGCACGACTTTTATATTAAAGCACTAGCAATGAGTAAAATATTTGTTTTTAAATGAGTAAAGCAAGGAACGGCTTTTTTGGAATCGGCTTAGTATCCCAAGAGTATGTTCTAACTAATCTCCTCCTTGAATCGCATTGTTTGGAAGTCTTAGTTACAGTGAAACGATACTCAGTTATTACGTCATCAAAATGCATATTGTCGACTGAGATCAACATCACGTATCTCCAATTTTGGCGAATTTGAGTTTTTGATACCATTAGAGTCAGTATAGCATGGCGCACAATCTGCTTAAGTAGTACACCTATATTACGACAAATGGCTCTGTGATTTACTCAAAGTAATACCGCGTATTATCAGCTTGAAGCTAGGTTTTAAACATTTTTTTGTATCTCCTGTAAAATTGGTGAAATGTTGCTTACGCGGTATTGAACCCGTATTACAGGGTTATTAATCAAATTATTATGTATCGTCTGTTTCATTTTAAAAAAAATGTCCGGAAAATCTCATCCTAAAAGTAAACTACGTTTTGTGATTTTTTCAGGAAAAATAAGTTATGCTATTTGGTTAGGTCAGTACTCAAACATTTATTTACGAAATATGAAAAAAAAAAAAAAAATAGTCCGAGAAACTCACCCTCACGAGTAAACAAACTCTTGTGGATATTTTCAGGACAAATGAGTTATCCCATATTATCAGATTGTTATGAATCATTTATTTATAAAACAATGATTTATGAAACACGAAAAAAATCGTTAGAGGAGTTTTTGAGAAAATTACCATATTTTTGTTGGGACGAACAGACGTTCAGAACTCCGTCTCCGTTTTGAGGCGTATAGAGACCATCCAACGTACAAATCCGTTTAAATCTATTTTTTTCATGATTGCTATACTTTTTGTCTCCTATCGTCACTCGAAAGTAAAAAGAAAAATTTGGAAGGAATACAATCGAGACTGTCTTGTCTCATCATCATGAGAAAACTGCTGAACCCTTTGAAAAGAATTTTAAAATATTAGCACTTGGCTCGAGCTGGATTTTTCATGTCCCTTTCATTATAATGAGTTTTCTAATAGGTATTTTTCCTCCATACTCAAACTGATGTTATTTATCTCATCATCACGAGAAAAAGGGATAGACTGTTTCAAATGGATTTTGCAATGTAGGTAGCAGTTGAGTCGGGTTTCTTTCATGCCACTTTCATTAAAGACGTATACTAGGGGAAAAGGATTCAAAAAACAGAATATCTCAAAAGCTGCTAAACAGTTTAAAATCAGTTTTCGAAAATAGCACTTGAGTTGCCTAAGCTTTTATCATTTAATTTCGATTCAAATACCTGTTCTAAATGCGAAAAGAGAGTTCAAATATGATATACATTTCAAATATTCTCCATAAATTTACTCTTCCCGTGAATGCCGGTTCTTCAGCTGGTTAATAAATAATTTTACGATTAGCGGTAATAAAAATAATTATTTACTAATGTTACAGATCACCAAGAACTAACGAAGACAAATTGTCTCATGTGTAGTCATCACATTGCTTTCTTTGTTGTTGTTCTTGGCCAAGGTTCCCTGTTTCTTAATTCAATTGTTTAAAGATGTAGGTTAAAAACTGTGAAAATTATGTGTGCTTGATCGGAAATCAATCCGAAACAAAGCATATTAAAAATAACTATAGTAGTAAAACTACATTTCCTGGTGTTAAATTTCACATTACAAATGGGAAGTTTTCAGAATTATGCAGCAGGAAATCTTGACAGAACTCTCCACGATATTCATTTTTCCCTCAAACGAATAGTGAGATACATACTTACCTTTACTTATTACTTGTCAGAATCCTTTCCAAATTTTTCCCCGTTTCTCATTGTAATGTTAAAATGCATTCAAACTATAGCTAGAGCTCTATTAAATAAATATCTGTCAGCAATAATAATAATAGTGATAATAATAATAATAATAATAATAATAATAATAATAATAATAATAATAATAATAATAATAATAATAATAATAATAATAATAATAATAATAGAAGAGAACAGTGTTCCGCTAGTAACTACCCATTTGGCCTATACATAACACATTAACACTAAGCGTCTTTCCTATCTTTATCGAGTAACGAAGAGAAAAAAAATATTATACCAATGTTCTTCCTGTGTCTTGAGGAAAACTCAGTGAAAGAAAATTAAGACAGCCTATGCTCTGGTGTAGAATTTTATAAAAATAATCAATGTAAAATATAGTATAATTATATAATAAAATAATTAAGAATAATGTAATAATTTAATAAAATGTAAAATATAATTAAAATACACTATTCATAAATTTTTGATCTCTTGTTGCCTTATCTATTATGTAAATGAGAAAGTTAATTACTTCATCATGTATTTCAGATATTATTATTCGACTGGAATTGAAGAGACTTTTATATATATTAAAATCTCTCCTGTGCTTTTTTTTTTTTTTTTTTTTTTTTTTTTTACAATAGATGCATTCATGTTCATTTAAAAAAAATGCACAGTCCAAAATGTATTTCTGGCTTTCTTTGTTTCTTTCTTTCTTTCTATATAGAGAAGGGGGGAAATGTAGATACATTGACCAGCTTGCCTGCACACATGGTTCGCTCCTTCTTAACGGAAGAAGATATTCTGCTGAAAGTGTCACATAACAAAGCAACACCAAGCATTCGCAGCTTTCCAGATTACTTTTTTCTTCGAGAAAACATTTAAGACATTCCATTCCTTACTCAAATAACCGAGATCAGCTTTTACTCACCCCCTCCTATTCTAGCTGAGAGCTGTCATGGAGTTCAAATTTGTTGGCAACATCGGATTTCGGAGAAAGTATCTGTTTTACTACCATGTAGTAGGCGGAGAAGGCTAATAGGTCAATTTTCCATACCTCCCCCTAAGGTTTTCTTGATTTTTCCAGCACCGTACATCCACTAGCGCTTGAAGATTGTACACATTCAGTACATCTGTAGGTCGGATTTATTTTTCCACTAACCAATTTACATTTATATCACTACAGATGACCATTTTTCCAAAGTCTTTTGTTATGAAATCCAAGAAACTTTCAAGTTTCCTTAAGAAAACAATAAATACGCCAGATGGTGATCTATAAATGCATATAATACAAAGGTCAACACTTGGAAAATTGATGGCTACAGCTTCAAAATCAAATTCACTAGTGAATTTCCAAATATATTTCAGATGCCTTCAAACTACTATGAACAAAGATACATACATCTCACGTTCGTGTGAGATACGAGAAAAATTAGTGATGAGATTAAACTTCTCAATTTATATCCTAAAAAGTGCATCATTTACCCAATATTCCCTAAGACAAATAACCTTACATTCTTTCAAATCAGCAGCTAAAAGTACCCAAAACATTCGAATTTGTTCTGGATCCATTGTACATTTTGATGTAAAATTTTTATTGTATATATATAATTCTACGTCATTTTGTCCGGCCCCATATCAGTTTTTTTGTTTAAAAAATGATTAAAACTTGTTTTAAACAGTTGATTTTGTTTAAAACAAATTTTATATACGTTTTAAACATTTTGTTTTCAACACGTGTATATTTTAAGGCTTGTTTTAAACATATTTTTATTTTTATTTTTATTTTATTTTATTTTTGTTAAAAAAAATCTGTCAAAGAAAATTACCAAAAAAGTGCTTCCTGTTCAGAAGGCTATTTTCTTCCATTGTGAATGTTTTGATTTCTCGTAGCTACAGCAGATCGATGTGATCTACAATTTATTTTCTCTCTTTTTTCCCCTTGTTTTTAGCGTTTATTGTACTGTTTAAATGCTTTAGAAATGATATTAAACAATAAATTAAGAAAATATCTTGGAAGAGTTTTTGTGTTGTATTCAGAAAACAAAGTTTTTTTTTTTTTTTTTTTTGTGCTAAATTGCCGTTCTGAGATTAAATGTCGCAAACATTTGTTGATACAGTACATGTTGGTTATCAGTCTCCATACAAATTGGAATCGTTAAACACGAGTTTTACGGGAAGAAAAAAGGACATCATTTCGAGCAGAGCACATGTGGTTGGTATTCTACGTTAATCAGTAGGTCTCGTTTCATATAGCCTCGTTGCTGAAAGGGAAGTTAAACTCAAAAAATCAAAAATCAAATCAATCACCAAAGAAATTAATTTAATGCGTTTCGAACAAACTTGAGCTGCAGGATAAATTTGGCTCCAACTTGAGGTTTCTTTTGAAATATTTTTAGGTATGGACGTTCAGAGCATATGGATCCATTTTCAAAAAGGTTCATTTTTGCTCGGCAAATGTGGTACCTTCTTAGCAAAGAGTCCGAAATAAAGGAAACAAAAACCACCGAAAAAGTATAGTGTGAATTGAATTGAATTGAATTTCTCTTTATTTCAGCGGGCGAGGTTCAGCCGGAGGCTGCTCTGCCACCTAACCCTTGTCATCATTACAAAGAAAAGAAAAAAAAAAACATAAAGATACAAGATACAAATAACAACATAACATGATACATTCAATAATACTAAGTGTAAACAAAACACAGTAAATGTAAATGAAAGAAAAAAACTATACTCATACTGCTAATCCAATTTCATACCAGTTTCATACTGTAGTAAACCTTTCATGTGTGCCAATGCTTTGTCCCTGATCTCTAAATTATAATTTTTGGAGTGATGATTTAAATAAATTATACGGTTTGTCAGTGATTGACTTTGGTAGGGAGTTCCAGATTCTTACTGCCGAAATTGAAAATGCCTTCTCTGTTATTTTTAATGAATACCGGAGCATATTCAGTTTATTACTTCCTCGGGTATTGTAACGGTGAATTTCTGATCTACAGGGCTTTCCTTAACGGGGGAACAGGAGGGCTAACTTTCCCCTCCCTGCTCATAAATTTAAGATATTAACATTATATTGTGCACACTGTAGGGTGGGAAAGATTAACAAGTAAAGCTCCGAATGCCATAGTCAGTGATGCATAATTACGTTAAATAAATGCAAGGTGAGTCAAAAAGGGTACACCGACGGAAAATGTCATATCTTCGCAACTACGAATCCGAAACGAAAGAAAGGAACAAGGTGACAAGGTGCAATCTAGAGTTTTATATGATTGCCGCTAGAAAGGGGTGTCCGTTTAGAGGTCATCCGCTCTCCTATCCTGAATTTCAGATTTTGGAGCAGTAACGCAGATTTATAAATCTTTCTCTCAGCAAAGTCCAAGAGAACAAATTTGGAGTCCTTACACCGAATAAATACGGATTTTCATAAGTTAAAATTCATTTCCATTGGCTGCAAGGAGCTCTAGGCCTATATTGCTCTTTTGTATTTTTTGGCCCAAAGATTCCAAAGGTGGCTTTACTTTCGAGTTTCTGGTTCGTATTTATTCGACGTAAGGACCTCAAACTTGTTCTGTTGGACTTTGCTTATCAAAACGTTTCTAAATCTACCTTACTGCCCCCAAAATCTGAAATTCAGGGTGGGGTAGGAGTGGCTGCCCTACTGCCACCACTGATGCCCCTGAGTAGCGGCTGTCATATGAAATTAGCCCACGCCCTTTCCAGTGGTTTTAGTTAATTTATTTCGGACTCTTGAGTGCGAAGATACTACGTTTTGAAATAGAATTCATTTGCTGAGCAAAACTGAACCTTATTGAAAATGGACTTGGATCCATTGTGCTCTGAGTGCCCCAAATATTACTTTTCTTCCATTCAATTTTTGATTTAAACAACCAATACATATGCTTGTAGAAAATATTCTAAAGTTAGCACAACATGAAGTGTGCTTCACCCCATTACTTTTCGAAAATTTATTATTTTAAAATAATTTTATTAGCGTCAGTGCTCCGGTATAGCAATGAAATTTTGCAACTAAAATTTCACTCACCTTCGGGTGATCAATTAAATAAAATATATATATACGTGTGTACAATTCCGATAACAATATAATTATTTGAGCCAAATACGGCAAAGAATGTCATATTAAATCCAATGGTCATTCGAAAGTCATTTTGAAAACCATTGGTGTTACACAAATGAAATTAGGTTAAAAAAGATTAGTTATCAGTAATAGCTAGCTTACGGAAATAGAAAGTCAGCATTTTGAATCCGATATGGACATTCTACTTAAAAGTCGTTTCCAAAACCGCTGGTGCTACAAAAACGAAATTTGATATATTAAGGTGCATTATCACTAGTGACTACGATTTTTTTTTTTATTTTTTAGAAAATCATATTGAATCCAATATGGCCAACAAAAATTCATTTAAAAAAAACTATATAAAAGCCATTTTTAGTCAGACGGTTTTATTTCTGTTATCAATGTTGCACTAGTCGGTATATATACGATGAATCTGTAATACTGGTTGCAAGTAAAAAGTCTTAACAAATAAGTTTATTACACGATTTTGAAATGTTTAAAATCATGTTTTAAAATGTTCAAAATGTTTAAAACATGTTTTTTCGAGTGTGTTTTAAAATATGTTTAAAACATTTTGAACATCTTTTTCATGTTTTAAACACTTTTTTAAGTGTGTTTTTTTTTAACCCTGCTACACATGATACTGTATCATTTCCGTTGAAAAGATATTTTAAGGGGAAAGTGAGGGATATGGGATCTCTATTCCTGTTCTAAGCTTTCATCATATTGCTTCAACTTCATATTGCGTAAATACTCCATATTCTCACGATAATTAAGTTTATTGTATGATATATATATATATATATATATATATATATATATATATATATATATATATATATATATATATATATATATAAAGTGAAATTAAATGTTGGATAGCAAAATATTGTACAGTGTACCTGGGATCATAATTTTACAACGAAATTGAATCACTTCTGCGACAGAAAACATGGCAAGATTTATTTTTAAGAAAGTGCAGCATGTTTATTGTCAACAAATCTGAATGTAATAGCCGTCTACTGGTTAGCGTGCGAGCCCGGGTGCAAGTGGTCCCAGGTTCAGTTCCCGGTGCAAGGGTTTTTAAACACGTTAACATAGTTCGGATTCCACTTAAACTATAGGTTCACGTCTCATATTGCATCGCTGCTGAAAGCGGACGTTAAACAGCGATAAATAACATTAACAAGCTAAATATAAGTCTACATCGATTCATTATGTTCATTCGTTTACTTACGTAATTTACAGTACTGTATGTGTTGTACGATCAAGGTACTTTTAAATAGCTTAAGTCATTATATAATTTCTTTGTAGGCTTTTGGTGGTAATAAAATTTGAAAACTGGCGATATTTCGGAGCAAGCTACTTAATTTGGTATTATTATCAATAGATGTTAAATATTAATATTTTATAGGTGATAGTCTTTGATTTAGTGTTATAAATTCTACAACAGTATTAGCGTTGAAATAACAGAAAAATTGTGAAAAGAAAGTTATATGGGCGAGTGTGAATCCTCATGCGTAGATTTCGAGGTCGAGAAGTTTTTTTTTTTTTAATCCTAATAATTAATGCTGTACCATTATCATGCCTGAGCTAAAACTGATTGAAGTTTACCCGTATCAACCCTTTCATTACGACACGAGCGAGATGGCAATACATACAGGCAAATAGATCGCATCATACTTAACAAAATAAGATGTTGCAAAATAAGCTCTCATGCGTAGTTTTGGAGAAAATCTAGAAAAAATAGCACTAAAAAGTATGTTGTTTATTGCCAGTAATAACTAATTTTTATTTTGGTGAAACATTTATTTTTGTAATATATCAGTAAAAAATATACACTGATAAGTAGGACACTGTATCTATTATTATTTTTAGATTCTAATGGTGATACGCGCTCCTAACAGCGACACACACGCCCCAACACTGATGCACATATTACTTATAAAATTTGTTAGTTTAACTTCTTTACTTAAACTTTTACTATTTTCGCATAGAAATCTTTGCAAGACACTGAGATCTTAATAATACGACCGTTATCTATAAACTTTAAATAAACTTTATCTTTTAATTAATAAACAATCAACTTGTTCGATAATTCATTTCATTAAAATTATCTCACTATTTGGTACAGTAAGCGTTGAATCTTTAATTAAACTGCACAGTCAAATGAAGTTTTGCTGTATTACATAAGCTAAAGAGGAGTAACATCCTGTCCATGATGGGAAGAAGGCTCATCATTATTGATCGCGTGCGTGCATCAAACAAAGGAAATTGAAGTCTTATGTTTGTTATCTTATGTAATACATTCTCTTTGTCGTTTGTTATGTAAGAAATATCAAGCGGATATTAGTTGTTCAATATGCACATCATTTTATCCGTGCATCTGTCACGTTTTTTTAGTACAGAAAATTATTTTATCCTTGTTTGTCGACTCTGATGAGGTCAATGGAACTTCTGTGTCTGAGTGTTATTATTAGTAGTAGTGTTGTAGTTATTGTGGTAGTAGTAGTATTAATAATAGAAGAGTTAGTAGTGGGAAAAGCGTTGTTGTTGTTGCTGTTTAGAAATAGTTGTTTTTTAAGAGGAAACTTTATGGAATATAATATTATAATCTATGTTAATAATCCGGTACTTCGTAAGGAAATCGATTGTTTATAACATACAATCAATTAATAAATCAATTAAAACTTTAATTTCACGTTGAAGCTTCCATTGGTACAGCTATATTAACATTTTCGCTTCTGGGGTTGTATAGCTATGGACATTAGGAAAATGTTAATATGCGAAATATGTTGCAGATGAATCCTGAAATATTCTATTTTATGGTGAATACAACATTTATTGGTATTATTAGGTTAAATTGCTATAACATTGAAACAAGTCAAAAACTTCCTATAGACCTGTGGGGAAAAGTGCATAGTTTCAGAGCTGAAATCTTTCAAATCATTTTGAAACTGTGTTTAATGCAAAGTGTTTATAGTCTATATTAAATCGCACCTCTCACTCCATACTAGCAGTATCCACTACTGCTTCGTCTTAAATGATACATTTTGTTTCACATCTCACAAGTTGCCCTGTCGACTGAGAGAGATATAGACACATGGTAAATATATATCGGTGAATTATAGTGGAAGATTTGGTCGAAGAAGAATGGGAAAGAACGAGAGAATTTTGGGGGAAAATTACATGATCTGACAGTTGATTTTAATCACGAGAATCTGTCGTAATAGTTCTGTTACCTGTAAATATAATTTTGCGAAATTGGCTGCAGCAATGACTATAGATAGTGCGTATTCTAGTCTTAAAACATGTATCACGTAATCTATTTCCATTTGATGATAACAATGGCGGACATTGAAATGGCGGATGGTGTTGAGTGAACATTAATTACCCCCCTCTCCCTCCGCCTTTCACTAATCAGTGATACATATATTTTTCAATTAAATGGTAGATTCATAATTCGAAAAATCTTACTCTGTCGTCATCGACTAGATTGTGTATGGAGTTTCAAAACCGGGCTCTCCTGGCTTGAGATGGAATCCGAACCACCGTGATTCGTTCAAATTTGGATGCTCTTCTACCTTAAATCGAATCGGATCATATGCATAATATTTAATTACCGTGTTCTTAAGTGTATGAATATAGTCAGAATTGATACTATTTTGAAAAGGATTTTAAATCCTTGTTCTAACGCCTCTCTGATGATGTCCTACTAATTCCAAGATGATTATCGTGTGATTTCACCAAAATCGTTTCGTTAATAGAGAAAGAGGTTATGTGGGAAATAAGGATCAAGTGGATCCATCTCCATGTAAACAGGAAATGACAATCATTTTGTCGTAATACCTTAAAAAAAAGCCATATGTATATATAAAATTCTGATGACCTTTTGGGGTTCTTCTTTTCTCGAAGTCACGTCAATTTTCATCTACGGAAGAATTGATTTTTTGCATTATTCATGTACCACATACTATGAAGTATGTATGGAGTATATAATCGACTTTCAGTGTAATTGATTGATGTGTTTTTGTGCAAAAATACGCTTATAGGTTGCATGCATTGCATGTCGTAAATTCACGTGACCATAAAGACGTTTCATTGAAGATGAGAGAGAACGGGGGATTTTTTTTGCCTGTGTCCATCAATCACGCATGTTTTTCTTTTTTCTATTTTTATTCTAGAGTTAATAATTATTCTTTTTAGATTTATTTTTATTATTGCTTTGAAATGTTTTAAGGTCGTTATTGCCCCATAGCGGTGTTGATTTACTTGTATTTATATTCAAGACGTAATCAAAGTTTGATTCTACGAAGATTGTAATCATAGTGAATAGTGGCATTTTAAAACGAACTTCTCAATTGTTTTGTGGTAGAGCTTCAATTACAACACTTTGGGTGTAAATATCTTGAGTATCGACTTTGGATATAAATACTAGGTATCTCTGAGGACATCGTTAAAGTCGAAGAAAGACTTTTCTTTCTTTCAGTTTTATAAACATCTCAGATGTGACTATATTAGAAAAACTTTGTAAAGTTCAACAGCTACCCTTCTTGACTAATAGTATAACTTATGCGGAGTGATTATTACTCGAGTCTTTAGTATGAGTGGTGCCAAGCTCGATTCTTGTAGAACAGAATTTCCGCATCGTTCAAGAGAAACTTAAATTATGAAGTAGCAAACCTCTGATTAGTATGGCAATATTAGATATGCTGATATCACATTACCCAATTGAATATACATCTTCTGCTCTGCAAGACTCGTACTTGTTTGGAGATTAGTGACAGGAAGTTTTTGTTGTACTATTTTCCGGTTCTTTATTTTCCAGTAGCCGAAGGATTTCCAATATCAGTATGGTTAACGCATTTGCCTTTCGAGGTTGGAACATACGTGCATATGAATAAAACAGTAATATTAGATTATTTTCGTTAGGGATGAAATCTTCCTCTTCATTTGTAATTTGTACAAATTAATTTCATTTAACAGGCACACTTACGTAGTCTGTTTTTAAGATCCTCGCATGTACGAATGGCTAATTTCCGTATAAATATTACAATCACTTGAATAATCGTATCTCGCCATCAATCACAAAACTATCAAAATTCATAGTTTGCCCTCTTGGTTTGATCGTATTTTATGGAATCATCGGTGGTAAAGTCGTCATTGTCGTCGTACTGGGAGACACTTCAATTCTTGTAAGCAGTTTTCCCAACTGTTTCTGAAGAAAAGAGTACTAAAATAATGCTAGAATTTTCTTCCTTTTCTTTCCTCGCTTTTCTTGAGGCAAACGTTTTTATTGGTTTCGCAAACAAGGATTTCATCTGTTATGTTTGTACAGAGTAAAGGTTAACCAGAGTAGTCTGTGAAAAGTATAACCACAGAACAGAGGTATAACTGAGATATAAACTTGGATTATCTTAATCTGTGTAGACCAATATCATAACTACCGATTACTTCATGAAAAACTAATGCAAATTAATCAATTATATATAATACACTTGTTGTCATATTTGTTCTGAAAGAATATTCTTGAATACAGTGCAGAAGTAGTGTCAAGGTTAATTTGATCAAGAATTTTTTGCTTGAAATGGATTGTGCTCCTAACTTGAATCCAACAGAAGATAACGAGCATTAAATCATTATTGTACGCGTCTAGTGTACAGTTTGTGTGCAAATTGATGCGCTAGTTGTACGCTATAGTGCTGTCTGAGGGATGTTTGTTTTGTTTACAAATCGTAATTTTGCTCATATGTGAGCGAAGCTATAAATATTCATATCATATGCAGATGGATTTTGTGTGTATAATTATCATGGGTATTTTCTGCATTTAAGCTAATGGAGTATCAATGTTTGTTGTAATGCATGAAAGGAGGGTGTAGGGAGAAACTGAACATATTTGAAAGTCGTTGTACCATGTAATATGTGTCAATTCAACAGAACAATGAAAGTGTGTGTGTGTGTGTGGAAATGATAGGAATAATTTGACGAGATGTATTTTTTATCATCAGTTTCCGTTTTAAAGGGAAACATAGCATTTCTATCGTATCAATTTGCTCGTAAAGAATTTATACTTTGTTAGTCTTTCATAAGAGACACTGAAGTTTGAAATGTCATAATTTTGTCGTAATAAAGGTTGAAAACTTATTTTGTTTTGTTTTTAATTATGCGTTGAAATAAAGCATCGAAGTATTATGATCTAATTACAGTATAAACGTAAAAAGCCGGCTATTTTTCTTAAAGGATAGAGTTTTTTTCCATAAACAGTTTTTTTTTTAAAAGAAAAGCTGAGATTTTTGCTTTTTTTGGTTATTTTCTTATTGAAGCGCCACTTTTCTGTCCGTGCAATGGACTCTAATTAAGAAGAAACGTTTACAATATTAAATACTTGAAAGTTCTATGTTCAGTCTAGGGCGCAAATTGTATGTGTACGTTATGCAACCCACCATATCACGAGTGTCATTTTGGTTGCCTAACAATCTTACGTAGTTCCGGAGTGTTACACATCTTGTCATATATGTTTTACTGGTTGCATAAATTCAAACTGGCAGGCAAGAAAAAATATCATGAACCAAGAAACCGGTACAAAATCATTTTTATTCTGGTATAAAATTTCGCGTACATCTCCTTCTTTCTGGAAATTTTTACTCTGAGCTTAGATTCTGTTAGAACATCATATGGGTCCAGTCTACAAATTTAAAGCCATAAGCGGCTATTTTGTATAATGATGTTAGTTTAGCACTGTAGTAAAAAATTATCATTCACATAATTCCTACTTTTTTTAACGTTATATCATCCAAATATTTGAAACAAGAAACTTTTGAATAGCGTCTTCAGCTTCCGCACGTTCGAGTTTTATCGTCCTTAATAAATGTTAATGATGTTCCAGTTTAATCATAAATTTTAAATGATAATTTTGTAAAATGAAATTTATTACATTTTTAGGACAACTATTACTAACACTTTTAGCTTTCGGCGTAAGCGTACGATAGCTCAGGATTTCATTCCAGGTACATGTATAATATGGTTTTATTCTTGCTTGACTAGCCGTTCAAAGGATATAAAAAATACCGCCAAAATTACTTGACTAACAGATAAGTGGGAAAGCATTTAACTTAGATATTTCCCAAAATATGTGTATCTTGAAATATGAATAATGTCAGCAAAGTTGAATTTAATTTCGGGGGACGTTTTTCCAGTAAATGGGTAGGGGAAAGCAGTTTAAAGGAAATAACAGCGTCTCTAGAAGTAAATGTTAAAGTACTATGAAGTTATTAAATATGTTGTTTAAATATTTATTGATTACAGATACAAAATTATAAGAAAATTCTTTCTGCTAATAATAATAGTACAATTTTATCGTTCTTCTAATCGGAAGAATTTTGCAGCTCTGCTTAATGTATTTTTTCCTCATTGTCTAGAGTTTAATGTTTACGTTCAACAGGCAGAGTAGAGCAGAAAACAAATAAAGAAGTATTGTCTTCACACACTGAAGGAAGTGAAACAAGAAAGTGTATGCTTGGTAGAAATATCATATGAATGCTAATTCATTCGTCCTGACTGTAACTTAGTTTCTCTTCCTTCCCCTGGTCTACCTCCCGAGCCCAGAGCTTATTTAATTTGTTATTCCATTGTATGTTGACACGGTGCTTTCTACTTGAATAAATAGCCTCCCAGCAATTGAAGGTGTAGCACATTCCATAAACATGCCACATCATGCAATTTAACGGTATTTCTGCAAATATCACTGCAGGTCTTTTTCATCGTATTGACATGTAAAATAAAAATTTCTAGTCCTTAAGCAGAATTCAAATAAATGTTATAATTACTCATCAAGAAGTGCAAGTAAATATATATTAAACATAAAAATGTTATACCATCTCTACGAGTCATATTCTCTCCAGGGTATTCTATAGTACAAGCTTGTGAATACAATCGCACATTTCGAGATGTATGTCGGATAAATAATTCCTAAAAATATTTGTATTCAGGGGGTATGTATCTGTCAAGATCACAGGAAGAAGCTTGTTCCACAGTCAGCAGTAGCAAAATTGTCAACCTAAATAGACAATGTAGGCCTATTATAAGGAGAGCTAGGAGAGGGATTCGCATCTCATCCTACAATCATCCTTTGTGAGTGCACCCATATTTTACGATACTCTTACTTCATTATTTATTTAGTTATTAAATTGAAATTGATGTTAAATTATCTGTCGTGTACTTTTGCTGACAGCATAAACGTAGAACTTAATTTCTGAATGAAGTGTAAATATGATGAATTGACTATGTTTAGTCCTTCATTTAATCATGAGTGAATGTTAAAATTCACGTATATTTAAGATTTATTCATTCATTTACACTCAGAATTCAGCACAAGATTTAATATTGAGTACACAAGATTAAAATATATTATTAACTGTGTATTAATAATAACAATATTTGTCTCTGGGTTATTATTTGTTCGTTATTTTGGGTTTCCATTAGAGTCCTGCAGAATTATTTCCTCAGTTTTAATTGGCCATTATGCAACTGTCACAATAGTGGCACTTGAGTGGTAAATAAATTTCAACAGCATTTCATTTTGTACCATGACGTGGAGTGATGAACATCGTGGATTCATTGACAAAATATATTTTAAGATAAATGGTGACTGAAGCGTTGCAGGAATTTCGTACCCATTTTAAAATGGGTCATATGGACGAGTTTCCGATAACAAAAATATATACTTTTATGTGGTAAGAAATTTCAAACGAATAAGTTCAACTTTAAAAATAATAATTTAAAAATCCAGTTTCGGCAAACAGCATCAGCACGCTGCTAAACAAATATGGCTGTTCTACAAATCATAGTAACTATGCATGGCTTACTCGATTACCAAATCTGAAACTTTATATATATAAAATCTTTGGGGATAAGCTGCACAAATTAAAGAACTGAACGATGATATTGATACCTCGTGGGGGAAAAGAATTTGGATGGTATTGTCTTTAAGACTGTAACAAAAGTGGCAAATATTGTCGTGTATAATGGTAAAATAAATTTGTAATAGAACCAATTTTGACTTTTTTTTTTTAATTTCTGCTATAAATCAAGGAATATATTATTTTTGCTAGACTCTAAAATAAAATTAATATACGTTGATTAAAACTAGATTAACATCTTCGAAGGAATTCATCATATGCCTTTATCTTTGCCTTTCTTCAGCAACGTAGACCTAAGTAAAATACTGTACTGTTTTGCAAAAGGCTTTCATTTTATACTCTTCGGGAAATTCTGCATTTCTCTCTCTCTCTGTGTGTGTAGGCCATGTATATGTAATTGTTATTCGAGGAGAGGTAGGACTAATATATATATATATATATATATATATATATATATATATATATATATATATATATATATATATATATATAATATGCTGCTGCCGTGGGTTTTCATTTCCCGTGCACCATAACCGCCGTTTAAGAGTTTGATAGCTCGCGGGTTGCTATGGCAACAGGGATATTACATTGCCTCTGCTGACGTGGAAAAACAAACAGTAGAGATGCAGAGAGTTCATCGCCCAGAATTTGCGGACATCCCCTCCTTTTCCCTCCCTCGTCCTGCGCTTCGCCGTTAGGCCACTCATCTCATAGAGGTTGTATGTGTTCTGCTATTAAAAAGAAAAAAAAATCCATAGCTCAGTTGAGCGGATTTTTGTGTCATAATTTTAAATAACTTGATCTGTTATTGAAGTGAAAAGGGGAAGGGGGAGTTTTATTAAATTAAATATACAATGTCTATTAATGAATGAAAATGCATCAGTGTTTATATACTTGGTTTAAAAATAAAAGTTTAATGTGATCCTTAAATGTCTGTTAGCGCATTATTTAGGAAGCATCGAACTTCTGAGTAAATACTTGTACTGTAAACATTTACAATATCGATGGTTGCCCGTGGAGACTAGGATTGGGTTCAAGATTCTGAAATTGATAGTAAATACAGTTACAGAGTAAATTACAGATGTAATGTAATACTAGCTACATTCAACCCGTTTCTGGGATCAAGTAAAGGAAATAAAATTCTAAATGATAATCAATAAATAAATAAATAATCTAAAATAAATATCTAGGGATAAAAGCTTTAACATTTTTTCATGTTAAAAACATAAAGAGAAGAATTTACAAATAAGGGCGTAGAAAAGAATGGTACATAGTAGGACAATGGCGCAATAATAATAATAATAATAATAATAATAATAATAATAATAATAATAATAAAATGAGCAAAGTGGATAGCCTTACGATTATCTCGGACAACGTTGGGGCAAAATCTATGGAAATTAAAATCAACGCGTGGGTAACAATGAAAAATTGACTCCATTGCAATGGAATGGACACTTTGATGATTCATTATCTTTTCTTGTGCATAATTAGTTATCAAAGTGAAATGATAACACATCTCGACGTAAAGTGCTATGTTCAAAAATTAATTTCAAACGTTTTGTCGTGAAAAGCGACGCACGACGTCCATTTCATTTTTGTACTGTTATATATGTAGATACCAATTTCATCATTCTACTTTTAACAACAACAATAATACTAATGTAACATAATTTTGTAATACAGTAGTTATTATTATTATTGTCATCATCATCATCATTTCCCAGCTACGTAGTTCACATAGCAGGGTGGCTCGGTAGCTCAATGGTATCGCACTAAAATATCTGACGCGAGGGGTCCCTTGTGAGCTAAGCCATTGTGAGCTTGTCGTGGTTATAACATTATAAGGTTATCCTGCTTCCTTCCACCCTCTTATTCCAGCGTTTCTTGCATTATCATTCACTTTCATTAAGATCCGTCTTAGACTACAGGGCATAATTGTAGATTGTAAAACGGTAACATTTAATTTCAGTTTTCAATATTACATTGTTATTTTACTTGACTGTGTCTGAATGTTTCTAACCATCCATCTTGTGAACTTGATGTGGAGTTGAAATTGTTTCGATGAATTTGTAGTTTGTTGTTCAATTTCGTAACTAATTGTATCAGATGAATAATACTATTACTCGACACATTTAATCACCATGATTGCAATAAGGCTGTAAGTGTAAATCTTACTTATTTATTCTCTTCTGGAATCTAGCCGTCCGTCACATGATGGACAAGAACACATGCACATATATTATAATTTCTTCTGCTTCTATTCTGATTACAAGGTTTGAGGTGAATCACTATGATGACATTCTTTAGCTATACCAAGAGAAATGATGATTTAATGACAAAGCGCTTGCTTCTGATGTGAAGGTTCCCTTGATTCGATTTAATGCTATGCAAGTGCATCCTTAGGTTTCCTCAAGCTTCTCCCGTTTTCTCCACTGTCGCAGTCCTCTTTCATCATTATTCCTCTGGTCTGCAAGAGAAGACCCGCTAGGGTTTAAACTCAAAGATGACTGATACGGTTCATTTATGATTTATTTCTCCATATATAGAAAATACGCGTCACTTTAATTTGTAGATATTTTTAACACCCTGTTTGATTTTAGCATTACGAAATAACTGTTAATTTATTCTTCATGAAATTTTCAACAGAAATACCCTGCTGCTGTAATTAACGGCTGAACTATTCTAATGTTGCAACGTGATGATTGGTGAACTTTCAAATTATGAAATTGAAAAAAAAAAAAAAATCAACATGGAATGTGGGCCATTCTGAATATGAAGATTGAGGTGTTGGATTGTGATCAACTATTTATGGGAACGCTCTTGCGGGTGAACTTCATCTAATCAATGTTATCTTCAAATGCGCAATGAAATGCATTACATATATAGTTGTGATTATAGTAATTGAATAATTATATTTTGGCCCAATCAGTGCAGCTCCTCACATTATGAATTTGCTCCCGGGCAAAATTTTCTGGCAGAAAAAATGCCTGGCCACATTAGCACTTTCAAATTTCTGATGTAATAAGTTTTAATGTAAGTTCATTAAATGCGGCAGGTAGTAAGGAAATGAGGGTTGGTGAGTGGCTGGAGCTTAGCATCTCTTGTCAGTGCTGAGGCTGTGTGAAACTTGGACTTACAGTTAAGGATGGAATCGGAATCATAGTTATGCGTTAAAATTTCAAAGCTGTCTCACCGGAAATCGAACCATTTCCCCCGCGCGTACTAGCCACTAGCTCAACGAGATGACTTTGCGGAAATAGAGAAGTTTATTTTAGAAGTCAGTCAGGTATTTATTGAAGCTATAGCTGGATAGAGTTTCGTTTATCTGTATTTCTTGAAATGTAATCCAGGCTTTATTCACTTCTCTGTAAAACATTCGAGAGGACAGCCCAGATACTCGAAACAGCAAATGATAGATCGTTGGCAATTTGTATAAAACAGTCTCTTTCTCTTAGCTTACCATAATCACTTGTTTTATTGATGTGGTTAATGAGCATGCGGTGGTTCAGTGGTAGAGCGTTCACCTACGGTGCTTGGGGTCCCTGGTTCCATTCCAGCTCGCACCGTGTGGACTTTATGGTGGACAAACATCGTGCTCGTGAGTTTTCTTGGGGTTCTCCCGTTTTCTCCCATTTTCTTCATTCCGCCATTTCATTCATTTCTCATCTTCACCGTCTCATTTAGCTTGACTGGCATAACCGAGGAATGTAAAACTCAAAGATTTCATTTTTGTGGTTAATGAGCAATTAATCAAACTACAACTTCTTACCGTCTCGTGAATTCTTCTGGAATTTAGGCCCACCTTCTGTGGCAAACAAGAATTCATCAGATTTTTTTCTTTCTTGGGATAGAGCAATTATTCATATATATGAATGCGATTGCGTGAAGAAATTAAGGAAAAAAGGAAGTTTTCATAAGAAGAATAGTGAAAGTTATCGGACATAGGCCTATTAGATTCTTCCACATGTGGGTATAGGCCTTTAGGTTAGCCTATTAGATTTTTCCACATGCTCCTTCACACAGTAGACAGTTGTGTGTAAGCAGTAGTGGCGATTGAGTGAGAACACTGGAGGATGCAAAAATTTGTTACTAGTAAGAGGCATGACATTAGGTAAGAATGCAGAGACAAAAGTGTGAGGAGTTGCCCCCATGCCCCCTTCCCCCTTGTCGCTGCAATTGTTTGTATGTATGTGCAAAACCTTGCTCCATTCCCTAGAGCATAGGCCATCTTAACCTAGCATGAAAAGGGTACCTTCCAGAGAATGAAGCATATATTTCTGTTCCCAACAATTTGACACCATTTTAAAATAGTTGTGATATTCGTTAAGCCCGAAGTGCAGCAAGATTTCAGGTCCAAATTATGGTCTATAAAAAGTCAATGACCGTTGGGAGATGTGTGTTATGTTCTGATGGAAGTGGGTAGAAAAAAGTTTTAGTGACAATGTGTGAGAAGTTCTTTAATTTATTGAACTCCTTCGTGGCTAATCGGTTAGCGTCCGCATCTTTGGCATGTGAGACCCAGGTTCGATTCCTGGTTGGAGCTCATGTGATTCGGATTCCACGTTAATCAGTAGGACCCGTCTCATATAGCCTCACTGCTGAAAGGGACGTTCAATTTAAACTCAACTTCTTTAATTTATCGGGAGTGTATGGACATTTTGATGTCAAGGTCGAAGTATCATGTCCTTCAGAAGTATATACGATATACTGAACTGAATTTCTAAAGACAGTTTAATCGTCTGCTTATTGGTCTCCTGCCTCCCAAGTATACTCTCAAAGTGTGTAAAAGTTACTGTATCAACCAAAAGTTGAAAAAAATCCTACTGGTAACTAAAAGTAAAAATAATAAACGATGTCATCTACCTTTATACGATGATAAACATCATTCTACGATATCACATAAATGGTTGTGTATATCATCACAGAATAAGATAACCACAGTATTGTATGAAGCGATAATTATTGTATTTGTTGCGTCACAATACTGTAGATCTTAGAAAATATAAGTGGATGTAGATTAACAACACTAGAAAGTAAATCAGATAATAGTGACTCGAGTTGGGTGCCAAGCAATTATAACATTATAATCTGCGCACCCAAATTTCTGGTCTATAAGGAAAGGTTTGGAATTATTTGTTAGTTTATTTAATACCACCATTCCGTAGATACTACTTGGCTTGAGTTTTACATTTTTGATATTTTTCATTGTCTTGAAGTTGTTCACTAACATTAAAAAGAAAATGAAGGTGAACTTAGTTTATCGGAGAGTCTACAGAGCTTTATATGGGTTATAAACATAGCTTGGGTCTTTGCTTCTTCTTCTTCTTCTTCTTCTTCTTCTTCTTATTATTATTATTATTATTATTATTATTATTATTATTATTATTATTATTATTATTATTATTATTATTATTATTATTATTCAATGTAAAAATGCACCTGTACCTATGGAAGTTTCAAGGAATATTAAAATTATAATTTAATATATTAATTTAAAACTCCATAAGGAAATCAACTATTAAGGTAATAAATTACAACTTTAATATGCCCATAAAGCTTCTATTGGTACAGTTCCGTTAACATATTTGTCATTTACATTGAACAATTGTACCATTTTTTCTAAAGAAATTCTCAAGAAGTCTATATATACACCCGCGGATCCAGGATATGATTAAGGGAGGAGCTAAACCATAGTTTGCCGCTTTATCCAGTGTAAAGAAAGTGGGATTGAAGCCCATTTTATTCAGTGTATACCTGCGCCCTCCCCTTGGATCGGCGCCTATATATATATATATATATATATATATATATATATATATATATATATATATATATATATATATATAATGTTGGAAAGAGTTTATGCCTCATGTTAAATCGAAACTCATAATCCGTATTAGCTGTATTCATTCCTGCTCACTCTTCAAAAAAGTAAAATAGAGGGTGTTCAAGAGTCCCACACATAGGTAAAATCACAGTGTTTGTTCAATGGATCTCCATTATTCAGTTCCACACATGTTCGTAGTAGAAAATCTGAAACTGTTGAGTACACGTGGAACATTATCTGAACCAATTGCTTCGTATACATCTTTGATTCTTGTGCAAAGATGAACCATATCACGACAGTAGTGTTGGGATACTGATTGTGTTTCCGGGATGATGTCGCTTGAACTCACTGGTAACATCTCAGTGTGAGTAATCTTCACGGCTGGACAGCAGTATTATTTCCAAACAGTCTTCCTGCGACATCATCGTTCACTGCAAAAAAAAAAAAAAAAAAAAAAAAAAAAAAAAAAAAAAAAAAACCAAGGAAAATAAAATTTTACATACGATGTGGGGCGTGACGGACACTATAGAAAAAGGAAGCAAGAAAAGAAAAGTAGTATGAATAAAGTTTTCCGTTTTCAGTAAGTATCCCCAAAAACAGCTTCAACTTTCTAAGAATAAGCAATATATAGCCAGAACTACTTTTTATTTGCATTTTTGACATATATATTCTTAAGTTTTTTTCTCACTTGCTATTTCTTCATTTTATTTTTACTCTAAATGTTATGGATAACCATGACAATGCTAAGAAGAAGAAAAAAAGAGAAGTGGGTTGGTGTGTTAAAAATGTAACAGGCCTTGTATGTTAAGTGTTAGCAGGTCCTGGGACTAATATGTGTTTGTATGTCTTTCTTCCTTTCTTTTTTCTTTTTTTCCTTTAGATTCGGGGGCTGGAAATGTTCCTTCCATGTTTCTCGATCTTCAGCTTTCTCTTTTAACTCCCAATATTTTCTTCTATTTTTCAACTCATCGATCAACTGTGTTCTTCTTCTTCCTACTCCTTGCTTACCTTCCGTCTTTCCCTCTATTGTGCTATGGAGACGACAATTTCCTCGCAAGATGTGTCCAATTCAATTAGCCTTCCTACAAAGGATACTGACTAAAAGCGTCCTGTTCTCTTCTATGCGTTTTAAAAATCGTGACTCTTCTTCGACATAATTAAAAATGAATATGGTAGCGAAATACAGATAATCCAGTGCGTCCTTGTAGTCTTTTTATTCCCATTACAAACGTCTACATAGCTATTTCATGCGTGTGGGGAAAAAAATTTTTTTTTAAAAAAGTGAGGCTAATTAAAACAAGACTGAACGTTATAGTTGACCTAGACCGTGGAATAGCTTCTGGATAATGTAAAATATTTTGTAACACTGTGTCCTTCACATGAAATATTTTATCGAAGGAGAAAGTGTATAACAGAAAAAAAAAAGCTATTACATGTCCCTCTCCTTCCTTTTAATGTTCCCCTTTAGTATTATTTTCACATGACTGCATCTCCCAACTCAGTATTATTACAGACTTCTGAAATGCAAACAATTTTTTCTTCTTTTTTACCGCTACTACTACTACTAGTATAATTTTCTCGTGGGCATTTTTTTTTTAATAGTCAGTTAACAGCCATTGGTTATGCTCTTTGTTTTTCCGCTCACTCTCCTATTTCCTTTTGACCTTGTGTGTAATGCGAATCGTTAACAGTTGCGTAAAGCTTCTAATATTGTATTTTATTTATATATGGTTGTGTTTGAGTGTGGGTCTTTATTACTTTGCTAGTTCTGTTTCCAAATACTCCCCCCCCCCAAAAAAAAAAAAACAACATTACGCTCTTAATATGAGATGTAAAGAGACCTACAGTAAGGTCAGGGACGGACTGGCCATATTGGGCCCGTTACACAGTCAAGCGGAGCTCCGCGCTCCGCGTCCCGTCTTCCGCCCTCCGCACTACGCGTGTGTGCTTACACAGTCATCCGTAGCTACGCGCTACGCGTCACGTGATTATATACAGGATTCTTCTCAGTCAGTGTTGCGAGTCAACATAAAAAGTTCGAAACGACAATAGTGGCACCTTAATATTTCTGTAAGAAGAGAAAACGAAGAACACAGAAAAATAAATGTCTCAAGATTCACCCCTTAGTTTCTCAAAAAAGTTTTAAGGGAGCTTTACGCCTGTGTATATAGATTTGCGAGAAGACGAGAAGTACTTCAATAATTTCCGTACGTCAATTCAGTCGTTCGATGACCTAATTGAAAAAAAAAATCCATCGAAATTATAAAAATGCAATTTATATAAAATTCATATGCACGCTCTTAAAATACAGCACTTAACAGATACTGTTTTTTAACAAATGAAAATAACCTATGTTTGTACATTTGGTTAGAACTTCACATCCAATCAACTATTTAATAGTAGAGATAAATTATTTGCCTCAATTTATCTTTTTTCATTGCCCATACCTTCATTTTTACAAAGAAAAAAAAATCTTTTACATATCTCGTTCCATGCCTGTTCACGAATGTCACGCTTTTTGTATTCCTCACAAGAGGGATCCCATTAATATGGCGTTAATTTAACCTCCCTGATAATTGAAACTGAAACTGAAATTTGTTGAAAGTCCAAAAATTACAATAGTAACGTACTGTTAACAGTGGTATATTAGAAGCACCACATGTACAGTTCCAATTAAGCAAAGACATTAATTGAAAGTTCCAATTAAACGAAGACAATGTAGCTAAATTAAAAATAACACTAAACAATATGAAAATAGTATTATAGAACAGTATAAAATATTATTTAGCAACTCACTATCAAAAATAAGAAAAGAAATCTGGATCAATTTGCATTTTGCTTTTGCTACCATGCACGTTTCTTTTTAAATTTTAAAGAGAAGTGGCTGCTCCGCGCGCGGAGTTCCGCTTGACTATGTAAGCACCCATTTGCTCAATGGCCTTATCTGCCTCGCGGAGCGCGGATAGGGCCACGCGGAGGCTGCTCCGCGCGCGGAGGCCTCCGCGTGACTATGTATGCACCCATAAGAATCAATAGAACAATCTTGCCACGCGGGACTCCGCGCGCGGAGCTCCGCGTGACTGTGTAACGGGCCTTGGAGTTGTGGAGCTTTCCACAGGGACCGGTCCATTACAATTTAAAGGGACCGCTAGATCTAAAAGACTTTCAGACAGTACAGTATGACCAAATCAAAAGATGTAGGCTATATTTGTAAAACATTTTTAAAACGTAGGATTATTGAACAGTCAAAATAATTAATTTCTTAATTTCCAATTCAAAAATTCATTCCTTTCCTGAGGTAATGGGCCACCACTTTCAAAATACAATAATATTCTGTTAAAATTCATTAAAAAAAAAAAAAGGATGAAAACGACTATCACAGGATAAGTTGGAATCTTTTATGCTTATGTCAGTGGAGAAGGAAATGTTTCAATATATTGATGTAGACAACATCAGACAGTGTAGCACAGAAAAGTGATGTCCTAAAAAATTACTCATAACTCGAAAATGTGATCTGAAAGATATGTACGTATGTCAAAGTCTGTACTGTCAATGTATCAATATCTGGCTGTAGCTATTTGCTTATATTTCTAATTCACTTCAGAACTTTCTAAAATGTATAACAGCCAGCCAACTCCCCAAATTTTGTTTTGTATGAAGTTGAAAATAAAAAGGTAAATACACACACACACACAAAAAAAAAATCTTTCTCTTAAAACAGTAGAATACCTATACTATTGTGACAATTGTGCGCTAAAGGAATATTGAGAATACTAAGCATAAAGTAGACCTATCTGGAATTGAATATAGTTTCATTTACAAGAGCGTATATTCCTTAATTTATAAAGGACCTATTTAAAAAAGATATAAAATTATTATTGGATAACAAAAATTTGGGGGTACTTCTTTTTTGAAAGGGGCCGGTTGGTGGAATTGTTCCACAGTGAAATTTTTATCCCAGTCCGCCCCTGAGTAAGGTTACGGTAATCTTGTAAATACAATATGCATTTACAAGCAAACTACTTCAAATTGTATGTGAACTACTCCACTCTGACCACTAAGTTGATACTTTTCTAATAGCTGACGAATGAAGTACTATTGTTAAAAAAAAAAAGCCAGACATGAATGGATCTAAAATCTTACATACACACACACACACACACACACATATATATATATATATATATATATATATATATATATATATATATATATATATATATATATATATATATATATATATATGAGATTAATAGGTAAATAGATATCTCCCTCTTAGGAAATAAACCGTACAAGGTAGATAAAAGCAAATCTTTTAAATCTTTTACTGGATACCACAAGTGACAAGTACAAACCTACACAGAATCCTAATACAAAATGATGTAAGGAAAAAGGTAGCACTGCGAATATCTTGGAAACGAATTATCCAAGATTAATGAAACATGTTTAATGATACAAATCAAAATTACATTTATAAATTACAAAAGTTGTTCTAATTACTTGCTTTGATACGGAGCCTACGACGTACTTCAGTCTCGCGTCAAGAGCGTGTTTTCTATGTACTGGGCAGCTACTAAGATCCCTTCTCTCAACTATTCTATGGATACTACCAGTAGGTATATGACATTTAACATATGAAGTGCCATGGTTTGCGCGCAACCATTCTCGTTGATTCGAACGTTTGTGGAAGTGGTCTGATACCATGACCGAGGCCAAATCCGGATTTAACGCTATGTAACTTCTTTATTTTGGATCACATGAGGAACCTGGTATAGTTCACACCGGTAGCATCCGTAGAAGGGTTCAGGGAGGGGATCTTTGCAGCCGCTTACCACATAAAGACACTCTTTTATCGCGAGTGACAGTGGCTGAAGTACGTCGTAGACTGTATGCGTACATACATAACCAAAGGGGCAGTTCCAACCAAATGTGTAATTTGTAAGTTGTTTTTTTATGTGTTTCATTAAACTTAATTACTGTGCATTTTTTCCTGTTTTATTTATTTACACTAATAACATCCTCGTGCTCAAGTGGATTTACGTATCACGCCGTTCGGTGTTGTTTTGTACGCTATCTTAACGTTATTATTATTTTAGTTTTTCAGTTTGATATGGAGATTAAAGAAAATAACACCACGATTTGCGCCTTATGACCTATTCATGTCTGACTGTGGTGATTTTGATTATCATTTTTTACAGTATTATTTCATTTGTTAGCTATTAGAAACATGTCCATTTAGTGATCAGAATGGAGTAGTTTGTTCACAATTTGTTGTTTTAGGTTGTATTTAGGCAAATAATTAAAAAGTACAAACCTGCAAATCGCCGAAACTACTGATTCCAATCTCTGGTTTATGGGGACAAATTTTGTTCATTTTACAATATCTTTGTCTGCTCAGTTCATTGCATACTGCTGTCCTACTGACGCTCCTGACACATTACGTAGTACGGAGTTTGTTCTAACACACTGCACCAACAGCCCGACGCTCTGTAACGCTCTTTATTCCTAAACTGTATTAAGTTCTAAAAATATGAGAAGAATTACTAAATTTTACGTCTTCTGAAGTTTAAGACTTTGCATGTTCCTTTCACTTACGCAACTAATTCCAGTGGTAACAGATATATTAGTAACACTAAACTATTATTATATATTCTGCTGATATACATGGATAATATAAAAAGAACTTATTGTGTGATAGTATTGTTTTCCTACATAAAGGTTGTATTAAAATATAAATTCCTTTTGTATTCTTAATTGACTTCGTAAAGAGATCGAAGTCTCATCAGGAGGAGATAGATGGGTGAGGTCTTGATTAAAACATGCTGTTCTTGTATTAATTATATTTATTTCAAAGGAACTTTGTGTATCGAATGTTTACCTTGTGCGTTCGGGAAACCAAAAAGTCTCAAGAACTATGTGCTGGATTACCACCGAATTCGTTCAGGATGTAGAAGATCAAAAGTTAGGCATCTAGATTGTTGATGAAGGCGATTTCAAACCGGAAGTGGTGGAAATCGTCTATCTCCTGCTTTTATGATAATCACTATAGAGCAAAAACGATAATAGATAGCGAGAAGTGGGTTTCACGTTTCATCTCAATCCTTAAGGCGCTACTAAAACCGGGAAGTGGTATAAATACACTACAACTTAAGGTTTCAATATCGATCTGCATAAAGAAAAAAAAAAAAGATAAGAGAAACAGAAGTGTGTGTTTTAAATGGATTTAGGGTTCTAAGAATAGGTACCATATTTTCTCTTAACTTCTATTTAAAGCGGAAATAGCAAAAAAATCATCCACTTCTGTTTTTAATGTTGATCACCATAGAGTAAAATTCATAATAGATAACGGAAAGCTGTTTTCTGTAATCATTTAAACATTCCAATTTATTTCGACTTTAATCTCTCTATTAAAACTGGAAATGGAGAAAATCAACTACTTCCGATTTAAGCGTTGATGATTATAAAGTAAAAATGATTACAGCTAGGACGATTCCATCCTAGATGTATACTATATCTCCAATCTAATCTCTCTATTAAAACCGGAATTTGTAGACATCATCTTCTACTTCTAGTTTTAATATTAAGTGAGAAATTATCACATCATACTAACCAAACTCCTTCACGTGGTGTATACGTAACACTCATATTTGTTTAAAGATACAATTATTAAGTAGTTGTATATCTGCTTGGAGTAGGAAATTATTGGAGAGAGAATACCGTATACGGAAATCTTAATTTGAACTTACTAATTAATTAAATCTGATTCTTCATTAAATTGAAGAAGAATTAATGTGTATATACCTCCTAAGATTAAAGGGCAAACGTTATTTGTGGTGAATCCATAAGTAGATAAAATGTAGACAACGAGACGTTGATACAATCTTTGTAGACATAGATACTTGAGTTTTTAACAAGAAAAAAGTCTTTTCAGGTTATCAAGAAAGAAGAAAAACTCATGCTGATGAAACGCATACGCTAGCGCAAATTCACACACAAACTTTTTACGCTTCATATTAAATTTGTATAACTACTTGAATTAAAAATAATAATAAAAAAAATCTTGAGTGTTGCATGTTTGTAACCTTGAACCATATATGTGTAAGTACTTATTTCTGTTCTCAACATTATCTCTGATAGCATTTTTTCTTCTTTTTTATAAAATGGGGAAAAGAACTCTTATCGTTAAAAAAATAATTATGTGAAATGAAAGATTCATTTTCACGATAATAAAAACACTTCAACGTAATAAAGAAAAACTGCAAAAATGTTGCTATGTCATTTGTGAGTATTCTTTTTAGTTATTTATTATTATTATTTTGTATTCCTCTTGCTTATCAAATTAATGTTTGTTGAATGTATAACTATAGTACCGTAAAACAGTATTACAATATTCAGCTTTTGTAAAGAACTTGCTTTTACGACTCGTGTGTACAGCTACATAATTCAACTTTTATTTATTTATTACTTGCGAGGGGTGATTATTATTACTATTTACATAACAGAAAGTGTACTTGGCCTTTCTCCTTCGTGATATAAAAGAATGCATTTCTAATCTTTTCCGTGTAACGAATGATAACTAGTATTGCATCGTCCGTGATGTCCATGATTTTCATTCTGTGCTTTGATGTTAACATCAATCTCATTGGGACGCATTTACAGCGTGACTGCCTTTAGTTTGGCCTTAAATACACGTTTAGAAATAATGTTAACCATGGTACCTGGCAACTAATACTTTACTTTAGTTGGACGTGTAAAGTAATAACTAAAACGCAAGTGACTGACGAAACTTAGGGAACTTTTAAGATGTGGTGTTGTAGCGTTTTCAGGATATCCAATCGAAGCTAAAATAGTGCTAAGTGTTAAGAATCAAATGTAGAATGCAAAGGGAGCATATTGACTGTAGTTTCACAGAGTATGTGTTGCCTGTTAATTATGAATGTGTTCATTATTTACTAAGATGGTACGAAGATATGAAACAACTGCCATCTTAGCAATATTCAAACACAGTGTTATTATAGATAAAATGTAGAAAACGCTTCCAGTAATTCATTCATTTATTATTGGCAGATCGAGACTACTAAACATATTCCAACTGGCAATCAGTAATAGATTGGACCATCGCACCGAAGTCCCTTCACGTTTTCAACGCACCGTTTACCATATCCACAATTCTCGATTGTACTTTCCTGCAGCATCCATTTCCTCTCCTCACAAAAGAAAATTCCATAAATTATTTTTTGTTTCTTTTTCGGTTTTTACGCAACCACAGTTTACGTGCGACCGGTTTCAGTTTTCCTAGAGCTTGGTCTCTCTTGTTAATTTCTCCGTATACATCTTGAACTGATCTACAGATTTTCTCTCAAATTCCAACTTTGGCCTTCTGCTTGGATGTAGCATAAGATTTTGTTTGAGACTTGACCGAAGGTAAAAGACTTGTTTTCCTTTCGGAATTAAGTTTATGTCATTTGTTAATTTGTCGTTTGCACGTTTTGTTTGTTGCACTTGGTTAACTAATGCGCATTAGTGAGCACAAAGTTTGGACTACATTCCGTTTGCTTGCCCGATGTTGGTGATTAGAAGTGGTTCTACTCTTCCGTTCGGCACAAACTGTTGTGAAATGATTAAACTTGAAACTATACAAAACATGTCTTATTACTTGTAGGGCATTTGCATAGGCGTCTCTGGCGGGGGGGACGAGGGGGTCGCGTCCCCCCAATATTTTGAAGTACAAATTCAATATTTCATTCTAATTTAATTTATTTACTAACGACAGAATAACAAATAAATAAATAATAATCATATTTATTTGGAATATATTATTCAGGCTGTGGAACGATTATAGAAATATAAGAGTTCTTGATATATCTTAGGGGATCCGTGAAGGTAAGCAGAAAGGTAACAAATGGAGTCGAAGATAATAAATAGGTTGGGTTAGGTAGCACCATTTTAATTACTTTCTTCGATGCCCCCCCCCCCCAAATTTTACATGCCAGAGACGCCAGTGGGCATTTGATACTACCATGGAAATAATTACTTTTATTACATTTAACCTTACGATAGTTTGAGTTTTCCATGGCCAAAAGTCTTGTACAAAATTGGTCTAATTTACTGATTGAAACAAAAGTGATGCCCTTTAGGCTTGATTAAAACAAGTGAATGGTGATGGAAGAATTAGTAGAGTGAGAAAGTGGGATGACATGGGAAAGTCCAGAGAAAATGCATGTACACGACATTGTCCACCACAACCTTAATTGGCCGGAGATTGAACTAGGAACCCCACACACCAGGGGTAAGCGCTCTACTACTGAAGAAAGTTAATTCTTGATGGGAGATTCATTGCTACGAATAGGACTGAATCAGAAGGAACATTAGTGAGAAAACTGTTTCATTATTTTCACGTCTTCTCGATGACCTAGTAGCAAGTTAACTTATACTAGTCAGACAACTGGATGAACCGTGGAATATACAAATAATAATAATAACTATTATTATTATTATATAAAAAAGCTTGTGCTTTGAATTCTCGTGATTCTTCCCTCCTGATGATTTCTTCAGTTATTCTCATTAATCATTCTTTCTATCAGCCTGTAGAGGACATTACCCTAGAACTAAACTTAATGTTCTTGATTTGGAAGAGTTGGCAACCCTTCGAGTGAAAAAAGAAACAAAAAAAGGGTATCTTGGAACATCAGATCTCATAGTTTTATTTTATTTTCTTTCAAAGTGAAGAATAGCTCAGGGAAAGAAAAGGAAAAAGAAAAATTATGTTGTTGCGTGATCAGCATTTTTAATGCATACACCACACGCATGCCTGAAGGCACGATATTCTGGATTCGTAATGTATAAATTTCCCAACCAAGAAAACGTTTAAGTTTCTTCTTGGTTTTCCCCTCACCTTCTCCCTTTTGTATCGTTATCATCATGCTACTGATTGCCACTGCCTTAAAAGAAAGAAAGAAAAAAAAAAGGATTTTGTTGTTTTATTGGGATTATGTGTCAAATTACTTTCCATGGTTCAAGTCTTTCTCTTATTCTTCTTCGTTGTTTCTAAGAATTTACACGGAATATTTGATACATACCAGAAAGTTTCTTCAGCCTCTGGGTTGTCCTTGAACTTCATAACTTTCGTCACGTCAAACTATATCATCCAAATAACAAGCTATTATGTGTTGTATTTTTAACAAATAAGTATTCCTAAAGAATTAGTTTCTATTAATGCATAAATTTGCATTTAAGATGTGACATGGAAAAAGAATAGTTTCAACGTCTGTATTAAATTGAAAATTCACAAAGAGAAGTCCCTTAGAGGAGTAAGTTTTGCTTTTAGTTCTAGTGTACTTACTGTTCATGTACTGCGTCTTTCAAAACAGAGTAAGACCTTTTTCTAAATTCATCTTAAATTCGCTAGTTTGGTAGAAATTCAGGAAATAACAGAGTAAATACAGGAATATTGGTTTAAATTTTCGTGATCTTATTACCCAATCATAATACTATTATTCAGACAGCTGTGGGTATATTGTGTGGCATTATATTTTCATTATGTTCTTGTGTTAAACCAGCATAATGACAAATGTTAATGTGGTTGATTCTTTTGTTCCTGTAAGTAGATTAGTTGAACTTGGTACACACATTTACATTCTTATTTAGGCTTATATATATATATATATATATATATATATATATATATATATATATATATATATATATATATATATATATATATATATATATATATATATATATATATATATATATATATATATTAAAAATAAACTTTACTAATGTGATAGCTATGTGAGTAAAACAAGAAAATTTCCCGAACATTAAGGGAAACATGCTACTAACACACTAATAATGTGTTCAACTTTTCGTAAGTTAATTGCACGAAAATCTCTGATTTGCTTTTGGTAATCAGACTAGACACATTTCAATATGTGGAGCATACGTATACAAATAGGCTTTAGTACTTGCGAATATACTGCCATTTCTATCATAGAAGACTACCATACTAGAACACCTTCTCTAGTGAAATAGAAATAATTTAGGTATTTTAGAAATTTTCTGAAACCAGCGGCCAATGTACTACAGTAATGAAACTTATACATAATACACTATAAGAATGTGAAACTGTCATTTCAAATTATAATACACAAAATATCATAAAAAGCTCAAATGTTCTCGAATACTATCATTAACAAACCGACGTAGCCGAATGCTAGTGGTTGAAGTTCATGCTTCGTAATTGAGAGGTTCCGAGCACAAATCTCGCGGCTAGCCACGCTGATGCGAATTTTTCTTGGCTTCTCAGCTCCACCAGACAAATGCCCGGATGATACCTTTCAATATAGGCTCTGTCCAGACCCGTATTTAGGTAAGTCCTATTGTGTGCTCGAGCCAGGGGCGGATCCAAGGGGAAGCGATCGGGGCGATGGCCTCCTCAGAAGAGGAAACTTTCTTATTTTATATATTTAATATAAAAAAAAAACATCCCAAAGTTTGGAGCCCTTAAAAGTAGCAGTATGACAACCCACCGCCCCCCCCCAGAAGTCGGTCCTGGATCCGCCCCTGGCTCGAGCACAGGGCGGCAGAATTTAGGGAGTTGCAAAATTTTGGATTTTTTTTTCCTAAGATTCATAAGATATTAAAAAGTAATTAAAAAGTTGGATCATTTTATCTATCCCATAGACTAGCTTTATGGTAATAAATTGTTACATTAATGGTATTTTAGTTTCTTATATTTCAGCTATAATTTGTACCTTATTACATGTATCAAGAAAAAATGCAAAATATTGTATAGTCATTACCAGATAGCAGCGGCGCAAATCTATTCAACATTGGGGGAGACGGGTACGACCGTTCCCATAATTTTTTTAAGCGATCTTCAAAATATTTATAAAGTTGAAAAACAATGCTGTAGAGGGTCAGGGGAACAGAGTTGTCTTCAACATTGGGAGGTGGACAGATTTGACTATTTGAGGCTTATTCTAGGGGATATCAATTTCATCGAACTTTCCTTTGTGGCAGTCGGACACAAATCATCACATTTCTCCCTCCAAAACACATTTCAAATCAGATTATTGGGGGGGACAGTCCCACTCAGTTCCAAGATTGGAGGGGACATGGCCCCCTCATCCCCCCGTGATCTGCGCCAGTGCCAGATAGAGATTATTTGTGTTGTGTTGACACTTTATCATTCGTGTGTTCAGTTACATTTTTTCACTCAAAGATGTAACTGAATAAATAAATAAATAATAAATAAATACTCTTTTTGATTGTGTTTCGTCTAAATGTAACTGTGCATTGACATGTTCTTTCCATGCGTGTGATATGTAGTCTTGTGGTCCTTGTATTAAATGCAATAAATAAATGGTTTTCCGTTGATTAGAAATTGGTTTTAAATCGATTATTTGAGTATACTGTATACATGCACTTAGTATCAGTAAACTCCATGTGTCGATTGCTTAATGTTAATGTTCGAAATAAACTTTCATCCTTGTGTGTACACGCACAAAATGTAAACTTGTTTATGTAATATTAAAAAATGGTCTTAATAACACTAAGTAACTTCTTGTGCTTAGATTTCATGAGTTTATATCCTTTTAAATAGGTGATATAAATAAATGCGAGAAATGCTTCGACTTTCACCTTCGTGCAACATTAAGATGTGAATAACACACAGAACTTTCTTTATATTTATACAACTTTCACTTCATCCGACTGCTGCACCCATCGATCATCATTAAAATATATATACGTGTTTTCCCCAGTATCTGAAGAACATTATATCGATAGTTTGAAATTGCACTGTATAAGTAGCAGTTAAGGATCAAGTGACAAATACCCATTTACATCCTTCTATTGGCCTTGTGATTTAAGTGTATGACGTCAATGAACTGAAAATAGTACTTGTGTAAGCAAGCAGTAGCTTACGGGGTACATGACCTCGAAAAACTACCGCTACCAGAATGTTCTTTGCTTCATTTGCTTCATAACATCGCTAACAACCTCGACTAAATTAAATTCTCATTTTGCTTGTGGAGTAAGTTTCTGGCACCGATAGATTACTTAGCTACAGGCAGTCGTGCGGAAATTTATCGTAGTTGACGAGGACACGAAGAGGCGTGCCACAAAAACTTGGCCGCTTTAGCCTCTCTTTCACTGCGTTTGGCAGCAGGCCGTAAAAATGTAGGTGTTGGGTTTGGGATGGGAGCTAGGAATCCACGTGCAAGGGAGTATTCTCAGGAAAATGCAGACTCAAACAGAATTTACAACTCTGGGAAACATTGATTCTCTGCAGAATATTGAACCACTTTCTTGTACACTGAAATATATCAAAAGATTTGATAATGCATTTTGATCTTGCTGGGTTGTGAGCATCGCTTAAACAAATATTTCCTCCGTGAAAATCAAATTTATCTTTCCTTCGGCATACATATAATTTGTGTGTGTATAAGGTGCATATCAAGTTAAGAGTTTATTAATCAGGAGAGAAATATGTTTAGTACAAAAAAATGCATATTGTTAAAAAAAAAAAGAGATGCAAAAAGATATTACGTCAGAGAGTACTTGAATTACATGACTACATAACTTGATAACGTCACCAGTGTTTTGACAAGGAGTACACTTGTTTTTTAATATCACTGGTGTAAGTTTTTAATGTCAGTAGGTGTTCTTTTACAGATCTGATCTTAAAAACATTACATAAATTTTCAAACGGATTGAAATCCGGTAAATTACCAGGCCAAGGATTTTTTTTTTTTTTTTTTAATCACGATATACAAGATGCATATTTTCCTTTGTCACGCACTGCTAATACTTTTTGTATGATGTATTACTGTAAGACATGGCCTCTTTTGACACTATGTGAGGTTAAATCCATGGATTGTAATCTCTTTTTTTCGTTTTACTGGAGCAAACATTGCCACCAAACAATCCTCGAGGATCTCAGTACTTTTTGTGCAGGAACACGTGAGGATTGCATGTCATAAAGGTCGCACATCATACTGTACTTTCTGGTAGAGGATTTTTCTACCACATTTTCCACTTCCTCGTTTCTTGTATTGTACATATTTTAATAGTTCGGGTTATGTCAGTATTCGGATTGCCACACACACTCATGTTTTAGAAACTTTTCTGTCTATATAGAATACATATATAAAATTGCACATTTTCTCACGTTGACGCTCCTCATATATATATATATATATATATATATATATATATATATATATATATATATATATATATATATATATATATATATATATAAAACAGTGGTGCCCACCCCCTCATGTCCATGACGCATCCCCTTTCAATTGTCTATGCGAGGGTGTTCTTCCATGAAAAAAAAATCTTTTCGATTAATTTTTACACCCCCTCAAACATATTTATATAGATTTTTAACCCCCCCAAATATTTCAATGACGCAGTTTGCGTCATAGCCCCCCTTTGTGGGCACCCCTGTATATAATTAAATTGCTTAATTATAACCTCTAAGAATCAAAAAATATTTTTATACATTAAAATGTAAAGTTCACTACTTCCACAGTTTTGAATACAAATTGGATCATTTCAGGACTCCAAATCTGTAAACACCATGTACACAACAAAAAATATAGTTGAACACAGACCTCATAGTAGATTATGATTAATTAACTATGAAATACACATTTTCACAGGATGATTTGTTTCCATCCACATGCATTTTTTAAACGTTGTCGCAAATGTCAGTGACAGTGACTCTGAAAACTGACCGACCTCTTATATACGTGTACATGGTGTTCGGGAAGTATGTACCAGACTTGGAGAAGAAGCATATGATGTCAAGTGGAAATATTTTTTGCTTAAAAAACAAACAGTAATCCTCTTGGCGCTACAGCACTTGAAGTTGTCAGCAGTCAAGAGCTTTACTATTAAGATTAAGCAAAGCGCCTGAAACATCTAGCAACCCACTATACATAGCTTTTATACTGGTTGTCTACACAAGACCAGAATCCTGCGAGTTAGTAAGCAGCATTCGTGTGTCCGTTCCATATAGCAGTAATGCAACCGCTTGGTGCGCACACTTTCCGAGTGCTATGTGCTATGAGTAACACTTTAGAGTAGTTGAAATGGAGCGTCTCACAAATGCATCGAATATGATGGCCCAATATTTTGTATAAGTTGTTCCATATTTCCAATAGGGTACGTGGCGATGTTATTGGAAACAGTAAGAAAACAGCAACATT
Source organism: Thermobia domestica (assembly GCF_964235325.1). NCBI lineage: Eukaryota > Metazoa > Arthropoda > Insecta > Zygentoma > Lepismatidae > Thermobia > Thermobia domestica. The sequence continues at coordinate 141,515,383 of NC_137454.1, read as the reverse complement.
TACGGAAGCCGGAGCGTACTGCAGTGAATAGATGCGGACCCATTCATAAGCTCATAGCATCCAGATAACACCCAAAACTGAGAGGTAATCCGTATCACCACAAAGGGTACAGGCGCTGAGGCAAGATTTCGACTTACAACGCTAATACTGTAGATGGTTTCTACAGAGATTTGCCAGAGAATCGTGACAACCCACATGCTACTGTATGTACGTCTTGAAGAAAGTTATATATATGGGCTAGCATAGTTGCTGATTAGCTGATAGGTCTGTAACTTCTACTACTACAAGAATTAAATGGCGATGTATCAGCATTTTCTGCAATAGATATTTCAAATTATTGCAGATGGTGATTGAGTTCTGCAGTTCATTGTGCTGCATTAGCTCTACGGTCTTCTGTGACAATCGTTCTTCTTCAATATTGGTAAATACTTCTCAGCTAAGCACGGTTTCGGTCCATTAAATCTCATTTCGTGGTATTTTCTTGCCACTGATCTTGTATGCTGACATATAAAAGCTTGTTTTCAATACATTAACACACCACTAACCCAGAATTTTTTTCACTTCAGAAATCGAAGGCTTTCCATTTCAAACCACGAACATGTAGCCTATTGCGTATATAATTCGTACTACATCACCTCGCATACTAGACACTAACACTACCGCAAAATTCGCAGGGAATGTTCAGTGTTATTAACTAACGAAGAATTACGTGTTGCAATGTAGAGCGTTTTCATTGCGTATTTTGATAAGTCTACTATATTTGCATATTGTGCAAGTAATAATGGAAACGCCAATGTACTGTGGACACGTAATCTTAGTGAGTTGTATGAGTGGGTGTGAGTGAAAATGATAGGAAATTGTAAATTAATGTTAGTGATTTTTGTATGATCATCTTAACCGTAATGGTGTGTGAGTATTGTTGAAGCTATCATTCCGCTCTCTGGGATGTACGTATAGATATAAATGACCAAACATATCACCTTTTACTTACTATTTTTTTTTCAGAGAGTAGTCGGGGGTCTAGAAAAATGCAAACGAGATGCAAATTGCGCTTTTAAAAAAATCCCATTTTTCGCTCGTAGTTGCGTCGTATAATTTTAGTGTTTTTAAATCCCGTCATACTTGAGTCTTCGTTCGGAAAAGATTTCGAAATTATGTAAAATTGTTTTATATTTTTCGAACCAGTGACTCCGCAGTAAACTCCCATGTGTCGATATCGATCAACTTTTGTAGGTCGATAATCGAAGGTTACGCGTGTAGATTTGCTAAGTAGATCGTTGAATTATGTCAGTTTGCTGTTTTCATATTCTCTAAATTTGGTCAGCGTAAGATATGTGGATATTAGATTGCTGTACTTGTTTTGAAATATTAAGAGTAGAATGTAAAGATATATTAATCTTCAGTATACATTAATCTTCAATACATGGAAGCACATTACTTCATCTATTTAACGAAACGGTAGTATTGATAATAGAAATGAAATGAAATTTTTGAGTTTTACGTCCCACGGTTATGCCGGTTAGGCTAAAGGAGACGGTGATGATGAGAGATGAATGAAATGGTGGAATGAAGAAAGTGGGAGGAAACGGGAGAACCCCGGGAAAACCCACGCACACGGTGTTTGTCCACCACAAAGTTCACTTGGCGGGAGCAGGGTTTGAACCCGAGACCCCTAGCACCAGAGGGTATTGATAATAGAGTCAACTTTAAGAGACAGATGAAGTAACTAGGATAATGCGAGTACATTTTAAATTCTTTTATTTTCTTAATTGCAGAGAGCATTATTTTAAAGCCCAGTAACATCTTTCAAATCACAACATCTCTCTCAGCAATAATACAACACAAACTATTAAATAGGAATTTGGTGCCATCTATTCGCAATTGGATCATCTTTACCTGTTTTACCGTAATCTTCTCATTTTGATTTTTCCATATATTTGTAGTGTTGAATTTTAATGGCTCAGTTGCAAATATATGTGTGTATATGAACTAATTTGACCTTTCCTGTTTATTATGCGGTTCTGTGTAATTTCGTATATTTCTTGTATACGATCATTAAGTATGATTTATATTTTAAATGTGCGTATACATTTAGTACGCAAGTAATTACAGATATTTGGAGAACTGAAAAATTCAAAACCGATTCAGAGTCGCAAGAAGAAATATCTGTCATCATTTCGAGCATATGAACTTGTATTTTGGTAGTTCCGTTCAGCTTTTAGCTCTGTTTATTTGATCTTATTTAAATCGTGTTATCTGTCCAAAGAATATAGATTTTAGTTGAATTATTAACTACATAAACGTTGCTTTGGGTTCGGAAAAGAGGGTTATGTAATCGAACTGTTGTTGGATTGGAAATTCGAGTTTTCCATGGAATATTGATACTTCTATTTTCTTTCTTTGAACTAATACTCTACATCATGAATGCAGTACAACTTTGTTTTCAGTATTTGCTGAATACAGAATATACGTATGCATATACGTTTATATATAAATTTTTTCCATCTTTTTTTTCTTCTAGGACCTGACTGTAACAGACGATACCGTGTTAGAAGAGCATAATGAAGACCCCTGTCTGGTGCAGATGCGACTTATCGGAGATGGGGGTAAGTGTACTTCTGAAAATAAAACCATTGATTTCCTTATTGATTTTTTTTTTTAAATTGGAGTCTTCTATGAATTACTTCTGTGCGTGTGCGGGCGCGCGCTTTCATATGACATTTATTGTGCTGCCAAAATGTCTTGAGCCGTGGCAAAAATGCGAACTAAAGCTCACACCCTCATACACCGACGCGTTGAGCCAATAAGGGTTCAGCTGTTGCTAAGCGAGAGAAAGCGAGTGGAATTCCTTCAGCCGATAGCAGCGCTTGTAACGGAAGACTAGGGATCAAGTCAATCTGACATTAGTATAGTAGAATAGGCCTCTATGTATGATATTTTGTAGTGGTCTTACTTTCTTTGCTTATTCGTTCAATTCGTATTATCATAACCATAGGTAGACGCAGCCCATCTGTCAGTTATTTGTCACATTGGGCGCTTCGCGTCAGTAACAACCGATTCTCGAAAGAAACCAATTCTTGAACAAACGCAAAGGTACAAATCCCGCAGTTCAAATACGCCTTTAATTCCTAATTATAATGGAAATTTGAATGAAGTGGGTTTAAGTTACTGTACACCAAATGAAGAGAAGCGCAGTTGCTATCACTGTACTTACAGGGCCCTTTTGACCCATCTTCATCATCGCTACTTCGATCCATTTGCTGCTCCAAATAATATCATACATATTGTCAATTAGATTTAAATCTGGGACGCGGTGGCTCAGTGGTAGAGCGTTCACCTCCGGTGCTTGGGGTCCCTGGTTCGATCCCAGCTCGCGCCGTGTGGACTTTGTGGTGGACAGACACCGTGCTCGTGGGTTTTTTCGGGGTTCTCCCGTTTCCTCCAACTTTCTTCATTCCACCATTTCACTCATTTCTCATTATCACCGTCTCCTTTAGTCTAACCGGCATAACCGTGGGACGTTAAACTTAAAGATTTCATTTTTTAAGATTTAAATCTGGGAAATTTACTGGCCAGACTAGGTGCGGCAACGTGACTGAATGGTCCTCAAACCATGTACATGTGCTTTGAGTCCTATGAATGCGGCCGGCAGTTCTCATCTTTGAAGATGGGAGTGTCCACTTCATAATGAAGATGGATAGATCCCAGCACCTGATTTCAAGCTGTAGTTCATGCATACATTCACCTGTGTGAGTATCATGGTACGTAAAACACTATCACAGAACTTCTGTACAGCTTGAACTACATACTAATTAAATGCTTAATTGGACTTTCGATGTATTGAGCTGTTTTCGTAATTGGAGTACATTTAAAAATGTGAATCATCAGGCTGTATTACATATTTCCAGTCCAGTGTCTGTATTTTTGAGTCTTTGAAGATGTAGAGCTTTTTGTGCCACAGTGAGAAGTGGCTTATTTTGTGGTGCTTGGTTTAAAATATTCATTACATGAAGTTCTTTGCAATATTGTTTTAGAAATTGATTGCGGTAGACATTCATTTACGTACTGCAACACTGGCAGATTTGAGAAAATTGTAGATATCTGTAGTTATTTTCAAATATTTGTAGCTCAGGCCCTAATTTGCCTAGGTTACACATGAAAAAAGAAGCAGGGTACATAGAATAGAAGATTGAACAACAAATGCATTGCTTACGCACATTCTGCAAACTATAGCCTGGTACTGGGAACGGAAATAGAGAATGGCCCGCAAATTTGATTCTTATTTTGTTATGGCCTGCAGTGCCTATAAATTGGTTATTTCTGTATTAGATAGCTCCTGGGCAGTCCACTCTGATGTTATATGCCCAAATATAATCACTGTTTTACCATTGTGTTACTCCTTTGTCTCGCCACACCTTAAACTGTTTTCAGCATACAACCAAGTGGCACAATTTATTCAGTTCACTGCATGGTTCGTTTAGTCACCTATCACCAATGAAATGTTTTTTTTTTTTCTTTCTTGTGTGTGTGTGTCCGAGGAACTTATGTTCATTGACAGAACAATGTGTGATTCCTTTTAAAATTACAATAAAATTCTAACGTACTGTTGACAGTTTACAAATCGGAGAAGCTGCTCATAACTCAGTTGAAACATTTTGTGGAAAATACCATGGGGTTACCATATTTCTAGACAAAAAAGGCACCATATGAAAATTTGCAGTACAGTATATTAATAGTTATGAAATTGCTCCTTGCTGAAATGCTAAAAGAAATTCAGTACGTCTAGAAGCCGTAACCATAGATCTTAGATGACAGAAGAAGGCTTGTAATAGTAATAAGACCGAATCGAATTTACAAAAGAGGAAGTGACTACAATATAATGGCAACATTCGATCTGATTGTTGCTCATTTGTCCTCGATCCTTTCAACGTTTCAATGAAGATGAAAGGAAGAGGTTTTTCTTCCTCGTTGTTGTTTTTACTTCTCATCTGAAAGGAATCTTTCAGAAGACTTCTTTACTCACAGTGAAAGTATCCAAACACTACAGGATGGACACGGATTAACGGGAATCATTTTATCATTAATTACGTTTTAATAGATTAATGGTATTTGTTATTTTAGCATGTGCTTATGACTTATACAATAGAAACAACTTAGAAATCATACATATTTTGTAGAAAGGCCAACTGGACTGGATATCTCTTGCAAAGAATTGTCTTCTTCATATCCCCGTAGAGAGTAAGGTGGAAGGAAAACGAGCAATAAGAAGAACACAACTTGTAGGTTTGGACTAAACTTCTGAAAATACTTAAGGAATGGGGTCAGTTGGAGAGATTGACGATTCATTCGCAACCTGTACATAGGACAATTAGTGAAGTTGAATCCAGGAGCAACCAATAGTGTAGAGATTGGAAGAGGAATCAGACAAGGATGTAGTATGTCCCCTAATTATTCAACATTTACAGCAAGTATTTAGTGAAGGAAGCATTAACGGGAGTTGATGATTTCAGGATTGGAGGACAGGTCATTAACAAGGTCAGATATGCAGGTGACACGCTTATTATAGCTAGAACAAAAATGACTACAGGAGATAATGGACAAAATAGTTGACACTGGGAAACAATATGGAATGGAAATCAATATCGAAAAATAGAAAGTAATGAGAATATCCCGTGGAAACCTGCCCTTACAGGTCAGAGTAGAACAAAGAGAACTTGAAAAGGTGATAATTTCAAATATCTGGGAAGTATTTTGACAAGAGACGCTTACTTCATCAAAGAGAGAAAGTTGAGAATTGCCGTAGCCAAAGAGCATTCAACAAGAAAAGGTACTCTTAACTAGCAGCCTTAATATTGGACTAATGAAGAAGTTGCTCAAGTGGTATATGTGGAATATTGGACAGTATGTTTCAGAGACTTGAACATTACGGAAGGTGGAAAAGAAATATCTAGAGAGCTTCGAAATGTGGTGTTGGAAGGAATAATGGAGAAAATAAAATGAACGGAGAGTGAAACAAAGATGAATGAGACAAGAGGGCGCTCTTAGCCAGCATCCTTTTAAAAATAGAACAGAATATTGAGAGTTAAAAGAGAAAACTGAAGATCGAGAAACGTGGATATTTAATAATCCATGGGGGGGGGGGATCTCCTGTTAGTAGCAGGACCTACCAACAGACAGAATACCTTATATATGTATAAAGAAAAAAATAGCACTATCATAAGTTACTCCTACTTGTACGACATGAATTCCTTGCTTGCTTGCTTATTGAGTGAGGTACTTTATCATCCATCTAGAGGTATGGCGATTAATACTGTAATTTGACTACTTGACTTCATGTAACAGGCTGTTTAATTTTCTAAACCACGTTTTTGCGAATTCCAGTAAGCGATCTGGATCGTCTTCATTCAAATAATGGATTTATTTTGGATGGTATGGATGAAAATACGTATGATGTAATGTATTATGTATAAACTATAATGCTTCCTATTCAGTTTTGTTGATAATTGGCGCGGATTTTTTGAGGGAGCTTGCCAGCTTCACTAATACGGTCTTCAATACCTCTTGTTCTAACTGGTTATGACCATTTCTTCCTTCATACGTCTAAAGCAGTTTCCGTTGCACCAAATAAATTGTTGATTTGTCTAATAATGTCACGTTTAGGTGCTAGTGGTCCATAGCCACGTAACATTTGTCGTTGATCTCCCGACAAGCTTTTTGATAGTGAAACTTGAGCATACTCCTACAAACTTAATATCTTTGCCAGTGAATACGACTAGTGGTTCGAATCCCACTTTAAATTCAAGGTTTCCTTTCATACAGTCTCTGTATTGAAAAACTCACCTCAAGCTCAAACCAATCCAATCTAACACGTAGATGAGCTCCTGCTATTGCAACAATTGTTCTTCAGCAATGCAAGTTGATATTTCGTATTAGGAAAAGAAAAATAGTCGATACTATTACTCGGAGGGGTCTCACTACCTTCTGGCTCATGAAGCATACCTTCTAACACGTGCTCCCAAAGATCTTTCAGCTGATCTAGTGGCTCGCGTGTGCACCTGTGGCACATAGGATTCTGGATTCGATTCCTGGTGATAGTCTTGAAATTTGAACACATTATGGTGCATTTAGGATTCCATCTTAAACTGTAGGTCCACGTCTAATGTAGCTTCGGTGTTGAAAAGGGGACGGTGAACTCCAATCAACCAGTTGAATAAGTAAGATTGAGAACTTATAGAAAATATGTATGTGTGTGTTTATGAATGATTAGACAGAAGAGCCTAAACAACAGAATGACGAAATCAACACCTTCTTGTGTTGGCCAGTTAATAATAATAATAATAATAATAATAATAATAATAATAATAATAATAATATAATAAAAGAAGTCCGAATCAGTTATGATACAGTTACCGTTACATTTTCTTCACGTTGTGAAGTTTTTATTCGTGTAGTAGCACTTTCAGCTTTGTTCGAAAAGTTTCCGGTAACGAATATATGCAAATGCACGATGAACCTGTTTTTGCCACTACTTCAGTGCCTAATAAATCATCTGGTTTAAAAAGTGGAATAATAGTATTTGCATTGACAGTCCTTTCTCGTGCAAATAATTACTCGTTGTGCAATTTTATTTGTGTATGCGTGGAATGAGGTGAATAATGCGTGTGGTTCCCGTAGCTCTAGTGTTAGCTCGGGGAAAGGTCACTAAACCCAGTCCAAAAGCTTTTGAAACACCAAGTTGCATTTAACGGGATGCAAATATTATGCCAAGATGAGAAGAGGGAAGAAAGAATAATCTGCTAACCGGAAAGACTATAATGTTGCATCCAGGATGTAACGGTTAAATGGGCCCTCACCACGGCCAAGGTCATTACTGTCTTTTGTACATTTCTGAGTATTTCTGTTCATGTCTTTCTATCACTGTGCCACCATGCACAATATGTCGGAAACTGGAAGCAATTAGTGCTGAAGAAACCGGAATTAGAAGATAAAAAAGTAAGAGTTGTTTCAATTGTATTCATGACAGGAATTCCGCTTTTTAATTGTGACATAGCAGCGTTTATCTACATCCGCAGTTAGTCTTTTATGAAACCAATGTGTTTAACATTAGCTTATAGCAAAGTGAAGACCGTCAACCTGAAATTTTGCTACTGGACGTAATTAAAAGTGTTCGATGGTATGTAAAGATAATAAAAATAAAAATAAAACAAAAGGTAAAGAATTGCGTATTCATCATTGTTTGCAGCCGAATAATTAAGAAGTTGTTGGTTTGCTCAGAAATTGGAACGGAAGAAATATATATATATATATATATATATATATATATATATATATATATATATATATATATATATATATATATATATATATAATTATTAAACCTCACATTTCAATACGTAATAAAGGAAGGCATTGCGTGAACTGTTAACGTTTATTCCGTAGCTGTTTTGTTAGTTGATAATTCTGTGTATTTACCAGTTTCAGAGAAGGTTGTTTTCATACATTAAATAGGGCGCTTATATTTTGATTTATTATTACATAAGTTAACTGTTTTAATTGGTTCAGACTAATATGTAGCCTCAGGGTTTACACTTTTTGAAGGTTAACTTTTCTTTTCGTCGCACTCATTATAAATTCTCGTGCTTTTTTTTTCAGTCTTTTAAGTGCTTAAACACAAAATAAAAAAATAAAAAAGGAAAGGAAGAAAAAAGTGGTTATTTATTTGTGTATCGGGTGTTCAGCTTTGCTTTCCCTGTGGCTGAATTTCAGAAGACCGGTTTTGTAAAATACGTATTTATATGGCGAGAACTCGAGACTGTCTTGACTTGCACATATATATGTTGTTTTTTTGAAAGGCATGCAACTTGGCTTTGTTCCAGTTTGGCGAGCTCTGATGTCCCGTTGGCTAGGGTCAGGAAGACAAGTTCGTGATATTTTTCTTTCTCTTTTTTTTTAAATTTTAATAATAAAGCTTTGAACAACATCAACAGAGAAGAGAAGAGAAAGACAAATACAATTTTAATAACTTGCTTAAAGAAGCAATTTCAATTTGTTACTACTGAAAGTTCGTGTCAAAATTGTGCCATGTGAATTCATTGTATACATGGGAAAATATATATTGCAGGAAATAAAAATTACAATTGGATAGTAAAAAACTATTAAATTAAATATATAACCTTTCTCACTAATATTTATTTTGACATACTGGTCTTTTGAAGGTCTCTCAGTTACTGTTAAAAAAAAATCCAGGTCAACTCTTCTCTCTGTTCTAGCATTATCATCGTCATTGCGTAAGATCACCCACCAGATTTAGAAAATAGAAAAACAGGACACTCAGAAGAAACCGACACAATTCACTATTCTGGCTAGGTACAGGCATTGATAGCATTTGTTATTAATTCCAATGAGTCGGAACCGAAAATGTTGAGTCTTATGTGTATTTTTTTTTTTTTTTTAATTATCAACTCAAACAATTATTGAATATCGAAATTTGGGCTTTACTATTATTGATGCCACCTGCTCAAGAAATATAAGTAAAAACTACATTTCAATATTTTGAAATATGATCAGATGAAGACATACTGGAGACTGTAAGAACGTACTAATAAAAATAACCATGAGCAAGAAATGAAGCCCCCCCCCCCAAAAAAAAAGGACAAATTACGTTCCATTTAGATATTTCTCGGAACACCGGAAAATTTTCCGAAAAATGGAAGAACATTCTTATTAAGAACGGGACGTCTGGTCAACCTATTATTGTGTATTCCTCCGATAACTATGACTCAGGTTACATGTCCCAAATTCACATAAACTTTCGTGCACTGTATAGTCTTAATTTATCAGTTCGTTTTAGCACAACGATTATCCGTGTTAATGCCGTCCGTCTGTTTGTCTTTTCTCTCTGACTTCTTTTATCTGCTATCATACCTTCTATCACGTACTTTAGTATACATTTCCTTTTCACAGATATATAATATTCTTTTTAGTGTACTTTTCTATAAATAAATACACGGTAGATCACCTTAATGTTCAGCGTCATTACTATCCATGTTCAAATAATTAAATTGATGCAATACAGTTTAAGTTGCAATTGAATCGTCACAATAGTTTTAAATCTTGCAAATTGCCTGTAATACCATCTATTGCCGTCAGGCAGACCGACAGCACACATAATGGAGTGGGGTCTATTAACTATTAGGAATGAGCGTTGCTCACAGACTAAGATCCCTTTTCTAATAAAATTATTAGTATTTAATTGTAACTGTGCGCCTGTTGCTTATACAACCCATTCTGATAAAAGTTTGGCTGGTTGTAATCGACTAGGCGTTCTGTTGATAGCAAATGCTTCCACGTATTATTATTACCTAGGGACTATGAATTAACAATATGCGTTCTTCATTCTGCACCTTTCATATAGTACAGTTGTGAATGATAACGGAACCGAAAATATGTTGGTTTCGTTCTGAGAACAGAACCAAAATAAATTTCGACATATAGGTTCTGTTCCCGGAACTGAAAAACGAGGGTGTTTTGGTTTCTGGTATCAGAACATAAAACAAAAATTTCAATTCGGAACCGAAATACATTTCGACATATCGGTGCTGTTTAAAGGACAGAACCAAAATATATTTCGACGTAACGGTTATGTTCAGAGAACAAAATCATTATGAATTGTTTTTCGAGAAAAGAACCGAAATGCATTTATCATATCAGTTTTGTTCACGTTCGCCGTCTGTAGGCGATCAAATGTCAGAATAATTTTGGATATTAATACGAAGCACATCCCTATTTCACAGGTTTATTCTCCCTAGGAATTTTTTATCCCCTTGTCGGTTTCTAGTTATTTCAAAGTCAAAGTGGGATGACACATTATAAATTGGTATAATTGCGTGCTATCTCGATTCCATGTTAAAAAATCCCTGATCAAAACGGCCTCGCATCAAAATGAACCGTGTCGAAACGGCCTCTTGTTAGAAGGGACTGAGTCAAAACGTCCCTCGTCAAAAGGATGTCTGTCATTCTATATGTTTTGGCTTGGTGCTGGCTTCACCGTTCCTTTTCCATCTCTGGAAGACACTAACCACACGGGAACACCTTATTAGTTGCACTATTTCCGAGATGCTCGTTCCAAGCCATGTGGGCACCACAATCAGGCCCTTATCAAACTCTGATACATCGCCAATCTTCCCCATTCCACGCACAAGAGCGCCAGACTGATTGGTCGAGTGATATCCCTGTTTAACTTGTGGCGATTGATTTTGCTGTAGTCCGTAACTTTCACATCAGCCAAACGATTTCAGTTAAAAAAAAAAAGTCCAGATAGCCTTATTGTTTTACCTAACGTTTGTTTATTGTTATATATTTGGGCGAACATTTTATGTCACATTTTCTAACTTTCGGGTAAACTAGAAAAGAAGGCTGATCATTCTCATGCATTTCAATGCAATAAAACATACCATAAAAGCTTCCCCTGCCATCAGCAAATACATTCCGAAGTAAAACTACCTACATACTCTTCTGCGATTCGATCACAACCTTCCACCTAATAACTCAATTTGATCAGAAGTGGCACTTACCATTATGTTCTCCCGAGCCGCTCATAAATAATGTAGTTCTTTTCCTGAAGATCTTTTAGCGTAAAAGTTAAGAATCATTCTTGTAGTACAGTATAAACTAAAAAGATCTTCCCTTATATTATAGTGTGTTCAGTATTTTATACCGAAAATATTTTCCACGTTCTTTTTTCCATCTTCCAATTGAATGTACTCATTTCTTGAACATCAACCTTAGTGCTTCCAGATAATTATCGTATTGTAATTTCAGATGATTACCTCTGGTGATCCTGTAACGAACCTATATGAAGATTCTAAACTTGACCGTAGCTCATTATTTGCCTGGCACAATGTTGCGTGATTTTTTTTTTTTTTTCACAATTTCTATTAAACTTATTGGATTTAACAGTTTCCTCAGTCAGTGTTTTATTTCTTGCATCTCTTGTAATTCTGATTTTATTATTATTGTTGTTGATGTATTTTAATTGTTTGTCTTCCATACTTTTTTGTAATTGATTATATAAGTATTCTTTATTATTACAAACACAAAGGTTAAAAAGTTATTGCAGAAATTCTACAAACTACTCTTAACTAGTTGATATTGTTTGCTGTTTCCTGGTTTATGAGATGTTCTGGGAATTAATGTTTTCCGTATTTTATTTTATCATTGAAAATCAACATCGAAAGCATTGATTAGTTTGTTTCACTCAACTTGATGAGGTCTATGCAAACGCAATTGTAACAATGTTTTAAAATATTTTCAAATGATAATAGTAAAGTGTATTTAGACAGTTATTAATTCCTTAAGGGATTTTTAAATGAGATGTGTATATAACCTATATATAAAAGAGACAGGGTTTTTCAGGAATTGAAAAACTTCGCAGGTCAGTTTTTCGGGGCAGGGAAAATGTCTAAAATAATTTTCTCCGGTAAAACTGCAGCTGTTTTTGTAAATTATTAGTTATGAGAAGGAAAACTCACTCTTTTAGCTGTACCCTTGACGTTGGACCATATATTATTAGTGTGTTAAAATATCGATTTTAATTTGTATTATTTAAATTTTCAAAGTGATTTTGCAATTACAGGATCTTGAAGAATGGAATTTTCCATATTTCTCACCTTGTTGATCCGTTCCTCGTTTAAAAGCAACTAGTATCGTCTATGAGCCGTCTTGAAACGGACATTTTTTTTTTTTTCTTAAACTGCTAAGAAATTAGCTCCCATTTAATTATCAAAGCCCAATTAATTGTACGTCCTTCCTGTATATATTGTAGTATTCTTTTATTTGGTGTACAGATGATGAACTTTTGTCACCACCTTTAGAACGTGACGACAACGAAATGTTTAAATTATGGAAATTTTGAAGTTTGAGAAACATACCTTGTAAATTTGATTTTTTTTTTTTTTTTGACAAGTCAGTGTTCAAACATAGTATACATACAGGAAATATACCACCGCCAAGTTTAAAATTTCTGCTTGGATGGATTTTTTGACATTCCCATTCAGCGTCAAACTTAGTGAGATGAGATTCGGTTTAATTTTAAGTTTGAATCTCTGTTCGTGTTTGTATCCGAGGCCAATACCCTACCGAGAATCGAGCCTGCTACCACACACACAAAGTCTACGAAGAGACACTTCCAATTTCTTGTCTAAATAATAGTGTTGAGAGTAACACTTAAAAAAAAAAAAAAACCCTAGAAGAAAAGCGAATTAAGTAGACCTACAACATTCAAATATTTAGCTCATTTCAAAACTTGAAAGGTATATTTTATTGTGACTATTGAACAGAAAGAGGAGAGTAGAAATACATGATGATTCATCGTTTGAAGCGGGGGGAAAATGCAAACAATTTCCAAAATCCAGAATAAGATTATTTAAAAATAATTTATTTAAAATTCTGATCACTGTGCTACAATGACGCTACAGATACATATCTTAAACACTTCTACGTACTATACGAACTACGTATACATTTTCGTTTCTAAAATTTTCTAGGTGTAAATATTCGATGATTAAATCACGTTACGTGAATATGTATATTTTGCAACACATGATAGTCTTAAGTATTGTATTTGCGTGGGATACGATGGTTGATTGGTAGTCTGCATACATCGTGCGAAAAGTCACAGTTTCGATCCCAGTTCATATTGGTTATGTGGTTCTTTTCTTTGACTGGTATCCTATTGTAATCACGTGTTTTCTTCGACTAGTCTCGCATCCTTTCTGACAAGTAAACCTTACGTTTGGGTGAATCGAGTTGCTGACTGAGACACATATGAGAAAGTAGTACTAAATGTGGTCAGTATTTCAGTGAAGTTTTAGGTGCGAAGCTCCAGGGGTTTAGGAGATACAGCTACCAGAACATCACATGGAAGTACAGAATAGTCTTCATACAGTTGGAGGTTAAAGCTCTGTAAGACCTCTTGTAACGACAAAAGGTGAATAACAAATATATGAGTACATATTAGGATTAGTGTGAAGTCATATAGTAAGGATATACCTGACGGCCGCCATCTTGAAATCCGCCATTTTGAATTAAGGTTAAGTTTTTAAAATAGGAATAGGGTCATGTGATACATGATTTAAGGCGTAAATTTAATCAGCAGAACAATGGTGACATTAATTTTGATTTACGCGCAATTGGTAAAAAGTTACAGGGAAATTAAATATTGCAGTATATGTATTAGTCCTTTACCCCATCTTGTAAATTTTGTGTTAATGATAATAATTAAATAAAAAGCAGGTGGATAAATATTAGGTCTATGGTAAAAGTTGCCTTGATGGCGGCCATGTTCAAATCCGCCATTTTGAATCAGATAAAAGTTTTAAACAAAACGCATAACAGTGACACCTTATTAATAGCAAATTTTACCATAGCTTCAACGGTATAACCATTTTTGCTTTATCATTAACCAGCATTTGTTATCGCATAAACAAGTTGCTAATTTAAGGAAAAACGACCAAAGTGGGATTGAGTCATAATTGAACTTGGGTCTTTCTTCCAGAAAGTCCTCAATTAGTACAATCAGTATGTAGTTCAGAAAAGAGTGCATGACTTGCACAAATGCTCTGCTCACAGTAAGCACACCTGACAAAGGCAATCGAGTTACACTTGACACATTTGTCGTTAACAATTTCGTCAAAGCAGTAGTCGTAAGGAGCGATCCATTTAATTTTGTGCTGGTTAATGATAAAGCAAAAATGGTTATACCGTTGGAGTTATGGTAAAAATTTGCTATTAATAAGGTGTCACTGTTATGCGTTTTGTTTAAAACTTTTGTCTGATTTAAAATGGCGGATTTGAATATGGTCGCCATCAAGGCAACTCTTACCATAGACCTAATATTTATCCACCTGCTTTTTATTTAATTATTATCATTAACATAAAATTTACAAGGTGGGGTAAAGGACAAATACATATGCTGCAACAATATTTAATTTCCCTGTAACTTTTTACCAATTGCGCGTAAATCAAAATTAACATCACCATTGTTCTTCTGATTAAATTTACGCCTTAAATCATGTATCACATGACCCTATTCCTATTTTAAAAACTTAACCTTAATTCAAAATGGCGGATTTCAAGATGGCCGCCGTCAGGTATATCCTTAGTATATGACTTCTCCCTAGTCCTAATATATACCCATATATTTGTTATTCACCTTTTGTCGTTACAAGAGGTCTTACAGAGCTTTTACCTCCAACTGTATGAAGACTATTCTGTACTTCCATGTGATGGTCTGGTAGCTGTATCTCCTAAACCCCTGGAGCTTCGCACCTAAAACTTCACTGAAATACTGACCACATTTAGTACTACTTTCTCATATGTGTCTCAGTCAGCAACTCGATTCACCCAAACGTAAGGTTTACTTGTGAGTATGATCACTTACCGTTTAATTTCCTTAGAACTGATCTCCTGTATGCTACAGGAACTATCATAATGATGTAGAACAATATATTTAAATTTTTGGAAATACACTGGTTTGCTCGTAAAACAATATTTGAACTTTTTCACAATAAGGGACTTCGGTAGTTCACTGGCTGACATCTCTCCTTTGCAAGATTACATGAAACTAATATATGATAAAATAGTGATATTGGGGATAGGACTTCTTATACAATATATCGTTATGTGGAATGTGTATGTGTGTCTTTTTTTCTTCAAAAATATATCATGAATCAGAAAATATAATACATGCTTCATTTGTGTCGCTGCATAATACATGCTGCATTTCAAGAAAGCAGAGCGAGCACAGTAATTTTCATGTGATAACCAACAAAAGAAAACATTAGAAAGTAGTATAGTTCATATCATTGGTGTAAGTAATCTTTGGAATGTTCAAAAGCTAGTGTCAGGTGTTGTGACTGGCACATAATCTGTTTCAGGTTTCTCACTGACCAATTCAGTTAGTTTTTCTTAAAATAGAAGAGTTATCATTTACTTGTAATGCTTCCATATCCGTTTTCTTAAATTAATCCTGTTTATCTTATCACTGTTTATTTCATTCACACCAATCATTTCATCCTGATGAATTTGTAGTCTATCTGTCCTTTACATGTGGAATGAAATTACGGTAACTTCAAATACTATCACATTTCTGACATCAAACGACAGCCCCAATTTTCCTTGTGTCCAAATTCGGTGCTACTAATTAAGGAGTTTTATATATGTAGATCTATATATGCCAATAAAATTTTTAGAGAGAGTTCTACTAGAGTCTTTAAATAAATAAATAAGGTCAAATTATCTTTGCTAGGTGTCCTCTTAAATTATCTTATCTCTCTTGTGACTGTAATCCCTCATCTACAAGTGCTGCCACAGAACTTTTTTTTTTTTTTTTTTTAATTGCCACAGTATAGGAAACTTAGTTTTTAAACCAGCAATTCAATAGTCTGATGCACAGTTTCTTTTTCCTCTCTCCGTTAGAATTTGACCTGGAGATCGTTGGGAATCACCCTATAAATGGCGTTAGTCATCCTGGGGTTTGTTACAGAAATTTGTTGAATGTAATTTCGGTCATACTTTAGCCCAAACTGTCGGTGTTTAAAACTCGCAGTTCATTATTTCATCATGATATACGAAGTTGCTTTCCACCAATGTCAAGTCATTGTGGTTAATGGAAGGATTCTCCATCAAAAACTAGCTTTTTGATTGTAGATTTGGATGGATTTTTATTAGTGTCGAAGGTTTATATCTATGATGCTCATTTCAGTATCAATGTTGCTCTAGTTCTGTTCTTTATATATGCATATAAATTGTTTGTTATACCTTTATGTATTTCTATATTTCGTGATGGGAAGAACAAATGGCAATAGCTTGCATTCCGAGACTATCAAGGTGACTTTCGTTCTTGCAATGTTAATCTTGATATCTGTGCTAATAGACGAAAGTCCTGCATATTTGCTACAATAAATAGTTTTGCTGTTTCGATTTTGTTTGTTTCAGTTAATTGTTTGAATCTTGATTCAGCCAATTCTAAGTCTGAATTATTTTTAAGCTAATAGGATAAGAGTTCTGTTTCGTTGCGTAATTTACTTCATCGTATTTTTTACTCTTCTTTTACTGCAATCCTAGAGATAAGATCCTAGTCATTCTGTTTGTTTATCTAGATCAATGTATGCGTCTGGGCATGTGATATTTTGCTGACTCTTAATTTATAAAGAAAGGATTTTCGTCCGTATTCTTCCGGTAATGCTATCAATATTGTATCGATATTGTTCATTATTACATTCATAACCTTTTAAAGTGGTGGTTGAATTCGTTCCATAAGATGTGCTTAACCGACTAGCGCGAAAATCATCAGGAACATGGGGGAGGGGTCCCTTTTGAAGATCATACAACCCCTTCTAGAATGAATTAAAATTATCGCTGAGAAACGGGGTTATGTACGTGAGAATGTGAGTGAGGTAGCATTCTTGTAAGTTTCTTCTAAAATACATATTTTTATCTCCCTCTGAATGCTCTGTATATTTAGGTCTAGATTTGTTCCCCTGCTTGCCTTTATTTTGTATTCTACTAATTTACATAAAATGATTTTTGTTTGCATTTTTCCGTAATATTATGAACCTGTGTGATTTACTTCATTTGTCATTTATAACTTAGCTCCTCCTCTTCAAAATATTGATCATGTAACTTCCATAAGACGAATTAAACTGATATTCTGTAATGTTATGTGCTTCCTTTGAAATCCGGTGATTGTGTCCGTAAGCACAATGAGAGTTTTTATCATACATTCTGCTGAAACATATTAATGTCCTAAATCTATGCTACTATCCTTACTTTGGACCTTAAAAGAAAGAGAAGAAAGAAGTTCATTTATCTGAACATAGCTTTGCGGGGTATTCACATACGGAATAACCTTTGAATTAATACTGTCCGTTTGTGTATCGATGTACTGAAATGTCTTTAAGCTGCAACTTTATCATCTTCTCGTATAGTATTGGGAATCGAACCTGGCAGTTGTAGAATGAATTAAGTAAAACATTACCACTTGCTCTTGATACTATGAAAAGTATGCTTAAAGTTGTGTAAGTATCAGGAAACTTTTGTTTTTAACCTACTTTTTCGATTATACATTTATAATTTTTTCTTCTTCTTCCGTTTTATTTCAGTTGTGGAGTCCATCATGCGAGGAGAGAACGTCGGAATCACGCCGCGGAGGTCGAGGTCCGCCGTCCTCACGCAACATCAGCCGGTAGGTTGAAATAAAAGAAAAGGGAAGGGAAGGGAATTCATGCACGTGCAACATGTAAACTATACTACTGTACTATCATTTCCTTTGTGGCCCCTGGAAACCCCTCCCTCGACCAATTTTTTATATGGCTCGCCTGCGAATTTTCGTGCTTGTGGTTTGCATGAGAGGAAACCTAAAAATATAAATTCAAAAAACTTCTTTCGCCTAAACCACATCTGGTAAGCTTGAAACATGTTTTTTTAGTAGTTTTTTTACTCATTATAGTTTTTTTTTCTTTTTTTAAATTCCCGTTAGAGTTCTAAAAGCTACTGCGTCAATAATATTCTTTTTTAAACTTAGACTTCGAGGAGGTAATGAAATACCAGAGGTTGAGCTGAAACAGAAATGTGTTTTTATGTATATGTATGTAATATAGCATGGAATCATTATACGCATTCTTGCCTTGTGCTTAATTTTGGACTTGAAATAAGCAAGTGTTTCTGAACTGCATAGGTATATCAGCAGTCTGTGTAAGTTGGAAATTGGAAATGCTTATTATCAAAATTATTCTACATAGTACAACATGAATTGACATTCCTTATGGGGGAGAAAAAGTAACGCTATTTGAGTACGTGATGAACACTCCAATGGAGAAATGGTGGCCAGAATCGTATTTAAATATGTACCACCCTTGGTATTCAATATTCTGCTTCACTCATCTTCCCCATTGTCTCATACAGAAACAGACACTTTGCAACACTTTAAGCTAGTAGTTGCAAAATACTGTATCTGGTTCTCTCTAGTTCATTGTATATCACTGCACTCCGCTTGTGGTACTCTCATATTACATTGTGTTGATACAAATTTAATTTTAGCTTATGTGGTCCGCATTCCAAGTTAATCAGTAGATCCACGTTTCATATAGCCTCGCTGCTGAATAGGACGTTAATCTCAAAATCAAATCAACTCAACAAATTTAATTTTTAATCGCACTTAAGATCAGGGATAAAATTGGATCTGAAAAGGTAGGGGGACGCATGACATCACGCCGTCTCCCATGCCTGTCTTTGCCCATTGTAATTTTTTTAGAAACTGGGGGGACACCATATATAACTTTTGGAAGTGGGGTAACGGCATCCTCCCGCCTTCCCCCTCACGTTTACCCCTGCTTAAGATACGCCATGCGATCTCGTACCGTAAGAGTCGGCATCTAAATGCAATTGACTAGAACTGATTATGCAACAGAGTAGCACTAGGCGAGTAATTCGGAAAACAAGAAGCATTCTTTGCTCAGGGTATATAGAAACAACAAGTAGGACCAAAGTTTCATTAGACTTCTCAATAGCTAAAACCAGCTATATGGTAACATAGCCATGATGTTTTAAACAAATACTGTTGTGTGGCAAAGACGTAACATGTCAGATTTTGGATTACCAAGAGTTCATTCGTTGATGACTTGATTTTCCAGTTTTATTATTTGTATTTAATAGGATATAATTACCTCAAAGATTACCTTGTTGTGTTGCATGTTTCATTTTCCCAGTGTGAACATAAATTACATATTAAGTCAAATTGAGTGGTGTTGCATTAGTAGCTGAATGAGTTTACCATGAATTGTACATCATACGAACGATAAATACTGTACTTCCTTACATCGCTTATCGAAATTTTACAGAATGAATTCACTCTATCTAGCTAGTTTCGTCATTCTTTTATCTGAAGAAGTTGCGGACGGAACGAATAATGTAGTGAAGAAATAATAACACAAGAATTTTGGAGAGAGAGGGGGGGAGGGGAGGAAGTTTTTTTTTTTTTTAAATTAAATAAACGATTCCATAATATTTAAAATTTACAACATAGGAGTTTGCACGTTGGGATATCCATCTTAAATACAGGGTGTGAACAAAATTATTTGCCCCAAAACAAGTAATTCCTCACATATTGAGAAAAGTGGCTTTGTGCTCAGCTTGTATATTGCAAGTAATTAAGGGCATGAAGTCAGAGTTCTTTTAACATACTTTAATTTTAAAAATAAAAAAAATCGAGTTAGTTACAGCATACTCTCACAGATAAAATTTGAAGATAACTAAAATAAAAAAAAAAATCGCATTTGAATACAACTAAACACAAAATAACTTGTTTAACGACTGATTATTTGATTCCTTAACACGAAACACTTTACCGTTAATTTAGTTTTAATAATAAATTCGGATATACGTATATCCTCAATTGTCGGGAATTTCGGGATA
Source organism: Thermobia domestica (assembly GCF_964235325.1). Classification (NCBI taxonomy): domain Eukaryota; kingdom Metazoa; phylum Arthropoda; class Insecta; order Zygentoma; family Lepismatidae; genus Thermobia; species Thermobia domestica. Next base: position 141,494,911 of record NC_137454.1, on the reverse strand, counting down.
CCAAACATTTTGTAAATGTATCTATTAGATTTGTAAAATTCTGTACTAAATAAGTATGCATAACGTTATTCAGTAGTTTGTAACTGAAACTTGTAAAAACATAATATGAAGTATATGAGAAATTTCAGTTGTAAGATTTTTAGTTGTAAATAAAAAAAATCGAGGTAATGTTCATTACCGAGTTGGGAAACAAGTAAATTAAGCAGAGAGAAGTTTTGACAGTGACCCTTCATGCTATATGTATTTATAATATATTGGGTCATTTACTGCCTATCGTAGATAATGACCCATAATGGGCCGTAAGTACATCAATATCTTAGAACTAATGATAACTAATGCATATACCTGATGATGTATTATTAAGTCTGTGACTTTACCATTGACAAGTGATTGTAGTACATTAGTGCATGAGCTTAAAACGGAAATATACTTAAGTATGGTAAATTAATTGCTTTGGAATATTAATTGAAGATGGGAATTATTTCAAGCTTGACTTGCTACTGTAATGCATGTGTCACGCGTTTGAAAATACAGGAGTATAATCAAGATTCTCACATGAGAAGCTTTCATCTTTCATTTAATTGCTGTTATCAATAATAGAAATATTTAAACTAGTGGCAGAAAAGATTAGACCAACTCTATTGCAAAACTTGTTCAAAAGGCTATTGTATAGATTCCTATTAACAAATTAAAAAAAAAAAAAAAAAAAAAAAAAAAAAAAAAAAAAAAACCTGTTAGCAGTGTACAGGAGTGGAAATTTTTGGTCTTGTGCTCATGATGTGTACATCACAATATATACAAACATTTTAGTTCTATGTTACTCGTATTTGTTCCAACATCTGCACAACATCCGTTGTTTGGACCTTTTTAAACCGGAAGGCAAGATACGTAATCATCAAAAAGTAGTTCCGTGTAATCTTATCTGAGCATAACATTGAAGTGATTATTTTCCTGTGTATGTTGGTAAATGTATTGTGTGAAATACCTGAAATATCTGATAACATCTCTTGAATGTTTTTCATAGATAATAGAAACATCATTCCATGTGTATATACAGAATTATGACTTACATTTTATGAACTTATACAGTATGATCTTTCTGCAAAAGATAGAAGTTACGATGAAGATAATAGGTGATATAAGCCAGATTAAATCTTAAAAGTGCGCACCGTGAAGAAAACTAACAACTGAGGAAACAGTAGTAATAATTTTCAAAGAAAGGTTTATAAAAGCATTTCTCTGACTGTTCACAAGTCCATGGAAGGCGTCTTGTGACTGACACTGCCTACACTGCTAGCAACTTGTGTTTCGTCAATATGCACAAGCTCAAATTATGTTTTGTTAAATTACTAATCTAAAATAAATTTAAAATGCCCGTATCCAAATTCAACGATAACCTTGTATTCTAATATTATGGGCCTAAATAACCAGTTTTCCTAAATTATTATTGATTTTATGTAACACATTAATGTTTTTCCTATAGTGCTGGATTTCTTTAAAGTGTTTTGACAGGACATAGACAAAATTGTCAGCTTTTGCATCGTAAATATACTGTTTCTAGTGGCGTATGCAAATGGGATTTTCAAGGTTTAACATTCTCCCCTTTCAAGAAAGTTAATTTGAAGAAAAAACGTGCCTCTTTAATTATATAAACATGAGTGCCTGAACCCCGTCCACCGATTCTTTTAATCTAATTATTTTTGTTACCAATAAAAATATTAGAATTATTTTTTTAAAAATGAGTTTGGAAAAGTGTACTTTTCACTGTAAAGTCGTATGACGTCAAACAGGCAGCAGGATAATATGAAATAATTATATGCGTCACTCATGGACTCACCACTAGAGCTTCAAACAAATGGAGAAAGATTGAATGACGGAAAGGATGTTGGGAAAAGTCACTTCTTTTTCTAGTTATCTACTTTAGGAAAAGGAAAAGTGGGTTCTTACATCTTGGAATAAATTAAGCTCCTTTGAGGTTCTTTTGGTATTAACTATAAATAACGAATTTTGAAGAAAGAAAACAATTGCATATACCAAAATTAATTGTATATTGAACTTCCCAAACCGTTCAGAAGAGTACTGTCTAAACCGGAGGTCAATTTTTCTAAAAACAAATTACAGAGGTTGTTCAGTCCACATTTGACCAATTTCGACTTACCTAAAAATTTAGAAGGATCCATGGCGCCAAGTCCGTAAGTGCTCGATGTGTTTCCCTTGGTTCCTAACAATAGCTCGACAGCGTAATTTCCACTGTAATAGGCTTCTCTGGAGAACTTGGAGGGGAATCTTGTCCCATTCCCTTTGCACAACTTTCCCAAGTCCTTCCACAGTTGTCACACACCGTTTTCCCAAAGCCCGCTTCAGCAATCCAAATCCACAATAGTCCATAGAACTTGCATATGGAGATTTAATAGGTACCTCATTGAAAGGTATCACCTGTATACCACTTGCCTCCTCCATCTCCCTGTAGAATGCGAGGGACGATCGTGAGGTATGTGATGAGGCCTTGTCCATGTGAATGCGCACCAGATTGGCGTCAGTTCCGTACATTGTTGGAATCTTATGCTCGTAGATCGGCCGCACGATCTGCTCCTGAAAATACTGCGAATTTATTTTGCAGTTCTTCGCCACTCTACGAATCTTCAGTTTACCTCGGTAACAGTAGCCAGTAACGACCATGAGCCCTTTTGGAAAGGATTCTTTACTGACACGGACCCACCTTCTGAAGTTTTTTTCGCCTTTCTCTCGGTACATGATGGCTCTCGGTTTGCCACAGTCGGAAAGGTAAATCCATGCTTCATCGAGCGTTACGACGTACATCCACCTTTGTTTTGCCAGATGCCGTTCGTACAGTTTCGGGCGTTACACTTTCGTTCCTTTTGGTGGGCATCCGTGAGAAGATGACCGCGAGCTTTCATGACTTTTTCCAGCTTGAGTTGATGGTATAACGTCCGGCTCACAGTCCCGAAAGACACGTCAAGACGATTAGCAATACACCTTTGTGTTGGCGGATTTTCTTGCATTGCCATTTTGCGAAGTTTCCTCTGTATGGTGGAGGTGGCCTTGGTGCATTCCCGCTTCCTAGGCAACTTCGTTGGTGATCCAAATGGTGGAGCTTCGTTGCCCTTGTACTTTTTAATAACATTTTTTTTATTCCACTTAAACTGATGTTGCAACCATTCTTCTTGCACTGTTTTCTTATGACAGAAACACTAAAGTGGGCGTCATAAAGAGCCGCAACATAGCCTTTCCAAAACCAGCTTAGTTTGGGCGGCATTTTGGTCACAGAGCGGAAACCCACACACTTGGAAACAAATTTAACACAACACTCACAACGATGGTCCTGTTTTGTGCGTTATTATCGTCCGCGCGGAAAAACAACTCTGTTCCCAGGAAGCCACTGCACAACACTGCAGGACGCCACGAGCCAGGTCGGGTGAGTCCATTCTGCCCGGGAGGGGGAAGGAACGAAATCGGCCAAACGTAGGCTGAACAACCTCTGTAGTAGTGTCAACCTTTGTTTCAAATTAAAGATTTATGCAAAGGATTTATGATTCTATTCGTTCCTCCTTTCTAAACTTGAGACTGTTTTATCAGTGTTAGACCCATGACATTGAAAAAAAAAAAGTTAAATGGTGAAATACAAGTATTAAACTTCCGCAACAGACCGAAAGCGCCCTATTCACTTACATAATATTAATTGGATGTATGCCTTCATTTAGATTTGGAAAGAAAGAAAGAAAGAAGGTAATAAAATATAGTTTGAAACTTTTTTGACATAGTTTTTTTTCCCTCTAGAATCATACAGGACATTAGTGCCATAGGTAAAACTGTTCTTTCCTCACTTTCGTAGCCATTTAAAGAAAGAAAGGAAAAAATCGGAAAAAAATGTGAAAGAAAAATGTCTGATTTTCGTTCTGAAGTTTCGAATCTGAATTTAAAAAGTATCATATTTCATTTTTAAAATTCGACTTCTGATCTGTAGACCACTTTCAATCAGTTTGAGAAGTTCAATATACCACTATGAAATTTGACATATGCGATTTGATCTACCATGTTTCTGCTTAAAGATTCTATGGAATGCGAGCTAGTACGAAATAACAACCTCACCCAATATATATTTACATATGTGTAGATAGATAGATAGATATGCCTTATGTGGAATACTCGCAGTCAAAATTTGCTAGTTAAAATCATTTGACGTAAACAGATTCTCCTGAAGTGATTGAGACTGTGCATTTTATGCAATATCTTCGGAATACGTATTTGAGTAAGATAAGTGTTGTGTAACCAAACGATCTACTTTTAATTAGGGACTAGATAATATTAGACACTCTGTCTTGAGTATAATTTCCATAAAGCATTTTGTCTCATTTACACAATAACTCCATTCTCTCTTCCTTTTATCTACTTATTTACAAATAGTGTGTGTATCACTGTTAAAAGAGAAGACAAAGAACAATAGATAAAATCCTTTATTTAAGAGTGGAGTTTTTACATGTACAGTAAATAAATAAATAATCAAATTTAGTAGAATAATATCTTATCAATTATTCTTGGCAACGAACGACATACATTTCAGTGCCATAAAACTACATTTTACTGTACTTTCTCGAAAACTGCGCATAAGGATTTATCCTTAGATATGTCATTTTGTTCAGCTCGATATGATCTGTCGATTGATGTATGCTTCTCTCATTTTTGGACATTGTTATAGATAAACAAAAATTAAAAATGTAAAAGTTAATTAAAGTTTTGAACTATATCTCAATAACAATATTGTGTAATATCTTCCTACTAGTGTCATAGTGAAGAACATACTTCTATATCAGTTTTACCTTAATAGGGGCACGGTTATCGTACATCAGTTTTAAAATTTACGTTATTATTATTATTATTATTATTATTATTATTATTATTATTATTATTATTATTATTATTATTATTATTATTATTATTATTAAAACAACGCATGAAAGTAACATTTATAAATATCTTTGATTTGAGGCTAGAATTATATCCAATATGGTAGGGTTTCTTAGCCTCGGGGTCGCGAAGGAAGGTGAACAAGGTAAATGTAATTAGAATCTAGTAGCGTGAGGAAAAGCTTCTACAGATTGCTACTAATTTGTTACCTTGATAGACATAGTTTTATTTCCATGCTTATTGCCGGATATTAAAGAAAACTTTTAAGCTATTAGAATAGGAATGAAACTGGTGAAAACTTCATATATCGAAATACAAGAAAAATACAGATATAATAAATTATGCATGTTAAAATATAAATCACAATGAATGCTACACACAAGTACAATTGTAAGCGATAGGCAACAGTAATCAAAAAACATTACAAACAGGAAATTACTTATTGGGGTCACTGGTGACAGGATTTATACAAAGGGGGCCGTGGTATAAAATTGGTGGAAAAAGTTTGAAACTGGCGAATGATCATATCTCAACCGAAAATTAGTGAGCACCATGTAAGGATTAAATTTATCGTTCTATCCTGTTTTTCTTTCAACTATTCAAATAAACTATAGTTTGTGTACTAAATGTTCATGCTGACAATTTGCATAATGCAAAAGTTCCCCATTCAATTATTAGTCTCTGAAATTATAAATATTATTATTGTTATGTTTCTAAACATATTCTCTGCATTTAGATGTCACATGCAATGTATATTTAGATATGTTAGAAAATGTAGTAGGTGTATTGTCCCCATTGCTAGATCTATCTGCTTTAAGAAACCTGTCGTGTAAGCTCTGTTCGTTCCCCAACTAGACTCTTGGTTGCTGGTATTGATTTTGGAGTTCGAGCTAACAGTTGTGTTGTTGAATCTTGTGTCGCTTGTAGCGTTTGAAAGTTACTATATATATATGCTCATATTCCCGTTAATTTTAACAAATATAGAATACTTCTCAAATGTGCTTAGAAAATAATCGTCATTCATCATCTCTAAAAAGATGTAGAATATATGTGTGATGTTTTTAAATTTCAGAATATATGTAAACCTAAGTTTTCGAAATTCGTTTTTTCTTTCTTTCTTTTAGTTGTAACTTGTTTGATTTTTGATGGACAAATATGTCTGTTTAATACTTAAACAATTTCAGTTAAGTTACAGTGTATTTATGTGACCATGCAGTAATTATCCATATTTCAAAGGACGAATAACTAAACTTGTTGTTGCATTATTATTATTATTATTATTATTATTATTATTATTATTATTATTATTATTATTATTATTATTATTATTATTATTATTATTGTCTATAAGGAAACTAATAATAATAGTAATAATACAGGAAGCAGTGAATGTAACCTAATTGCCATAAGCAGTCATTTGTAAGAATAAAATTGTAATTGTTAAATTCCGGAACTTAATTAATCTGCTAACATAAAAAAGAATGAAAAAAAATATAAATTAATTTCTGTACTTATATGTATGAACAGAACTGAGAACGAGCTGAGAATGGTGTGTCATGCATCGTCTTCGTTATTTTATGTTGTTTGTCTAATAATAATAATAATAATAATAATAATAATAATAATAATAATAATAATAATAATTTTTGTTGGTATAGTAACAGTATTTTGTATTCAGTGTAACAAGAATAAAACAATCTGGGTATCGGCTCAGAGTCAGACTCGATTTAGTATTGAATGTAATTTGAATATAAATTGTGAAAATAGTAGTGTACAAAGAAGTTCATCTCGTAATGTTCGATATGCAATGTCTCTTCCTATAAATTAAGTCGAAAAGTTCAAGGTGGAGCCCTACGTTGAAATGATACACCAAGAAAGCCTTGACACATATAAAGACAATGAATGTAAGATGATATATATGGGTTACATTAAGATAACTGATAAATATATGATTCGTGATATAAATCTAGATTCAGAGCTAGAATTTGTGTGCGCGAATTCACTTGTGAAGAACAATGCAAGTTGACATTTTGTGTTTTTAATTTTAGAAAGAGCCTAGTTCACTTTGTCCATGATCAGAATTAATGGGAAATGAGTCCAATATTAGTTCTTGGTTGACAAATGGTGGATAAATGTTATTAATTAATAAACCTGAAATTAACAGATATTAATTTTGTTTATTTTTATTGTGTAATGGATTATTTCCTGTAAGCTGATTGAAACCAGGCTTTCACGAACTAGCATTCTCACGCTCCAAAAGAAAGTTGCTAATACATGGTATCTTGGGAGCCTAGATAATCAAAAGGGTATTTCTGTATGTTTCTATTAGGTTATTCCCATTAATAAGAGGATCTACAATAAAGAATGGTTGTGATGTAGATCAGTATTACTTTCGAATATTTTGTTTCGTTTTTGATTTGCTTTCTCTGTGATTTTTCGTCGAACTCAACTTTTGTTTTATAGCAGTTATTCTCAACCTCGGGGGTGCGGTTCCCTGAGTGGGAGTGTAAAGCCATCATTAGGATCTGCTGGAAGATTGTGCAGTCTAAGTGAAAGGAGATGATGAGAAATTATTATTCAATTTATCTCCTGGGTCGGCAGGAAAGAACAAAGAACGTTGGGAACCTACATTTTATTGCATAATGCTAGTGTAGATCAACTATAGCCTACTTTCGTTTACAAAATATGTATATTTGAGACCATATGAAATATTAAAATTATCTTCATCCCACGTTCATGTTCTGTAGTTAATGAACACAGGGCCACTACCCAGCATCAAACTCAGGACCATTGATACAAAATACATTTACATTAGTTTGACGAATAATTTCTGGGAAATCATATTTGAAGAGCTCTGAACAACGGGTTTTATTATGTGGCAACTTTCGCTTTAGCGCTTGGCAAGAGTAATATTTAGGGTACTTGAAAATATGAATATTAAAAATAAAATTAATAATAATTTAAAATGCGAGGGGTCTCATTTTCAATCTCAAGCAATGTGCATTTTTCCACATTAACATTTTCCATTTAATTAATGTATAATTTGAAAGGGTTCTACTTTACCAAAACTGTGCTCGAAATTGTGTACCAGATAATTTCAAGGTGGGGATGGCACCCTTCTTCAGTCGTATATAGAATAAGAAAAGATTAGTGTCGATGAATTAATATTTTTGTAACATATCTTACATGATCAACTCTTTAAACTTAATGCGTGCTGTTTTAAAGACAGTTATTAACGGTCAATACAATAACACAGTTCACTTATGAAACTAGTGACACAAAATCCTTAAAAAATGCATATAAAATTTTAAAACTTAGTATAATTTACTTGCATTTATCCCATGTAGCTACAGATCACTTCATCGGACATTTAAACTATAAATTTAATTTCCTATTCATTTAACAGGAGTGATTATACATAATAGGTAATAGAGAGAGAGAGTGACTGACTGAGTGTGTGTTTGCTCGTAGAATTTCGAATGATAGTTGAAAGATTTCAAATCAAGGAATGATTTTAACTTTAATTTATGAGAAATATATATATATATATATATATATATATATATATATATATATATATATATATATATATATAATAGTTACTACAGCACATTAAACTTGAGCTATATGATTATCGTAGCGAATGCCTTGTTACGGTTGCGCTGATGTATATTTCAAACTTCAGAAAACTGTCAATTTAAAAGTAGAGGCAATTGTATTCGAAAGTACTAGACAAAAGGAACAATGTTATAAACTATCAGTATTGTCAGATCCGTATTCATAGGGTACGTCAGCACAGCACATATAGTATAAAGTTTATTGAGAAAGATATTAACATTATTTGATATTTCCTGTTTGTTTTGTACGAGTGTTTAGCTGTTCTTTTTACGCTATGGAAAATAAGAAGCTTGTACTATATTATACAGAGAGAAGATAATATAGTATAAGTACGATTTTTCTTACCTTATTTCTTATTTAACTGGATAATCAATTTATTCCACAGTTACATATCTGCAGCGAAATTTCCGATATGTATGTATAGTTACTAACAAAGTGTATTACTTTAAGAAGTTTAAACGACATGTATTTAAACGGCAGTTTTCTGTAAGAAGTGTGAAAAGACAATTAAAGAGCGCAGGATACTCAAAAGTTTTCCGCTTAGAGGAAAGAGAAAGAATTATGCAATGGACTCCCATCAGAAATCGAACCCAGAATCGCGTGCACCAAATGCACATACTATAAAACTAGACTATGTAACAATATATGTATATGTGTATAGTTAGCAGAATTTACAAGGGGGAGTGAGGAAGAACTAAGTATAAAAGATTAGGGGTATAAAGTTTAAACGCTTAGGTACACGTTTGCATGCATAGAAAAAAGTATGAACGGTATCATTACATAAACAGTAAATCCTCGAGTTATAGTGAAGAAGTGAGTCATGATCGCAAAAAACGTAATTTAGCATCGTTTTATGTTGCTTGTTGATGTTCTTTCTCGTGACTAATTTACATTCAAAGGAAAACATACTCTTTCCTATAAATATTACTTGAGAATGTAACATAATTTTATGAGGTGTTCCTGTATAGTTTAAAGCAGGAAAAAAATCTAAATTGTAAATGTCAGTTTTGCAATGACCTTAGTGTTTATAAAGTATGTAAGTCATTGATTTACATTCTACATTTCGTGAAATCATTTTATAGACAAAGACAAATAGACAAATATTAGATATTTTTTTATTCTTATTTCCTCATGTAGATTTTAATTCCAGTATACGTAGAATCAGTACCAGGGTTCCTACTGATCAGGGAAATCAGGGCAGTCAGGAAAAACTTAGGGAAAATGGTGCAGGTCAGGGAAACTCAGGGGAAAAGGTTAGAAATCAGGGAAATTTTATAAATATATTTTTTCTAACATTAATTGTATACCAATTTCAGCGTAGCCAACCATTAATGATCACAGTATGGGACGTTGCTCAGATTTGTATGGGTGGGAAATGGAATGTACGCATGAGCAATTGGTTATTATTTGTCTTATATATAAATATTCACCGTTATTTATTCCTTATTTATATGTCAAGTCATCTGACACCTATCATGAAAGTCAGGGAATCAGGAAGTTTCCTGCCAAAGGTCAGGAAATAAATTTATTCCGAACAGTAAGAACCCTGAATACATATAACTAGAAGCAGTATGAAGATTGTTCAAATTTATGTAAAAATCATCATCATTTAAAATTTGAATCATACATAAAACAGCATTTTGATTGTCTCGTGAATGTATGCAGACGGGCTATTGTCAAATATGCCTTCACATACATGTAGAGGGTTAGAAATAAAAACAGTAGCATTTTACAAAATATATATATATGCCTATTTCTATCATATTTGTTACCGTGAAAACATCACGTTACAGCTGCCATGTAATCGAATTGATAAATCATATTCTTTTTCTCGTAATGTCTATCTATAATCGTGTGAAAAAATGTCGGTGAGATTGGAAAGTGGGTGAGTGCAAATTCATTCTCTTATATGCATGAATTGTCGTTATGACTTCATTGTGCAATCTTTTGGATAGGTATCGCATAAATAATAGCTTCAACGTGTGAAAGAGTTAAACAGCACTCTTGTCTTACCTTAAAGAAAGGAAAGAGACTAATAGATTCTTTTATGTGAAACATGAACAGGTGAAACCTTAGTACTGCTGTTCATCATTGACACACTTTAGAACAGACGTAATGCATGAAAGAGTACGAGATCTGAATAATCAAGTCTCTCTCCGTTGCTATAACTTGTTATATAGTTAAAGAGAAGACTGAAAGTACCAATACTCTAGTATTCCTACCCTGATAAAGAAGGCTTTGTAATGATCGTTTTTAATAATATACCGTGCTGTAAGCGCGCATTTATCACAAATATTACTAATTGTCATGTATTAATTTGTAACATTATTTGTTAAAAACATTAACAAATAATGTTTTTAAAAGTATTCTTTAAATAAAGAATAAATGTATGAAAGTTGCGCAACCCTGAGATAATAAGCGAATAATTACTTTAGGGGCTCTACTTTGAGTTGGAGGTTTGTAATATTGATAATCTTAGGTAAAACACATGACAAATAGTTGTTGATTTCCGAAATATGATTTGAAAATACTTTCAGTAGCTAGTGTAGCCGCGTATACATACGAGGCGTGCTTTTTTTAAAAAGTAAATACCGTTTTGAAATTCGGCCGCTGCAGCGCTGCGGTCGGCGTCCTGCGCATGCGTGCTGTGTACCTACATCTGTTTGTAAGCCACAGACGCCATTACGGAAATATTCGACCGCGCTTATGTTTGTTTGTGAGTAGTTAAAACGCCTCCGACTGTGAAATACACGCTGTGATTCGTTTTCGTAGTGCTAAAGGCGTGAAAGCAGCTGAAATTCATCGCCAGATCAGTGAAGTGTATGGAGAAAACATTGCGAGCGATGAAATGGTACAAAAATAAATTAGAACTTTTAAAGATGATCTCAGGAATGTTCATGATGTGGAACGAAGTGGGGGATCTTCTGTCGTCACTGGAGACTTGGTGCAGAAAGTTACAAAAAAGTTAAAGAGAATAGACGCTTTACAGTTTCCTCGCTATTTGATAAGTTTCCTGAAGTTTCAAGGCCAGCGCCAAGATGACGATGATGAAGTCAAAGCGAGCGTGTTTCAGTGGTTGCCAAATCAGGTGGCAAACTTCTATGAGGATGGAATTCAAAAGTTTATTTGTTATACGATACGATAATTTCCTTAATATCGGTGAAAACTATGTAGAAAAGTAGATTAAGGTAGAAGCTTTCATGTAACAATAAAATTGTTACTAAAAGTGTATATATATATATATATATATATATATATATATATATATATAATTTTAAATTTCAAAACTACTTACTTAAAAACATTCCTTGTATTAACATATGTCATATTTTTTTGCGAATTTCCGCGTATGTGGGAGGGAGTCATTGAAGAGAGAAATCTCTAGGCCAGAAATAGCTGTTGTCATCGCATAATAGTGATTAAACTAACTCCATCATACCAATAGCTTGGCCGCATTACATATATTAAAGGTATGTACAATATTTAATGCATCAAAGTATGTGGTATATACAGTATGTCGCACTTGAAGTGACATTGGTGTGTGCTGTGTGTGTCTGTGTGTAAGTTAATTAATTAATTAATTAATTAATTTAATGAAATGTCTCTTGTATCCAATGTGCTGAAAGAATATTATACTAAAAAGAAATATGTAACATATTGTAATTAATGCCTTTCTCTTACATACAGAGAGTTGTAGAGTATAATCCGCATAATTAATTTTGTGCACTGTAGCAGCGCTTGGGTGTATTACATATGAGGATCAGATCTGGTATTTTTGGATAGTTTTGAAATTTGTGTGAATTTTTATGTAATACGTATAGAACGAGATATGCTGGGTACCACGTAAGTCTCTTGTGTAGTCAATTTCCAAAATATGTTAATGTGAATATTTGCATGTTCTCGTGCTTCACAAAAACACCTGTGTCCTGTGTCAGCTGGCAAGTTTGAAGGAGTTTTCCGGAAGAAACATGTAACATAAAAAAGGAAAAGGTCAACTATCAGCTGCTCGAAAGAGGAAATAAACTAATTGACTCTTCCGTTATTCTTTTTACATGGTAGTGAGTCATCTTTACAATGGTAGATAATTCTTGGGGTTAATTTTGTGCGCATCCAGAAATTCTTCGAATATTATCAATACTTCAGAACGTTAAACGGTATACGTAAACCGTAAGGATAAAAATACAAATAAGTTCACAATTTCAAGATTTTATGAGGACATGAGAGAAAATTTAGAATAAGTATTGAACGTAAAGTCAAACAAGTTTATGCTTCAAATTTCCCTAAATATCGAAAAAAATGGAATAGTCTCAGGCATATTATTATTATTATTATTATTATTATTATTATTATTATTATTATTATTATTATTATTATTATTATTATTATTATTATTATTATTGATAGAGTTACGGAGAAATGTACTGGTATGCGTCTCAAATGATGTTCTCCTCAGTCCTTTTGAGCCAAATGTGCATCATAGATTTCAAGTTTCCCAAGATTAAATTATAAACATTACACCTGGACGTCCTTGGGTTACGGATACAATTCGTTTCTGCGACAGTGCCGTAACTTGAATTTTGGTGTAAGTCGTAAACCAATTCTAAGTCATTTACCTATCATAACATAGGTAAAATCATAACGTAGAACATAAAAACAAATTAAGCCACAGAAAAGAAGAAGAATATATGTACTGTACACTGTAATAACAGGAAAAGTGATTAAAAAAAAATGTCGAACGCAATCTAACCAGTTTCCCCGATAGTCCCTAAGTATAAGGGTAACCAAGAAAGTTCTGTCGCTTTTTCACCTACCACCTTCGAAAATCGATATATCTCCTAAGACGTAACTGGAAGATAAAAGAAATAGTCCTCATCAGCATCGACGACCTTCTGCCAACGTTCTGGAAGGCCATGGATTCTATCGCGGTAGAACTTGGTGGGCCTGATGCGAAGAAGATAGCAAGTGTATTTTGCACCTCTACTAGGGATTTGAACTGGCGTCTTCTAAGGTGATTGTCCAAGAAATGGAACAGATGATAATCGGACCGTGCAATGTCCGGGGAGTTTGGTGGATGCAATAGTGTTTCCCATCCAAGATGTAGAATGGTGTCCCGGGTCATACTAACCACGTGGAGTTTAGCGTTGTCCTGTCGTAAATTTATTCAAAATCTTTATATATGAGAAAATACTCATTTAAACCCTCATATAAAGTTTTTTTTCCCTTTTTTCTTCTCTCTTTCTTCATTCAGTTATGATCTTGTAATATATATATATATATATATATAGCCAAGTGAACTTTGTGGTGGACAAACACCGTGTGCGTGGGTTTTCTCGGGGTTCTCCCGTTTCCTCCCACTTTCTTCATTCCACCATTTCATTCATTTCTCATAATCGGCATAACCGTGGGACGTAAAACTCAAATATTTCATTTTATATATATATATATATATATATATATATATATATATATATATATATATATATATATATATATTTAATTCGTATACAGTATATGTCATCACAACGCTATTGTTCAATTTCACATGTAGATTGATACATTCATATGTATATATGTATGTTGATTACATGCTCATAATAATTTGTGCCTAATACTAGAATAGATGTAATAAATGTTCACCAAATTGTAGTTAGATGGTTTCTTTTACACTATTATTATCCATGCCAATACGCTGTTCTGTGTGTATGTGAGTGCTTGAATGAATGACAAATTTAATTTTTAAGTAGTACCATTTAATAGCATCTCATATGTGTGTAATAGCGTCTTATATGTGTTAGTGTATGAGGAAGGTTATGAAAGATAAACAACCCTAAATTACTCTAAATCGGCTCTAGGAGAAAGCCAAAATAACAGGAGGAGCCAGGCTAACGACAGTTTTCTCAGAAATCTTGAGACTTCCATTTGTGGAAATATACACTTTGATTTTTTTCTCTTCTTGGATGATTCAAATGCGTGTTCGATCTCCGATTTGGAAGTTCAAATACTGAATATAGATTATTCAGCATTTCGAAACAATAGACAAACAATTAAATTAAAACTTCTCGTCACCTGGGCTGGGTTAGGGCAACTCCCACTTGCGTAGTTGCCTGGATCCAGGTCAGGGTCGTATGAGGGAACATGTGTCTCAGATCACGTCAGAATTGATCCTCAAGTAATAGCATTTGGATATGAATTACCTCTCAATAACTATCAGAGTTTCTTCACCATATTCCCATATTTATCCAGTAATTCCATTTTCTCTAAATTCCTCTACCTTTCTTCTTTTCCTCATTTTCTCCTTCACGCCTACCTTCTTCTTCTCCTTTCTCACTTTTTTTTCGCTATTCCTAATAAAACTGAAGAGGGGTCGTGACTGGGAGTTGTCGCTATAGACACGGTCATGAAAATTGCTTTGATGTTTTCTCTTCGGAAGTCCAATATGAATTAGTAAATCCTATAACAAGCATCTGAATCTAGAATATTAAAATTCATTTATTTTTAATTCCGTATTTGATTAAATTGCAAGAAATTACAAGATTACAAAGCACAAGCTAGCGACACTACATTTTTCCCACTCAGGTTTTTCTCCTCAGCAGTTCCCGATGCATGATGCCGCGAGCAGTCCACCAAACACACAGGAGGACTTTCTTCTGGTGCAGTGTTGGTTTCGGCTGATTTGGAACCGGTTCAAGGGATGCTAACCAATAATGACGGCGCCGTGGAGCTTCGTACAGGACCCACTTCTCATGACATGTCAACATCCTAACCAGAAATGACTCCTTCCTCAGACGAGAGAACAAAGAAACACAAGTGTCTGCTCGCTTTGCCTTCTGGTCCGGAGTCAAATCATATGGGACCCATCAACCAACTTGTAGTGGTTTCCAAGTTGATGGAGGTGCTGCCGTATGGTTTCTTCACTCACACTGAATTGTAGTTCCATTTCCTCACATGTCTGACCACTGTTCGCCTCAATTGTTGCCTGAAAATCTTCATTTTGGACATGTATTGGTGTTCCGGTACGTGGTTCGTCTTCGAGTGTTTCATCACTGCCCTTAATTTGTTAAACTACCGCTGCACTGTCCGCGTAGTCACGACATACTCACCAAAGGCTGGTATATCTTCCGTCCCGCTGCAGCGGCGTTTGACCCCAGTTTGAACTCGTACAATATACACGCCCTTATGACGCTCTGTGGAGGTACCATGTTCATTCTGTCCTTACGCAAGTTCACGGTGTAACTGATCTGTCACAACCAGGTAATATGTTGGATATACCCACACCAGCAACTGACCTTCGCCTTATCTCCATTCGCATTCAACTCATGGTGTAAGGGCAATTGAACACAGACCTCCACAGAAAGCAATAGAACTTTCTTGGTTACTTTTATAAGACACAAATAGAGTAAGCCTAAGCTTTAGGTAAAGTCGAAACGGTGTATTCGATAAGACTATCCGAAAACCCTATGCACTGCCTAATTATCTATTGCATATTATATAAATAGTATTAAGGCTCGCAAACAACTAGTTTCTTTCTTCCAGAATTTGTGACAAGACAGAAGACAGATTGTTCTTGTGTGTTTCTTCTTTGTATTCTCACCGTCAATTATTTGGTGACTGTTGAGCACAGTTGTTGGTGTATTATATTTCTACTAGCCAGTATCGACGGCAGAGAGAAGCAGAAGGCGAGTACTTCCAGTGGGTATGCCTGTCTTCCCCCAGGCACGTACTGTAATATAGGTCAAGTAATAGAAAAATATCCTTTTCGATACACATTAACTACCCTTAAAGAATTTCTCTGTCACTCCGTTCTCCCCGTATCCGTAAGAAATAAAAGTTGGCGTCAATATTTCAAGGGATATTCTGAAAAGAAAATGCCCGCGAAGCATGTCACCGATTATGCTTAACGTGGCTTACCAATATTTTCGCAATACTACTTTCATCCCCTGTTTTAAAAGTTTCACCTGGGGAAATCTAAAACTATCGCTGGTCATGAGCCACTACGAGACAAGAATTGAGGCTGTCTTGCCTAGAAAATACGTCGCGAAAGCGTTGTCTCGTCTCGGAAAACGTATTGAGTAGTTCTGTCTCGTCTCGGAAAGTATGTTTTTAATATTGGAAAAATTCTGTCTCGTCTCATATCACGAAAATTATGTATCGTCTCGCCTCGTGAGCAATCGTAGAGCACCCCCCAGTGTTTTCTTTGCGTCGGCGCGTATGCTTTTATATGTCTCTTTACTGATACAAGTGAGGGACGAGAGGACTGACAAAGAGAGTGAATTGTTATGCATGCAAGAATTTTCAATTGTAACTTTATTTTTCATGTAACTAGATATTACAGGCCTTTAATGATGCCAGCATACAACATGTTTCGCGATTCAAGCAAAACATTTGCAATGCCCGTCAAGCCGCTATACGCAGGTCTTGTATTGGTAATCTCTAACACAAGGATATAAACGATGCTCTTAGCGACCATCTTATGACTTCAAATCTTATGTTAATCTTACGGATTTAAAATGACTTCTTAAAATGTTAAATATATAAATAACGGCGGTTTTAAAAAATGCCAACTAGCAAATCTCTCAAAATTTTAAATCCACTACCCAAAATTACACATTTCTAGAGCTTATGGTTTCCGAATATCTCATTGTTGAAAGGAATTAACCAGAAATATACAAACGCAGCATTTTAATAAATACATTGCTCAAGCATATCTTGTCCTGTCTGAGTGTTCTACCAGGGGAAGGTTCTAACTTATGTGTTTAACGTATTAGGGGTATTGCTAAGACTTAAACCAGATGTGAATTATTTCTGTAGTTCAGGAGGACACAGTGAAAATGAGAAATAGAAAGATGGGCGTAAAGGATGATTAGACACCAAGCAACTTTGGCTTATTTGGCTTCACAAGCATTCACTTATATACGTTCCTTGATATTCCTCTAAAATATAGAATTACACGTGTGAAGCAAGATAAAACCTCGATAGTTGTGATCCAAACCTGTTCTACAAAATTTAAGAACTGTGGAAATCGCCTTTTATCGCAGACAAGTAAATACAAACTTCTTAAATCAGAACACTTACAAGAGTAATGTAAACTTAGTGACCATGCTCGAAAATTTCTCTATAACAAGGAATGAATTCAACAATAAAGTTCTATAATCTAATTTGAATAATTAGGAATAGAAGTAGATACTGGAGTGATGAAGTAAGAAAAGAAATCAAATATGCTTTTTTATATACCATGTTTATAAATCGTCCTAAAAGGAAACACTACAAGCTTATGGGAAATTAGCAGTAGATATAAACCAATGTTTCAGTATACTTTCCCCAGCTCCAACGCTGATATATAGGACCTGCGACATATTAAAAAGGTAACAGTCGATCTATTCTAAATATTGAATTTCCATTACTGCAATTTCCTGTATTAGGTAGAGAGACATTTTACCTTGCATTCTGGGCCATCGGTGGTCTGCTAGTTGATATTGATTGTAAACTCGCTAGTGTGTATTGAAATTTTCAACACTTAAAGATATTTACCTACCCGCCAAATTTGGAAAAATGTTATAAAAGTTTATTACAATATAGTGTACTGCTTTCGATGCATTTATTAGAAATAACACCCATCATTACACTGATTTGTTTATTTCAAAACAACAATGTTTTGCAGCATATTTGTAGATGAAGAATGTATAGTCTCTATATACATGTATAAAAACGAAATGAAACAAAGCGCAGCCTCATAAATATTGTTTACCATCTTGGCACCTGTTTCGTAGAATAAGTTGGAATGAGAGATCAGGTCGATTCTGTTGATTCATGTGCATCTCTCTTCCAACCTTTCCTACATTAGTAATCCTAGTTAACAATGAAATGACCTTCTAGAGGAGAAAGGAAATAGATGATGAATGCTGAAAAACATATATAATAAAAAGATTGCGTAGTGGCAATGTGGCAACGGTGCATTTTCTTCGTTTGTGGAGTTGAGTTTGTATTCATCTGTCTTTGTTGAAGGCCAGGCAAAGGGGGAGGGAATCGTGTGAGAATATTGCCTCCCTCACCCCATAGAAACTTTGCCCACACTCGTTTCTGTACGTGTTGTCGGAGAAGTTGGAAAGGGGGAGGAGACGAATCAATACCATGGGAGCAGGACGAAAAGATTTTTTCCCCTTCTACTTTTTTTTTCTGGCCCTGCTCGGTTGCTAAGTTACAGCTCTGCTGTATGAGAGAGAATACGACGTATACACAGTGTTTCCAATTCAGGAGTTCTTTTTATGACGAGAATATATTATTCGTTTTCTTGGATCATTTGGGGACAATATCAGACTCTTCTGTACACACGACCTTCTGAAAGAGTATAATGTTAAAGTATTTGTTGTTTCTTGATTTATTTTTCGCCAGACTTCCATGTAATTGAATGATTAACGCGTATTTATTTTATGGATACAGTTTCGACATGTTATCAGGCTAGTCATAGCCATACATGATCTGTGGAGACAGGAAACTACACACATCCATCGTTTTAACGGAGAAAAAAGGCAGGGTTAAAGTTGTCCGATGTTACCGATTGTCCGTAAGATCCGACACCGTCTACAATGGCTGATAATCACAGTTGCATTACGAAACAAAGAGGATGTACAGTATTGTACTTTAATCAAGTGCACTATCCAGTCTGACAGTGTAAGGTACCTGTATGTTGTAAATCAGTATTGTTAAGTTGAAATAATTTCAAAAAAATATTCGAATAATTTTAGCAGGACTACTATAAAATATAAACTATAATAAAGTAAATTCAACATTCTTAGTTTAAAATCCAAACAAAATGGCTGCTTCTAATTTTGGGTGTTGCTATCCGATATCCGTTAAGTTGAAGTCTATAAAAGCGAGGATTGAGTGTAGTTTTAAACAGGCACTTAGGAAGTACTCTTGAGTTTTGTATTTGTTTCTATGGAGTTTAACAAGATACTCTACTGTTCTCACATTTTATCCATGAAGAAATTCTACTAGAACAGCCCAATTTACTGGGTAACTCTGATAGTTATAGACCTTTTTAATAAGACGTGTAATAATGCCATACTTCCTATAATATCGTGCAGTTGATTAGCATATAAAGTAATTTAGACATTTTACGCTTAAAAAAAAAAAATAGTCTGTGAGGGTGAGATATTACGAAAGAAAAACTTCAGAAAAGGAACTAACATATGGCTATTGGAACCAAACAATAACGAAATAAAGCAAAAAATGCCCACATCAAAGCATGATAGGGACATTGATCAGTATATATTAATATTCACTGTCTATGAAAGAATGAACATGAAGAAAACAACTGAAACTTAATTATTTGTGCTGTGATCTTTTGCAATTCAGAGTAAGTTGAGGCAAATAAATATCACGCAGCTCTAATGTAAAGATAAAATGAGAGGCTCTTTAGTCTATACAATACTACTGGAAGTTGCAGTTTATTGCATCATTTGTCAGCCGGATTCTTTGGACTGTCGGTGATACTTCCATATGTTGTGAAATATTGTGTCAATACTGATAACATCATTTGTTTTTAGATAAGTTAGAGTACAGGGGCAGAACAGAGCTAAGAATAGATTATGTTTACGTCAGTTCGATAACATGGTAACTTTTAATCTGTCTAGTTGCATACTTTACGTATTTTTAATTTCAATAGCTATTGATGATGATCACATATTGTATATTTTCTTTCGTTTACAATGTAAAAAAGACAGTTGTAAACAGCCGTGTATTTCAAAAATAATTCTCGTAGTTTCAAAAAAAAAAAAAAAAAGGTATGTAACCAATTATTTAATACGAACGATATCGTTCAAGGTCGAATGATTCTTTATGAAGATTGAATTAACTATAATGGAAGGTAGAAATATTTTTTTAAAATTTAATTGTCTTCAGACGAAACCTAGATCAGTGGCAAAATACCGAAAAGCATGTAGGTAAATAATTACAGGCTATATAATGTATGAATGAAAAAAAAAGCGTGGTTTGAGAAAACTGTTCCCTTTTACTTAGGTATAATAATGTGATAGAAACTGACCGAACATATCCCAAAATAGGTCTGTATTTTATATATATATAATCATATGGTTCGTTTTTACGTACGAACTTCTTATTGCTCCTGTGCAATTATAAGTTATGACAATCTAGTTACTATAATAATCAGCACTGATCTTGAATTCAATCTCGTTGACATCCGTAAATTACAATCAATCATTTTTATGTTTTGTTTGTGGTTTTGAATAACTGCCTTCAGGTGGATCGCATTTAATAACTGAGCTGGGAAAGCTGCTGAAATTACGTAAAGCTGAGAGTGGGATTTTTTTTTTAGGAAAAGCTGAGAGTGGGATCTTGTGTTTTAGGAGAAATTCTGTTTTGTCGAAGAATAGTCAGTATCCTGATAAACATTATTCCTGATATGAAGTTTATTATCTCGAGTACAGCAGACGAAGAAATTATCTGTCCATTAAGAATTTAACGAAACGTTATATTATTTATTGTATTTGTACCAGGGCCGTGCCGGGGGGGGGGGGCGAAAAAATCGGGAGAAAAAGGGAAAAAGATAGGAAAAATTACTTGGAATATATGTATGGGGGCGCCGTCGTATATTCTCGCCCCGGGCGCTGATATTCCACGGCATGGCATGTTATGTTATGCGACAAGTTCTCTTCTTATTTGTGAGTGGTATGTATCTCAGTATTGCAACATTGAGCGCGCCTTGATTCTCGCGCACACTGCAGCGACTGAACCCAGCCCTTCCCCAGCCTGCTGGCATTCGCTGTGGCGAGTCGCGATAGAGTAAATCGTTGTCAGGCTTCGCTTTTGCATCCCCCCCCCCCTACTTGGATAAAACACGAAGAGGGAAGAACAACAAAAAAATTCAGGAATGGAAAATCTAACATTTTGGTGTGTGTGATTGTGTACTCATGTGAAGTGATAATGTTAAAGTATTTACGAAGATAAGCACTTGAGTGGTGACGACGCCCTTTTATTGAAATAATGTAAGTTCCGAATCTTTCTGTTGTCATGTGAATATAAAGGAAAAGAAACAAATGAAAAAATGGTGATACAAAATGTCGTTTTTCTTTTGTGTGGTGACAGTTATTGTGGTCTGACCAACGGCTGGCAAAATGTTGAAATATATATATAGATATGTTCGGTCAGCAAGAAAGAGCATATGGTTACAGTGGCATAATAGGATGTGAATAGGGTCTACTTGCTATTTGAGGAAAAGTAGGTCGTCAGCATAAATTCACTGGTAACATTTCTTTTACAGGTTCAAAGGGAGAAGATAATGTGTATTTGGCTATATAGCTGATTATTAATTCTAATACCGATTTTTTCCCCTTTAAATTCGGTACCTATAATATTCACTGTTAATTGCCATCGAGATATTAAATTTTTAGTTGCCGGCTAATTAAGGTGAATAAGCAGTGGTATCTTAAGTTGTATGTGTGTGAAAGAACAATTTTTTTTTTCAGTTGACACAGCAGAAGAGGTAAGCTCCAGGTTAGGGATAGTTTAAATGCATAGCAAGCGCAGATCTTAATTATGCTGGTAAGGTGTGGGCTCCAGAACATTTCAGTTTTCAGCGTTGTAGGACGATGAACTTTGGCACAAATTATCTTCGACGTACAAGAAATTCACTGATAACATTTAATGAATCATATTTATACATCTTTATAAACCAACGTACAGGGTTGCCAGTTCTTTAATCTTGGACACCTCATGTTTGTGAACGTAGCAACACTATAATTTGGCATTGGCAACCCTGTAAATTGAGTTAAAAGTTAAATAATGTGGAAGTTGGTCAATTTGAGTAGATGATTACAAAATGGATCTGAATTTGTTTATTATTATTATAAATTGGTTTATGAACATTTTTCGATTCTTTAGAGATATACACAACTTTTCTGTGTAGAAAAGACCGGAGTTGGAGGTTTAACAACATTGTAAGTACAGCGTTGAATTATAGATTGAGTGCAGAAAGATGGCCAATGAAGAAATGTAAATAGTCTTTCTTTAAGATCTTAACCAGTGATGATTAGGAGTGGTTTCCCCTGGAAATACTCTTTTCCCTGGAGCTACGAATTCCCCCGGACAAGTTTTCGATAGTACTCAACAAGGATTACTTGTAACACACTGTGTATTGATCCCCCCCCAGGAAATCATATGAATTCATCATTTATCTCAAAATGGACGCAGATTCTTTTTACAATAACCGATTCATTTGCTGTGTACATGTTGAAGATAGTTTTACGACGTTTAAAAATCTGAGGTGTCCAATAACCTACACCTTACCAATATGAGAGCTAAATCCATAAAGATACATCTTTTCAACATTTTGATTGACGGAGTCTATACATACAGAGACAGAGACTCAAATACAAATTAAACACAATTATAGATGAAAAATAGATTGTAAAATAATTGTGTAGGATCAAAAATTAAATATTTTTTGTCAAAATAACAGATATATCGGAACTCAGTTTCGCGTCAGGGATTGATGTATAACTATAAAATTGAATTCTTTGTGATGAATTTTGATTCTCAATATGTACACATAAATATTGGTTGCCGTCTGTATGAGAAAAATGAAAGGGAAGTTTTTGCTACAATCTAGTTAGGTGTGAGAACTTTTCCTCACGGCTCAGACGCCACTAGATTTTGTTACGAGTCTGAAGACTTCAGCTAATCATAATTTTATTTCAGCTAATATTTTGAGATACCGGTACAGGTTTTACTTTTTCTTTTTTTCCTTGCTACTTGTATCCAGAACATTTGTGGAATTATGCACAGAGCATAGAGTAGAGATAACTTATTCGAGTAAAGGGATTGATGGATAATATCAGTCATCCAGATATTTCTACAATCTCTTAAGCCATATTTAAATAGTTAAATATTTAATTACGTGCCAGTTCCAAACCTACTTTTGTCTTTAGATCGTTGAATATTCATGATCATACAATATTCTCTTTCTTTCTCTCATATGTAGAGAGATAAATAAATAAATAATTGTTTACAGGAACAATTGATTTTCTGTGTCTATATTATATAAAGAAGGAATTTGCTATAATATATGATTAATATGATTAGGAACATAGAAACCCTCTCAATTAGAAATTAATTATTTACAAAGATTGAGAAGATTTTCGTGTTATTAAGCATATTTTTAATCATATAGTAAATTATCAATGTAAATTCTCCATTATTCACATGTTCCAGTACAAAATAAAACATAAGCAATTCAGAATGCATTACAGGTTCTAAAGGAAATTAATTATTTTATATGTCGTAAAAACATCACGCAGAATACTGACCATGATTTGTTAATATGCTGCCTACGCTTTTGTGTTTATACTTTCTTCAGTTACACCTTAATTTATAAACCTTGGTGCGTGGATCGCGATAAGAGTCGATGATATGGGCATATGCTGGGCGTTGAATATTATAGATTCAGCATGGTAGTATCCTGACATTTAAAGATTCGTTACCAGGGGTTAGTTGACCCACCCGGCCATTACCAATAGGGGGTATGACAACGCTGTTGGGTAGGCCTACATGATAAAGACGAAAGTGCCATTTTCTAGGAAAAATATTTTGTATCGAAGTACTTTGTGATGGTGTTTCAATTCTGTAGCTAAGTGGGGTGGTCCAAAGTTTCCCAATCCGCCCTTCATTATGGATTTAAATACTCTCTATATTTACTGAAACCAGTGTAAAATTAAAAATAAATGGAAAGTAAACAAAAGTAGATTCATGTGAACTCTTCAAATTAATTATTTTTATTTTCGTTCGTTGTACCTGATTAACAAAACATTAGCAGTCATTCATTGCATATTAGCTAATTACAGTCTTAAAAAAGTTATTGTAATGTCGAGTCATTGAAGAAACATTGTTAATATCTAACCTTTATTTAGACGGAATAAAACTCTTGATTATTGCGTCTTATGCAACCAGATTCGTATCCAATGGCATACGCAGAAGTTCGTCAAGGATGGGCTCAGGTTTCCAATTTCATATATTTCGGGTAATTGTATACATATGCAAATATAACCATTTACCACATTAAAATATCTTTTTCAATCGATGTTAGAACTCTAAAACCCCTTTGCGTACGACAGTGTTAATAGATCCATGGATCATAAAATCTTCAATTATTACAGTACCCGATACTGAGAGGTTTGATTTAGTTTATAATCATTAGCGCTATGCCTTCCGACCTAATTTGTAAATAATAATATTATTATTAATAATAATAATAATAATGAAACAAAACGAAATTAAAGTAATGATCAGTTCATAGAGTAAGAAGAGAGACAAACTGTTGGAAGGTGTGTTTTCTGAAGTAGTTTTTGTTTTGGTGACTATTATTATATTTTGCTAATTGAATATGGAAGAATTCATTAAATAGAATTAATTATATGATGAACTTTTCGTATTGAACTTTGGAGAGTTCTAACTGCTCAGATGAAATAGCCGAATGATTTATGATCATCGTGAAATTTTCTGCTTAGGTCGATACTTAAATGTTAAGAGTGGAATGAATGTATGAAGTAGTAGTCTTCTTACTGTTATATATAATAGAGAGAGAGGCAGAGGCAGGCAGGATAAAGTCTTCAAATATTAGAAAATGGTGGTTCAAATAATTTTTAATATAGCCTATAGGTAAAACGTTCAATCACGAATCTTGCTATTAAAATGCGAATGTGCTATAATCTTGAAACTTACAGCATTTAGTAATGGCTCAGTGGTAAAAGTCTCATCTCTAGTGCGTGGAATTCGCTCCAAGTGAACTTTGTGGTGGACAAACACCATGTGCGTAGGTTTTCTTGGCGGTTCTCCAGTTTCCTTCCACTGTCTTCATTCCACTTTTTCATTCATTATCATTGCCACCGTCTCTCGTGACTTGGTGAAAATTATGGAGCAATAAACTAGAAATTTCATTTCATATCGTTGTATTTGGTAATGGTAGATATGAATAAAATATTTTGAAAAAAATTGTAAAAATTCTTTTCATTTATTTCAAGAAAAAAGAAAGTAAAAAATGCATTATACGTAAGACGCACTAACTCACAACACAAATTGTAATCGCCACATCTGACCTTGCATTCTTACAACCGAATTGAACCGGAAGTCTCCTTTAATACAACCAAAGCTTCAGTACGTAATTTAAATCACTTCGTATATAATATCAATGTTTCCTTCAATATTGTGATCGAGTGTTGACTTAAAAAGAGGGAAAAGAAAGGAAGAAAGAAAAGGAGTCTGAGTGCAGTTGACCGGTCTACTAGCACAAAGGGTATAAAGTAAAAAATAGCACCAATATAGGTCATGTCTCACGATTCACTGAATATTTTAATTTGTATGCAGATATACGTGTCACCGTTTTCGAAGTGCCCTACTCTGCGTAGGAGCTTAGGACACTCTTATAGTTGAGCTCCCTCTGAGTCTTTCGTAAAATAAATGAATAAATATGCTTGAGTATTCGACCTTTGTCGTTTATATTTTGATACGGTTGATATAATTTACTTGTGGATAATGTGTCTTCCTTATATATATATATATATATATATATATATATATATATATATATAAGTTGGGAGTGTTACATGCTGGACGTGCGTTGGGAAAGTGTGAATTCTATTATTATCTCTTGTCTAAAGGCATTTAAAAGTCACCCTGAAACACTCGTCTATTTTGAATAAATAAATAAGTGAAACATATTTTTGTTTCTAGAATAATCCATGTAGATGCTAGAGTTTTCGAAGTGTAGCTTATGGTACTTACATTATCCGCCATTTTGTTCAATGTACAATCTCGTGAGTAGTGATCTCTTCGAAATGACCCGAAACAATAGAAAAGGTTTTCTGGAAAATAAATGAAGTTCGGCTTTTAAGGTTACTAATTGCATCCGAGCCTTCGGCCTTCTGTATATTATAGGCTAAAATCGTACTTGATTAAGAACTTAATTGTTTACATTTAATTTTCATTTATTTACTAGCAGCGTTCACCCCGCTTCGCTGCGGTCACCCCGGAACGCAATAAACTTTGTTACTTAGATAATTTTTACTTTTTCGCTTTCAAATTGCAGTAAATGTTAACATTATAGCGCCTGTCATTTATGTTAACCCGCCGAGTGACCCGCTTCGCTGCGGTCACCCCGGAACGCAATAAACTTTGTTACTTAGATAATTTTTACTTTTTCGCTTTCAAATTGCAGTAAATGTTAACATTATAGCGCCTGTCATTTATGTTAACCCGCCGAGTGACACGGTCATGCGGGTTGCATATAAATACGTTTATTTTTACCTATGATGAACTAATAACAAAGGATTTGTACGTATGGACACTTGAATGGTCAATTATCTCAAGACACTGGTAATTAAAAATTAAAGTGATATGATAAAAACCATCTAGGGTCCAAATCCTAATAACCCCCCAAAAATAAAAGAAATTGGTTCAGCCGTATTAGCGTGATGAGGGAACAAAGGTTTTGTACGTTCTCTTTTATAATATAGATTTATTTTAAGTTTGCTCAACAACTAACTTGCAGTTACGCAAATATTATTATTTTGTAAATATAGTGAAGAAATATGCTGTTGCATCAAATGAATTAACACCTTATTACAACGCTTAAAGTATTGATTTGCAAAATATTTAGAAGAATTGCATTTCCCATAAAATCATAAATCGTTGTGAAAGTGACAAAGTGAAATAGTTTTT
Organism: Thermobia domestica; assembly: GCF_964235325.1. Taxonomy (NCBI): domain Eukaryota; kingdom Metazoa; phylum Arthropoda; class Insecta; order Zygentoma; family Lepismatidae; genus Thermobia; species Thermobia domestica. The sequence goes on along the minus strand of NC_137454.1, from coordinate 141,467,638 downwards.
TTATTATGATTATTATTATTTGTAGATCGGTACTAAACATGAAAATGATAAGAAACATTCTCTTTCATGATAAATTTGTAGGATATTATTCAATTTTTGTGTGTGTGAATACTTTTAAAACCCTTTTTTAATTATCGATTGATAAGTTTTTTCAGTGGGTAGAGGTATTTCAATACATTCTTTTTTCAAGAGCTTGAACTCACACCCTACGTTGTGGCTGTGCAATTATCATAGGTTACATGTAATAAACTGTAGAATATATGGGTTGATGGACTTTTAAAATAGTATATTATATATATAAAAAGAATAGTATACTATTTTAGAAGTCCATTAGTTCATGTTACACTCTGCTCATTACTTTCGCATATGTTCATTAAATATTGTTCACATGCAATCCAGATTCATATATTGCATATAGGTAGTCTACAAATATAAATATTCCTCCCCCGTTTCATGGCAGAATGTTAGAGACTACAAACTGTGTGTAGTTGAACGAAATCGTTTCTTTCCTTGTTCTGTTCAAGTGTCATCAGGAGCTCCCTTATGGCTAAGCGATTAGCATACGCTCCTTTGGAATAGAAGACCCGGGTTCGATTTCCTGCGGAAGCGCATGTCATTCGGATTCCAGGTTAAGCTGTAGGTTCACTTCTTACATAGCCTCGCTGCTGAAAAGGACGCTACATTCAAAGCCAAATCAGATGAAAACCTTATGTCATCAGAACTAATACTGTAAGCATTTTGAATAAAAGTTACATCCTTTTAGCAGTATTCATATAGCTTTATAATATTTGACCTAATTAAGCTTGTTAGATTGTTGCTGATTCGCTTAGAAAGGGGAGAAAAAGTGTGTATATATAGAAGAGTTTTTCTTTAATGGAAATGTTCATATGGCTTGCGTTGCTAATTGTTGGTGTGAAGTTATTCAATAGCAGAATACATGAAATAACCAGGTACATAGTCCGATATTATGCAGAGTTGATTAGATCGTTGCTTACTCAGCACAGTTTTCTGCTGTTATCAGTATTTTACAAAGGAAAATGATTACCGAAGTGAATATTCTAAAGGTTGCAGGTGGTCTTTTTGTCTAGGCCTATTGCTTAGAGGTGCCTATTTCCTGTATAATCTATGATGAACTCTCTAAATTTTCGTAATATAGCCCCTCAGTTCTTTGAAACGTATTCAGTGTTCCTTCCCACCAAAAATGTCCCTGGATACGGCCTTGATTAATTTATTTTATCTCGACTTTTCATCCCTTAAAAAAAAAATCGAACGACGCACACTGCGTCATGGGACGGGACAAAAAAAAAATCGTTAACAGAGTTGAGTGCCTACGTCATCTTTTTCTTTCAAAAGTTTTGATTGATTTATGTTGTCTTTGATATGAACTGGGATTCTATTGGTATCATTGTTATGATTTCTTCGTGTCCTATGGGTAAAAAAAATGAATTTGCACTGTACATAAGTGGTTATTAGATATTAGTTATATATCTGTGTGCTGGCGAAAAGGTGTTAAGTCTAAAATCGTACTTTTTAGAAAATAGGATTGAAAACATTCTGTTCTTGTAAAAAAAAAAAAAAAAAAAAAAAAAAAAATCTTTCTTTTTAAAGTTTAGTTTATTCAACGCCTTGCCCTGTTGGCAAACAATTCAAGTTTTAAATTATGCATCGAAATCTTTCCCATTAAGTGTTATAAAAAGGAAGTTTTAAACGTTTTATAGTCAATACTTTTTATCTTTTTTGATTGGACTGAACATTCTTCACGCAGCAAACAATTCTATATATAGACAAAATTTATTTTCACGAAGTCAGGAGCATTGAAATAGTTTTTAAGAAGACAGTAGTAAACGCAAACTATTAAATCTCAGTTGATTAAGATAAAAGGAAAAATAATTCTTTATAAAAATCAGTAGGCTAAAAATCAAAGATGGTTGCAGATGTTCACACCCTCATTATTATTATTATTATTATTATTATTATTATTATTATTATTATTATTATTATTATTATTATTATTATTATTATTATTATTATTATTATTATTAACGAGAATCGAGGACAGTTCCAAAACTTTTAGTCTTAAGAGAAAAACCGGTGTTTTTAACCTAATTAGTTATGGTTCCTCATGATATTTACGTTTAAGAATACGTTTTTTACGTAATGTTTTGTAATTAGTTTGCTGTAAAAAGATTAAATTATGTTATCTGTCATCCTTTGTTTCATAAATTAAGAAAAGAAAAAAATAGGCTAGTTCATAGAGACATTTTCCACGATCATTTTTAAATACAGTGATGTTATATATTTTTAATGGATCAAAAATAAAAGAATATGACTAAATAAATTGATATCTAACTCCATGCGCTAAATTATTATTTTCTTTGTATATATAGCGAAAAACACTGGCAATTTTATATAGTTGTGGAAATAGTAATCACAGGCAACAATATGAGTTTACTTTGTGTATGTGTGTTGTTTACTGTAACTAAGTTGTTTGTTGTAAAAGTCAGAATAAACAAGAAAATTACAAAACCGTCAGTTATATTCTGATATATTAAAAAAAAAAAAAAAAAAAATCAAAATCCAAGCTTACTTTTTTAAATGGTTCACTGCAAAACATTTCGTGCCTCGTCGTTTTGTGATAACATAAAACATTTTGTAATAATAATGACTAAAGTTCCCGGCAGGAGCACAAGTGATTGGGATCCACGTTTAAGCTGTAGGTTCACGTCTCATAAAGCCTCGCAGCTGAAAGGGATACTAAATATCAAATCAGATCAAATGAATTTGCTCATATCTAACTGTGGTTGTATGGGCAATTAATATCTCAGCAACTTCTTCTTACTCCGGAAGCCCTTCACGTCCAAATTCACCCCCATTGAAATAGAGTTGAGGAGTAAGGTAGGAAGTGGTTGGCATGTAAAAATAATCGAAAACTACCAATATTAGTGTTCAACGCAGGGGCGTTATTTTAAGGGGATAGGAGGGGACAATTGCCCCTCCCCAAGAGTTTGAAAAATACATGTACTTTAATCGATTGTCTACTAATATACTAGTACAAAACTTGAAAATGTTGTCTCTTGCCCTCCCTCAAGCGAAATCTGAAATGACCCCGCTTGTTCAACGCATAGTTTTCGGAATCGCGGAGATGAGTAGTGGTACTCCCTATTCCATTTAGGGAGTGTCTCCCAAGTTCAGCCCCATTTAACATGAGAGGTGAGAAAGGGTGAGGGATGCGATGGGTTGACGTTACGGATCTTGATCAATACATTTTCATTGAAATATGTATCCCTAAGGAGAAGGGGGTTCAAATAGTTTCCAAAATCCCATTTTCCCCGTGCGAAAAATGAGTATTTCAGCTATAAAAATATTGGCATTTTTTCTTAAATGTTTTCGTATGCATTGGATACATAAGTAATGTAATGAATTGATTATGTATAAAGGCAATGACATCTGTGAAATTCTCAGTATCGCGAAGGCGTAGCAGTCAATAATCGTGTTATTTTTATAGCCTGTAAGATTCACGTCTCATGTAGCCTCTGCTGAAATGGATGCTAAACTGAAAATTAAATCAACATACACGAATGAGGAAGGGAGGATTCAATACAAATGAGTACTATAGGTGCAAGAATTTTCATTTGTAAATTCTTTCCTTCATGAAACGAGACACATGTCCTTGAAGAGGTTTTGCCGTTCAAATTAGAGCAAAACGCCTGTAATGTTCGTCATCCCGCTTTACGTAGTTCTTGTACGGGTTGCCTAACAAAAGGATACCAACCTTAGCAACACACTACATCAGTGTTAATGTTATGGGCTTATTAAACCAATCCCAGAAACTTTGAATAGAAAAACAACTATATATATATATATGAATCAAAACTGACAGACCTTCACAAAATTTTGAGTCGACTAGTGAAAACAGTTCGTTTCCAGAACTTCTAGTTTCCGAGAGCTCATTGCCGGAAGGAATTGGCCACAATCATATAAACGAACCGTTTTTATTATTATTATTATTATTATTATTATTATTATTATTATTATTATTATTATTATTATTCGAATCAAAGAGTAAGATATTAACAAATACTAGTATTTTGTCGATATTTTATTACTTTAATTCCCGTTAACATTACATGTGATTACATACTGTATTATAAAGCCATTGTACAGAGTGATTCTTTTAAAACTCACGGATTTCACTTGAATTTAGAATTTCTAACTGAAGTCCGATTTTCATGCCGTTTGTGGCCAATGATCAAGTAAGGATGGGAGATTTATGGGACTATGTTTACTGGGTTAAATTCATCCAGGGTAATATCGGCCACGCCTTAAAAAAAAAAAAAAAAGAAAAGAAAAAGAAAAAGAAAAAAGCAAATATTCACCGGTGTACCTTGCATTTGGAATGAGGTTTTGGATTTTTGAAGCGAAATTGCAGAATACAAATTAAGTGTTAGCGGTAACACCCAAAAATCCTATGTTCAGCCGATTTCTTGCGATAAATGACGGAAAGATTTCTTGGGCGACCTAAGGAGTCGATAAATGACATTTTCCACAAGAGCTACCTACAGGGTCCGATGCTTAGCGAGGTTTCCATGTACGAAGAAAACTCAAATCTTCACACCGCACCGCACTTGATACCAATTGTAAGGTACACTGGCGAATATTTGCGGTTTTTCTTGAGACGTGGCCGATATCACCCCGGATGAATTAACACCAACAAACATGGTCCCATAAATCTCCCATCCTTTCTTGATCTTTTGCCACAAACCGTATATAAATCAGAGTTCTATTAGAAATTCTAGACCCAAATGAAATCCGTGAGTTTTTTAAAAATCACCCTGTATATTTTTGGATGATGGGTGTTTTTTGTTAAATGAATATGATGCAAAAATAATACATCAATTGAGTCAGTGGATGGTTGGAATTGAATTTCTGTGATGGCGAAATTGAGGCACGGTTATTTGTTTATTTTTTAGTCACACTTACAAGCTGCGGGGCCATATGTTTTAACATCCCTAGTTTAAGATATATTTAGGCGGTGTGTTAAGATCGAACTGAAACCAATGAATGAGCTGAAGCATTTTTGATTCTTTGATTCTTTAATGTAAACATGATACGCTGTTATGAGCAGCAGTATATGCAGAATTTTATCAAGGGGAGTTCTGCCCTGTCAGAATAAGCGTGATTTTTGTATATAATTTTTGATACCGTCAGTATTTATTTTTCTGTAATTTCTTAATCTTAAATTCCTAAACCTTTCCTTTGTGTACGCCACTGCTTATGATAACATTTAATAACTATCAGTGTTGTTAATTGAATAGAAATATTCCTTCTGATGTGAAATTATTATCTAAAAGAGAATCCGTGCAGATGAAGGAAGTAACCCCAAGAAGTAAGCCCATGTTCTATATATGCATACAAATAACTTTGTTCTTCTATCATTGTGTCATTCGTTTTGAAATATGTAAACTATGCAGCTTGGAAGCTGCGTCTTTCTCAGAAGTTAAATTTTGTATGCCAACGCAATTGTTTCCTGGGGGCCCAGATAGGTGGGTAGTAGGAGAAAACCCACGTGAATGCAGATGGTGCGAGAGGAGCGGCTTGGCGTTCGTTGACCCCGATTTGTCTTAATCACCGTACCTTGTCTCCTGTCGTGGCTGAATGCGATAAAAGACAGCGATAAACAACTTATGCAGGCAACAACTTCGAAAATGTTACTTTGAAGAAAGAAAGAAAGAAAAAAAAATCAAGTTGAATAGGTATACCTATTTGTTTTTCCTACTTTCATTATCAGTCAATAAATATGTGTCGGTGTTTAATTCCCACCTGAGTTCTCTGTTTTTCTTGTTTAGGAATGACCTGGTTTTTTATGCTCAGTTGCCTAGTTTTAGTAACAGGTTATTTTTAAATTAAATTTGATGATGTCACAACAGTTCATGAATACCGTAAAACTAAAACTCTAATCGATATTTTGTTTTGAAATCCTCGTATATAAATAAAATGAATATTAGGTACCAAAAAATTTTCCATTGGCACTTGGAGTTTTCGTTCTGTAATACAGTGAAGCTCATTTCATTGGATACTTAACAGTTGAACAACGTAGCAGTTGAACATGCTTAACAGAAAGATATGTTCATCTTGGGCGTTGTTATTGTACTTAATATTGTCTATTGTGTTGAATGTACTGAATTGAAGAGATCGTTGTGCCTTCCGAACAGTAATTATTTGTCACGTAGCCCTAAATTACGAAGTGAATCACTAAAACCATTCAATACGTGAAACAACGATAGTCCAAAATCAGGAGCAGGAGGATAGGATAATTTTTAATATCATCATATACAGTGTATATAATAAGGAAGACGAGTGAATGTTTACATGAACAGTATAAAGTTTCTACAACGCATTCGGCTAGGCAATGTTAATACGAAAGAAACAGTGTTTTCAGTTTGTGCTAATGGACTATAACGATCGTGTTGGAATGTACAATACGTCGTTTAAGTTGTCATTTCATGGTTTTGCATAGCGTGGCTTTATTCTGTGTTGTGATGGCGCCTACAGGTAATAAACATTCCTAGAATGGAATGTGCATTAAAATTACGTTGTATAGCACTCGATACATTTTTATTTTTTTATGTTCCTTGTTTTACGGCCGAGAACACTGGAAAACGTGTGTGTTGCAGTGAATACTTCTTACCGTACATCCCAACGCGAAAGATTTCTTTCACTACAAGTTAATATTATAGGAACTATACCCATGTATTTATTCTTTAAAGTGAAAGTTAGTGTCAGTACACAAAGGTTGATTTTGTAGTTATTTTCATTCACACAAATTTTGGGAAATAGAGTGCAGTCACCAAGAAAAATCGTTGACCCACAAAAAGTGATCGATTCAAGTTTGTCCGTGGCCTTAATGCAGTGGTTCCTAATCTTTGCGAGACCATAACTTGCTAATTTGATATATTGTAACACGAGGGTCGTGTCCTAACAATTTTGCACTTGTCTTTTAATTTTATAACGTTTAAAATCCTACTTTAAATTAACATACCTATTAGTAATTAACTATTAATTAGAGGTGTTAGTATAATTACAGTATCTGTGACAAATATAAAATTACATTTAAGTAACATACCAGTCACTGGACTAGTGATACGATATAGCTTACTCAGGCAAACATCTTTAATTTATGCTAATTATCATGGATATCTCATTGTATCAAAAACGTATATTGTTCAATTAATTATTATTTTTCTGACCAGAGTACGCATTTGTTTATTAAAAATAAATTATTTCGTAACAGTAGTTTCCATAACGTAACGTTATCTTCCTCAGACGTTAATATGTATGTTCATATTAATGTAGATAATAGAGATATGGAAACTGTTACGAAATAATTTATTTTTAATAAAGAAATGCATGCTCTGGTCAGAAAAATAACAATTATTTAAATAATAATTCCAGAATGAACATTTAGGAAGTTACATATTGTTCAGTTTAAAATCTGTGTCGTTTTTATTGTTGCTAGTTTGGAAAGACATCCTATTTGGAAATTTCTGAAGAAAGAACTTTATTCTGTTCATGATGATAAACACATATGGAGTAATAATATGTATTTTAGCTGTTACTACGTTTTCGAAGGAACAACAGCGACCGTGAAAGAAGATGGTGAAGCTGAGAAGTTAAGAGAAAAATTTGTCACAAAATGGAGTCCATTTTGAGGCCATGCTCAATATAACTCTGATTCTTGTGAGCTTCATGACGAAGGAAATAAAATCCAAAATAATTCAGGCCTAAGCGTGAATCCGATATTAGGTGCTGTACAAGACGTTCTTAAAAGAATTGAAGATGAGATTATGTCTGTGTTCATAATTCTTAGCATCATTTCAAGTTCTACAGACAACAGGAGCTAGTAGATAATATCACTCTGAAATTTGATGCAAAAAGAAAACGCAGAAGTGGCATGGTGTTGAACATATTAAAATAACTTTACCAATTACATTAAAATCTCCAATTGCATATCATATTCACAAGAAGATTGTAAAGGTAGTGGCAGTTGGTAAGATGGGAGAACAAAAAATCACATAAAGAAAAAGACGAACCAGTCCCTGTGGATATAAATTCAGACGATTAACAGTTAATAAAAGAGTAACCATGGAAATGTAACAGAAACAATCAATTTTGATCTTCCTAGAGCTAACGCTTGTTACATTCGAATAACATCAGCATTGTGATTGGTGGCGTTATTATTATGTCCTTTCATAGGTATTAAAAGAATTTCAGATTGTTTATTTGGAAAGCGAATATCAAGATTTTTGTTAGTTTCTGAATTTCTTTCAAGTTTTAGTGTGAATTTTAGTCAGTAATCATAAAATCTAATGTAAAACATATTTTACAACTGAAGTACACCAAGATCTTATTTTTCTAACTCATTATTACAAATATATATCACTACAGAGTAAAAGGTCTTTCTTAATTCATTCGGCTTTTCTCCTAAATGGACGTTATGTAATGTCAATAGGAGATACAATAAGAACAATAAAACCTGAAGAGAATATATTAAATATAATTGTCAAAAGTGAATTTCAATGACTGAATAAAGTTTATAGAGTCTTTATAGCTCTAAAATGACATATATCCAAAACGCTTCTCTTTAGCGCATAGAGAATTAAATAATTATCGACTGGATCGAACTGCTCTGTTTTTCAGCGTCGAACGAGTCGTGATGCTTTCGTTGCTTTATTTATTACAGAAATTTGACGTCCTAAAGTTAGTCTGGACTCACATATTTAATTAATACCAGGACCTGACACTTTAAAAATACTTAATATGTGTAAGGACAAGGAACGGACAAAAACCTGTCATCCAGACATCCGAATCAAACCTAGTCCATTCGATAAACATAAAGATATATTCATGCAAAAAAAAAAAAAAAAGTGTCATGGACTGGACAACGCAGTAAGTCCCTGGGCCAATTAACCCTGTTACTATAAAGAATATCGTAGACTCGTAATGAAATAGCTATTACATCAACACTGTTCATTGGAAAGTCATGGTTTGTAGTTCATTCTTTAAGCATGAAACAAGCTTTCCAGATGTGCTATGTATTGGGGCCTATAACGCATTTGAACAGTGAGAATTGGGAGAATGTTGGGAAAATTCCCTCCAGAAGTCCCTCCCATCAACTTTAGAACCTTCTGGAGTAACCCCGGGTAAAAGCACACAAACCAAATGTATCTCAAAAAATACTATAGGGGATAAGAAATGTATGTACCAAGTTTTGTATTGATAGACAAAATAGACATGATGGGAAAGGTTGTATACCAATACACGCTCTCCCCTCCTACCTATTCAGTCTATCAATACAAAACTTGGTGCACATATTTCTTATCCCCTATAGTATTTCTCTAGATACATTTGGATTGTGTGCTTTTACCCAGGGCCACTCTATAGGGGTCCAAAGTTGATGGGAGTGATTTCTGGAGGGAATTTCCCCGACATTCTCCTAATTTTCCCTGTTGAAGTACGTTGGAACTCCCAATGCTTAGCACCTTTGGAAAGCTTGTTTCATGCTGAAGAGAATGAACTATAAACCATGACTTTCCAATGAACATTGTTGATGCAATAGCTATTTCACTACGAGTCTACGATTTTCTTTATACTGATAGGGTTAATGGGCCCCAAGGACTTACTCCTTTGTTCATGGCATCTAATTTTTTTGTGCATGAACATATCTTTGTTATGTTTATCAAATGGACTAGATTTGGTTCGGATGACCGGATGATACGATCATGCCCGTTCCTTGTGAGGTTTTTCGAATGCTATCAAGTTTGGGTGTTCGACTGAGACGTACATTACGCCTATTTCTTTAACAGACAAGACCTAAACACTGCCCACTGGCAAGTTATCGGGGAAAGGAAGATAGGAGATAGGAGATGACCAATTTAGTGTTTAAAATTACCATTTCAGTTACTTCAATAATCATTAAAGGGTGATAATTTGTAAGTTTTCTTTTCAACATAAGTCATGCAGAATAAATCCGTTTAGGTAATCGGTTCGTTATTTATAGTGCGTGATGCTACACCCAGTGATCGTATTTTATTGATTTTTGAGTAACACCCCTTTCAGCATCGACGCAATTTGAGACTTGAATCTATAGCTTAACATAGAAATTCAAACCACTTCAACTCCCACCGGAATCGGATTTGGGTTTCTCGTTCCGATGGAACGTATGCCACCTGTATAGCTACGAGGAAGAAACTCTGTATATTAATTTAAGAATTGGTGAATCATAACCAATGACCGTCGAAATTAACATATCGTTAAATTATCTTTTAATGTATCGTTAAAAAGGTAGATTGTTTTACTAGTTCATATATAGCAATGAGTCTTTACAATTATAAAATAATAATAATAATAATAATAATAAATGAATTAATGAATGTCGGTGAATGTGGTGATAATCCCACATGTTTCGTGGAGCTGTGGGTATGCAAGTGAAATAGTTTACAATCATTGATTTGCAGTTATCGGGAGTTGGTATGCGGAGTGGGTTCATATAGAGAACACAAGTGGCGTCTTCTTTATGTAAGAGATTGTATATCTTAAACATGCTTGTGCCCAATAGCAGAATTTCGCCAAGGGAATGGGCACAATTTCAAAGTCTTATCATTTCAGGTGTTGCTATTCGTATCTTAATATGGATATTTTTGCATTACTCAAGGGGGAGGATTAAAATCCGGAGCACCCTCCTTGCGTACGCCACTGCTTTTGCAAGTCTTACAAAAGCGTTTCTCTTTTATATAAATTGAAAAAGTTTGTAACGAGCTGTAATGTTTGTAACTTTTTTTAAGTGATACTTTAAAGAATGCAGTTCTTGGAGAAATTGTTTTTGGCCGGTTCATATAGGGTATACGAGATAGAAATGATAGTTTTCTCTTTATTTTAGTTTATGAAATTGAGTCAGTTGTTATAGTGAAAATTGGCTAATGATTGTGTCTGTGATTTTCTTACTAGGTATATATTTAAGTAGCAATGAGATGAAAAATGCTAAAAACGAAAGTTCTTGACATGACTTGACATGACATGTCAAATAGCTAGTGCATTTAAAACTTATTTGAAACACACACAGACTGTTTTGACTCGATTGTTGAAGTTAGCAAATGAAACTTCAATGTTCTAATAGGGATAAGTGAAGGAGCTCAGTAGCTATTAACATGCAAATAAAATAGAGAATTCGAAATAGATACGTTGAAAAAATGTTTTTCCGCCAGTCAACAATTAGAGTGAAAAAACATCTAATCTATCAAGTAACTCGTACGTTTTGGTAATGTTCACGATATCTGTAAGCTTATACAGGGTAGCCCACGAAAAACCGGGAATCATGAAGTTGAATGAGTGGTTTTGTGAAAAAGAAATAAATACTGTCCGATGATACAGAAAAAAATACACACACATAATTATAAATGGAAAGATCTGTACTCATCGATATTACAAAAGGCGCTTCTGTACACACCTTAACATGTTATTGCACACTATATGCAACTCTTCTGCTTCAATTTTTCGAATTTCACAACGGGTAGTGTCCTTCAGTTCTCTAATGTTCTAGACCTGAGTACACTTTACCCTTCAAACGGCCCCAAACATAAAAATCACAAGTATACAGATCTGGTGATCGCAGTGGCCACATTTTTTTACTAACTGTCTTTCTTCTGTGAATTTCTTGTGAGTAAGTGAGAGCGACACACGGGACATGTGACAGGTTTACTCCATCCTGTTGAAAGAAGGCATAATTGCTTTCCAAGAGTGTAAACTATTCATGAAATTCTTTAAAAGTACCAGTATACACCTCAGCGTTTACTGTTGATTTTAAAAGAAACAACATACCAGATTCCGATCTTTCCATCGTGAAGAGGCTGTAGATGAATCATATTAAGATTTTTCACTTACCAATAGCTGGTGTTCTGCGGACTAAGATGCCCTCACAAACAAAACCATGCTTCACCACTCATGAAAAACAGCATCGGGTCCATCAAACCATTCATATTTGTTTAAAAACACGCACAGTAATCAACACGTTTGGCCTTGCCCCCTTCTAAGTTTTTGGAGGCATATCATTTTGTACGGCTTCATTTGTAGACTGTGTAAAACACGTTGACACGTACTGCGCGGAATAATCACTTCTTGTGATAACTTAAGTGTTGACTTCAGAGAGCTTGATATCTGTACTCGTTCACTAAACCTTGAATATTATTCTTTGCGGGAACATCTACACCAGGAAACTTGTCTGCAAACATTTTCTGCGTCTCCTTGAAGGAACTGGTGAACACAAACGTCTCAGTTATTCCTATTCTCTACTGAAGGGAATGCATCTTGCAAACAGCCGTCACACACTCGCCTTCACCCAATCCTCATGGCTTTATAATGTCGTTGGTATGCAACTTCAATGAGACCCGTTCCTACCCAGGGGCGTAAACAAGGACCCCGCATGGCGGGGGGCTCAAGCCATCAGGGGCCCCCAAATCATGAAGTTGGACGTAGAGAAGGTGCCCCACTCCACGCTGTTTGCGGAGAGGCCCCCCAAACCTTTAGTTACGCCACTGTTCCTAGTTCTACCTATCAATCAATACCATCAGATACTAGTGCCGATTGTGCAGGTAGGTCTTGTTTTTCGTAGGCCACCCGCTATTACATAATTAACATATACAACATATAGGCCCTACATTCTGGGGTTTTGAAAGGCGAGAAGTGAACAGGCGCGGGTCCAAGGGGGCTATAGTGACTATAGCCCCCCTTGACGCTCAGGTATACACTGGATAAAATGACCTTCAATCCTGCTTATACTGGATAAAGCTGCAAACTATGGCTTAGCCCCTCCCTTGATCATATCCTGGATCCGCCACTGGAAGGGACATACAGTGTTGATAGAATCTTCAGTTTTTAGTTAACCTCTGTTCCATTTTGAACTAAAGTATATATAAAAAAAATCTACTTTCACTGTTTTTAGCGTAGCCTAAATAATTGAAAATTGCTAAACAGAATTGAAGAAACTCTCATCCTGGAAATGAATAAGAAATAAATGAGCAGCTATCCGATATTGGGGAATAAACATCGACATCAGATGAGAAATATAGCGATTATTTTTTATACAAGTAATTTAATAACAGTAGTAATAAAAAAAAAATCCCGGAGAGCTCCCAAAACAGCAATATGTGTAATATACAGAAATCGATCCATAATACATCAGGCAACACTGCATTCATCTCCAAAACACAGACGCTAGCTGGCTTCAATGCTGCTGCAATAGGGGAGAAAGATTTTTGTGGAAGGGGAACTTAATTATACACCCTCGGGGGGAAAATCAGATTCAGCTTCCCTCCACCCTTGCCCCGCCTACATTCTCGTTTTTCGCTCTCCTATCCCTCCCTCCCGACGATTCTAAAACGCGGGTCATAAATTACAGAGCTTCGTTGGCAACAAAGGGGAAAGGATTTCGAGAGAGAGGGCGAAGAGTGTCACGGAACTCCTGAAGCAGTTTTCTCTTTCTCTTCTCCCCTTTGTTCGAAAGATAATGGTGTGAGCATGGACGTCCCTGACTACCAGACCATCGCGAATTAAAGAGAATGCGCGTGCGCGTCTATTGTGTAACAAAAGCAAAGAAAAAAAAACTCAAAATGGTATTCGCCGAAAACATTTTACACATGAAATACCGGTAACGTATACACAATAGATCAAGCTTTAAAGGCTTTTCTTTTAGTTACGAAAAAAAAAAAAAAAGATTGAACTATATTTTTTTCCTTTTTTCTCTCGTTTTAGTTCAAATCACGGTGAATGTGACGTAGAATAACAATTTAACAGAAGTTTCAATAGAATATTTGCTTGGAGTTTGAAGGTGACTTACAATGAAACTTTTTTTTTTTCTTTTTAATAATATCATATGGTGGTGTCCTTAATAGCCACATCCAATAGCGAGGTTATGGAAGACTGTCCTGTTATTAAAATGGGATCGAAACGATGCTCGGGCTTTTATCAGAAACATGTACTGTCAGTAAAAGATAAGTGAGATGCCAGAAAACATGATAATGGAAGAGAGATCGGAGGAGTACGATGGGTGACGAAGGGTTTTTGCTCATGAAGAGCCTGCACTGTCCTTTGCGCGTCTGTTCAACACGAGTACACCGTTTCCGTTGACCATTGCTGGATGCTTCGAGACAAGTGACCAGTGTATTTTGTGGAGATCTGCATTCACGGTTTTTACCTTGCCTAAGAAAAACATGATAGATCATTCCAACCATAGACCACCACACCAACAATATATTTTGTGTGTGGAGAGGTGGTTTGGGAAATTGTCTTGGACGTTGATCACGATCCAACCATTGCCCTGACCGTTTACAATTGTCATAATGTTTCAGTTTTCATCTGAAGTGAATATCCTCTGTTGGAAACTTTTTCCAGTTATTCATATTCAGAGAACGGCGCACCTCCGGACGGCGATTTTGGTTGGCCAGTATCAACTCATGTGGAACGCATTAATCCAAAATTTTCAACTTAACCGATTGGACGGACTTACCAAAGGACAGTTTTATGATGTATGCTTAACTCGTCTGCATTGACACGTTCACTTTTCCGAGAGAATCTGCTTCATGATATTCCTGAGGTGCTTGTCCAAGCATGATGTTGATTGGTGCTCGGGAGGCTCATTTTGCAATACTGTACCACCGGAACGAAATTTGTGTTCATTCGCCACCCTGGTCCAAATGCACTGTCAATGGTTTTGCGCCTAGCAATGCAGAATCTAGAATCTGCCAGTTTGAATTGAATTTGTAAAGAAAAGTCACTCGCAATAGTGTAAAGTCTATTTCCATACAACCCTGTTCAACAACGCACTGCCTCGTGACTGTCTAGGTACTCCCAGCCTGTTTGCTTCACGTATTGAATTAGTGACGTTACATAGGTAGACGTGTGAGCTTAGTCCATCCCTGTCCTGTGCTTCTGTGAGGTGAGCTCCCATCAGACGGACATTTTATTAACGCGCCAACCTAATATATCAAAAATAAATTAAGTAAATAATCCAGTTTTACTAGCTGTAAATTTAGAACTATGATCCAGTTCGCATAGTTTTTCTTGAGTCGGTGTGTAACAAGCAATACTTTTATATAAGACAAAAGAACGTACCAAGAGTAAGGTATTATTCGCTTTTAAATTTTACGCTTCTTCTTTTTAAAAAGAAAAAAATCTAAATTTTTTAACACTGAAAACGGTTTCTTATGTACTTGCATTCATTTTTCAGTGGTTAGAAAGCCATATATCTCGAACAGCGTCCTTTACCTTCAACTTTCTGAGTGTTCTTTTTTGCTGTTGATATACGTAATATTGTAAGTTACGTAATATATGATTTTGTTCGCTGTCTAGTACAAAATCTAATGAAAACCTGATGTATCAGCATTGTCATCATCCGGTCGGTTGTTAATAGCATCCGCAACTGTGGGCAGATTCCATCTAGTGAGCATTATTAGCTCTTAGCATATGCGAAGCTTGCGGAAATTAGTCTTGTTGATTGGGAAAATTTGAATTCTCTGAATATGACAGTAGTTCTCAACATTGGCATTTTTTGTTTCCGAAGGGGCCCGTGGAACAAAAAGGCCCGATAGGTTGTTTAGGGGCGTTTGAGATTTTATGTCCTAATTTCTTTCTTATTGGATGAAAGTCATTATGCATTTTACAAATTGTCAGAAGTTTACTTTTTTAAATAATAATAATAGTAATAGGTTGATTTACATTTTGGATTTCCAGTTTTAAAAAAATCAGGTCATAGGAACGCTGGTTGGTCCCCCTCTTTTAGGAAGTTAGAAGGGCAAGCAAGAGTATGTTAATAATGAATAAATTAGAAAAAAAAATGTTTTCGAGGAAAAAAATTAAGGTGAAAGACGCCTAATGTAAGACAAATTATAAAATCAAAATATTCTTATTTTTTTCAAGGCTGATTTCAAGAATTGAAGCCTTTTTCTGGTTCTTAAACTGCTTCGTTCAAATCTTACGTTCAACCTTGTTCATCGTTGGTTGGGTTAAGGTGATGGGAGTCGCTCAGGACAATCGCATTCACCCAAGCGGGCGCTAGGCTCGAAAAGGTTGAGAATTATTGATATATGCATTACAAAATAGCTGTTCTTATCTGTGTTTTAGATATCGTTGGATATCGAATTGAAAGTAAGAATGGTATGAACATATGTCCATGCCTTGATTGCTAAGAGAGCCGAGTAGATTAGTTCGTAGAAATTAGAAAGAAAGTTCGGGAGAGAAACACACATACACACAGGTTATTGGATAAATAAATTGTTGAAATAATTAGAAGGACATACGAATAGACAGTTAAATGATTAAAGTTCGTAAACATGGTACTGGAAGTGAATAGCAATTAATATAAATTATTAACTGCGTTAGTACTGCATATAGACCAGTCCATCAATAAATGATATTGTGGTAGTGAATTTCGTATGGTGAAATCACAACGAGGTCAACTTTACTTTTATGACGTTAAATATTCTGTCGAAATTCGCACAATAGTGTCCAGATGGATTTTAAGCTTTTTCGTGCCAGGAACATACACAGAGAGAAACTTTCTGCTTTCCGTTTGCAGCCATTTAGAAACGCGAAAATAAATGCCGAATTTCAAACTGGCTGGAAATCAAAAGCAGATAAGTGATCGTGATAGCGGTATCTCATGTAAAATAATATTATCTAGTGCACTCTTGTTCCACATTTCGATTATCTTGTATCTATTTAAAGATATCACATAATTACTGTAAAATTAGCTGTATTTTAATTTTGCTGTGATGAAGCCTCTTAATAGAAAATTGAACAAGTATCGCGATCTTGTGGGCTTTCAATAAAGTTGTACCGTCAGTCCAAAAGTTATAGGAATCACTGCTTTAGCTTACGGAGCCCATTCAAGTCTTCTTAAGTTCTATCTGACATAAGATTTCAAATCTTTTGAGAGACTGTCTTATTGAATGTGACTGTGCACTAAAATAAGAGGTGGTTTGCGTTCACTTTATAACAGTTGATGGAATGTACTACGTATAGGTAGGGGCAGTAGAAGTTAGCCATAAGGCCATCTCATCTGCTATTCCTACTATGTTATTGATTCACACATCGATCCTAAAGGGCCGAGGGGACCTTTCCCCGCAATGTTCTTGGACTCTCAGGATCTGGAATCTTTGTTTGGATATCTGAAAACGAAACTTATATCTGAACGCCTCGCACCCCATCTCCTATTTATACAGAATTTGGCACTGCTGAAGTTTCCAACGAAAGAAACTAGCATGATATGTATAGAAATATATTCTATGGTTGTATGAGAAATATGTTCTAGACTTTTGTCTGAAAAGTCCTGCACTCCTATGATTATGCGAAATTAAAACAAACAAATAAGGGTCTTCTTTGTCAGTCCAGGATCTTTATTTTAAACGAAAGCTTAAACATAGTGTACATACAGTTCAAAGAACTAGCATTTAAGAGAGAGAGGCCTACGTTGCCTTTTTAAAATCATCTCTGTACTTATGTGCTGGAATATAGAGAACGTCTTTTAGCGTGGAGATGCGTATTTTCCTTTTCTTTCTTGGTATAACGTTTTGCACAACTTCGTTAAATAGAATCGTTTGAAGGAAGAAAACGCATCGTCATGGGCAGCTGCACGATGCGGTCACCGCAGCACTTCATGCACGGCTGAATCGAACATGAGAACCTCACGAGATTCGCCTGTTTATTCCACTTCCTCGCTTGGCAGGATTCCAACTCCCTGCCTCCCCCGCTGCTCCTCTTTCAGTTATCATCATGGTTTCGTGAACATCAGAAAATAACGTGGAGGTTACCTTCACAGGAAAATTACAGCGAAGTGGAGAAAGTTGTCGTGTGAATCTCGGTCTCTTCTGCATAGCTTTCTAAGCTGCAATTTATGCAAGACGTCTCGGGATGAGTTTTTTTCTTTTTCGTTTTATCTTTTTTCTTTTAAAGAACTAATAGAAAGAAGGAAGTACATCTGTTCACCACCCCTCGTGACCTTATTTTCTTGTTTAAAATGCTCTTTAATCTCTCTCCCTTCTTTAATGGATAAAAGATTGTGGACCAACCATTTATTAATATTTCTTAATGTGTTTATTGGTAGCTGTGCTGATTTAATAACTTTTTTACAGCAACATGATGTAAACAAATATGGCAGTGTACTAATGGTTCTGTTTTGTTTGTTTGATTTTAAAGAATGCTAACGGATGCCATAAATATATTAACGTGTTCTTGAATTGAAGCGTTGCCAGGCTGAAATAGGACTGAATGTGCGGGTTGGATTACCTAAGAAAAGATCGAAATTGCACATGTGTACATATCTATATCATTAGTTTTATTATTATTATTTGCGTACATATTAAAAAAGCGACCTTACTGTATTTTATTTGCTGTGAAGCCAGCATTTTTGTCAAAATAGTATTTGCGATGCAGCGTCCAATCAATATCATAAATGATTCTTTTTTAAAATTAAATATAAGTTTGTGTCACATAATTCTAAGTTAGAGGAAATAAATAAATGCAAGTGTAAATTTGTTCTACGCAAGTGTATAATTCATCAACAAAGCACCTTAGCTGTCCCAAAGAACAGTCGCCGTTCTCTTAGAAGCCTACTCATCCACTCCACAACCTATCTCCTGTTTCAACACGGGGTCATATTTGCAAATCCACTAGTTACAAATCAGACGGAAATATAATCGAGATTGTTTCCGGATAATTAAATATATATATATATTTACAGCTTCCCATTCGTCGTTGCTTGTCGAGGATTTTCTATACCCAGCGCACGCTAATTTTTTTCATGTTTAAATGTTCGCGCAAAATTTCTCCAACCGTTCATTACTAATCTGCAACTATTCCTATCTGCCGCAATTTTATTCTTCAGTTGACCAGAACTAATTTTTCGACTTTTGATGTTTTCTCTAATGATCACCGCCACAGGACGCCCTGGGTGGGGGTCATCTTCACAGCTCTCTCGCCCATATGGAAATAGCCGGGCCCTTTTTTTGACCATAGTATATGAAGGCCCAGAATCCTTTAGGGTTGATGACAGGTCTTCAAAACTTTCATTAGGGATTTTCTTTTCTTCATCAAGGTGTGGTATTTAAAATTGCGAGAATTTTCGGATTCACTTGACATGGTGATATTAGTTCTTCCACAGATAATACAGTAATGAGAATATTATTGAAATGAGGAAAAATTTATACTACCAAAGAGGTCCGCAATTTTTAGTATTATCATTATTGAGTACAAGAATCAATACTAAACACCTCAACCCACGAAATTATCAGCCGACCTCGTGTTACTGTAAGTGTTCTATGTTGATAGACGTTGGATCCGGAATTGAGTAATTGCTATCACTTCCGCTTTGAGTAGAGGGTTAATGGAGGAGATGGGGCCTATTCTTGGGGCACTGAATTGATTTTTAAAATATCCTCGAAATATCGTATTGTTTTTCTCTAATACGTACTCACAGACAGACAGATGGACGGATAGACGTAGTGGTTCTACTAGACTTACAGTTTGGAGATGTCTGGGTATATAATACAAAATAATGAACGTCTTTGTTGTGTATAGTTCTTCGACTATAGAATGAGCAGATGATCCGATTTTTATTTCGCAAAGAAGTCAGTACTTACTATATGGGCAAGGGTTGTACTTTTCAGTGAAGATTCATGGGTAGTAGTTGAAGAATTTAATGGTCTAATTGCAGTCACCAGAAACAGAACTTACAGATATAAAGTTCAGCATCAGAAATACACTCATTTACATGCGGTCACTTAAAAAAAAAAAAAAATGGATGGGATTGTGGGCCTCCATTTCCTCTCCGATTGTTAGCTTTCAGTTAACGGGTGAAGTTAGTAATATTTCAATACAGTTTTGATTGGAATATGTTAGTTTTTTCGCTTGGCCCATTTCAATATTATTCCTGTCCATAATTTTATTAGAAAACATGATGCATTGTTTATCTTTTGAAATGTTGCGAACCATGTCAAGAAAGAAAGAAATTCAAAAATAAATCCTTCTTATCTGGAAAAAATATTTAATATGATTCTTCTTTTCAGAATGTATTCTTCTTTAGTGCTCTCCGACTCAAAACGTTTGTGACTTCAGTCGTACTTCACTCTAAACTCGTTTCATGATTAGATATTTTTCTTCAAGTATTTCGAGGGACGAAGAGAACGTGAAGATGCAGCTTTAAAGGAGAAGTGGAGTTGGGAGGGGTCAATGTGTAAACATGAAAAGCGAGTTTTAATGTTCTTCTTTTCTCCAAGTTTTTAATCGTAAAATGTTGAAAAGATGTCACGTGAACTGATCTACAAGAGCGCTCACACCCACATGTATGTAAATGTATATGTATGTGTATATAAATTGAGAAAGCACTGTTGCCATTTTTACGCAAGCCAAGAGTTTAATTGTGTTTAATGTTATTACTGTATCTGCATTTAGACCTAACGAATTGTGTGCTTTCCTCCATTTGATGAAAGAACATTCACTTCGTTGTAATTCCGTTCCGGTATTCAATTAAATGTGGTAGCCACTTGGTAGCAGTATTCGCTTTAAAAAAGAGAAAAAGTTAGCTGATTGAGCTGGGCAAGCAAGCTTTGATGCATCCATCCATTTCACGTTTCACTCCGCGTGATTTCCTTTAAAGATTGTGTAAAGGAAAATTGGGAAATTCTGCACGAAAATTGTTGTTACATCGAAACAAAATAGTTAATGATCGATCAACTTTAGAAATGATCTTCCATACATTAAGCATTAGTAGATTAAGATATTTCCACATAGTTTGACTAATTACATTGATCAAACTTTGTACGATAGTAGTAGTTTTAGTGTAGAGAATTTTCAAGTGAAGTAGTCATAATAAATAATGTGTTTGAGGTAATTGTAGCCGAAAACTGTTCTGTATATTTGGCTTTAACCATATTCCCCTTCTGTCATGATTTAAATTCTAGAAGGAATAGAGTGGTTAATTCAATAAACTCATACATTAAGTAAAAACTTTGCACTCTGATACTATCATGATGTAGTTGATTTAGAAGGGAGATTATGTCCTTGAAGAGTGTAAGCTGGAGAGCTGCACCACACACATGTGTTCTTTACAGATCTAAGTAATCTTGAACGATTTGATCTACTGTATATTAACACACTTTCTGTGGTGATGTATTACAGTGTTTCCAAAGAAGATGTGAACGATTAACCATGTTCTTGAGAATAATGGCCGTAAAACTATCCTATATACTTAACAGATTAAATACATTTTTCTTCAAAGCACATGATTTCTTAATTTACATGGTTAAATGTATTAGGGTGTTAGTAATAAAAGCGAAACAAATTTTTACAGAAGAGTTGCACAGTTTATTTTTGAAGCATCTTCAGATTGCCACCAGATAATGTAAATAATAATAATAATAATAATAATAATAATAATAATAAAAGTATTGATTCCTTACGCACGATATAGCGTAGGGATGGCCAATTCCGGAATTTTTACTTTCCGGAATCCGGAAAGTAAAATCGGAAAATTCCGGAATTCGGAAAAATTCCGGATTTCGGAAAAAATCCGGAATTCGGAAAAATTCCGGAATTTAGAAAAAATCCGGATTTCGGAAAAATTCCGGAATTCGGAAAAATTCCGGATTTCGGAAAAATTCCGGATTTCGGAAAAATTCCGGAATTCGGAAAAATTCCGGAATTTAGAAAAAATTCGGATTTCGGAAAAATTCCGGAATTCGGAAAAATTCCGGAATTTAGAAAAAATCCGGATTTCGGAAAAAATCCGGAATTCGGAAAAAATCCGGAATTTAGAAAAATTCCGGATTTCGGAAAAAATCCGGATTTCGGAAAAAATCCGGATTTCGGAAAAATTCCGGATTTCGGAAAAAAATCCGGAATTCGGAAAAATTCCGGAATTCGGAAAAATTATTTTTTCTTTTTGTAATCCTAAGAATTTTGTTCAAACGCAAACGAACAAATTTCCTTTTTGTAATCCTAAGAATGTATGATGCAAATTAAGCTGAAACTTACATCCTAAAGTATACACTACTCAATCTTCCCATGGTTAATGAGATGTAGTCCAAAAGTACGATGTACTTCTAATATTTAATTTTTGTTTTACTGTGATATTGTCCAGAGGTAAGACATATATCACACTGAGATAAACAACTTGACACAATGAAGATGTTATCATACGTAGTTTTCCAGAAAATCGTGAGAAACTAATTTTTGTGAAGTTAAAATATGCGTCTCTTGTTGCCAGTGGGATGCAATTGATAACTTTTATGCTGGAATAGTCTTATTATTATTATTATTATTATTATTATTATTATTATTATTATTATTATTATTATTAATATTATTATTAATATTATTATTATCAATCGTTTATGTACTGTAAAAGAAAAATGTGAACCGTTAAGTAGTAGATTTTATCTGTTGTTTTTTGATATCTTCTAACAGTAATAACAAACTGCTTGTAAATACGCAATGATTATCAAGGACAATGGCATATTAATGTAAGGACTACTCTGCAGACTAGCAATAAACAATAACAGATAAACAATAGTTGCAAAAAAAAAAAAAAAAAAGTAACTAACTTGGGCACGTCAGAATGTTCGCGAGAATATAGGGACGCATTGAGACTAGCAAAGAGCGTGCTATTATCATTACTCATAGGGCCGTACGATGGAGGCATTAATGTTAATGGCTCTAATGAGCACTTACTTGCTCTAACGGTTAACCTCATTTTTGAGATGATTCTTAGAAGGGGCGTGTTGGCATGCAGTTAGAAGACCTATATCCATTATTTAAAAAGCACACGTTATCTGTGGAGTACTAACGATTTGCGTCACTATCGAACACTAACGTAGCACTAGCGACGTTTAAAGTCGAAATTGGAGTCTGACATAAGTGGCTTGTCAACTTCACGGACATTATATTTTCCTTGACGAGAGAATTTTGCGCCCAGGAAATTTGCGCCCTACCACAAAAATAGGAAAAAATGCGCTCGCAATATATTTGCACTGGGATGTTTGCGCCCTACCCCAAAAAGAGGGGAAAATGCGCCGGCTATATATTTGCACTGGGATGTTAGCGCCCTACAATTCAACTTATTTTTGTATTGTGTAAAGTAACTTCCACTCACACTTGAACTAGGCTTGCCTATCATCGTCTCAGTGAGTTACTCCATCCGTTATAATATTCCGAACAAATGAAAAAAATACAATTTTAGTTCACTAAAGGGCAATCCATACAAATACAATTTTTCATTATACTACAAAATTTACAAAAAAGTATAAATGACTGATATATAATTATTAATATAATCAAAGAGTATAATTTAATCACAAAAGGTTGTTT
Organism: Thermobia domestica; assembly: GCF_964235325.1. Lineage (NCBI taxonomy): Eukaryota > Metazoa > Arthropoda > Insecta > Zygentoma > Lepismatidae > Thermobia > Thermobia domestica. Next base: position 141,444,229 of record NC_137454.1, on the reverse strand, counting down.
GGCTCTACCCAGATATCTCTGTTCACAATCCTTGCGAGTTGTTTGGCTTTTCAGGACACAAAATATAGAAAAGAAAATGTAAAGTGAATGTAAAATCAGTTCAGTAATATTATCAAGAAAACTATGTACAGTGTGTTTACTTGCTGGAATTCAAACACACAATTGCGTTCAGTTGTTCTTTCAGAAAAAAATGTTCCGGGGGGCACACTTAGTATTCCGGAGGGGGGTCACTGCTGGTACTATTCTATTTATTATTATATTATAGACGTATTATTTTGATCTCCTCCGAGGGGGCACTCTGAGAGCTCTGGGGAGGCCAGTGTTCCCCCAAAATCATCTCTGGAAGAAGCAGTGATTGCTTTGATCCGTTGTGTTCTTTTGGCTTATATTGAAGTTTATTCTCCCCTTATATAGCCACAATGAAAATAAATCACAAATGGCATGGTTGTGGGGAAGGATTGTTTATGCTGTAATGTCAGCCCCTCCGAGCAAATGCGTAAGCTCCAATAGGTTCTTTTATTTCGCAGGGCTCAACTTCCCGGTGGAGGTACATCGCAGGCGCAATTTTCCCTGTTCTTGAGGTAGGGCGCAAATTTCCCAGACGCAAAATTCTCGACACCGTTCGAATGACCTCGGAAAACTATATCTTTTTCAATACTTTTTTATATTCTTTTACTCGAGATTTCTTCATAGCTTCTTATTAAAATACTTACTAATATATCCTCATTTTATTGTCCTAACCAATCAATATGGGTATGTTGTCAGTAAAATATTTAGATTGATCGAGCCTCTGGTGTGTAACCACAGTATTTCATATCATCCCCCCATTTAGAAATCTTGGCTAAACGAACCAATATATGTTGCCAATAAAATAGTTTAGAATGATTGAGCCCCTGGTAAATAACCACAGTATTTCGTGACAGACCCCCCCCCCTTCCTATTACCATATTCTAGCTACATGCCTGACTCAGCTAATTCTCTACATTCTTTACCAAGCACACATTTTCTAAAGCGGAAAATGCTCTCTAAATACCTAAGCTCATTATTTTCAGCAGATGCACAAATTGGGTAACATTCTATCTACATGAATGTTTTATATATGTCGAATACTGGAAACCGCTTCTCGCTATCTATTACCATATTTACTATATAATGATTAACGTTAAAACCGGAAATGGTTGATTTCTACCGCTTCCGGTTTGAATATTACATTCATCAGGGAACTCGATTCTTAACTATTGACTCTGTACATCATGGCCAAAATTGATTGGTAATCCATCAGATAGTTCTTGAGACTGTTTGCTTCACTGACGGACAGAATGAATATATGGCTATAGAGTTTTGATAATCTAAATTCGTTAATGAGTGATGATGGAACAAATATAAGAAAGGTAGGCCTTCCACCGGGAAAATTTTCGAACACAAAATTAGCCATCGAAAACCCACATGTCCTGGGTTAGAATACCATAGATGAAAACTCTACCACTGAGTCATCAATCACCCGCTTATTAGTTTTATTAATTATTATATTAATATAAATTAATGAATGCCTGCTTATGTTAATTATTGAACAATTACATTGTACACTTCGTAAAGTCAAAAATTATAAATTTGTATTTACTGTACATACAGTGAGCGCAGAAAGTGTTCGTACACCTATGCTATTGAAACGAGAATGCCTGCGAAAAAGAAACAGAAAATTTAAGAAGTGTAATAACACACACAATGTGAATAATGAAAACTAAGCTTTATGAATGTATCAATAAAGAACCACAAAGACAAGTTTAATGGTCAGAAAGTAAATAAATTCCGTAGAAAGTGTATAGAGTAAACGCAAAAAGTGATCGTACACCTGACGTACGAATACGAAACAAAGATACCACAACTGGGGTTCACTAGTATTCACCTGAATATACACCTCTGTATAGCATGACGAGTAACAGAATGAGTTTAGTTGTGAATAGAAGTGAAAAAACTGCACGTTGGGCTGTCAAAGTGGGAAGCAACCGAACAGAAACAAATGAGGAGACAAGAAAAGTAATTATTAAATTGCATAAGAAGGGTAAGTCTTTGAGAAAGATAGCAAACCTTGCAGACAGGCCTCGTACAACAGTACAAACAATAATTGCGATGTATAATGTTTCTATCACTGTGCGAAAAAAAAAAAAAAAAAAAACTGGAAGACCAAGACTGTTGAGCGAACAAGATAAACGTTACATTATTAGGGAAAGAAAAAAGGTTCCAAAAAATAGTGCTGTGCAATTGGCAACGGATCTGGAAACACGCGGTGTTAAAGTATCAGCCAGTACAGTGCGGAATATTTCCAAGGTATCATGGTTGGATAGCCAGGAAAATGTTCTGGGTGAACAAGACAAATCGTATAAAGAGACTAAAGTTTGAAAAAGAGTATAAAGATAAGGGATCAGGCTTCTTTCTGGAATAGGGTCACATTTTCGGACGAAAGTAAATTTAACTTTATCTAGTCCAATGGGAGGCGTATTGTATGGCGCAAGGTGAATACAGAGATGAATCCTCAAAATCTCGTCCCTAAAGTAAGACACGGAGGAGGGTCCGTGCTCGTCTGGGGTTGTATGAGTGCCTCAGGGGTGGGTCGTCTCCACCTTATCGATGGAGTGATGATCCACAAAGTGTATATTAACATATTAAAGGAAAATCTCCATACTAGTGCGCAGAAGATGGTTCTTGAAAACAATTTATTGTTCAGCAAGACAACGACTCCAAACATACAGCGGAAAATACTCGATTGTGGCTACTCTATAATACCTTGAAACAGCTTCGCACACCTCCCCAATCCCCAGACATGAACCCCATAGAACATCTATGGTCTGTTCTGGAGACAACAATCAGAAGGCACAGCTTCTCTACTCAGGGCCGGCGCTAGCAATTTTGCCGCCTTGGGCGGTGCTTTCACATGCCGCCCCTTTAATCCGCAAACCTTATTTTGACAGATAACGTTCAAGTGTCATTTAAAAACATGTATAAAATGGAAAAGTAAACAAAAAAAAAACTACCTTTCTGGAATGTTCACGTAATATTTAAACGACTCTATACTGACACAATATTCAGTATGCTCGATTTCGCTGTATATCTGTAATATAGAGCAGCGCATACAGAAAATAAAATTTTAAAAATATACTTTAATCATGACTAAGAATTTTAATTTTTAGGCTTATTTTATATCAAAAGGCGTTTTCAACAGAGTATGGAGCAAGAAGATAATACAGTAAATCAGATATTATGGTAAATGTAAGTGATTAGCTTAAGCCTTATAATGTACTAAAACACAATAGACATACATAAATTTAACATATCTTAATTGAAAGAAACTTTTCTTGCTTTGATATGAGCAAATTCCTTTATCACATCACGTAGTCCAATGTTTTAGCCAATTTGTGTTCTATTGATATCGTCGCTAGACCACTCAAGCGTGTTTCAGACATAGAAGAGTGTAGATAGTTTCTAATAAACTTAAGTTTCCAAAAACTTCTTTCTCCACTTGCCACTGTTACAGGCAAGATTAACAAAATTCTACGTGCAATACTAACATTGGGAGCAAAGTCATGTTCCTTAATTATTATTATTATTATTATTATTATTATTATTATTATTATTATTATTATTATTATTATTATTATTATTATTATTATTATTATTATTATGTGAACTTTCACAGGCTTAATTATAGTGGATAACACTTTCAGTTTGTCTTTCAAATCACTGGGGTTAATATCTTTCAATTCTTCGTGTGTTAAAATGGTGGTAAGTTTAGTACACTTTTCAGACAAAAAGTTCAGGTGGTAGGCTATATCTTTACGATTACTTATATCGCAAAGAAAATTGAAATATTCGCTGTGATGTTTAAGTTGCTCAAATCTTTCTCTTAAAAGCTAACACAATCACTTCTAGAACTTTGTAATAAAAATCGATCTTGTATCTTGTTTGTGGATGTTTTCAGTAGCTTCATCCTCTGCCTCGTACTGAAACTGTCTCTTCTTTCGACTTCGAGCTTGCACTGTATTACGTATCAGTGGATCACCCGTATCTAATGCTGATGCCAAGTCCATCGTATCAACTAAGTAAGATTTAAACTTTGCATAATTTCTGCTCCTCTCAAAGTACCCAGATATATTTTCAAGAAATCCTACTGCATCCAACACATGAGAATCAATGCTTTAAAGTCATATCAGACAACGAGTGAGTAAAGGAAAGAAAAGTAACTCAGCTGGTTTGCTATACACAGAGCATCGTGGACGACCATTCTATCGGTTCTATTGTCATTACTTATTTGAAGTAAGGCATCATAAACTTCCTATATTTGATAACTGAGTCAGAGCATCAATTCGGCTCTCCCACCTTGTGGTGGATTATGATTTTAAAGTGAGACTACTAATATGTTCCTTTAGTATGGCCCAACGTTGAACTGACGCAGAAAAAAAAAGTCATAAACTTTTTTTTAGCTATACAAAAAATGAAACATTTCTCAAGAAATAATACGCTGTACGATTTACTATATTCGGAATGAACAATTTGTAAATTGGTCAAAAACTCGCTATTAGAACCTAAATGTCTCTAGATGCTACCAGGGGCGAACCCAGGGGGGGCGATCGGGCGATCTCCCCCCCCCCCCCCAGAAGAGGAAACTTTTTTATTTTATATATAAATAAAATATATAGTTTATTTTTTGACGCTCTTAAAAGTAGCTCTAAGTAGCAGTATTACAACCCACCGCCCCCCAGAAGTCCGTCCTGGATCCGCCCCTGAATGCTACAGGCTAGAACGGCCTGTCTCAAGTGGGAGTGTACCTTTTGCATACTTGGAGCGGAGCGTTAGAACGTTATTGAATAAAAAAAAATATAAAAAGACACCGTGATAATCTTATGCACTCTAGCTCAAAATCCTATCTACACTGCTGCAAGGGAAATATTGAACGAGATACCTGTGGCTAGTAGTTTGATAATTGAAAACGAGGAGGAATGCTCTGAATTTCCTGAGAGAGTATTTCTTGAATGTGAGTGAAGTAAGTTCAATTACATTCTCAGGTTAACACAATCTTATTTTTCCATGTGAGCCTATTACGAAGCATTATATTTTGATAGTATTCTTTTCTTTTTCAAATTTTGTCGCCCATTAGACTTGCCGCTCTGGGCGGTGGCACGGCTCGACCCTCTCTCGCGCCGGCCCTGTCTCTACTAAAGAAGGCCTAAGAAAAGCTATTCAAGAAGAATGGGACATAATCAGTCCCGAAGCTACAGAACTACGAACTACTACAGGTGAAATCAATGCCACGAAGACTACAATCATTAACGCACAGGGTAATCCTACAAAATATTAAATAACGTAATATACTTTATAAGCACTAATTCAAGCATAAGTGTACGGTGACATTTTGCGTTTACAAAAAAGGAATTCTCTCTTTTCTTCTGAACAAAACAGTGATTGTGTTTGTTTGGCCTTTCTCTTGTATATAGAAATAAAATGTATGAATGTGTAGTCTTAATTCTGGTTATATATATATTTTCCACCTCCCGTTCTCATGCTAGCTGTTTTCAATATAAAGTATGCACGGTGTACGAACACTTTCTGCGCTCACTGTAGGTATGTTGACAATAAGCGAATGTTATTAGAATATTTGTTGAGATTTCTTTTCCTCCACTGCCTTTCGCCTGGTTACAAAGTAGTTTGCAGTGCTTTGGAGTAGCTGTAGGTGGGAACGCGATAATGTTTGAGACATACCGGCGACTTTTTTGTGTGTGAAAATAAGACCCTTATAAAACAGTAAATAACTGCAGTAGCAATTGTCTACGTAAGTGATAAAGACAAATCCAACTACAAGAAACTAATACAGTATATATATTCATTATTGTGTTTCTCTTTTAACAGCTACTAGCTAGGGATGGCCAATTCCAGAATTTTTACTTTCCGGAATCCGGAAAGTAAAATCGGAAAAATTCCTGATTTCGGAAAAATTCCGGATTTTTTCCGAATGTCGGAATTTTTCCGAAATCCGGATTTTTTCCGAATTCCGGATTTTTTCTGAATTCCGGAATTTTTCCGAAATCCGGAATTTTTCCGAATGTCGGATTTTTTCCGAATTCCGGATTTTTTCCGAATTCCGGAATTTTTCCGAATTCCGGATTTTTTCCGAAATCCGGATTTTTTCCGAAATCCGGAATTTTTCTGGATTCCGGATTTTTTCCGAAATCCGGAATTTTTCCGAAATCCGGATTTTTTCCGAATTCCGGATTTTTTCCGAAATCCGGATTTTTCCGAATTCCGGAATTTTTCCGAATTCCGGAAAGTAAATTTTCCGATTCCGGAAAACAAAATTTCCGGAATCCGGATTCCGGAAAATTTTGGCCATCCCTAATATAGCGTTAGTGTCTCGGGTCTCAAGATATATTAATTTAAGCGAGTCAGATCTAAGGTCATTTGACGTCTGACAAAAAGTGTTGGATTTCTTATATTCTTATATCAGGCGTAAGGTATTGCGCTGTGAAGATGAGTGAACTTTCCGCAAAACCGCGCTACATTTTACAATTTAATTGTGATAACAACGCAAATCCTGGTCAGCCCCATGAAGATATTTGTGCTATTTGTGGGCAAAATATGTTATAAAAAACAGCAGTGTAAAGGTGGTTCAGTCGCTTTCATTCTGGAAGTTTTGATATCCAAGGTACGGCTCGCAGTGGGCGATCAATCACAGCAAAAGTGGATGATATTTTGGAGAAAGTCAGTCATGACATCACCAATGACCTAAGCAAACTAAACCATTTGGAGACAGATGACTAGGGCTCGGAAGTTGAAGACTTAAAAATTGCCTAAAAAGGACCTATAAAAAGATCTAAAATATCTTTAAAAAAAACCTGAAAAAAGGACGTAAAAGTAGGACCCCCAGTTTAATTAGAATTACATATTTAATGAATATAATGCTCAGGAAATACAAGCTTCTGGTAGGTTAACGGTCTGTTCTTTCACAAACAAAGTACAAACTAAAATAAGAAAACTTCCCCGCCCTCACCCCCCATTCCTTGCTGGAGGACAATGACAAATAAAATCCACCATTTTCTGGCCTACAATGACCAAAGATGAACATATATTATATTACGCCTCGTCTTCGGGCATTCGTAAAAAAGAGGATTTTCCTCAACTTCCGGGCCATACAGATGACTAAGAGGGGAAGGAAGGAGTTTGATGTTTGGGTGACACATGATCTGACTCAAAAACATTCGCTCGAATTTCCATCTGCAAATCTTTACTAAAGCGTGACGAACTTGAACCATTTCTGAAGTTGTTGATCACGAGTGATGAAAAGTGGGTAAGCTACCACAACAATATGAGAGAAATCGTGGTCGAAGCGAGATGTTCCACACAATCTCTGGCTAAGCCCATACTGACGCCAAAGAAGCTGTTGGTGGTGTTGGACCTGCACTCCTAGCCCAGTAAATAAAGGACCAAAAAGGGTGTCGAGCTGAAATAATTTAGAAAAAGCTGAAAATTTCAGGATTTGTTTTTCATGTGATCTTAAATGAAATATCAAAAGTCCCCTAAAATCCCGTGTGCGCTTCATCCTCAAAATGGCGGCCAAAGATGGCGACCGTCCGGAATGCGCATGTCTCCCGATTTTAGCTTGTAACTCTGAGACTATTTAAGATATTCCAATTCTGTAAAAACACTTTTGTTCTAGAAGCTCTAATCTATAACTTTTCTTAATACTTCTTTCTCGTAAAGTTTGACACAAAGCCACCATTTTCCATTAAAATATAAAGTGATACATTTTGAAAGTCCTGTTCTTGGATTGGTTGTAGAAAATCTCCAAAACCGTTAGGAATTCGCAGACAATGCTCGGAATAGTTTAGATTGAACATTTAATTAGCTTTGTTTTAAAAAAAGAATTACCTAAATCGGAAAACAATTAGTCGAGAAATTCGATGTTTTAAATTAAATGTAGTTGGATAAAAATTAATCGCTATTAATCCAGCACCTAAAGTTTCGAAATTCATAGTTGTGCTGGATTTATGGCATTCATGCCTTGGATTCCAAACTGAAATTTCAAAACTGTCATAAAACCTATGTGAATTTCATACCAAAATGGCGATCAAAGAGGACACTTGTCCGATATCCCCCCCCAAAAAAAAATGGATTATTATATTTTAATTCTGTAAAAAACACTTTTATTATGAAAAATAAAAGCCCTATTCTGTAAATTTTGTTGAGTAATATAATTTTAAGTACATTGAAAACAGTGGCGGATAGTTGTTATGCAACCGGTGGTGCACACGGAATAACTAAGTTTGGTTGTATATTCATAAGGATACCAAATGGTCAATTTGCATTGGGTCTACTTGTAGACACACAACCCAACTTACAGTTATGTAGTGTGCCTCACTGATTACATACCAACGAGCCACCATTGTTGTCAATTAAGTATCCGTTTTTACATCTTATTTGAACTCCCTTGTAAAGTAGATTCTTCATTGTAAATAGTCAAAAAGGGAGTAAAAAAGTTTTAAAAATATGTATTACACCTACCTTCTTTAATACATGAAAATTTCATGGTCTTCAGAGTCTTCAGGAATTAACATATTTGAACAAATATTTTCCCGACAATTGAAAGAGAGTTTGAAACAAGTCAGTCCTGCCTTTCTAGATTCACATTTGCTGTCACAGTCTTTCTGTGTTCTTATCTTACATGCGCAAGATACAAGGTTCAGCAGATTGTTAGGACCAGCTTTCAATTTTATTGCACTGGAAACAATTTACCTTCTATTAATTGCCACTAGAAACAGTTTACCTTCTATTAATTGCCCCCCCCCCATTTTGTTGGGTTCAAATAATTCCCCAATCATTGGTGTACTTGAAGGTAAACACATACACTGTGTTGAGAGGCAGCAGCACTTGTAAGAGGGAAATTTGCCAAATTGAATTTTGAGGATAGTTTTCTAGTCATTATCCTGTTGTAGGCTTATATCGAAGTTCGTCTAAAGAAATTTGATTGTGTTTTCCATACAACCACGTAACCAATTTTTCTCCTATTTTAATGACTGTTTGGGGATCTAAATTGGATTGATGGAAGACTGTGACCGCTTTAGATAGTTCTTGCTACTTCTGAAGAATTTTGATGGCAGCCTTTGTTGAAAAAAGATGATGATGTGTTACACCCTGTGATAGCATGAAGACACCCTGTGAAAGATGTCCTTCAGTGACTCTAGTTTCCTTTGGATTTTGCCAATGTGGAAGCATTTCTATTCAATTTTGTTTGTTTTCGGCCTCACAAAGTACACTGTAGTGTCTGGAATTGTTCGAGCAATTAAGATGGCCGTCAGAGTCAGTTCCTACTACTACAGCAACAAAAGTGTTTTATTTACTTAGATTAATAGCTGTGCTGACAATCAGAGTATCTGCATCTCTTTCAACTTCGTACACTGTAATGCTTGAAGAGTTAAAGTGGGTTTTGAAGAAATCAATCAAACGTCTTTTATTTTCAGAGTTCAGTAAAAAGGGTGCTTGCTCAAGTTTTTTGATGTCTTGATCATCTGTCTCCTGACCGAAAGGTCTAGTTTCTACATGCTGTTCAGACACTGACGACCATTTTTCACAGAAACTTTCTAAGGTTTCACTCACTTCCATTGTAATTGGAAAAGATAAGACCGAGCCAGCCAATATCCCGCCCATAGCTCAATCCTCCGGAAGCTTTCATTGCCCTTATCAAACTCTGTTCAATTACCATATCTGTTGCACTTCCACTCCAAAAGCAATCCTTCCTTCGCACATCAAAGTATCTTTCAAGTTCTGCTGGTTTCAGTGTAATTCCCAATTCTTCCATCTGTTGCAGATAAAACTGTGTAGATTTCGCATAGTTCAAATGTCCTGCTGCGTAAAAGTTTGGAATCATGCATTTCACCGTATAAATATGAAAGTCCGTCTCCAGGACGCTCCGCTCGAATATAAAGTATTATTAATCTTACTTGTTCCAAACTTTGAAGCCACAGTTCAGCTTTGACTCGGCTAGATAGGTCATAAGTATTTTAGTGCCTGGATTATCCTTTAAGTCGTTTACGGTTTTTGTACCTATTGTCAACTCATAGATACTGAAACATATATTACTCTCTTCAAGGTCCCTAACTAAACTGCAAATCTGTTGATGGTGCTACATAAGTCAAAAAGTGCTTAGTGATCTCAGTGCTCTTGCATATGTAGTTCCATTTAACAAGTGTACCACAGTATTTTGCGCATACAACAAGCCCCAAAGTTCTTCAATTAAAGTACCAGATAATATGTCCAACGACACCTAAGTATGACATTAGAAGGTGAAGTCCCCCCTATCTGACAACTAATTTAGCTAAATCACTATCTTGTTGAGCAGATGTTTTATTTCCATTGCCTTCCAATGCAGAAGCTGTTCAAAAGTAACGATACAAGAATCCCATCCCGCCTTCTTGCTTTCGTCACAAGTAAATAGAAAGGAAGTGTAATTTTATGATTTCCAGTTGAGAAAAGGAACTGCAGTTATGCTGCTCATTTCAAACTGCCAGGGTCATAGTGATAGTGAGCATGAAACCATTCCACCCTGGCTTAGGTGAATCTTTTATGAGATGCATGAGAAGTCAAACTTCATCTGTGAAAATTAGCATATCGGAGATTTTGTACTATCATATTTTCTGCCGGTATCAAACTCTATTTCAATATTTAAAAATTCATTGTTTGTTGGTTTGTTATAAAATTTAATATTCCTTCTAGTAAGAGCGGATACCATAACTGCTGAAGGCAGTGCAGCACGTTCTATACGTAAATCTTGTCTATTTATTTTAGGTGTGCATATTTTAATCCCACCCATACTGTGGAAAGTACCGTGACCATCTAATGTTCTCGCTGCATTATCAAAAACAAACTGAATCAAATTTTGAGAATGATCGGTTTGGATTGGAATAATAGAACACATTCTAGAATATTCATATCTTCTTACTTCAGCGTAGCTGGCTGATATTCCAAAACTACCGTATGCAAGTTTATCTATCTATATATTGACGAAATCCATAGTATCGCAAACAGTAAACTCCAACTGCTAGATGGATTGGTGATATAAACGTACGAGGCCGACACATTGAAATAATTGAATGGCAGATCATGATATGCATCCGAGATAACATATTTGAATCACCTTTCTTACTTCTAGTTATATTTTCAACAAAAAAATTTACTAATTGTGGATCCTCGGGAGTAACTTTTTCCAATGAAGGAATTGTTTCTTTCTAGGAGACGCGATACGAATGCATTGTTGATGCTTCTATTTTTAGACATGATCTGCTTTTATTTTCTTGTTTGCTTCATTCTTTGAGATAAGAAGGCAGGGGTTTGCTGTTTACTTTCATACCACTATGAACCACATTAGCTTAAAATTTATGTATGTTTAGAATATAATAATATATAGACTACCAGCTGTTACGCCAATGATGTTAAGGGTGAGTCTACTGAATATATATATATATATATATATATATATATATATATATATATATATATATATATATATATATATATATTTATTTATTTATTTATTTATTATTTCTGCTACTAAAAAGAAAAAGAAAGGAGATTTAAAGTAACGCAATATGGACAATTGGGTGACAACAAAGCAGCTCTGTCCACCTATATTTTTCAAAAAAGTCGAATTTCTCCACTAATTATATTCCGATTTGGATGATTCTTTTTTTAAAACAAAGCTAATTAAATGTTCAATCTAAACTATTCCGAGCATTGTTTGCGAATTCCTAACGGTTTTGGAGATTTTCTACAACCAATCCAAGAGCAGGACTTTCAAAATGTATCACTTTATATTTTAATGGAAAATGGTGGCTTTGTGTCAAACTTTACGAGAAAGAAGTATTAAGAAAAGTTATAGATTAGAGCTTCTAGAACAAAAGTGTTTTTACAGAATTGGAATATCTTAAATAGTCTCAGAGTTACAGGCTAAAATCGGGAGACATGCGCATTCCGGACGGCCGCCATCTTTGGCCGCCATTTTGAGGATGAAGCGCACACGGGATTTTAGGGGACTTTTGATATTTCATTTAAGATCACATGAAAAACAAATCCTGAAATTTTCAGCTTTTTCTAAATTATTTCAGCTCGCGGTCCTTTATTTACTGGGCTATCCCGACAATTAGAGCAAATGCATCCAGCAAGTTAAAAAAAAAAAAAAAAAAAAATCGTCAACAGAAAGTGTGTCGTATTCCATACTGATAACGCCAGACCGCATACATCTTTAACTGCCTATCAGAAATTGAGAAAACCGTTTTTTTAATGCATGCACCGTATAGTCCGGACATGGTACCGTCTGATTTTAATTTGTTTCAGTCTCTGCAGAACTCCTTGAATGATGTGTTAGTTTCAAAAGAGTTTGTGAAAACTACGTGTCACGATGCTTTCACTAGGAACCACAAAAGTTCTGTAGAGTATTGTGTTGCGTGAAAAATAGCAGATCATTGAACAAAACGGTTCATATGTGGTTTCATAATTTATTTTGAAATCACAATAAATCTATTCTCAATTTTGATCTCCAATGTGGTGGTATATGGGCTACAAACTGCAATAAGTAACGTCGTGATCCACAATAAATTGCGTAGATATGTCATGAATTTTGAGCTTGCATTTGCTAATGAGTTGTATATATATATATATATATATATATATATATATATATATATATATATATATATATATATATAATAACAGTTAAATGCTAATGAAAGAGTGCATTGTGAGCACATATGTGTTTGTTTGTTGGCATTATGTTTGACTTACTGCTAACGGCAGTGTGCGGAGTGCAGCGCAAACATATTTCAGGAAGAATGAAACAGCAAGGAATATGATTGATAGTTAGGAGTCATGATCGTGCCTATGTAGGTCGAAAGAAAGAAAGAAACACAAACACACAATATATATATATATATAGTGGTAAATAAGTTATTTTATATCATGCAAAAGGAAGTGGTAGAGAAAGGGGAAGGTGACTGGGAAAGGATCGATTGCATCGTGAGTTGATCACGCGAAGTGTAGTTCTTTGCGTGATTAAGGACCTGGGAACAGACGAACACGTCTTCTTTTTATTTTTGCAATCCGAAATTTCCAGTGACTGATCTCATCGTCTGTTGATGCGATTGCGCAATGCACTCTTCCTTTGGCATTCATTCAGAACGCAAGAGAAAAAAAAAAGTTAATGAGTGTTTAAAGTCATCAGGATGATTTGGTTTCGTTGACTTTTCACTGTGGATAACCCTCTTCTTTTTCTTTTACTGTTCCAATTGAAAGCGAGTAATTCAGAATGTCTTCATGCTCCACAAATGGATGGGATCACCCTGCATGGAGCAGAATTCAATAAATTGTACCATTCATCAGCAACGAATAAAGCGTCTGGATGCATTGTACTTCATTAACAACACTATATAACATGTTCACGATCTTCAGTCGCCATCTAATTATTATTATTAACAATAAATAAATTTTATCATTCTTCATTTTATAGTAATAGGCTATATAGTGTTAACTTTGTGTTATAATTTTTGTAAATTGGTTCGATTTGGGCGTGACGCGCTCAAGTATTTTAAGTATAAGTTCATCTAATAATAACTATGACCTGAAATGGATATCGTTTTTGAAGTATTTGTTATTTCTTTAAGTCTTGATGCCAATATATCATAATAGTCTGTGTAGATACAGACAGTGATATTTTCAGGGGTTGTTACGGGGAAATCCTCATCTCGGAGCTGCAAAATTCCCTTCTGGACAAACCTTCGTTCGTGCTCAACAATGATTACTATTATCTTCGCAGTACTACTTTAACCCCTTGTGTATAGAAATCGTCTGAAATCATTACTGCCTACAGATATATATATATCACTCAGCAATAAAGCACATTTAGATACCCATCAAATATTATTATACGGTATTATAATATTTAGGATAAAATGAAGTTTAAACTTGCGTTAACATATAGTTGGTGTAGTGATTAAAGAAAAAAGAAGAAGAAAGAAAAATAAATGCAGACTCCTTAGAATGTAGATGGTTAAAATATCTTAATCTTTTGCACCAGAAGAATAAAAACTGGCCTGAGAATACAAGTAGCTAATTCGTGTTATTTCTGTGCAGATGATCTGGAGAAGTAGTGGTCTCGAATAAAATCTCGAAGAGTAGGGCAAAGGGCAATTCTTAATATAAATAATAGATGCCGTCTCATATAGTCTCAATGCTTGGGGTACAGTCCAATCAGAATGAAGTTCTTCAACTGAAATATTTCAATATTTTTAAATACTCATTTATATCAAATATCCATGGATATACCGTACAGTATAAAGTGATCCTTGCAATAGTGAATTCCCGATCACAGTAATTAAAAATCTTATTCACTACCTGATCAGATGTTTATAATTGATGTAATCTGTTTAAAAGCATCAGAGTTGTTCATATCTGAAATTCTAAGACTTACATCAGGTGTTTCCTCTTGTGGGTAACTGCGTATCCTCAGTAAAGGAGATGAGAGAGTAGTGCTGTTAAAATTATTCGATTAATTACTCGTTATCCGAATAATTGGTCATTATTCGAACAGTTTTTCGAGTAACGAATTTTGTTCGAAAATTCGAATAATGAATTATTCCAATTTTGATAGCACTATTGGAAAATTGCCTGCAATGTGTATCTTTGGAAGTGAGATTCTTGTTTGGGGATCTTAAGCTTGTTCAGGGTGCGGTAAAAAAAGAAGTATCTTCAAGTGTGTTAACAGTGTTATAACTGGCTTGTAACATTTTCATCGTTAATGATATAATGAAAGAAGTTGCGAATATGAAAGAGCTTTGATGCTTTTAAACAAAGAATATATAAACATCTAGTGGTACTCAATCTTGTTAACTGTGTGTGATGAATATCTACATGCTTTATCTTACAATCATTTATATTTTCTCTTTATTCACTTATCTTCGAGTCCTATGGCTACGACCAGTTTACGGCGTATGTGTTTGCTTCTGAGATGTGATACATTTTTAACTTGCTTTATAAACCAGAGTGAAGAGTTTAAAAATCTCAAACATGTTTTATCTTTTAGATGCCTAATATGATTTTCACTTCAATCAATATGACATTTTCAAATATATACAGTACTCGCTTTTCAAGCGCAATGCTCTATTTGAAAAATCATAACCTAGATTCAATGATAGGACTCAAACGTTGTAGTTAAAAAGATTGAAAACGTAAAAACAATATACAATAGATAAATTCTGATCTATTATGTTGAAACTAATAGAAATTATAACAAAATATGAGAGTTAGTCTAAATACTTCGAAATTTACATTCGAGTTACTTAGGAAACAAAAGAGGGTGTAACATAGAATACGCTTCAGTGTGAGTGTCCTGTTTTGAACTGGAACGTTGCAGCAACGTTGCGCGATATTACTTTGTGTAGACTCATCTGTGCTTGTATTACAAATGATGCTTAGATGAGGGTTGCGTGCTGAGAACATTTGGTCGTTCAACTCGTTATCTGGGAACACAGGATCATCAGTACACACCATTCCTGTGATAAGAGAAAGATTATATGTCTGTAATTTCAGTTACTTATGCTTTTCCGCTTTGATCTATTAAAAAGTAAGCGAGTTTTATGTTTTCTTGACTATTTTCACGTCATATTTTTTTTTTTTAATATAACAGTAGTATATATTATGATATATTGCCAAATACTTTTCTACTTTCAAATAAACACGGTTTAGTATGATATATTTATTTTACATGTTTAACTTAAAATCAATCATAAGATAAGGCTTAATACTTGCTTTTTTACAACTAATTAGATGAATAAGGAATATTAACATACCTCAGTCAGAAATATAGCAAATTAAACAGTAAATGACCAGCGTGATGAAGTCTGTATATTAGTCACAAATTGGAATAAGTAAAAAGAAATTACGTAAACGATAATAGTCCCACAACTGTGGGACAATGGGTGTACCCGCATGAATGACAGATAACCCATGTTTTCATGTGTCGTGTGTAATGAAGCCAGCACAAATGTTCATGGTAGTAAAGCATATAAGCAACGTATGTGAACCATAGCAGAACTTTCCATATAATCTGGGCCCAGATTTTGTTAACATGTCAGCTTTGTTCTGTTACGGCAAGTATAATGCAGGTGTTTACACTAACTTCATTTGTAACCTTTAAATTTCAAAAGTTTATTTATTACTTTTTTTCATAATGTCATTTATATATAATTTTTGGTCGTTGCCAAAGTTTAGTTATTTTTTTCTAATTCTTTTGGTAATTTTTAATTATTTCATATATACAGTTCAAGCAATCAAAGTCCTTGCAGTTATTATTAAATAAGTGTTCAGTACTTCCGGTTGTTGATTTAATGATGCCAGTTTATGATGATGGTTTGTTAAATACAAAGAAAAATAACTGAAAACTGTTTAACAAACGATCCAATGATTTTATGAACGTGGTTTAAAGTGCTCTTCTGTTGTCTCTGTTGATATTGAAACGAGCTTTTCAAAATCTAAGAAGGGTTTTAAAATATAAGGTGGCTTGTGTTCCTTTGATTTCTTGAGTTCATTATTGTTGATTGTAACTTATAAATTTTTGAAATGCTGACCTAATTTTAAAATTTTAAAATGCTGCTCGCATTGTGTAAAACAAATACAAACTTTGTAATATCCATTAATTTTCTTGTAGCTTGTTTTATGTGTCATTATGTTCATTTTGAAGTAAAGGGTCTATAATTTATCAAATTTCATAATACAGACGATATTGGCGTGTAAGACACTTAAATATTTTTAAAAGCATAACTTATTACCAAGATTCTTAGAAAATAACATAACTTTTATGAAACCTTATTTAATAATGGAGGAGAAAAAAATCTTTAAGACTTGCATATCTCTAAGGTCGGATTTAAAGACTTTTGCGTGATTGTAATATTTTTAGGTTATAGTACAAATTCTGCTCTGTGTGTAAGAGAATCATCAGTGGAGATATGTTGAATGTTTCTTGAATGTTACGGTATCAAAAGTTCAAAACAATGTAAATTCAATTTCTAACCACAATTATCTTCCATATAAATATTTTCTTGTTTCTAAATGATAATAAATAGCTTTTAAAATATGCTGGTTTTCTGGATGAATTAGTAAGAATAATGATAATAGTATATATTGACACACAGGTAAAAGTTTGAAATGTCATAATGATTTAACAGGAAAACACAGATCCGATTAATTAATGGTATTCCGTGTGAAACATTATTTATTATTTAATGCTAATTTACCATTTTATTAAAAGGTTTCATCTGAATCTCATAAATCTTTGCTTTTTTTTTTTTCGGAAAGAACTAAATGTTGCAAAGCAATGCAACATATGTGACCAATACAGTGTACGACATTATCTGTTGGCTGGATAGACAGGACAGCATGTCCTCATTACAGAACATTTTATCGTCCAAACAAGTCACTCACTAGTTTCAATGCAAAAGGCATCACGGGGCAACATTAAAATTACTGTTCCAACAAGTATGTAAACTAGCAGAACGTTATTTTTTCTTTCTTTCTTAACATGCGTTAATCCTTAACGGAAAACATTGTGATAGTTAAAAAAAAAAAAAAAAAAAAGATAACGTCCCTTTTTAAAAAAATAAAAGTATTTGATGACCTTTTACGTTATCTTGAGTACTAAAACTAAGCCATGATTCAACGGAAGAAGTTCTGATAAAATTGTTTGTTTTTCTAACAAGTTGAGTGTACTGTTGATTTCCTTGTGATATGAAGAAATCGCAAACTTAAGTGACATACTTTAGTTTACATTCTTTTGTCTTAACATATCCGTGAAATTAGATAATGAATGTTTTGATAAACCATATTATCTGCATTTTTTTTCTTCAAATAAGCAATCTCATTGTACTTCAAGTATTATTTTTCTGAGTAATAGAGTCATCACTTCGCATTAATATTATTAATACTACTATAAGAATATGATGTTTACTTAAAATATCAAAATGCCTATTGATTGAAAGACTTCTAACTGATGAAACGACACAACAAACTGAAGTATCCATTATTACTGTTAATTGATTGATTGATTTGATATTTAGTATCCTTTTCAGCAGCGAGACTATATGAGACGTGGGATTCGAAACACATCAATTCGTACCGGGAATCAACCCCGGTCTTCCACGGCAAAGACGCGTATGCTAACCGTTTAGCCACGGGGACTCTGTATTATTATTATTATTATTATTCCAAAATATTATTGAGGTCGCAGTGGCTCAGTGGTAGAGGAGCGTTCGATCCATGGTGCATGGGGTCCTAGGTTCGATCCCAGCTTGCGCCAAGTAAGCTTTGTTGTGGACAAACACTGTGTGTTTGTGTTTTCTTGGGGGTTCTCCCGCTTTCTTTATTCCACCATTTTATTCATTTCTTATCATCGCTGTATCCCTTAGCCAAGCCGCCATATGCGTGGGACATAAAATTTCAAGATTTCTTTTCATTTGAAAAGAAAAAAAGAAATATTAGCATTTAACGAGGAAAATGTCAAAAGACGAAACGTACCGATCGGTAGATCTCATTGAGCTTAACAAAGTGATACAGATGGGTGTAAATCCTCATGCGTAGTTTTAGAGAGAAACATTTTTCTTGTAAACCTGAAACTTGATGCTGTACTATACGTCAACTAGTAAGATGGAACTGATACTGAATTATACACTAATCAGTCTTTCCGTTATGGCATTATAATAGGACAGCATTGAGTATGGTTAATGGGATAGAGCTCAAAATTATAATAAACTCTTTAACTAAATTTTTGGTTAGATATGATATTACCTTCAGATGAATAATATATATCAATCGACAGATGACGTCAAATTGAATAAAACAACGCGTTTCAAGATAAAACTCTGATCCATAGTTTTATGAAGCTAAGAAATATGCCGTTCGTTTGCCAACTCAATGAAGTTTTCTTTTTTTTCGTTATTATTATTATTATTATTATTATTATTATTATTATTATTATTATTATTTTCGCTGGAATAAATAATCTATCTATGAAAAATGAATACTGTTAAGTGATAAGTGATATTTAAGATGTTTGATATCTCCTTGACTCAATACTACTTGTACTTAAACTACATGATAATGTAGTTTAACGTTTAATTTTTGCGAAATTTAATAACGGTAGAATTTAGAACGAACAGGAATTTATCAGGAATTAACCTATTGTGGACTGAAGACCCTTTTTGCTCTGCTCCTGTGAAGTCACATTGATAGTGCGCATTGTTTCGGGTGTGTTTATCGAAATTGTATACGGAATCATTGTCATCATTCTTGTATCCTCAGGCATCCTTTAGATTATGAAGTTGGGAAGTTTAGTCCAACAAGCCAAAACTACTAATTGTGGCCTAACTTAAAAAAATAAAATTAAAAAAAATGTAGCTAACTATAAAGTCTCAATCCTGTCGAGGGCAAAGTTAGTTCAGTTTACTTACATTTAAAATAAACCATAAAGAATACTTTGGTAGAGGAGATCGCGTTGAAAGTTAACAACATGTGGTAACTTTTCAATTAGATGTGTTATGAACAACACGGCACTTTGGTAATTTTGTTTACACATTATCTTCTCTCTCTTTTTATTTTTAGTCTCGTATCCACCGGAACTCCAGTTTAGGCAGCGCCGGAAACAGCCGGACCGGAACTCCGGTCAACCGGAAACCACGAGCCACAAAGCTTTCAGTGGGAGATCAAACTCAGGATAACGAGAAAGGTAAGCAACTACAAGTGTGATGATAACATACATACTCGTGCTGTCTGTAGTAAATATTTTAGCAAGATTTTATTATCTCGCTCTTGTTCTTCCAACGCCCCAGCAGCAAAATCTGGCTAATTCTGGATCCGGAAGATAATTAGGAAGAGAAGTTGCATTCATTTTGCATGTGTGTTCATGCACTGTTATTATCAATTGGCCTCATGGTTCATGCGTGGAAAGAATGGAAACGGAAGCTTACTAAAATGGTAAAAATGTCTCTATTTCAGTCATGGTAAAAATGTAGGAAGAATATGTTTTCCTACTTTTTTTGACAACATATGTGAAATAAATAATGAAATAAGAGATATGAACAGTTGTAATGGAATCCTCGAAAAGGTGGTGGTTGAATGCGTAGAT
This sequence comes from Thermobia domestica, assembly GCF_964235325.1. Lineage (NCBI taxonomy): Eukaryota > Metazoa > Arthropoda > Insecta > Zygentoma > Lepismatidae > Thermobia > Thermobia domestica. The sequence continues at coordinate 141,424,023 of NC_137454.1, read as the reverse complement.
CTAAGATGAAGATAAAAGTTAACTGTTTGAAAGCATGATAAGAACTACAATACGTCAAGGAAGGAAGATCTTTAATGATCGTGATAAAAACGTAAATAAACTTATATCCACATCTTTTTCCACACCCTCATTTTTTACTTCTGCGTAGCAGAATTTTCTTTTTTAAAAAGGAAAAACAAACTAAAAAATTCTAAAATTCTATAAAATATGAATTTTGTGTGTATCTCACAAACTTCTAGTTTGAAGTACAGATTTCTAGATAGTACCATCTAGGTTAGGGTTTCTCAACCTGTGGTACGCGAGCCAGTGTTAATGGTATGTACGACTTCTGATAGTTTTAATAATTAACATGCTTTTGGTGGTACACCAGGAAAAGGTTGAGAACTACAGATAGAGGTTTTTTTTTGTTTTTTTTCAAGTATCGCATATTAAACAATGCCGCTTTTTGTTATCTCACAGAAGATATGACAAGATTTACTATTCGAAAAAAAAATAATCTAGAAGTATACAAAATTGAATACTAGAATGCGGGTGAATAAAGTGGCACTATTGTCAAAACTTTGTAAATATTCATTAATTATAGTAATTTATTAATTAATTGGTGAACTAATGGTTAAGTTATTCCTAATCTTACATAGTATGGATGTTCAAATATGTGAACTATCTTACATCTAAACATTCCCTTTCAAATATTTGTTCTTATACTTACCTGTCTCCCCCTCCTCCTCCTTTGTACTTAGACTGTTATGATTCTGCACCCCAGATAAAACTATATTGCTACCTTTTCAGAATTTTAGAATTCTGACCACCCTTTGTTTGTAACCTAAATACCAGTGGTGAAAATTTGTTAATAATCGACTGTCCAGCTCTGTCGCGAAGAGTCCCTGGTTTGTTCCTAGACACAGTATAATGTCCTTGGGCTTCCTTGATATATTTCCTTTTCCTTCCACAGTCTTCATTTTACTTCAGATAGTAGGATTTTAAATAATAACGTTTTATGTGTCTGAGACAACAAGATTGCTAACTAATTTTGTCGTTTACAAGTGACGTCAGATATACGACAGTGTTAAAAGTACGCGAAATTTCGTGCATGTGCATAGTTTTTTTTTTCTCAGAAAAAAAAATATGAATAATTTGAACTTAATTGAATTTGTGTAAATGAAGTCGAGCACATAAAGTCGTTCTACGTTGTATATGGCGTTGTTTAAAAAGTATCGAGCCTTTGGAGGTCAAAATTGAGAATACATTTATTATAGTCACATACATACCATTTTGTTTGACATCCTTCCGTCATTTTTTTTTCCCTCAAAACAGTAATCCTGTCGCTGTAGAACTTCGTTGTTTCTGGCCAGAAAAATTGTGACACACTGTTTTCACAAACCTCTTTCGGAACATCGAACTTCTTTCCTTACCTTAACATCATTCAAGGAATTTGTATAGATCAAATCAAATGATAATCTGACCGTGGCACTTCCGGGCTATATATTGGATGCATTAAAACCTACCAGCCAAGTTCTTTCAATTTCTGATGGGCCGTCTGGCTTGTTGTCAGCATGTATACGGCACTTTTTCTATTGATGAGCTCCCGCCGTTTGTTTTGAGGTGCATTCAATTTAATTGTCGACAGTACAGATCTACGTCGTATGCTTTTCATTCTTTACAGAATTCCAATACATTAGTTTTTTCAATATCGGAGACAATTGCTTTTCGTGATTTTTTAAAATTTTTTCCTTAAATAACAATTACTTTAGCAATCCTATACAATAACAAGATAAAATGAGAAATTAACTGTGCATTCTGACTTATTTTGCCCTTACAAGGCAATGTTTAATACAAATACAATCAGGGCTTAATACAAATAATTGCAGCGGTTTCATGAATTCGTTGAAGCTATAATATTTGATATATTGCCACGAAATTTGGCAATAATGTATAGAAACTCAGATCTTGTTAGACTACCTTACATGTACTCGATACGTCCGTAGTGATTCTCTGTATGTGGAGTCTATAATGAAGTTGCTCTCATACTCGACTTGCAGTGCTATCGGGTAGATATTCTTGATACGAGCTCGCAGTTCTGTGTGTTCTGCTGGTAAGGAAGGCATAAAAACGAAATATTTCACAAAACCCACAAAAAGATCGCAGGGTGTTAAGTCGGGTGAGTGTGGAGGCTAGGACAAAACAAGCTCTGATCATCATCTCAGTTGATATCACCATCTTTAATCACTATTCAGTGCTGCTCTCTTCCAGTAGAAACCCAAAACGTGTCTGCAAAAGAAGAAACTTTTTTTTTGAGTTTCTCTGTTATTGTAAAGTTTCTTTACAACATGCCAAATATTGTAACCACAGCAAACACATGAATCCTTTGCAATTATTTGTAATAACCCTGGTAGTCCTGTAACGTAATGCAGAAAATCACTCATGTCGCTGCACACACACACACATTACTCTATAACACCACCTGAACACAACAGCAGCAACTCCACCAAACAAATGCAGTAGCTCATCAGATGCGCGTAATTAATTCCTTTTTTTGTATCTCTTTAAGGTGTATCGAAACTTATTACCTAGTATCCGAATAGAGCTTTCTTCTGAGAGTCATTTTTTGACGTGGCTGTACATATCTTGAGGAGGAAGTTATTTGTCTTATCTGAAGGCCAAATAAAATTAAATTTGTGTTGATCTGATTTTTTTTTTTAAAAAAAGAATCAATATTGCATAGATTATAAATTGCAGTTTTTTTTTTTTTTTGAAACAAAAAGAAGAATGAAAATATACAGTTTGTTTCGGTGAAAAGTTTCTCTGCCTTTCTTTCTGTTGTTTTCTGTAGTCCAGGACAGAAAAGATGGTAAACTGCATTGTTGTCATTAAGTTGAAACATGATGTTTCATGCGGACTTTTTCTTGCCTTGGTGGTCCAACCAATGAGAGCGTGAAAGCGTTGTTGGTCTTTCCATGTTCTCCCGTCTCTCTCCCTCCCTGTGCCCATCTTTTTCTCGTGTTCTTTGTTTTATGTAGAGTGTAAACCGTCACAGTACTTGCACCGTAATATAACAGTTTTCCTTGTTCATTTTTATTTGAAAAAGAAAAGGAGGGAAAAAATACTTTCCTTCCGACAAATAAACACTATTATTATTATTACTTTACTTTTATAATGTTATTGGATCACTTTACGATATAAGAATTACTGTATGTACAATCAGATTCAAATAATGCTTACTACTTAACCTCCTTTCTTTAAAGTTCTTGCTCTTAGAACAACTGTTCGTCAGAACTTGTCCTGAGATGGAGGATTCACAGACCTAGGAGATATTCATTCGTTTTTTCTTTCGTTCTTTCTTTCTTTTTCTTTTTTTGTAACTTTGCAGATGAAAGTATACAGGGGTTTACAAAGTGATGTCTGTGGTCATTGCTTTCTTGATTGAAAATAACTTCTAATGATTTCTTGTTTAAAAAATAAATAGCATTATTTTAGAACAATCTGTTTTCAATTACATATATGTATTTATGAATAAACATTAAGAGACTGTAGTGGAGCTGTGTGTAATGCAATTGTACATACCCTGTATTACTTCGCTAGTATATATATCAAGTTCGTGCGTAATAGATGGAAATACATTTGTGACAATAAAGTCTGATCAAGTCCTTCCAAGAGTGTAGTTTTATCATTTTTTTTTTCTGCGTTAATGGTGCAGTGCAGCGTAGAAGCGAGAGAAGAATTTTCGTGTTCTGTCGGAGGAAAGTGTCTTTTTTAGCACTGAGTTATTTCAACCCCAAGCAATATAGGAGTAATTGTTAAATACGACAGCAAAGGTACACCCTCTTATATTGTTATTTTTTTTTCAGTGAAAGTTATCCTGTATATACTTTCTTAAAAGCTTACAAACATCCCCATTGCTTGTTGTGATTTTATTAGTAGTAGTAAATTTAAGGTTTCATCACCTTATCTTTCACTGATATCAACAGCTAACAGGCGTATTAGAAAGAAGGCTCGGAATAAACTATACGCCAAGTTCTGTTACATCCAATTCATTTGACGAAAATTGTCGTATATCGTGTCAGCAGCTCGCCTCATCTATTATGCATATTTGTCCGGCACTTATGTATTCATGAGCTTAACTATCCAAAAAGTTAAATCTCTGTGAAAACAGATGCCTGTCTATTATATACCATTTTGATAGAAGTAATAGTATTATTATTACTTCCTCCTCAAGGTGTCTCTCAACCTTGCCAAATATTTATTATATATAAGTGCACCGCTTCATTACGAAAAGAAAAGTTTGTGAGGGGACTAGTAACCACTAAAGGTTTTCCAACTCATTATTTTTTATCGTGCATGTGAAATATATACTTCCTGGTCCCCTACATATTATAAATTACGTAATTAATATTACTGTGCTTGAAGAGAGAACTTATTGATATGCATATAGACAGCCTCTACTTAAATCTCAATTTGTTCTGAATTTTGTTTTGTGATTAACCGAAGATAAAATGGTATATGATTATCTATTGATTTTGTAGTGTAATTTTCTTTATCATTATTTATTACTAACAGCGATCTTGCAATTAGCACTTATTCAGTAGGTCTAGTGTGGCGCCTCAAATTTTGAATCTTCAGTTTTCTTGCGTTTATTATTATTATTATTATTATTATTATTATTATTATTATTATTATTATTATTATTATTATTATTATGTGTAACTTTTTAAAAAAAGTATTACATCCCCCCCCCAGATTTGAAGATTGTAATCCTCCAAAGATTGGCTTAAATACTGTTTAACTCGATGTGTACACTGGGAGAAAGTGAGCCACTGAAATTTTACGTGGGACGTAATTCGAGAGAAAAGTTCGGGTTAAAGCTAATAACAAAATTAAAATTAAAAGTATAGTATATAAAAGAACAGAACTCTTTAGTTTACCAGAGGAATATATTGGGGGTCAGAAACATTAAATTGGTTTAATAACAAGTATCGCTGTTTGAGGTGCCATATCAAGTAAATGTGGGGGAAGTACAGAATAGATGTAGGGAAGATGGTCGCACCTGTCTAACTTAATAGGATATTTTCATTAAAATTGTTGCTGTATTTGTATATACATTGCATAGCGGAAGTATTTTATGTTTTTTTCTTTCTTTCTTTTTTAACCATTCAAGTTGCAGAAAGTACGCCAGAGAATTAAAGAGTTGGTTGGTATATTGACTTTAGAAAAAGTGGAAGAACGGGGGGAGGAGAGAAGAGGAAGAAAAAAACAACTCTAAACGGTTCGCGCAAGTTCTCTGCAAAGTGACAGAAATATTTCTGACGTTGAGTCATGTATGCTTTGCACCTGTCGTTTTCACCAAACGTAAGTTTATTGCCCTCGCCAACTGGCTTGAGTAAACGAACAAGAGAGTTCGGAGAAGGATGAGTGATCGGGACTACAATTTAATGTAGTAGTACGTTCTTCCAAGAGAAAATTCGTGAACAACTTTACAATTGACTTGTTGATCATACTGGCGTTGAATGAAGTTTAATGCGCTCAGAATACGAGGAGGTTTTTGTTATATGTTTATGGACATTTTTGATGAATGCTTTCACTTAGTATTTTCGCTCTTCGTTTTCCCATGCACAATACTCTTCAAGTGACAAAATATCAGCCAAGAATCACTTTGTCAAAGATTGGGATTTATTTTTTTCTTCTTTAATCTCTCACTGCATGTTGTGCCATATATATATGCAGGGTTTCCATATATATAATATTAATGAACACCCTCTGAAAATTTACATCCAACGTTATGCTGGCTAGGCTAAAGTAGACGGTGATGATGATAAATGAATGAAATGTTGGAATGAAGAAAGCGGGAGGAAACGGGAGAACCCCGAGGAAACCCACGCACACGGTGTCTGTCCATCACAAAGCTCACTTGGTGCGAGCTGGGATTGAACGAAGTATCCCGTGCACCAGAGGTGAACGCTCTACCACTGAGCCACCGCGGCCCTCCTATCAGTTGAGTATCAACGGTTTTCATTTAAGATACTGTGTTGTATGAATGATATTAACTTACATTTTGGAGGAAAACTGAGACATTCAGAGTCCCGTACAATTCCTGAACTCTAAATGTCCCGAAGAATTTGAAGGTTCTAAATATCCCGAACAATTCTTCAACTAAGTTCCGAGCAATTCGAGGATTCCTAATATACGCGAATTGTCCGAGATTATTCTGCATCAACTGGGACGTCTGTGAGCTCCACACAAATGACGAATCGAGGATTTCTACTTTATCTTTTAGTTGTCTCACAAGTGTTATTTCATATTAGTCGCAAGATCAGGTTATCTTTAATTTGAGCCAGTATACTTAGGCATGTGTGGTGTAGAGTTTGGAAGAAGAAAGTGTTCATCTCTAGTGAGAAGCGATCCTGAGTTTGTCCCAGGCCATGAGAGTGTGTGCTGAACAACACCGTGTTCGTGGATTTTTTCAGGAATCGCCGATGTTTCCATTCTACATTGTTTTTCATAATCATTCACTTTCATCATTATTCAGTGTGCCTAATTGTATTTTCGTAATTAACTACCTATCTCATTTAGCCTAACCGTGGTAAGTTAAATATTTTGTTTCATTTCAAAAGTGAAATGACAGTTCCCTCGTGGCTGTATAGTTAACGTACGCGTCTTCCACGCGGGAGACGTGGGTTCGATTACGGGCGAGAGCTCATATTCGCATTATCCTCGGTCTCATTATCTTCAACAAAGCTCACAATACCCCGATTTCGCGCCTGTCATTGAGCTCGCACTCACTCTCAGTAAACCCATCAAGGCTTGTGCATGCTATCTATTTATAGCACTTGTGCTCGAGCTCAGTTATTGAGTCCGAGAGCTGGGCTCGCGACTGCATCACACCTATTCAAGTGTAAGAGCATTTTGAAGTGATTACTGTTTCCGTAGGCATTCTAGGTTGTTAACAAAATAAAATGAAATAGCCCTACATTTTCTACTTTATGCGCTTTCAGCTTAAAAAAAAAAAAATAGATCATTAATGAACGTGAATAATTGTGAAATAACCCTTGACAAAACCCACAAACACAATGTTGCGTGACAAATTCACTTAGCTTGAGATTAAACCAAGAACCCCTTGCACAAGAGTTGAGGAATCTACTACTGTGTCACCGTGCTGCGTTCCATCCCAAAATTTTCAACATATGGTGTGGTCGTAATATTTGAGCGAATTGAGCCCAAAATTAGAAATCTGGAATTTCGTTTATTCTATCATCATTAAATTTGAAATGTTCCTAGAAATGGTTATCATATCAAACTTTTGTTCACAGCCGAAAAAAAATTGCAGTAAGGAGCTAGTAAAGTATAATGATCGTGAACTACTTTTATCAAAGAAGTCGAATCTCATAAAAGCAAAAAGTAGCATAAACGCATAGCATGACAGGTATGTATTGAATGTTACAGGACAAGAGAAGGAACTGTATGCAAGTGGCATCTTAGTAGTTCGATATAAGAGTATCTAACCAATACAGTGCTGCATTGATAAATCGTTTAATACAGATGGACCCAAATCTTCATTTAATACTGTATTACATATCAAAGAATTAAAAAATATATTCACCTGGGGACAAGGAAAGGGCTGGTCATGACGCAAAGTGCGTGATTAGAACTTTATGGTGGAGCAGAAACGAGATATTTGTACCAGTTAGGAAAGAAACATTTGTACAAAATTTTTGTACTTAATGTAAAAACATTTTCAATTAAAGCTGTACCATGCTGGGGGAGGGTTGTTCGAGATTCAGCCCTCCATTGAAAAAAATCTTAAAGTAGATTTGTTATGACGAGTCATATAGCAGGATAACTTGTGAGACGTTTGTGGTGGATCTTTAAAAAAAAAAAAAAAAAATACGTGAATTATTCCCTTGAATTCACCCCGTTCCAAACTTTGTAAGATACAATATATTGCGTAACGGGTAGCAGTGGCTAAGTAGTAAAGCATTCGCCGCTTGCGCGTGGAATCCCTGCTTCGGTTTCAGTGCGCCCCAGGTGGGCTTAGTGGTGGCGTAGGTTTTCTCAGTGTTCTCCTGTTTCCTCCCACTTTCTTCATTCCAGGGTAGATGGTTATAAAGTTAATTTTTAAATATGGACTTGTAATTCGCATCATGGTGAAAAAAATACAATGCATATGCATGCTGTTAAGCATTTTAAACATGTAACGCTGCATGATCTAGATTGGTGTAATTCATTTGACCTATAAATTACATCTTGTGTAAAGGGTAAACGTGAGTTGAATATTGTGTTGTTGAGTTTGCGCACGGCGACATCCTACTTACCTTCCATTAGAATGTAATGAAAAATGAATAAGGAAGATTATTCTTAGATGGTTGTAATACTATGACTGGATTGGTTCGAAATCGTGATGGCATTATTTCAAATGCTTGCGAATAGCACGTTTAAAGCAAAAAAAAAAAAAAAAATGTCATTTACCCAGTCTGTCTGTCTTTTGTTTCCTCAAAACTATTCATGTATGCAAAAGCTTTTATAGCATGCAAGAAATAACACGGGGAAAAAGTTTCAAGACCCCTTATGTTCTCATACTGGATTATTTAGTATCATCATTAAATCATTCGCTATCTCCCTTTCTTTCTCCTTCCGTACTTTGCGTGCCTTCCAGCAACGTCACGATTCGTTTTTGAATAAACGATCACCGTCGGCTTCGATCGTTCAGCAGCACTCCCGTCATCCCTCACCCCACTTTTTTTTTTAACGTACTTTTTGTTGGAAGTGAGTGAGGCGATTCGTGCACTTGACCTTTGCAATGAAATCAGTGAATTATGTATGATATACTCTACACTACACATTATATATATTGTGCTTGTTCGTCCACGAATTGAGAAAAGTGCTTCGTAGCAAGGGTTTTTCCTTTTTATAAATGCATCTTCATCTGAAATATGAGGCCACAAGTTCAGTCCCTGTAGTGCCATGTGCCCTTGCACTGGACAAATAATATTACACTCATTTCCTTCCATAGTGAGGAAGAGCTTGGAGACTTTGAGTGGTAGAGACTTGTGACTCGATCTTTACCCACGTGATTCTCATTAATGATTTTTTAATTGAGTGTTATTCTTTATCTATCATTTAACTGCTTTTTCAGTCTTTTTACATGTACTTAGCATAAATCTCCTATAATAAATTTGATGTAATCGGTGAGAAGGTAAAATAATGTTTCCCTTTTTTTTTTCTCTCTTTTAATTTTCTCTCTTTTAATCTAATTTAATAATTCCCGTAAAATTTTGTAAAATATTTCCGGTATCGTTTGCAGATTATTAATTTAGAAACAGTATAGAGCATTTATCTATCTATTAAAATGCTACAATAGTAACAAAAGCGTCTGAGCTCCAACCTATAACTTTTGATTCCAAACCTTTGATTTACGGTTATTTGTGATTTCACGTTTAACAAAAACAAATGTTTTAAAGTATGTATACTTTAAAAATAAATAATTTAAATAGGCCTTTTTCATAAAGCTTATGCTTTTAAATTATTGTTCAAAGTCTGTATTTTAATAAGCCTTTTCCAAAATCAATGCAAATGAAATATGCTGCCATCTTTGGAGTTCTTTTAAACTATACGTTTGTGTAAGTTTATATGTTTGTTGCCAATCCTTTCGTCAATCTTGGAAAGTACAGGCTCTAGAAAGATGATGTTTTCACTGATTGATTGCAAATTTTATGTAGATCGTCCACTTCTAATCTAATATTAAAAAAAAAAAACATGACCATTATTTCTTTATTACATTTTTACGAGTACACTGAAAGTGTTGAAATTGAAATAGAAAATGCACAAGCATCATATCCTACGCATTATACATTCCAACACCAAATAGTTGTACACAGAGGTTGCATACCTCTCAGGTGTTTGTTTCATGACCAAATGATGAAAAACGAAGGATAACCATTTCTTCACTCTAAGTTGAATGTTTATTGTTTGGAGTGTTTTGAACACCATATATCACTGACATAATTAATTGTGTGTGTAATGTATTTGCTTATTACTAGGCAGGGGCGGATCCAGGACCGATTTCAGAAAGGGGGGGCGCGTGGGTTGCCATACTGCTACTTAGAACTACTTTTAACCGTTTCAAACTCTGAGAGGGTTTTATTTATATATATATAAAATAAAAAAGTTTCCTCTTCTAGAGGGGGCAATTGCCCCCTCCTGTATCCGCCTCTCTTTATAGGGCCCGGAAGTTGAGGAAAATCCTCTTTTTTACGAGTGCCCGAACACGAGGCTTAACATGTGTACATTTTGGGTCATTGTAGGCCAGAAAATGGTGGATTTTATTTGTTTTTTTTCTTTTGCCTTTTTCGGCGTTTTTTTGTTTGTATGTTTTGTTTTGTTTATTGGTCTTTTGTCAAGGTTTTCATAGGTCTTAACGTCTTTTTTTTTCACTTCATCTTTCGACAATAAATTTATTGACCATTAACTCGAATCACCACCACCTCTTAAACATCTTTTCGTTAGTAAAGAAAATTCAAAAGATAGGACATTCTTCAACGACTGAACTGATAAGACGAGACCTGGAACAATCACAAATCAGATGAGGAGGCGTAACAATATCCTCCAGCAAGGGGGGGGGGGGGCGGAGAAGTTTTCTTATTTTAGTTTGTACTTCTGTTTGTAGGACAGACCGTTAACCTACCAGAAGCTTGTATGATATTTCTTGAGCATTATATTCATTAAATATGTAATTCTAACTAAGTCGAGTCGTATTTTTAAGTCGTTTTTTCCAGTTTTAGGTCCTTTTTTTTAAAAGATACTTTTAGGTCTTTTTATAAGTCCTTTTTTGGCAATTTTTAGGTCTTACTTATTACATACTGCATGCAAGAAGAAAGAAAACACTGATCATACATGAATTAGAAACTCCAACCGGAAGTAACCTTAATTCTTGCGAACAGTGCGAAATATTGAAAAATAATTGGAAAATCTCCCTTTTGTGCTACCCCATGGCGACTTTTATCTTTTTCAGACGTCTTTCACTTGTGTCTGTAAAGGGACATGTATAGGTGTTGTGAGGAATGACAAGGAGATTCATGCTCATATCTGAATGAAGCGCTCTGTATAGAGCGCAAGTTCAACTAGGAAGGTATATATTTTGTTTCGTTTGTTTGATTTTTTTTTTTTTTTTTCAATATTAGAGAAAACTAACGCATCTCATGTTCAGACATCCTGGATATCTTTCGCTTATTCGAAGGTGTTCTTGAAAACCTGCACAATAAAACAATCTTTTCTCAATGTTGTTACTGAAGGAATTTGCTAGTGAACAAACATCGTGTGGAAGTTTTTTTTTTTTTTTCTCAAGAAAAGCAACCAGCGCTTTGTCATTTGATTTTAAATTGTAGCATATTTGCAACATGAATACGAATATTTGTAAGCGATAAAATAATCATAGTTTTAAATAATAGTAAATGCAGGGTATAATTTTTCGGGTGGTTGGGGACGCGCTACCACGTGTCTGTACGCGGCAATGACCCTTTACTGTAGCTATTCGTAAAACCATCTTAAAACAACGCACAAAAAGTAATGAATGTTTTCGTTTAATAATATACAAAAGCATTGCACCCACAAGATAGTTTTCATGTGCACACTGAGCTACTGTTGCAGTGTTACGGAGCGCCGAAAAAGTATCCTGCCTGACATATTTTATCAAAAACACCACTCCATCCCGTTCCACGCTCTCGTCCACTTCTGGATTTGCAAATAAGGCGTGCTACGCGACGTCACTAAAAATATTTATGACACATCTATACATCGAATAAAACAAAAGAAACAATTAATTTGAAGGAACATAAAGAGACAAAAGAAAACTGACAGGAGATCGAAACAAAACACAACTTTTGCCTATTTATAGGCTATGAGACCATAAAAAATATTAATTCAGAGGACACATATCAGCTAAGTAATACTTATTTAGATCATATTTAGTCATTTGCAACACCAAACATATACATACAGCTAAAAATAAATAAGTAATTAAAAATGAGCATTTTAGAGAGACTTCAAAGTATTTTCGGCAAACCAGAGTTGAGCTAAAATTAAAAAAAAAAAAAAGTGTGAACTTAGTGCCATCAATGACACCTTATCCGAACTACCCATCATCGAAAATCGATAAAAGTTTTTTTTTTTCTCTCTCACTTTAATGTTTAGGTCATTGACGTTGTGATTGCTTAGATGTTGGTCTTGCACAACTTTTGCCAGAATATCATCCACTTTGGCTTTGATCGGTCGCAAACTGTGAGGAGAACCTTGGACATTGAAATTTTCAGATCGAAAGTGACTAAACTGTTTTTTTTTTTTCTTTTGATAACGTATCTGCCTATAAACAATACAAATTTCTTCACAGGCCTGTTCACTACCTGTTCATCAAAGTAAAATTATAAAATGTAGCGTAGTTTTCTGAGAAGTTCACTCATCTTTACGGCACAATACGTCACGTCTGATTATAAGAATTTCAACGCTTTTTGAACATCAACTAGCTTCAATTGTCAAGTGTCAAGTTTCGTTAGGGCTGACCCACTGTGACTCATGCAATACTTTATAGTGTATCTGACACAATAATGATAGCAGTTTGGCTCTTAAATTTTAGCGTTCTTTTTCAGCCTGGAAGCTGTGAATCTAAACCACTGTTGTGCGTTCAATGTTCTCCCACCAGGAATTGACCAGCCGACAGGCTTAAAATAGCTATATTGTTTGTTTTATTTGCATAAAATAGGAAAAAGTGGCGACACTCTTAAACTTTCAGAGCATTAATAGAAAGAACTTTTTTTTTTTTTTTTTTTTTTTTTTGAACGGGTGGTAGTTCTTACTACATTTGTAGTCATTTCTACATTGTGTATATTAAACGAAGTATATAAAATTGTTTTTCTGTTTTTGAAAGTTCAATTGAAATCAAGGAAACGTGTATAGAGTAGGCTGTAGAGACTTCGTAGAGAGAACCAGTCAGGTGACATAAGCTGATCATGTTCCGGAGGCATGATGCACTAGTTCTGCAACTTCCACTCTGAAGGTAGTCATTTCGCTAAACAGTTTTCCTGTACTTCATTGAATAAAGAAAAAAAATCCGTCTTACTCAACCTAATGATGGAATACATGCACATGTGTGTCTATAAAGAAACCTTAGTTTTCCCCAATATATGTTTTCAGCAGGTAGATATTGCGCAACATTCAGTGGGCGCCAACTATTACATTGAAGTGCAGAGAGTTCGGCAGAAAAAAAAAAAAAAAAAAAAAAGAGTTTTCAGACGTTAATCGTTGCCCAGTCATCAAATTCTTGATCTTGTTTCTACGACCTGGAGCATTTATAGCCCTAGTTGTCTGGACAAACAAACTTGATTAATACGAAATAAAAGCAAGACGTTGTCATTAAGAATGGTATGCCAACAATGAGCTGCATAGTTGGAAACGAATTCGGTTAGATCACACACAACAAACAGGAGTGGAGTTCTCATCCAAACAACATTCTCCATTCCAAGATCAGATAATTTTGTTGTAGCGAGAATTGTTTTCTATCTTGCTTTCGTGTCTTTATATTCTTTTTTAAGGAGTCTAGTTCATCAAAACTCTTTTATATATTTATCTCATCTGTCGGGAAACAAAAAATCTCAATAACTGCTGGATGGATCACCATTAAATGTGGGCATGATATAGAGGATTAGAAGGTAAGAATCTAGTTCATTGCTGGAGATGATCCATCCATTCGATCCAGAGATATGACACTATGTATTTCTATAGGAGGTTATTATAGCTTTCTTCCCCTATTGGTACTATGCAATCAAACTGTACCTAGAATTCAAATAGGTTGCTTACCATTGAAGTGCTTTTAATACGCTAACCAAACTCCTTCATGTGGTGTACATATGGTAGTGAAACGTGTTTGAATATAAATTATCCATTGCACATGCTCATTCTGCGATATAAATGCTGTCTCTAACCTTAATACTTGAACAATGCATCAGTTTCAGCAATTAATGGCTGGACTTGAGAATCTTGTCCCTATGCAGTTAACAGTCATTTTTTTTTTTTTATATATAATTTAGCAAAAAGTAAACTGTATTTTTGATTATTTTAAAGTTTATTTTATATTAATATTTGGGTTGTAAATATAGTTGTAAAACTGCCTCAGTTATATTTACAGCTGTGCTCTTAAGTCTTGTTATTTCTTGGAATTAGGCCTCTTATAATTTCAAACATTTATTTATTGTAAGTACTTCAAAAAGTAGACAAGAGACTTAGAAATGAAATAAGACGCTGCCATGCCACTACAATGGAACGAATGACTTCACTATAGTCCATAGTTTTCATTAATTTATTGTTTTCTGTGTCCATTTCGTACCTTAGCCGGGACCAATCCTCCGATGTTAGGGCTTTATGTAGAAACTTGCCACTGACTCCAGTTGCGAAAAATGCAGATCGTTGTCAGTGTCTGATGAAGCTAGTATGTTAAGTTAGTTGGCGAAACTGTCACACATTTGTTATTTTATAAAGAAACGTTGCTTGCTCAGCGATTTGTATTTTTAGTATAAGTTATTCAATATAGCAAAGCTAGTATGAATCAGTCAGTTATCCAGTTGCCATATTTTTAATTTTCCATTAATTTTTGAACCATAGGAGAATGGAATGCTACCCTTGATATCTTCCGCTTGGTTAGTGGCCTAACCTAGTTACGGTGGAGTTGAGATTACCATTTTCTGAAATGACCGAATGCGGATTTACCTCCACCTAACTCTATTTATAGGCAGTAGAACTAGTGGTAGGACTAAACACTACAACTCGCTGACAGGCAATTTAAATTTGATTCCTTTCCCCTCATTTACGTAATATTTTGAGAACATTGACTTCAATCTTCTATTTTTGATATGTAAAGTAGGATATTCGTTCCTTGGCTTGGTGTTTGTCTCAGTGCAATCTCATGTATAGAAAAAAAAAAAAAAAAGAATATATTGTTGGGTTTTTCCATTTCTATTGCGTGACTTAGACCGTGGGAGTTGTGTGCTTTACCGCTTTTCTTATAGCGTGCACCGCTTTGAAAGTGAACCTTTTGTGTCGTTAAATGTGTATTTTTAAACACTGCAATAGAAAACTCGCCTTGGAGGAAACTTGTCGTGACGTTTTCATTTCTGCACTAAATTAATTTTGTAATTAAATATGTGCTTTCCATATACTAGATTGTCACCCTTTAAAAGCTATCCACTGTTCAACATTATTTTTCAATGTGTGTATCGGTTGCCTAAACAGATTGAATGTTGTAGCATATCTTATAAATTAATATAGTTTCTGACTATCTAGGCAATAAAAAATGTCATAAAAAGTGTTTATGTACAGTGAAGAACTTCAAATGACGTGATTATTAACTCTGCTTATGGACATATGATCCAAGTGCGATATATATTGCCTCAAGTATGTAATATAGACCTATATTTTGGTGGTTACGTGGTGTGTTTGTGTTGGAAAAATCGTCCAGTCTTGTATAAGATCTCTTACTTTCATTCGAGGGTCAATTTATGATTCGTACACTTAGTTAAAAGTTCCGCAAATTCGATTTATATTTACGAGTATTAACTTTTTATCACTATGTCCCAAACTTGTATATAAGTAGTTAATTTTATGGTTTATTTTTTATAGTATGTGATTAAGAAATAACTTACGTTCTATGGAGATATTAAATTTACAGGAGTTATCACAAAGAGCTGTATATATATATATATATAATATTGTGTGTGTTTTAAAAGAAGGTAAGTTCTGTGTTGTAAAGTTTAGAGAACGTATTTGTAACAAAAGCTTTTCTAATTAAAAAAGAAAAGAAAAAACTTCACGCCCTTTTGAAGCTGAACTTTGTTCTAGAAGTAGGACTCCTGAGGATTGAATAGACTATGAGTATCTTCCTTTTTTATCATATTCTTGTTGGTATTCTGCCAACCAAATTGCATTTGAAAGAAGAGAGAGCGCAGTGACCTTTATTATAGATGCTAGTGTAGGCTTTGTGCCGTAATGCTTGTTCATCAAATGGGAAAATGATGTGGCAACAGTGCTACAGGAATGCAGTTCCGAAGCCGCAGGGGAGCTGGGGATGTTTGGGTATTTGGTGGGTCTGTGTAGTTTTGTTTTTGTTCTTGTGATCTGAGGAGAGCTAAAGTTGGGTTTCGTCGTCCTCTTCTGTACAATTTGGCTGGTTACAGAAAGAAAGTGGGAGGAGAAACATTTCCAGTTTTCCCCCTTTCCCTGCGGCACTGTTTTTTCTCCTTTTTCTCTCTCTTTCTTTCTGTCTCTTTTTTCGTGCCATGTGATCTGTTTGTGTACACAAGTGATTTTGGATGGCAGCAGGGACGGAAAAACCATTGATGCCAGTTGGATGTCTTCCAGATCTTTTCAAGTATGGCTCTTCTCTCCTCCCTGCATTTCCCGTGACGACCTATTATTATTTTTGTCCTGAATTGCAGAATGCAATACTGTAGGTAACAATATACTCCACGTTGTACTCACACAAGAATATATTATCAATTATATTATCAAGAATTCGTGATTCAGTAATATTACACATATCCTGGTATCTTAAGATTAGTTTAGAAAACAAGAAAATGTAAACATATACAGGCAGACGTGGATCCAGGATATGATTAAGGGAGGGGCTAAACCAAAGTTTGCCGCTTTATCCAGTGTATACCTGAGCGCTATACCCTATAGCCCCTTGGATCCGCGCCTCTATACAGGTATAATGTAGAAAGCTGTATAGTAGATATCAGGAACTACGTAATTGATTACTTAGATCCATTATATGGGTTGTTCGAAAAAAAAAAAAAAAAACTTTAGGAAATTAATTCTCTCACAGATATACAGATATGCATATCATCATTCTGCATCATAGATTATGACTCACCAATAAAAGTATATATTTGATTCGTGTTAGATGCCAAATACCATAAGCTAGACAAAGTCCGATCTTTTTTGTGTTACTATGGTTGACATTGGTATGGGTGGTTCCAGGTGAAACTACTATACGTACAAGTTGGTTGTAAAGACCCACTAAGGAAAGATTTTTGGTCATTCGATAGTTAGGGGGAAGATAAATGGCAATTATTATCTTAAAGTCTCCATATCTCGGAATTTCTGAAGGTTAGAGACATGAAATTTGGTATATGGACTTCTTATTTAAAATAGTTAGACACGTGTTTCAGCGTTTTCTAATATTTGACGAAGAAGGGTAGAAAATGGGTGAGAATTACAATTATAAGAATATATTCTATCTCGGATTATCTTAAGGTTAGAAACATACAATTCAGTATTTGAATTTCTCATTTAAAATAGCTAGACAAGTGTGTTTTTTGATATTTATCCCAGAAGGAACAAAAAAAAAAAAAAAAAAAAGATGGAGTTATAAATGTATGGCCATATCTGGAAATTCGTTAAAATTAGAGGCATGAAATTTGGTATTTAGATTTTTCATTTCAAATAATTGAAGATGACTTTTTTTTTCTTTTAATGTTTACCCAACAAGATAAGAAAATGGCGGAAAGAATCTGGGTTGCAGCTCGTAAAATAGCCATATTTCAAAATGCGGAAAAATCGCATTTCAGGGATACACATCTCTTATTGTCATTTCCATCAGAAGATCTGCTCCTTCACTGGAGATCGTTCCACGCCAATGGCTATGTCATCCTCTGACCAGTTAGTCATACTTGATTTTTGTCCCAAAAGACCACTTTTACGTAATCGTTATAGTTATCAGTACCTTGCCCGAGACGGTAACACTCATACAATCCCAATTCAGGGGAACACATTACAATTAAAATCGGGAGTTTTCACTACATTCCATTAAAATTAAAGTATAAGAGTTAATAATAGTTTCAGGTTATTGTATCTTTAACCATAGCGTGTGTTGATCCCTTGGTAGTGTCATATTGAAAAGCTTCATGGCGTTTTTAAAATATTAGTTTCACTTTAATAGGTGTAGTGTTAACAGCCTTTTATTGTTGGGCACTAATAACTTTTCTAGCACCATAAATATTCGTTTTTGTAGATAATTTCAAAAACTTCACATAAGATTTTATCCTCCTTCATAAGATTTATAGATTGATATGTATATATCATCTTTGGATAATTACCGTGAATTAATTCTACGGTAGAATTTAAGAGAGATAATATTACGTGCCGTTCTTATGCCGGCTAGGCTAAAGGAGACGGTGATGATGAGAAATGAATGAAATGCTGGAATGAAGGAAGTGGGATGAAATGGGAGAACCCCGAGAAAACGCACGCACACCGTGTTTGTCCACCACAAAGCTCCCTTAGTTGCTTTAGAAGTATAGTAATGTGAATATTTTACAAGGCTTAAGTGCAGAACTGGATTATTACACACACACACATTGGGGCCGCGGTGGCTCAGTGGTAGAGCGTTCACCTCTGGTGCTTGGGGTCCCGGGCTCGATCCCAACCCCCGCCAAGTGAACTTTGTGGTGGACAAACACCGTGTGCGTAGGTTTTCTCGGGGTTCTCCCGTTTCCTCCCACTTTCTTCATTCCACCATTTCATTCATTATTCATCATCACCGTCTCCTTTAGCCTAACCGGCATAACTCTGGGACGTAAAACTTAAAGATTTCATTTCATTTTTGCACACACACACACACACACACACACACAAACAAACAAAAAACTGTAAATTGTTACATCCTTCTATGAGTAAACAAAAAACTGTAGTTACATCCTTCTATGAGTTTCGGTGTATACAGGAACGAAAGCCAGCTCATAGAACCAAAAATATTGCTGCTGGGAGTAATATTAATGGTAAATTCTTCCCTGCGAAAACGGATTGTAACATACTTCATTTTGTAAAACATTAAGTATTTTCACAATATTTTACTTTTTCAAAAAAAAAAAAAATACATTATATATAAATGTAAATATGTGTTCCTATCGAATCACTGTACTCGGTGTTGGAATTATTGGGGAGGTGCGGAAAATACCTGTCTCTGTAAAGAAACAAAGCTATCGCATGGAAAGGAGTTTTATGTGTGCTGCAAAATACATATACTGCAAGTGTGGTAATTTTTTTTCTACAGTACACATCATTCTTGTGTAGAGCTCTCATACTGCTCAACTGACTGTACCAAAAGTAAAAATAATATAATAAAAACATCCGATATTATTATTAGATGCTGAAAATCTATTGTGGATAAGGAAAATAAATTTCAACTTCGAACTGTTGTGGATGCTGGTTTGACAAGTCGAATTATGAGAAGGAATATTCTGTCTGCTATATTCCATCACAGATTGATTACTTTGAAACTATGAAAATTCTTTCTGTGTTAAGTATGAATGAAAAGAGGACAATTCTTCTTCATTATGAAGAATTTATAAAACTATGGAAAAAAAAGACTGTACGTATTCGTAAAAGAGAGAATTCTCTCACGTTAGTAACTAATAGAGTATATTTTTGCCGAAAAATATCATTCTTCAGTTATTGAAGCGAGTGCAGCGAGGTTTTACCATTCGATTCGACCAGAAAATTCTGTATCCGTCTGTTCCACGAGAACTCTCGTCAAACTTATCTAATTCAATTACTATATAACTTCCTACAGCCTTCCTAAATAGGGTTACGATCTATGTAGGATAAAAGGTGAAAGGCGGATCAAAGCCATTTCATCTTGTAAATTAAAAAAAAAAAAGACAAAACATAATGTAAAGTTTCTTTAGAGGATTCCGATAATACCCCAGTTTGCCGCTAAAATTTGCCAAGAATGAAAGAGTGAATTTATACCTCATTTGAAAAAAAAAAAAAAAAATGTTGCACGATAATTTTTATGAAAAATGTTTGACGCAATATGGCGTATATTTTCTTTGAGTCCCTCTGGGACGAGCTGAAATCAGTAAAGAATACGGAGATTAATTAGACCATCTCCAACGATTAATGAACCTTAGTGTAGGGTAAATATCTCCATGAACGGATGAAAGGTGGTTCAAGGGAATCCCATAATGTTGTAAACATACAAAACAATTTTGCAAGATAAGCTACATAGGTTCAAGGTAACTTTCGTGGGGGGGGGGGGGAATCTAAATATGGCTTATATTTTTTGAAACTTCACATGCATTCTCATTACTTGGATTTAAAATCAATCGAGAACTAGAAAGTGAAATCGAGAACTAGAATTTCCCCCTTCCTCCATTGTAAAACAAAGTATTCACAATTACATACGTAAAATGGTTCTATTTGATACATGTCAATAATGAGGAAGTGAATCTTTCCTGATTGTAAATAAAATGTTTCCACCCTAATTTCATAAAGAACTCCTATTTTTTATAAAACGTGTGTGTTTTGTTCGAGATTAGAAGCTCACTCATACGGGTATAGATTGAGAATATGGGAGGAAAGTGAGAACCCGAGGAAACCCACGAACACGATTTTTTTTTTTTTTTTTTTTGTTAATGCTATGCACCTAGATTAAGGGAAACGGGATGATGATAATAAACGAAATTGTGTAATGAAGATGAGCGGAAACGGAAGAATTCCTAGAAATTTCCCACACAGTGCTTACCATCACAAAAGCCCCTTAGTGAAAGCCGGGATCGAACCAGGGACACTATGCCCCAGAGATGAGCGCTTTACCATTAAGCCTCATTGAGCATCAATAGTTGAGATTTTTTACCAACTCAGCATAAAATGGATTATACACATATTAAAGGTCTAAATTTATGTTTTATATTAAAATAAAATAAAAAACTACATAAATTAAATATATTGGTAAGAAAATACAATAAAATTTCTGAATACCCCACTTTTTATAGTCACGCCTTTAAAATAAACATAATAATGGAAAATGCACCTGAAATATGTATATTTTTAAGAGTAATTGTAGCATATACCAGTGCACTTTAATTTTCTAAGCGTCACTGCTAATTTCATATTTTAATTAAGAAGTTGGGCCGCGATGACTCGGTGGTACAGAGCGTTCACCTCTGGTGTATGGCGTCCTTGGTTCAATCCCAGCTCGCGCTAAGTGAGCTCTGTGGTGGACAATCACGGTGTGTAAGTTTTCTTGGGGTTCTCCCGTTTCCTCCCACTTTCTTCATTCCACCATTTCATTCATTTTTCAATTAAAAAGTTAAACGTATCTTTAGTTCATATTATTAACAGCCAAACAAGTATTGAAAGATAACTGTATTGAAGGACTTCCATAACGAATTATTAAAATGTGTACCTCTGAAATGAGATTGTGTAAGTCTTACAGCCAAAAGGAGGATGCTGATAAGAATCATGTCAAACGAGTGGGTGGGGGCGTAGCCAGTTGAGTGGGAAAAATAAAATAGGGGCCTATGTACTGGTCAGGTGGAACGATTTCCGGAGAAGCGTATCTTTTGATGGAAATGACGATAAGAGATATATACCCCTGAAATGCGATATATCCCAAAATGGCTTAAAATTAGAGATATGTTAGGAATAGGAGAGATGCGAGACCGTAGGCCGAGGAAATGCGGGTGCATGGGGACTAAGTTCCTAGGTAATCGAAGGGGCAGAAAGCGTCAAAAGTTTATTTCGTTTTCTAAGAGTTTGGACATCTGTGGTACAGAAGCATTACCTGATACATCAACTCTGTGAAGAGAAATTGTGTGTTGGAAAATATAAGGACATTTTCGCTTTTCTCTTTCATTTTTTCCTTTCTTTCTTCTCTTTTCCAAAGATGAGTGCCAAAACTGAGTTCACATTAGAAAAGTGTAAAAAACAGAGATGCAAGTAGACAAAAGTAACTTTTGTAGGCTGCTCATAAATCCTATTTGATTCATTTAACAGTCTATGCTATTGTCACTGATTCGACCTATATAAACAATTCTTATGTTATTGTTTTGTTACAAGAGGATCGAACATTTTGCCAGTATTAAAAACGTCGTAGGAAACAGTTTTTGACGCAAACTTACACGCTTCGTGTGAGGAACTCTTATCAGAAATATTGAGAAGTGCAATATCAACTTCATGATAAAGAAGTATGTTGTATACTGTGAAAAAGTTTGTCATTTTCTGTAAAATCGTAAAAGTTATTTTCTTTCGATAGCAAGTTGTATGGCAGCGAGTATGTACTGATATTATCGACTAGACACGTGTAATATATGTTTGCACGTCGGAAAATAATAATATGCATAGTTTCTGCAGTAAAGATTAAAGGGTTAGTATAAGGGTATATTTGGAATAGACATAGGTTATCCCTCATAAATAACATTTTGTTTGTAGTGATCGTTGAAAGCGCAATAAGGAACAGTTCTACTTTCAGACGAAGTTGGTTCATGTTAAGATTTAGCTGTGATTTTTAACTTTGATCTCAGTGGAGTACCAATACAAATGTACTGTGTAGTTTACACGTTTCTATCATCTTTATACATGATCCAAGATTTCCTTGAACTCGTTCTCAACTTTATATTATAAGATTTATTTATATATGCATGCCGTATTCCATTCCCGCTCTTAAATACATTGATTTGTGCGTGTATACATTCTATGTCTTGTGGAAGTAAATATAGGAAGACAAATAAACGGAGCGACCGTTTGAATGCTTGAAATTTGCGTTGCTTTGGATGCAGTGGAGTCTGTTGCCCTCTGTGGCTGGTTGGCTGACATGTGTGTATTTCGAACTCATCTCGTCCTCTTTTTCTCAGCGCTGTCCATCCACTTTCCTGTTGGATGAAGGAGGGTATATGTATGTGTGTGTGTGTGTAGGATGGTCTGTCTATTTTTGAACTCGTTGACTTCTTTGCAGCGGATGTGGGAGAAGCAGTGGGAGAGAGAGATTGGAGTCTGGCCAGTATAATTTTTGTGGGCGAAGCTGTCTTGTCGACAGGTTGTCTCGGGTTGCTGCCGCCACTGTGCATTTCCTTTGCTCAGCACTTTTATTCATTTTTTAGTATTATTGTTATTCGTATGTATACATTATATCTCTTTATAGCAACAGGAAATATGAATTCGTTGTAATAATTCACGGTGTTAACAGATAACGATGTAACGCTTCTTAAGGTGTTCTGGTTGTTAAACAGAAAGAAACTTAAATAAGAACATCGTTGACTACAAAGTTTACCTTGTAACGCCTACAGTATTTCTAGATCACTTTTCTGTAATGGATGCCTTATATGTTTCACGTGTGATTGCAGTAAAAGTACTTTACAGTACAGGTTTTCCTCTCGGTACCAGTAAATTACGCATCAGGCCTAACGTTACAGTAGAATTTACAATTCTGAAACTCGTACGTATCCGTTATTTTGACGATTTTTTTCTGCATTTACATATGTAATATTAGATATTGTTTATGTTACAGCCCTATAAGAAATTTGAATTTCACACTGCGAACATAGCAAATTTTGAATTTATTTTGTCATTTTGATCGTATTGATTTATTCCTGTCAAAACCTTGTGCTTTGGTTTCGTTGTTAGATAGTTTGCAACCTTCAGTTAGGCATTGATAATCGAGATCTATACTTTCCTTCAGGTCTATAATTTGATAATATAAAATATCAGAGAAGCAAATATAAAAACAAATATTGATGTAAGGGCTACTTTATTGGTGATTAAAAGTAAGAAGATTATGGATGTCGTGAGAATAGGAGATATAACTGAGAAAATGTCCTTGGCGTAAATATATTGTCTGGTGATGAACTGGATAATAATATAGAGGAGTTAACAGTCCCTTTGCAGAAACACTGAAAGCCGCTGACGAGAGTCATTACAGCGAATGTTATGAGCTATCTTTTCTTACGGCAGCTTTGTATTGTCTAAATAAGTAAACAACAGCTGCATATTTATAGGGAAATTGTTGTGGACTCGTATGAAGGTGACAGAGATGCATGATGTGAAAGGTAGTACTCTGCAGGGTAGTCATTTTTAGCTGTTGCCAAGTGGACATCTGAGTCTCGAAAGACTGTAAGATGACTCCGCGATAGATAACGAGAAGCGGTTTTCTGCATCCGATTAAGCGTCCCAAGATTTTTTACTTCCATCCTTTCTACTAATACCAGTAGAAATCAACCACTTTGTGTTTCAATATTGATTATTATTAGTAGCAGCGATAACATATAGGGGAAAAGCGTTTTTTTTTTTCAATTAGTTAAGCATCTTAAGAGTAAATTCCATCCCCATTCTAATCTTTACTACCGAAAATGACATAATAATAATAATAATAATAATAATAATAATAATAATAATAATAATAATAATAATAATAATAATAATAATAATAATAATAATAATAACTGCCTTCTGTTTTAACGGTGGTCGTTAAAACAATAAAAACAGAATAGAGAGGAGCGGTTTTCTGCAATCAGTTAAGCGTCCCAAAAGAATATCCCATCTCCAGCCTAGTATCTCTATTAAAAGCGGAAGTAGTAGAGATCTATCACTTCCGGTTTCAATAATTATTAAGAAAATATCACAACATAAAATCAAATTCTTTCACGTGGTGTACACGTGACACTGCTACATGCTGAAAATAATAAATATAATCAGCAAACTATATTTTCGGCTTTGTACATTATCTAGTGAGCAGAATTGACTTAAAAACTGATTACATGGAACTTGAATGTAGATAATAAAGAGCAAAGAAAAAAGTACCTAGAAGAACAAATATTTAAACGCGAAGAACTAACCGCACTTGTGAAATGATTTCAATTTGAATTGGCTTCGAAGACTATATATATATCTGGAGCTTTGTTTATACAGAGTCGCCCATGATATTTCGTCTGATTATAAGGACCCAAATCATACAGCAGATCGGGAATGTTGCGTTCGAATGTGCATTTGTTTATATATAAAACATTTATGCCCCTTTAACACTTCCAGTAGTTAGTTCTAGATAAGACAAAAAAGCAGCTGTAGTTGGATTCAATATAGTTATTGTGAAGAGCGCTATTCTTAGCCAAGTCTTCATTAACACTGGCCGAAGAACGACGTCGAACAAGTTATTAGAACCTGTTTCATAACTGCCTTGTTGGTTGATTCGTATTCATGCGGCGTTCGAGGTCAATGGATGTTTCTTTTTCGTTTTAGGCGTATGAAGAATTTCACTTGAACCATGTGTAATTAATCTACACCCATTGTATACAATACTTACCATAGAATGCAAAGTTTTTTATCTTCTGCACAGTAACAGTGTCAACTTGAAAAGTTTATTTCAATAAATCTCAATTAATTTAATGTAGGGAATAGACATTATGATACCTTATCCAATGCCTTCTTGTATGTACAGTCTTGTTCAATAAATCTAGGGTACCCACCTTGTTTTAAAATATCACATCCTGGCAAATTTACGTAGGAAATAGTAATATTTTGCCTCAAAACAAGTAGTCTCAATTGATCAAAGAAAATCCACATTTATTTAATTTAATTCGAACGATGGATTAGAGGAGTTTGCAAAGAGAGACGGGTGGCCAGGGTTTTTGAACAAGATTGTACTTTGTAGGGATAATATAAGAATGTCTGATAGGTAATTTTGATTCTGAAATAGCAGTGTGAATGCTAGGTAAACATTTTTTTTTTTTAGACACCTGCCCAAACTCACACCTCGCTATTAAAATATAAATATTTGCTTATTTGAAATAAATACGAAGTGGCCTGTTCTTATGTATTGGTTCCTATATTTATGATAGGTGAACAGTATTAGGGGGGTGGCTATCGGGCTCAAGCCTCCCTTGAAATTCCAAGCACAACAATAATCATTCTTACCATTTCTAAGAAAAATGTAAGTACTTGTTCACATGTTGTGCATATCCTCCCCCCCCCCCGAAACCAAACCCTAAATACGCCACTGTATGTGAAGCATATAATCTGTAAACTGGAGAGGTCAAAGATTGGGATTTTTAAAGTCGAGGTAACTGTTGATTTTGCATTTTGATAATGTGGGTATTTTATATTTTACATTGCTAAACGCTTTATAACTAATTAAGATGAACTAATAAACCTAAAGCTCTTAAATAATTTCGACAAAAAAGTCGTCATTCAGATTTTCTTTAGAGACTGCTGAGAAATATTTTAATTTAATCAGCGCCTAATGCTGGGTATGAACACTTCTAATAATAGTCCATGTGCTAATTTAATTTTTTTTATTTATATTTATTTGTTGATACATTTCAAATCTAAAAGAAAAGTTGATTTACCTTTTCTGTGTAAGGTGAAGGCTCTTGTTTTTGTTTAATAATAGCGCCTTATGCATCGTATGTAACTTTCAGTGTGTCCTTAGTATGTATCGAAATTTGGATCATTCTAGTTGATTTCTTGAGTCACAGTTTGCTGACTCACAGTAAATATATAAAGGGTGTTTCAAAACAACGTTTGAGAGGCGATTCCTGACACCAAGATAAGACAAAAAGAGTATAGACAAACCTGGGTGCACAAATGCTTCCTTTCGGAGTTATAGGTTGCCGAAAACATGAAAAATTGAACTTTAAAAATCCATAGCTCCAAAACTATGGGACCTACCGCAGTCGGGTCAAGACTTCCCTTAGGAACTAGTGTGCCCTATCCAAATATCCCACTTAGGAACTAATATGCGCCCTATCCAAAAATCTGTTTGAGAATCCTAAGGTACTTACACAACGATTTTTATAGAGGGGTTTGGCTACGGGTGTATAATTTGAAGTACTCACTATCGACCTCTAAAAATTGTTGCGGAAGTACCTTAGGATTCTGAAACTTGGATTTTTGGATGGGGCACATATTAGTTCCTAAGTGAAGTCTTGACCCCGACTACGTAGGCCCAATAGTTTTGGAGCTATGGATCTTTCATTTCTTCATATTTTCGGAAGCCTATAACTCCGAAAGGAAGCGTTTCTGCACCTAGGTAGGTCTATACTTTGTCTTATCTTGGTGTCAGGAATAACCTCTTAAACGTTGTCGGTGTTGTTTTGAAACACCCTGTATATAAGATGAAGAATTAACGTTGAATACTAAATGATTTTATCACGAAATTTTGCACAGAGCTTAAACTCAACTGGCAAATTAAACAAAAATTTATAAATTCGTGATTTTCAACGTACTTGTTACCATATGGTAGACTTTGGTAATAATGTCGTAATAATAAAGTTTTTTAAATTTGACAAAAGACTTTTATATTGCAGAATTCGACCTATTAAGCTTGTTTCCTTCGCGCTTACACCTGGATGTGTTGCAATTCCTTGGAAATTAGCATTGTAACAATATGAACATTAACAATTACTTATGTTATATATTATTACGAATCTTGTGGTTGAACCTATTATTATTATTATTATTATTATTATTATTATTATTATTATTATTATTATTATTATTATTATTATTATTATTACCCCAGGAGAGAGATTTCGTTGTCTTCCCTCATGAAAGATATATTTAATCATTTTACTCAAATATATCTGGGTATGGTCTGATAATCTCTTGCTAACCTTAAATATAAATAAACTTTATATACACTAGAGACAGAATGGATCAGGAGTGAAAGTTCCTGATCATTGTTCTTCCTTCTTTCAACCTTTTTTTTTTCTTCCTTCCTCACTCCTCATATCCGAATCCCATAAATTTATGTAGTGTTGATTCCTTATATAACTCTTCATTACTGAGCTGGACTTGTTATATTGCTACATCCTTGACTGTTTCCCTTTCCTTACATTAAAAAAAAAAAAAAAAAAAAAAAAAAGCGATAAAACTGTATGAGGAACATTTCATTCGCAATAACATTTAATAGAACTAGAATACAGCTATTATGACTTTATAGTGCATTAAAAAAAAAGTCATTTGCTCTGTCCTTAAATGATAAAAAAGATACTGTAATTTGCTAACATTAAAATGTTCTAAGGAGACAATTGCATTTGAGTAATTTTTTTTTTAATCCACATTAGCATTTTCTACTTGTTTACGAAGCAAATAATTATCTCTTGACTGTCTTCCTTGCACTACGTCTCCTTTTTCGTTTTTATGTTCTTTTTTTTCTTATGAATTATTCATAAACTAATTGTTTCCACAGAGTCTTCTTTGGCAGTTTCTTTCTTCTTTTTCTCCTCATGTAGTTTACCTTAGGAGGAAAGTTGTCGAACAAAATGAATACCCCTTTGTGGTTTTGAAACAATAAGCTACTTTTAAGTTGCATATCTTCAGATCCCTTCTGCGCCTAGGCTCTCTTGACGTTAAAATCATTCTGAAGATAATATTTTAGGCACAACCATTTCCATTAGCGACTATAGTATTATCGAATTCTAAATCTGAAGAAACAAAATACCGTGTAACACATGCTTCTACTATACAGGGTGTTACGTAATTGTGTCATAGTACTTTGCGAACTGACTCCTCACACCAAAATAAGAAGAAAAAAATGTTTATATGGGCCTGTGATCAATAGTGGATAGTTTCGGGAGTTATAGGATGCCGAAAACGTGAAATAAATGAACTTTAAAAGTTAATAGCTCCACTACTATAGGACCTATCGTAGTCGGGTCAACACATCACTGAGGAACTGGTACGTGAACTATCCAAATTTCTATGTTTAAGAATGCTTCAGTACTAGCACACTATTTTTTTTTTTTAAGAAGTAGATTGAGAGTGATCAGGTACTCCCAAAGAGCCTGTCTAAAAATGATTGTGCAAGTACCGGAGGTTCTGAAAGATGGTACTTGCCCAGCACGAGCTAGTGGCCATGTTTCTGGATAAAATTATCTTTAGGCTAGTTGATAACAATGAGGAATGTCTTAAGAGAACTGAAACAGAAACTGGCCATTAAAAAAACGCGGAGTTCATTATTTGATATACGTTTTTTTGTCTTTATGCAGCACCGAGGTTATAAAGGCCAGGAACTACTATTAACATGGGGTTCACGATCAGGACTTAGGGCAGGTTCATACAAACCATCATCCGAGCTATAAATCCTTATAGTATAAGTTGTTCGTACCACACTATATCACCTGCTAAAGAGCTGGATTACAGAGCCACACTACTGACCACGACTGCATAGGCATTTTGTCAATAAGAGCGTCAGAACGTAATAATAATAATAATAATAGTAATAATAATAATAATAGTAATAATAATAATAATAGTAATAATAATAATAAATAAACCAAACGTGATAATAAATTATTAGATTTCCAAACTATGCTACGTATATATAGTATCAAGTCTTATAGAACGGCTTTGTTCGTCCGTTCTGTCAACAGGTATCAGATCAAAAACGATAAGCGAAGCAGGTTTTTGTAGTCAATTGAACGCCCCATGAATAGGTTCTACCCCATCCATTAATCCCATATTCGAACCGGAAGCGGTTGAAGAGGTTCCGGTTTCAACACAGTCATAGAACGAAAATGATAATAGCTACAAGCGGTTTCCTGGAATGAGTTTAGTTCTCAAGAAAGCATCTAATCACAACCGCAACACTCCACCAAAACCTAACGTGGTTCAAATTTACTGCTTCCGATTTCAATACTGATATCCGTAGTGCAAAAACTAAAATATATGGAAAAGCGTTTATTATTATTATTATTATTATTATTATTATTATTATTATTATTATTATTATTATTATTATTATTTTCAATCTGTTCAGCGCCCCAAGAATAGATTCTATCTCCTTCCTTAACCCTTTATTTAGAAGTAATTGATATTAGCGATTTTTTGTTTCAATCTCTATCGCCATAGAACAAAAACAGGAGATAGCGAGTAATGGCATTTTGAGGTCCAGGTTCTATTTTGATGTTATTCCTCATTGTCACCTGTAGTTATAGACGTACTATTTTGAGTATTGAATACCAATAGTTTGGAAGTCTGCTGTAGTTTGACACTGTAAAACGAAATTTCTTTCTTTCTTTTTTTTTTTTTTTTTTTTTTTGACAATAATGGCAAGTAAATTTCGTTTTACAAATCCTCCCTCTGCTTTTGGTAGATGTAAGAATTACTATATAGACTTATTGCACAAAAAGTTCCCCGGGCGAGTTCTGTCGAGAAATGATGGAACTGGCCGTCCATATCATGCAGCATCTCCCTCTGGACTATTTTCTTTGAGGTTATCGCAAGACTGAGGTCTATGCCGTGAACAATTTATGACCTGAAAGCGAACATTGAACGCACTATTGCGAATTTGTTGCGCAACGTATGTGTGCAAATGTGGTGCAAAATTGAACTTAACTGGACTAGAGTCCATTTAACCAACGGAAGACGTTTTAATTGCATCATCATCAAAACATAATTCCATCGATTGCTTTTCACAATAATAATAATAAATATTATATGTAAAACTTTATTCTGTCGCTTTTTAAGTTCTGACGTACCTATGGGTAATCATTAACAAATAGTTCGGCTTTAGATAGAAAATTGCTCGTTTTTCTAGCCTCATTTAGCTCTCGCAGGGAACTGTTGCAATGTCGTAGTAACTAAACAAGTAAATATAAATTTCACCTCGATTCAGTAAAAACCTCTGCAGCATATTTGTAACATTTTATCGCCAAGAAAATAGAGCTATATTTTGCAACGGCTATGGTACGGGTAATATATTTGGCAACAGTGTAAAGTCAGAAGTGATTGCAGCTGCGGGTGTCGCAGGAGAGGAAGAAGGATGTAGGTGTATACGACAAAAGGTTCCAATGCAGGCAGAATGAAATTCTTTTCTTCTTTTGTTGCATTCTTCCTTTCCTGTTCACTGTGTGCATCTCTAGGTCAGGTGGGTGGGGTAGATTTGTGCTCGTGTTAAAAAGCAGATGCACAGAATCGAGGGGGAGCCCAACGAAACCAGTCTCTCCCGTCCGGATCCGTGGGAATATAATGTGTGTGCTCTTGGGGCGGGAGAAATACAGTGATAAGAAGGGGGAGAGAGATAGAGAGAAACCCTGATGCTTTGCCCTTGAGCTTTTTTGTTTGGTAGTCCTGGCGAATTCCACAATGTTCTTTCTTCCTCCCTCCTGTGCCTTGATTTTCTGCCCCTACTTTCAAGCGCGGTCTTTTGGAACGAGTTTCTTTTAACATTCTTTTTCTTTCTTTTCGACAGCGACATACTGGAATAATGAAAAAAAGAAAAATAAGGTTATTCCACTTGTGCAATTTAAAACTTTTTTTTTGTTTTTCAGATGCATTAAATTTATGAGTAAGCTCTTTCGAAACGTGAAGTACTTTCAGCTCTTCGATTTATGTGTATGTTTGACTCACGACTATATTAAAAAACAAGAAAGTAGTGGTAAAAAAAAAAAAAAAAAGTTTTAGCTTATGCTCTGTGTACATGTAATATGTAAGTGTGTTCGGTGACATACTGTTTATAGTCACATACACATATGTTGCAAAACATCGTAAACAGTGTTGCCATTTGTCTCTTGGGTCATGCGATTGTTACTTCTGTTTTTTCTCCCATCTATAATGCATATTTTTCCAGCAATGGAAGGATGATGACTCATCAGTAATGAGTGACAGTGTCAGATGAGTAGAAGGGTTGAATATCCTTCATTTGCTAACCTCAATTCAACAAAATTCGAGAAAATTTAATAGTCTATAATGAAAAACGAATAAGATATTTTGCTTTCTTTGAAAGTAAAATGTATAATAGCATATTATATTTTAAACTCTCCCTTGCCTGTTAATAATCTAAAAGTTGTTCAGTCGTCATTTATCAGTTGTTACACTGGTATTTTCCAGTTTGAAACTAAGTCAGTTATCATTCACTCAGCGCCTAATCGCTGACGTGATACCTTGAACGAAATTGTTGTCTAACACACGTGTCACTGAACCAATTGTAAGATTTTATTATATTGAACTGAATAGAAATGTATCTACCAAGGTACACACAAAACTTTACATCACATTTTGATGCAAAC
The DNA here is from genome assembly GCF_964235325.1 of Thermobia domestica. Taxonomy (NCBI): domain Eukaryota; kingdom Metazoa; phylum Arthropoda; class Insecta; order Zygentoma; family Lepismatidae; genus Thermobia; species Thermobia domestica. Next base: position 141,392,209 of record NC_137454.1, on the reverse strand, counting down.
TGTTAACTGTTCTTAGAAAATAATAGAAGAGGGACAATAACGATACTAGAGTAAAGTTCACTAAACAAAAAGTGAATAACGAGATGCTTTCCAAATTATTCTAGTAATTCTTAATTGTTTTCTGTTGCAGTATGTTAAAGAAAAACTTCAACAAAAATATATTTCAATTTTTCTAGAACCCAGTGTGATCTTTGTATCCCTAAGACGTCTTCGAATAATTTCAAATCCTATAGAGACAGGGACGTACGCAGGGGTTGGGTCCTAGGGTTCCGGACTACCCGAAATCTCGTCTTTTCTGTAAATTTAGTCTTAATTTTAGGGATTATTTTACAGATTTTAGTATTATTTATCCTCATTTAAATTTAGACCCTACTGAGAAGCTTTGGGCCTCTGTCCCGAAATAAATTTCTCCTTACGTCCCTGTATGGAGATGTGCAACTTCTAAACAATTTTAAGAACATATTTTTTTCCCTTAAAGATGTATTTCCGGTTGGAACAGTCCATGGTTCAGATCCAGAACATTGAAGCGTGTGGTGGTGGTAGCATCATATTCGTAGATTTAATAAATAGTATCCTGTGTATTCCCGCTAATTTGATTCAAAAACTATTCTGTCATATTCATGCACTTGGATTTGTCATTGATCCACTTAACCTACAGGACATAACAGTGGAAAAATATTTCAGTATCATTTTATTTTCAATGTGGAACAATACATTTACAGTAGCACGACATTTCCAACGGAAACTCATCTTTCGTAAATGCCTCTGTATGGGGAGAAGTCAAGTTCCCAGTCATAAATTACATTTATTTCTTCAATTAGTAACAATACTAAAAACTCAACATAGAATATACGTCGTAAAACTTTATAGTTTTCTTTTGCCAAGACGGATTATATAGAATGTTACATTAAGTGTTGCTTTCCTTCTTGTTCGTCCCCTAAGTTTCAGAAATATGTATATGTAAAACGAAAGCAGAATCTTTCATCTTCACAAAATAAAATACACTGTAATTGTCACAGTATCCATGCTGTTTCTCTAGACCACTTTTGTAATAATAATAAGAATCGTCAAAATAATAACCACAGTGCCCTCAAAATTTCAGTTTGGCAGTAAAAATACTAATCAATGTTCCTTGCTAAACGAGAAATTTCACGTCTCGTCTCAAACGTGATGAGCAGTACATTTTCAAAATTCGAGACGAGACAAAACAAGAATTTATCGAGTCTCGTCGGCAATAGTAGCTCACCCAAGTCTTATATCTCAACGTAGGGTTACCACCTGTCCGGAATTAGTCGGGGTATTCCGAATTTTAAAATTAAATATTTCAGTTTCCCCTAAGGGAAACGCATGCCAAATTATCCAAAACATATGCAAAATATTGCAAATGATACTTGTAAATTTCGACCCATGATAACAGCGCACTGCGAGCTTCTTGGCTGATGCCACTCGCCAATTCGGATGACGCGGCCTGTAGTTGAAAAGTGTATTTTTCTGAAGGGAATTGAATCTGACATTTTGACTGTTAAGAAGAGTTAGCTAATCCATTGTAACGATAGTCAGTGAAGGAATAGTATTTTTCTCTCGGTTTGTGTAGAAAGAAGTATTTGCAGAAATTATTTTGTATTCAATACATCTTAGAATTTTTAGTCCTACTTCCCAACCAGCATTGTATTGTTTTTTGAAGACGTGGCAGGTGAAGCGTACGTTTTTTTGTTAATTCATTTTTAGTTATTTTACAAGATTTTATAATTCAAGGAATATTGTAATCTAATGAACAGTATAGCTCAGAGATCTAGTCACCGATTGATCGCAGCGTGGAGAGAGTATTTCTCATGGTTCACAAACCTTACAAATGTTGATTGCTAAACAAACAGTAATGCCGTTGTGTCCTCATAAGTCGAATGGCTTTTTGTGCCTGGATCCTATGTTCGATTCCCGGTGGAAAAGCATCAAACGAACTACAGTGGTTCAGTTCTTAGAATATAGAAAGTCCCACCTCCCGCCAAATGAGGTTTGTGATGACCAAACACCATGTGTGTTGGTTTTCTCTAGGTTCCTGGTTTCCTCCTACTTTCTACATCCCACCATTATCATCCATGTCATCATCACCAACTCCCTTAGCCTCTGTGCATAATTTAGGACGTTTACTTTTTTTTTTTTTAAAAAAAAAGGAAAGAAAAAGCTAAAGGTTTAGTTCGATATAACTTCGCTGCCTGCTGACAAAAGAATGTAATATCCAATAAATCAATACACACGCATACAAACCGCACGAAATCAACTAAACTGGAATTCCCCCTCCCCCTTTTTTTAATTTTCCTAGTCTCGTGGTGTATGAAAGACATGCCAGGAAGCATAAAATTCAGGAGAGCGATCTCTATTAACCAAGAAATACAAAAGAAAACTCTTTAGTATTGGTCGATTGTGTCAGAATATTGTGTTCGGAGCGCCCTGATTACATAGCATACTATAATAATTGAAGGATAATGGGAACCAGGGAGGGAAATTGTGGAAATGCGATGTATATCGTTCCCAAAATTCCCTCTCAGTTATCAAACTTTCTTTTCGGTATTGTATAGAACATTCGTAATGACTTAGCCATAGGAAGGGAAGCACCTGATATACAGGGTGTTAATGAACTGTACCGACAAACTGTAAGAGGTGATTCCTCACATAAAAATAAGATAAAAAGTTCATATGACCTGTGGCGAAAAGTGCATAGTTTCAGAGCTAGGGCTGTCCAAAATCACGAAAAAGTCAAATTTCAAGAGGCCCTATTTTGAATTCGGGAGACTGTGAATGGTGGTCCTTATCAGTGTAAAGGAAGTCACAATACGCAATCCAAAAATTCATATTTCATTAATGTTCAGTGGGTGTACAGAGTATTCCGTGAAGGTTGAAATTCCCAGACATGCCATCAAGCGAATTTTGAGATATGCTCTGACTTTATGATTAGCCCAAAGCAGGCAAACGATAAGCCTTGATAGCAGTGAACACGGAATCCTTTGGCCCGATCTCGAAAGTGTTAAGGATCTTCAGCGGCACGGTCTCTTGTGCTCGGGAAAACGCATGCTGCGATGTTTTCTTTCGTGGCACATGTTGTAGTGCCTCATACTTTAATAATGAGAAGAAAATGCAGTATATAAAACATATTGATCTTGTGTACGTAAATTGATATTATTATTATTATTATTATTATTATTATTATTATTATTATTATTATTATTATTATTATTATTATTATTATTATTATTATTGGAAACAGTTTAAGGATGGTGAAAATTTAACGTTGTGTATAAATATGTTCCTCAGGTACATAACAAAATAATGATAATTATTATATAATGCTTGTAATGCAAACATTGAAATGTTGTTATAAAATGTTTCTTCGAAATCCTTAACTTCCGCCAGAGAAAGAAGAGCCGCAAGAATAGTAATATCGAATAGGTTTTCCAAGAATAGTAGCGTTGACTTTCAGAAATTCCCCTCCAGTCGTAGAAATTAAGAGGAATATGAAACAGCAGCATTAATCTAAGAACTAAGTATTACCACTTAACTTCCTTTCTGGGAAAAGAAGGGCTGGAGAAAGGAGAGGAAATTACGTAGTAGTGGCAATTGTATCGTCGCTTCAACTACAGGGACGAGACAAGCGAGTTGCGTTGTCTACCCTAAGGAGATGAACTACTCCGAAACCTGACTTGTCTGCCCATTCCTTTCCACTCCTCCTCACGTTTGTATACTTCTGTATTCCTTCGAAGTGGATGACTTCACTGCCTACCCATATGTGGTAATGGTAAATTGGAAAACCAACAACCGCACTAAAATTGATAATAAGTATGAGATGTAAAGATAGAAGAAAATAAGGTTATATAATACTGTATATATACCTACACGTAGCACACTATAAAATGACAGCCAATTTATTTTCTATAGGACCAAACAAATGGTACTTAAAGGTTTATTGTCGATTAACCCATGCCAAAATAAGTCCTTGACCTTCCTTACTGTTAACTGTTAGGCTGAATATACAACACTGACATCCTCCTTATCAACCACTGCCACTACTAATTACTTTTCCTCTTCAGGCAATCATGGTGCCAACTACTTCACGCTGCTCACGATGAAATCTCACCAGTTACAGATATGTCCAGTTTCTCCCGCGGTCACTAGATACATCACAAAATCACGAATAGCGATAAATGTCGAAGAAGATATTTCGGAAATTATCAAAGTAATAGTTTCATCTGTAATTGACGTTTCTTTTTGAATCGCGTTTCAGATCACCTGATACTTCCATCATTTTTATATATACCTATAGTATCTAAATTACATTCTGTATCGCAGCATGAGAGAAAAATTAGTATTATTTAACATCATACGTATGTAAATTATAAAGGCAGATTTATTTGTTGTCTAACTGATGAATTGGAAGTTAGATTACTCGATTATTGTTCCGTACTATATTACTATGATACCACGTGGTAATAGGTACTATGTGGCATCTGTTCAACAAACTCAGTGATTAACAGAACCATTTGCAGAAACATTGTATGCAAAGTTAACTTATAGATGCAAAGTTAAATGTAGTTAAACAGCACAGGTACGTTGAAAGTCGTAAAACAGTTAAAGCATGATTTTAAATTAGTTTATGTCTAAGTTCAGATACGGTTAAATGTCTGATGAAAATTCCCCTTACTTCTTTATACGTGTATATCTATATTAAAAGTTAGACTACCTCATCTAGGAACTTAAATAATCATTGATGGAATGTGAACCTATTTTAAGATGCATTGTAGTATTCTTAATTAACTGAGACCACCACCCATTAGGTTCGCTTTGAGCAGTTATCTTTTTTCTGCATACGCCGTTACTGCTGCTAAGAGTCAAATAGCTCATTATTCGAACACTAGAATCTTCGAACATTCGTCATTCAAATATTCCTTATTGGATCAAGAATCATTGTTCGAATATTGAAAACGAATACAGTGGCAAAGAGAACTAGCAAACTGAAGCATGTAACTTTTACCCGAATCCATAGCTTACTGATAAAATATTTTTGAAACGAGAACATTTCGCAATAAATGTACATGATCTTGATATAATTTTTGTCCACTTCTAAGAAAGGTTAACACTTATTAAGGTCCTCGTGGGAAGTGCATATAAAGAATGTAAGAGAATTGTTAGGAACGTGTGGTGTAGTTTGTTTGTGTGTGTGTGTGTGTGTAAACTTCACAGACATATATATATATATTACAAAGTTGCCTTGTTGTTGATGTTAAGTTTCCTTCGTTTTCTTTCTTTCTTTTGAGAGGGTCATAAAAGTAGTCTTAATTGCGTTGCATAAGCAGGAAATCTTCATGCAAAGGAGAAAAAGTGGACGTGTAAGTTTCACAAGGATGTAATTTTTCCCAAGACATGTATTAAATGCTAACTTTAAAGCTAGTCATTTCACTCAAAGCCATCAGAGAAAAAGGGTGTCTGTAAGTCAAAGCAGTTATTATATACCGCACTGCTGCAAGGAAGACCACGTCCAAGGTGTTTTGCTCTCGTTGTTTCACATGATTTCTTTTGATTTTTCTTATGTAGTCATGTTTTGCTCCACTTTCGGACAATTTATAGTACTTCATGTAACTGCCGTTACAGTTGGACCGTTTTCAATTTTTTGTAATGAAGATATTTTTCTCACTTGAAGGCAGATCAATTTTATAGATATAGATTTTTTCTAGTTTTACCTAATACAAGGGCACAATAATTGCGCCTTTATTTTTCGGTATTTCAATCCTTGTGTGTAAAAGCTGAGTTTCTCATGATGTTTTCGGAAGGTATGCGTTGAGTATGTACTAATATATATATATATATATATATATATATATATATATATATATATATATATATATATATATAAAAGAGTACTGCATGAAGAGTAGAAAAGTGAGAACACACTATATTATTATTATTATTATTGTTTATTTCAACAATATTAATTGATGCTCTATAATTGAGGTATAGAGATATAAAAAATAAACACAATAATAATCTAAAGCAGGAATTCTCAGCCTATGGCACGCGTAACACTGGTGGTACGCGAGTCGCTGTTGGTAGTACGTACGACATATGGTAGTATTGATTAATAATATGCTTTGGTGGTACGCCGATGGAAAAGATTGATAAACCCTGAATTCTAAAGGGATATTGTAAGATCTGATTGGTAGATATACTCGTATTCAGATTGACCTACCTAATACAAAGTTGTTCACACTATTTTTTCCTCATGAGTTATAACTTCGAATCATAAAATTGTAACGAGGACAAACCCTTATGATTGGTGTGTCTTGGAGTTGTTAGTCCAGCATTTCAAGTAACAAACTGTGCCGCCTCTTGCACCAAATCATCGTAATCCTGTTCCAGTCATGTCATCCGTCGGATTTTTCTTGAAGTGCCTATTTTCAGGTACAGCTCTGCAAATTTGAGCAAAATCGGTATGGAGATAGTTAATGACCTACTTAGGTGATTCGCCAAATTTGAAAATTGAGATTGATCAAGCTGTTCTGAGAAACCGACTAGTCTAAAAATGATCTGAAAATGGAAACTATAGCAGAATTACATTAACTAGATTCTAAAGAAATGAAATGAAGTCTAAATTGTAAGTCAGGGAAGGAAAACAAGTAATGATTCAACCTTTTGTCATTAAAAATAAAACTAATGTTCATATGTAGTGAAATCCTAATCATCATACCAGTATTGTGTTAGCTGTTGTATAGAGTCTATTCATAGTTATCAGGCTTGTTAGTGTTCAGTATGACCACGCGGTATCAAACATAATCGTTTAAAAAATAAAACACTACTGTAATGCGCTTGTGTAAAGTGTAACACTGATACTTTAAACATAAGAAAGGCGGCCGCAATAAGTGATGAGTGGTGTAAGTTATTCAAGTATGTTTGAGGTGGCGTTTTATTTTCTTTCTTCATCGCCTCGAGGTTATTACGAGATCTGCAGGATAATGAGAGTCGTTCTTGGTGGCATGAGGAGGTCATCGAAGCAACTTCGTGACCGGATGAAGCTCGCTCGTGTAGCTCTTGTAGTGTCTTGTTCTATAACAAAGACTTATTATCCTTACAGGGAAAACACAATTTTCTTTTTTTTTCTTTTCTTTTCCTTTTCTGTTTCTGTAATAATCCCCACTTCGTTTTCATTTAATTCGTCGAGACTTATGCTATCCGTATGCTATTACTAGAAGAGCGGAAGTTGGAGTGAACAGTGTATGTTCTGTATGGAATCGTTGGCATTCATGTAGCTACATATTGCATACGTGAGTGTTCTTTGAATATAAAAATAATTATAATAATAATGAAACAGTTTGAGATGAGAGTGCACTTGAATTCTTCGTTTGTTTGTTGATTTGCAAATGACGTTGCGCAATGATCGGGAGAAATAGTGGCATGCAGATCGTGTTGTAATAGTAGAAAAACACTGATATTTGATTGCACGATTTGTACTGGTAATGAGACTTCAAGAAACGAAATTAGTAATAATAATGATTATTTCGTGTATGTTCATTTTGGATTACGCAACTAACCGTACCTAATAATTTGCCAGGCATTGGAATATGTATGTAATATTTTATTCCTTGCTGCAAAAATAGCATATTCCATAGAAGAAACGCACATAGTCATGCTTTAGAACTGCCGTGTGCAACAGCCGGCCCGCGGGCCATATTCAGCCCGCCTAACCCTGTCTTCCGGCCCGCTGGTCAGTTATTGAAAACAATAATTATTATAATTTTTCTTTTTTACGAAACCTGTTAAGAGTGAACTGGAAATTTTCTATCGATCACAGTGCGAAACGTGGTAACGTCCTGATGACAAGCACTTGGCAAGCAGGTACTTGGGGGAAATTTCCCTCGGTATAAGGATTGCTAGATGTACAACAAGGTTCTACATACATTATTGTGCTCTTCAGTGAATAAATGTTTTGGTTGCCAGTATAACAATTGTTTTGTTTTATTGTGATGTAAATTACGATGAACATGTTCCATCATTTAATACTATACTATTCAATTGTCGAAAAAATGAAATACCTACAGTGAGGCCCACAACCCCATTTGGTGCTCTGAGTTTGGCCCGTCCGCTGTTCCAAGTTGCACACCCCTGCTTTAGAATATGGCAGAGCCGTCTCGACAGTAATGAGTTTTTACAGTCAATTGCAGCTATCAATAGAATCGTCATTATCTGAGACTCAGAGGAGAAGTTAAACCTCTCTATCCTCCTGAAGTACGTCACTGGCTATGAATGAGATACCAGATCGAAAATACGGTAGATAATCATGCGTAATAGTTTCCTAAGTAAAATCTTTAAATTGCTTGTGTCTTCCTGTTTTTAAATTTACTTCAAATTTGTGAATCGACACATACTTGAGTTCAGGGGGCTATTTACAGTTATATATAAAGCAAAATGTAATTGTAAAATATTGATGTAATTAGCATCACTAGTAAGTATTGTATTTACTGTACAGGACCAAACTATATTAATGTTATAAGCGCAATCCCTGTATTGTAATCTATGTAAACAGTAGAACTCGCAAAGCAGATGTATTTGGTTCTGTGGTAGTAATAAATAGCAATACTTGAACTTGTAGTATGCTTATCTTCTACAAGTACAGTAGTATAATTTCCAATCGAAGCTGAGATGAATTTGATAGATGGTTAATTAAAGTTGATGGCTCTCATTATAAAGAATTTGATTCCAAGGGTGGTGGTGTACTTACTATATAGATCAACTTTGACATGATTTGCTTGTTGATATTCCTAAAATGCTGCCACCTCATTGTTTCCGAGTCAGAGGGATTTGTTTTTCACTTAAGTTTGTGTGTAGATCCCATTAAAATGAGCTGATTCACCGGAGGGGAACCACTAGCGAAAAAAAAAATGTACTTAACGAGTAGGTCACGTCATGGGAAAGAAGGAAATTCAGTGTGACGATTGGAACGACCATCGCAGTTAATTCAGGTCAGATCCGTCAGATGGTGACGCGTTGTCAGCTCCCAAGTGATTTGAGAGAGAGGCCAAGTGCACAGTCACAAGACTTATATAGACTCTTTTAATAGGACCTGTGGTAACATCGTCTTGTCACATGATTAGCCAATGCAGATCGCATGATTCACGTTGAAGGCGAACTGTTGGTTTCAGATAGCTAATTTGAGTCAGTTTACCGGATTTCGCATAAATTATACTTAGCGAAATGACTGTATTGAGATTTGTTTTGTTGTATATGGCCTGATTAAGCATGTGGAATTCTAAATGTTTGTAAACGATGTGAAACCTTTGACGTCAGTTTCCAATTTTAATCTGTGTACGCGTACTTTCATTTCAGTATTGCATAACTTTTATGTTTGTTAGTATATTGCAGAAAACAAATATAAAAAGTTCAAACATTTAAATGTTACAAGTAACTTTGAAATATCATAAGCATTTATATTGGAAAACAAGCAAGCATGGCAGAAACTATATTTTTACGTCTAGACATATCTTTTTTTACAAAACGAAAATAACTATGCTGTTTTCCAATAACTATTATATTGGGAAATAATAACTGGCTTTATTTGTGCTATAGGAAATTTGTGTCCTCTGCGCTGCTTTGTGTGTGCGTTTTTTTACTAGTTGATTGGAATTTAACTTTTTGTTTCCATAGGAACTCATGTTCCACGTTCTTTTGGAGTGATATCATTGGGACTTCATTTGATGTTTCCCACCAGTTCTTTAATGTCCATTGTACACTGACAGCTAGCATTGAAATTGATGTTGTTCTGTGCCATACTAAATTCGTTCCACTGTCTTTCGAAAATTGAAAAACATGCGAGCGAAAGGGTTAACTAACGCCTCCTCCAGTGCCAAAACTATATGAGATGTGAACCTACAGCTTTATGGAGGATCCAAATCACACGTGCTTCTACGTTAAATTATTGGTCTCACCAGGAATCTTACCTTGATCTCCTAAGCTAGAGAGACATGTGCTAATTATATTAGCCGCGATGAAACTCATTGTATTTACAGTAGACGCTCTTTAACCTGGCACATTCGAGACCATGATTTTGCCGAAATACCAAATATCATTGTAATTTTAACGAAAGTGCCAAAGGTAAGTCATTTTAGATAAAATAGAAATCATGAGAAAGTGGATTATATAAATATAACAGTGCAAAGTATTTCGTCATTCTAGACGCCAAGGGGGTAGTCCTCCAGCTTGAGGGTTTGACGTGAGGCTAACAATCTCATTCTTTTTTAAAAAAAAATAATAAAAAAAAATTACATAATCCTCGGACCAGAATTGAGAGCTTGGCATGACCTCAGTAAAGTAAAATGTCCATGAAATTTTGGAACCTGGAATATAAAAAGTCTTTGTAGGGCAAGCAGGTTAAAATTCGTAACTATATTGAGGCTGAACTTACTAGGGGTCAGGAAGTTAGATGGAAAGGAAAGGGAGCAGTGCAGTTTTTATTGCTCCTAAAGGTTGATGGTGTCATATTTTTGTTCTAAATGTACATGCCCCAACAGAACATAAGGATGATCATATAAAAGACAATTTTTATGAAGAAGTAGAAGAGATAATTTGATCAACACCCGCCAAAAATTCTATTAGGAAATTTGAATGCAAGGGTAGGACGAGATGATGTTTTCAAACAGATTGTAACGAATTAAAGTCTGCATAAGGAAAGTTTACAATGGCATTAGACTCGTGAACTTTGCAACATCCAAAACCATTATCGTCAAGAGTACAGAATTCCCACATCGCGAAGTTCATAAGTATACTTGGACCTCACCAGATGAAAAAACACATAATCAGAGTGATCACATTATAGTAGATAGAAGAAGACGTCTATCATAATTGATGTTCGATCATTTAGGGGAGCTGATTTTGACACTGATCACTACCTGGTAGCAGGTTATCGTTGAATAAAGGAGATATTCAACATCTGAAAACGGAGAGGTTTAATTTAAAGAAATTAGATGAAACCCAGATGGGAGGGGGGAATACCAGATTGAAGTGTTGTACAGATTGTCAGTTTTAGAAGGTTCAGAATGGACTAGTGTTGAGGATACTTGGGTTCAAATTAGAGGTAGCATTAAAATTTCAGCAAGAGAAAAATTGGGACACGCGAAAATACATAGGAACAAACCATGGTTCGACCAGGAATGCACTAAACTAACAAAGAAGAGAAAAGAAACAAAAATGTTTTGGGTACAAAATCGGAACGATATAACTGCACAAAATTGGGTTGACATCGGACGGGAGACTTCCAAAACTTTTAGAACAAAGAAACGCGACTTTGAGAGCTAAAATTAATGAAATTTAGATAATGAAAAAGCTAATTAGATCAGTTGAGATGTGTTAAATGAATCCCAAAGTAAAGTCCGAGTAGAAAAGTCTACGAGCTTTCACGTCGAGAATAGCCTGAAACAGGGAAATTCGTTGTTTCCATTATTATTCAACTTTGTACTGGAGTGCACTATAAGGAAAATCAAAGATAGCAACTATGCCCGAGAGCTGAATGATATTCACCGGATTATGACGTATGTTGATGATATAAATATGATAGGGAAGGATAACAGAACAATAGAAAGAAATGCAGAAGTCTTACCAGGAACATGGGTTTGGCAGTAAATGCAAAGAAAACTGAATACATGGAAATTCGACTGGGTCGTAATTACTTTCGACAAAATGAATGCTTTCACATATCTAGGATTAATATTAACAGATCAAACTTTATCCACGAAGAAATTAAATGTCGACTGAAAAAATGATCATCATGCCTGTTGTGTAATGTAACATGGTTACTTACTCTGAGGGAAGAACGTAGACTGAAAGTATTTGAGAATATAATACTGAGGCGAATATTCGGACCCAAGAGAATTGGGAATGGCTGAAATTTCGTAACGAGGAACTGCATAATTTATACTATTTACCAAACATTATTAGAGTCATCAAGTCTAGAAGGCTCAGGTGGGCGGGACATGTAGCCAGAATGAAATATAGTAGGAATACTTTCAAAATTTTAACTAGAAATCCAATCGGAAAACGATTATTAGAAAGACTTAGGCGCAGGTAGAAGCATGGGCGCCCGAAGAAAATTTTCTAGGGCGGGGCTCAAATTCCTGATTGCTATATTACGTTTGGTATTTTTTATTTGTATTAAGAAAATCTTAAGAAATGTAACATTTTCGTGAGCCGGGGGGGGGGGAGCTCGGTCCCCACTACCCTCCTCTTCGGGCTCCCATGGGTATTATTGAAGGACAATATTAAAATAGATCTCGTACAAATAGAAATACAAAGTAGAAAGTGGATCCAGTTGGCTAAGGATAGAATCAATGGAGAGCTTTTGTGAACCTCCGGGTTCCATAGACCATAAATTACATTAGGTAGAGTACAAAATTAAATTCAAACATTAAATGTTTATTTAATTGAATATTCTTGTATTAATAAAACGCACAGCTCAAAAGAAAAATTAATATGGTAAAATGATGTTTACTGACGGATTGGTACCGGATTACATAATGTGCCGAACCGTAGAATGCTGGATTAAAGAGTGCGTACTGTACTAGTTGAATTTTCTCATTACTAGTACGTATATATGTTTGTTTCGTAAGTAAGCACGTTAAACATGTATTAAAGCTGCATTTTTCAAAATCTATTATTCAATAGTATTAATGTTTCTTAGTGGAATGAAAAAAAAAGCGAGTTTGTCCAAATTGGTCATCCACATGCAAGTTTCGCAGAGCATTTGGAAAATAACATTGAGTATTTGAACGACTCCCCGTCCCCCCATCTCTTCCTTTTCCAGTAGTTTTCCACCAATACTTGTAATTTAGATCTTGTTAAGTCTGAAGTATAAATAAATATCATACACCATCTTCCTTAAGATTAAAGGGAATAATATGTCACATTGGCCAACTGTTTTAAATATATGTGTATATATTTGTGTGTGTAAGATTGAAAGTAAGTCTTAGTATTTTACATCATTAGACAAATTTCGTTTCGTAAGATTCCTTTGGATAAGTTTGGGCTTTGAGGTATTTTGTAAAGACCCTGCAGAAGAAAAGTTTCTTTATGGTGTTAGCCTTTCGCTCCGCATTACTTTAAAAGAGCTTTATTGAGGTAGTGTATAGTGTCGATTTGTTTTTTCAAAATCGAAATCGAATACTAATTTTTCTTCTTTAGTTTTATATATTCTCATCTAGCGTTTTTACGTTGTTTTTTTAGAAGGCATTGCATATGTAGAGAACAGAGATTGTGAAGTAGCAATTTTCCTTAGCATTAGACCGAAGTTGTTTTGATTTATCCTTTACAAAGTTCTGTAGGAAAAACAGCTACCTTCGCCTTTGCGTAATTTTCTCAGTAGTGTAAATTAAGCATGCATATATATATATATATATATATATATATATATATATATATATTAGTATGTGTGTGTACTTAAGCCGTGACGTTGTCGTAGTTAGCAAGCTCGGCCATTCTCTTCGGAGTTGATAACGGAGTATGACATGAGAGAGGAGCTAGTTGGCATGTAAGTGTTAACATGTACAATACATTGAAGCAACTTAATTCCATCTTCGGTATTTATACACAACTTCGTGGCATTTAACACCAGCTCAGATGTTAATAAAATGAACAGTGTAGTCGCTGCCGTATGATGCAGGTAGAGTAATGCTTAGTGTTGTTTTGTTTCTAAGCTTTTCGTGGTAGACTTGGCAACCTGAAATCCAATAAATTGGCAAAACGTAATTTGGAGAATATATCGCATTAGGGAGTGGGCTCATTGTATCGATTAGTACAACTTATTATAATGATTCCCTTTCAGTATTCTTAGAAAATTGTCAGCACTAGATATATATCTTTGCTTATGTCAATAGTACTAGTATTGTTCTAAAATGTATTATTCTTAAGAAACTATTGGCTGACATAGTTGGTTAGTCTAGAATTCTGGGCTGGTGAACTCAAGGTATTTTGTCTTAAGTTCGAATCCCAGTTGGGTCATATGTCAATATGTCAGTGATATATATATATATATATATATATATATATATATATATTTAATCATGATTCAGTTTCTGTGTCATGATTCATTCCTTATTATAAAGCGCAATCGTGGATGGAAGGCATAAAGTTTGTTACGAAAGTAATAGTGAGTCTGTGTTTGCTCGGTCATCAAATGCAATCCTGAGAAAGTATTTGGCAGTATATCTACGTACTCGGTATCACCATCACTGACCTTGCAGTCAAGTGTGTGTTGCCAAATTACCTAGTACTTTTTAAAAATCTTTCGTGGGTTGAAAATTAGTCCATAACAGATTCGCATGGCTTTTGCTATTCTCGGTCTCACATCCAACTTCTCTCTAACACAAATAGATAGTCAATGGTAATTATCTTCTACGTCATGCTCTTTTAACATCTGATAATATATTAGGTTCTTACGGCACCCTGCTACGGCACATGCATGTATTAGTTTTTATTCGATGAATGAATACGTATCTTTTTTTTTTTTTTTTTTAAGGAAGAGTAGTTAAAGTAAACTACATAGCTTCATCTTTCATGTTACCATCGACGTATATCAACAGAATTTGGAGAATCGTACTGAGATAGTAGGTTCTTGTGTGTTAACGAGCGTACGCGGAGATTAAGTCTAAAGATTATACTATTGTATACTTAAGTTGGTAGCTTGAGAAAAGGAATGCATCAAGAGCAAACTGTACCATGTGGATCACAGTATGGTGTGATCCACACCGGGTATATTGATTTAAAATATTGTAAGTAGTAGGTCCCATTTGGCAAATGAAAACGGTAACGAAATACTAATAGGGCAACTATATACCCGTTTTAACCGTGATATTTGTAGCCTTAGGGCTGTTTCCTATTTCCGGCCTTGTTATGTGTTGTTCTGTCAAAATAATGAACAAATCATGCCCTTAATATGATATATAATTTCATATTCGTGTGGATTTAACAGGGGCTCAAGAATTCTTGGGATTTTTGTTTACTGATTACTGTTTGTTTACTGATTTGTCGTTCTTGAAAACTCGAATATGTTTATATATATATATCTGATATAGTTTCTTCAGAGATATATAATACTGTATAATGTACAAAGAATTACAAAAAAAGCATAAGATGAGAAATATATGAAGCACGTGTACGTTATGCGTGGTCTCTGAAATTGATTGATGGTATGCTGTATTTTAACAAGTCACACAAAGAAAGAAAAAGTGTTCCATTTGCAACTACTGAGCTTATGCGTCCTAAAAATATCTGAAGCCTATCTGTCTGTAATTCCCAATCAACAGCTTTTCGGATAAACAGTGCAGAAGAAACGCACAGCTTTTTTTCTTTTGCTTATTGTTATTTCTTGTAGTAATCAGTTCGGTTGACTCACTATTTTGTGATAATGTCATCCAGTTGGGGGTGATCTTTTCAAGAAGTAATTGCTTAGCTCTTTATGTTTCTGTATATAAATTTGAGATACATCAGATTTTCTCATTTTTGTTTCTGTTGTATGTTTGAAGTATATTCTCTAATAATATTTATCGGAGTACATTGAAGTGCTCTATTATGCATTTTACGTTGATGTGAACAGGTAATTCGCCCACCGGACTAGCCGCACTAGAATATCGCTTTTTTGTGAGATCAACGAAGCAGTTCCGATTCTGAGCGGAGGGAAGGTGGGTGACAGTTCGTACTCAGCAGATAGTGTTAGCATTTTTGCGTCCACCCAACTTCGTGAGTACCATTGGGGAGCTATTTGAAAGAAAGCAATAGCGAACTCCGGTCTAGAAAGCCATTAATGCCATTAAGGGTGAGGAGAGCTATGTGCTGATGATCCCAAATGCATGAGTGTCACAAGCCCTCGGGTAGGCCCTAGCTTCTAAGGGCTGTTGTGCCAGGAGTTTAGTTTTATACTTGTAGAACTGGATGCAATAGTAGTCCAACCAGCAACCGCATTTCTAGGTCCACAACAAATAAAAAACAAAATAACAAAATAAATATTAGTTTCTGGTACAAATCTATTTGGTCTAGGAATTAATTCGTGCGGGTGGACAAGAGATGGCGCAACGAACGGAGCGTCCCACAGTTCCGTGTATCCACACATGTGTTGCAAACCCCTGTCATCGCGTATCGTTCGTAGTATAGGGCAGTGGATTAAAGCGTCAACAACACCAGTTTGTAGTTAAGTGAACATGGCGCAATTTGTGCCTGATAAAGTGTTTTTGCGGGGTGTCCTGCTGCATTACTTTAACATGCAGAAAAGTGCGACTGAAAGTCATCGTATTTTGGTGGAAGTGTATGGTGACCATGCTCTAGCTGAGCGAACGTGTCAGAAGTGGTTTGCACGGTTTAGAAGTGGTGATTTCGGCTTGGCAGATCAAGAGCGAGCTGGACAGCCAAAAAAATTTCAAGACGAAGCATTGACAGCATTGCTCGAGCAGGATTCGTGTCAAACGCAGGAACAACTTGCAGCAGCATTAGGCGTTGATCAAACAACAGTCTCCAAACGCTTGAAAGCCATGGGAATGATTCAAAAGATGTCACATTGGGTTCCACATGAATTGAAAGACAGAGACGTTGAAAGACGAAAAACCATTTGCGAATTGCTGCTTCAACGACAGAGCAGAAAGGGGTTTCTGCATCGAATTATTACGGGTGATGAGAAGTGGATCCATTACGAGAACCCTAAACGAAAAAAGGCCTGGGTGAAACCAGGTGAACCAGGTCCATCACAACCAAAACGAGATATTCACTGTGCAAAGGTTATGCTGTGCATATGGTGGGATATGAAAGGTGTGGTGTACTATGAGCTGCTGCAACCGGGTGAAACTATGAATGGAGAACGTTATCGACGACAATTAATGCGTTTGAAGCAAGCTCTGGCCAGAACACGACCAGAATGGGAGAACAGACATGATAAACTTATTGTTCAACATGATAACGCTCGCCCACATGTCGCAAAACCGGTCAAAACCTATTTAGAAAATGTCGGATGGGAAGTTTTACCCCACCCGCCGTATTCACCAGACGTTGCTCCTTCGGACTACTACTTGTTCGATTGCATGAACAACGATTTGATTGGACAGGGGTTTACTTCTTCAGAAGATATCGAAACATGGGTCTCTGACTGGATCGCTTCCAAGGATGAGGACTTCTTTCGCCACGGAATCCGTACATTGCCTGACAGATGGGCGAAAGTGGTGGCTAGCGATGGACAATATTTTTCTTAAGGTATTTATGTATTTTGTGTTTGTACTACAGCTTCAATGTGTGCGTACCAACCGCACGAATTAATTCCTAGACCAAATACGAAGCATACGAGTTGAGAGCTTCGTTGTACTAGCTTGCCAAACATAAGCTCTCTAAAATAATTTTCAGAAGAAAATAGAAAATTTCAAGCCTACATTTCTCATTTTCAAATTATTGGTGGTTAGACCAACATAATATCCAGGTCCAAAATTGGTAATTGACATTTCCTTATTATTTCCCGTTCTAGCATCATTAGTGCAGCTTTCTTAATAAACGTTACGTATATTTCTCGGTATTTTGTTTGTTTTTATTTATTTATTTATTTATTTTATTTACTTCTAATTTTACTTGCAACACTGTATTATTTAAAAGATCCAATCACACGTAAGCTGTCGAATAGCAGTAGGAACATCTCATCTGTTTGTTGAAAACAATATTTGCAAGTAGGCCTACTTAAACTCTTTCGTATGTACAATATTTTCTGGTCGTTACGCAGCATCATATACGACCAGTACACTATACCCAATAAACATGCATGACCGTACTTCAACTGGGTGTGGTCTGTCAAATGCAGAGGGATAGAAGAAAAAAAAAAGAGAGAGAGAGGAAAGGCACGGTAACCATGTGCGTGTGTGTGTGTATTTATTTGTCCTTCCTGCCACTTCATTACTATTCCACATGTATGGCGGTGCATACAGTCAGTGTGCCTTGGGGGGATCTGCGTGATAGGAGGCTGAATCGATTAAACTCACACCCTTTTCCTTCTGGCTGTTCATGTGCTTCAGTGTTATGATAATATGTAGATAGGAGTCCACTTGAATGGCTGAAAAAGCTGTCACAGAGATGCGTCATCTTCTTTTGTTTCTCTTTTCCCAAGATGGTTTGTCTTTTAAAGGTAGTTAGTTCTCTTCCTTTTCTACGAATGAAAGTAAACAAATAGAAACAGTACCCAATAGTTGTCTTCTTCTACCTTCTCTTATTTATTCATGGAACTTACGACAAAGTAAGAAGAGAAAAAATATATGAAAATATCTGTTAATGGAAACTGTGAATTTACAATTCAAAATTTGTGATAGTTTCATTTTTTTCTTTCTCGTGAAGCATCGTGTAATTAAGTATTTTACTACATATTTGCCCGATAATCAAAAGATCATCACGTTTATAAGTTAGAATGCAGAGAGATTTACTTTCATAATGTTATTTTATTTTATAGGCTATTATTTTACTTTCATAATCTTACGTAGGACATTTTAATACAGTATTTTGATTTGAAATTTGAAATGACCAAAGAAAATTCTTTCTTGCTTGCATTACTTCTGCTATAATGGATTAGACTTCAGGCCTTTGCAAGATGATGATGATGGCCAGGTTTTTACAACTTTACTGTGTACAGTCTTATATTGCCACCCGCCACCACGTAGGCGTTATCCATATGAAATATATATATATATATATATATATATATATATATATATATATATATATATATATATATATAAAATTCTTTCCAACGGAAGTACGGTACGTGAGTTCTATCCACGTCATCTAATGCAAGTTTGTATGTCGAATAAATATTGTATTTTTGAGGGGTCTTTCTCCTTATTTCAAACCACTTTGTGTTTCTGACTTTTGTTTATCAATTTATTTCAATTTCTTGTAACTGATATGAGCGAAAAGAACTTCCATATATATAATATAATATAATATATTAAAGTAACATTTCCTGAGTCCAGCACTTCTAATGAATTCAGTTCTGTAAATTCTACTGCGCTCCACAATTGCAATTTCAAATGCTGAGTTGAAATTAAGAAACAGTTTAGCACATCGGACATCAGATAGGTTGGAAATGGTAATATTTGACACGTGAAGATAGAAACATTCAAGGTTATACTGTACAGAACTGTTCAACGCTGTAAGTGCTGTTTCATTTTTGTTAAACAAAATAAATAAATAATATTATGTGCTATACTGTATTTAGAAATCAGATAAGAAAAATACCAGCCATTGTATTCAGGTATGTAGCACAGAAAAGCATATGTGCTTTCAGCTGCGCCATATGGTTTAGTGGTAATAATAATAAACTCCGGCAATGTATTCTTATCCATTAAATATGTACGACACGAGTGTATGATGTCTTTCCATATGTTGTTTTCAGTCATTTGCTTTATCATGAAGACACGTGAAAACTGTATTCAATCAGAAGCAAATAAAATTTTATTATATTTCGTATCTACATTTACCTAATATGATGTGTTGAGTAACCATGAGAGAAGGAAAGAATTATTTGGGTTCCGTTAATGTAGATATTGTGCATTGATTTTTTGCATGAGCTATGAACTTTTAATATACAGAAACAACGTTGGAGGGGGGAGAAAATGAATATAAATTTTATGCCTCTGCTAGAAAATTAAACTTTCAATCATTAGTGTACAACTCATTAAAAAAATGTTTTCCTGTAAAATCTCTCTCTCTCTCTCTCTCTCTCTCTCTCTATATATATATATATATATATATATATATATATATATATATATATATATATATATATATATATATATATATTATAATATGTATGTGTGTGTGTGTGTTTTAATTAAGAAAGTTAATCGATAAGATTAATAATAAATGTGATTGTTACTGTAATATTACTCAATACCTCTAATCTAAACTATACAGATTGCCGTTTCGTAACATCAGTGAACGTAATAACGGCTTGAAGATGACAAACGAGTGTCTGCTGTACGAAGATCTCTATCTTTGTGTTTTGATCCATGTAGCCAATGGGCACGTGAAAATATAGCTGACCTTGCGTAAAGAGATACATGAAGAGTACTTAATTTAAAAAAAAAAAAAAAAAAGTATATGTGGCATTTGGAAAAACAGGTTGAAGCAGGATGTGCTAGTAATTACAATAGTTGTACGAAATTAGCAAGAACCGGATTGAATTTTCTAGATGTGTCTTCCTTCAATGGATGTAATGGAAACAAATGTACTTCAGAAATATAAAGTGATCAGTTGTTGAATAATTCTGATAGCAGATGTTTATCCGGAAACTTTAATGTATAGACTTAAGATTCTTGATGAATTTAGTTGTATATTATTCAAGTTTCATCGTAGTATTTTTGGTAATGGAAAATAAAATGGTGATACTTTATAGCAAAATGATTCCATGACTTCATTGCAAGCTTTAGTAGGCATATGTAATTTTCTCGCAGACTTTGAGTTTGACTTCCAGATTATGCAATGGAATGAAAGCCACATTAAAGGGCTATGTCTATCCGTCTAATTGACAGGTATTACAACAAAAAAGGGAAGATATACCGAAAACTTTTCTAATGTGGATTCAGCGTACTAAGAAGTAATCCATCCCCATGCTTATCTCTCTGTTGTAACCGGGTGTGATAGAAGTCTACAATTTTCAATTTCAGTGTTGAAGAGCACAGACTCAAGGTTCCAACAATACCTCTCTTCTACGTCTCTGTATATCTCTATTGAAACTGGAAGTGATAGAAATTTACTACAATTTCCGGTTTCAGTATTAATAGCTAAGTAGCAAAATCAATAATGGATAGCAGGAAACTTTTTTCGGAATAGGTTTCATCTCAGCTCAAATCTCCCTATTGGAACCAGTGGTAGTAGAAATGTTATATATATATATAAAGTTTAAATATTGATCCCCATAGAGGGAAAACGGCAATAGCGAGAAACAAACGACAGCCTAAGAACTCCTATTCCTCCTCAACCTGAAGGGTCTACGTTTCATAATACCTTCGTGCTAAAACTAAGCGTGCCTTTTAGCAGCGAGGCTGTATGAGACGTGGAACCTACAGCTTAACGTGGAATCCGAACCACATGACCAATCAAATTTCCTAGAGTAAAAATTTGCCCTCAAGTTTCCTAACATTACTTTTCTGTTTTATTTCGCAGCAAGAGCAAATAATTTCGAAAACCTACTTCATAGTTAATACTTTTATATTCTACCCAAAAGATGTAAACCTTTTTCTTGACTATATATGATTAGCGCGGCAGTTTCGGCTTCGATTCGCTTTAAAAACTTATATGATTTTGATAACATATCAAGCTGTTGGTTTGCGCCCCATGTAGCCTCTATGCTGAAAAGTGCATTGAACACCAAACCTACCAACCAGTTTACATGTGTTGTAAACTGAATTAATCCACTTATAAAATAAAAATACTGTATGTACCTGCACACCTTGGTTACTGTAAGATGAAAGCATCTATAATACGTAGTACGTGCCGTTAAATAGGTCGATTGAATTCCGAATATTTTATCCGAACGCCGGGAAAAATGTCACTTTGCATATTACACACTATTAAGCTGATACAGTGGGGAAGAGTAAGGTCAGTGGTATAATATCTCATTGGATATTCCATCACTCATCCTCCACTTCCTGTAGTTGTAGTTTCAGGTCGAGAATGGCAAGTCACGCTACTACGATATAATGGCTAATGCATGTGATGGTTTTGTGAAACCATTTTGCAGTCGTTAGCCTATTTTTGGTTTGTTGGATTGTTTCAACTTAGAAAAAACGTAAAAAATATACAGAGGAATTATGTATTGGTATAGTTTACTGTCTTTTAATATAGAAACAGACTTTTTATTGAAAGAAGAACCTAATTACAAACTAAATAGTATAATTCGTTTATCAATAAGAACTTGATTGTATGTTTGGTATTACAACAAAACCAATGAAAATGCTCCCAGTCAAGGGCGCCGATTACGGTGAAGGGGGGCAAGGGGCCCCTCAAAGCTCGTGTGGGTGCCCTTACTGTATTTGTAAATTTTCAATATTTGGCATAATTTGAATGTAATTTGTTTTAAAATCCTCATATATGCTTTCTGCATCTGAATGACCCCCCATCCCCAAATTTGCAGAGAAATCTGCGCCCTTGCCCCCAGTAATAACTTAAATCAGTGGAGTCGAGAAACTGCGTATAATTTTCGTTATTGCTAGGAATGTAGGACTTTCTGGAACGTAAATTAGTCTACGTGATGTCATAACTTAGACATGTTTATTATAAATTAGAAATAGACAAGAAGAGTTTGGAGTTAAACAACTTAAATAATATTTAGATCTTCGTCTTGACTCAATGATTAGCATTTGCGCCTTTAGTGTGTGATAACTGGACATGGCATCGACTATTATTGCGAACAGATTATTATTTTTGGGTCGCATCATTATTAAACAGGAATTTCACGTCTCGTACAATCTCGTTGCTGTGAGTGGACTCCACACAACCAAATGGATGTTGTTTACGTAATCGTTCATATTAGTATTATTTAATATTTAACAAATGAAATATTCTAACAAACACTTCCAGTGGTTTATTTTACAAATGTGGGAAAGCTGGCTAGCTGGGCCTTCGTGGGCTATAATGCAAGCATATTATAACATTTTAGATAAGTTTCCACATATCCAACGATTATTGAAGGTTAAAAGAAATAGAAGATGACCTTCCTCGTTTGTGTAAAGAGACAAGAAGCTGTAAAATCAACAATAAAAATCATAATTTATTGTGTAAAGAAAACTATTGCATTGCCTTTTAACAAGAATGTGTTCAAGATAGTTGTTTCCGCACTATTGCGCAAAGGTATATACACGCGAGAGGGAAGAAGGGGATTTGCTAACACTGTATTACAGTCTTTATGGATGGCTTGGTTGTTTAAGATATTTTCAAAAGCACATATTGTACTGTATATTTGTTTACTCAGCGTTCTCGCTAGGAATAACCAGTTTGCATAGTTTTTTTTTTTTTTCTGTTAGAGTGCTAAATGATACGAAACTTCTAGACATGTTCGATAGGTTCAGTTAATTGGTACCTAATGAAGGAAAGCTTTATTTTCTCTCGTTCCACATAATGTGGTCATGCCATGTGATGGAAGTGAGCACTTGCTGTGCAGGCCAGTTTTAGTGGGACGTTTAACTTTACAGGCTAGTGTAAGTTACTAAGATACACAACTTTTGTTTGTACAAGAGTGAATGTATGCGTTGATTCTGTTAGGTTATTTTCAGTAAGGCAAATATGTGAAATAAATTATGTTAAGGGAGCAAAATCCCGTATTGTTTCATCCCATTTGAAGATTCATCTGCTAGAATGGTTCAATAGTTCTTTAGTGCTTACAACATAGGTGAACGTTATCTGATTAATTAGTAATATAAACAGTCAATGAATCATTCTACGTAGATAGATGTTTTAGTTTACTTTTTTTTTTTTTTTTTTTTTTGTCAAGAAGACAATTCGAAATGATAAATATTCATCAAATACTTTGATTTTTGTTTTAATTTTCCTTTCCAACTACTATCAAACTTAAAGAAATATTACGTAAGTTTAAATCAATTATATGATTTTTCGAAATATCCAGTAGTTTTAAATAACCTCGTGTGTACACGTTATGTTGATTCAATATCTTGTTAAGTCAGTAACCAAGAGGAATTTAATATAATGAAATTAAGTTATGGGATTCGAATCGGAGTCCCGGGTCTCTAACCGTATACCCCTTTGAACTATAAAATGATAAATGCAGTAAAACAGTGAACTAATTGTTGTTTGTAAAAATGAAGAAATGGTGGGTAAAAGCCTTGGTCAGTGTAAATGGTTCGCCATAATCCATTATAATTAATCGCGCTCAATGCTTTTCTATAGACTGAAATAGTGTGATGTCACATCCTGTTCGTTGCCATGGTGATCGCCATTTTATTTTCCAAACAACAAGTAGCCTAAGTAACAAAACACCTAAATGCAAAGCGAAAACAGAGATGAACTATTTTTGAATTGCAAACATTAGAGTGAATGAAATATTTATGTTTCTTTTTAAACATTTCTAATTAATGAAACTAAAACACAAAGAGAAAACAAATGTATTCATCTTGTTCATAATTAGATATTAACCTTAAATAATTCTGGGAAATTTTTGATTCATTAATATAAGTATCACAATATTGCGTACGTGAACATAATTAAATGTTTAACAGTTGTTTAGAATATATGGGTGAATCATTTATAATTGGATATTTTCTTATTGTACTGTTTCTAAATGCTTTCTTTTTTTTTTAAAAAAAAAGAAGTTGATAGGGAATATAAGAAAATATCTTACCAATTTTCACTGATAGTCCGGATTGAAAATTTCCAAAGGCTTGTTTTTTCCCTTTATTTTGTAGATACTAATATTGTGTACAAGTGGACATAAGAAAAGTAAATGTGCCAATAGAATTAATATTACTCTAAAAAGATTTTTCCCTTTTAAAATCGTATATTTTTACAGTTTTCCTTGTGCCGACAGTTTGTCAATTTGCACGTTAGGGAGTTTATATTGTGTATAATTGCTTCTTAAGGTGGATTACATGATAATAACTTTTACATTAATTATTTGATTTCTACCTTATCACTTAGAGATGTGGCGCTTTTAGAAATAAGTTCCTTAGTTATTAGTCTTTCTTTATGAATTTTCTTGATTTTATTCGTAATTACCTAAAAGCATTTCCATATTCTAAATCTATACTCTTTCCCACCAACTTTATTAGTCGTTAAAACATTTTATAATTGTAACTAAATTTACGTCCGTTGTCCTTGTTTGTACTAAATTTTAAAATACACCATTCCCTTCACGCGTTTGCATAGAAAAAAACATGGCGATCACCATGGTAACGGAAAGGAACTGACGTTATCACTATTTCAGTCTATTTCTGATTCTGATTTCTTCATTTTACCTACAAAAAAAAAAAAAAAAAAAAAAAAACGTGCATGTTATAAAAGCATTCTTTTTCATTGTTAGTATTTGCTTTTATCATATTCAATCAATTCTTGAAGCCTATAGTAGTGTCATAATGCGGAATGTAATTCGCGAATAACTCCTGGATGTTATACTGTGCATGCCAACTCCAAAGTAATTTGGTTGCATAATGGAGTAGGATATATAGTTAGTAGAATAGAAGTAGTAAATAGTTAATTTTAATTTTGCAGTAAAGCAGCAAGTTAAATTGACAGTTATATGAGACTATTGTAGCGTCAGTGGATTTACGTGTCTGTACAAAATTTGAGACCTGTAGTCAGGGACGTGAAAACTAAGCTGCAAGATTTGACTGTAACAAACAGTAAAGTAACCTAATACGTAAGAAACAGTAAGTAAGGAACGTACCTAGAAAAATTTCATATGTAGTGCGTCTATTCACAAAGCGCATTTAGTTCAGCTTGGACGTGATCTCATTGCTGTGTGTTTCAGGGAAATGAGTACCTTATATTTGAGCTACTGATCCCATGAATGGTTACACTCGTAAAGAAGTAGGGCGACACAGTAATGAAGCCCTCATCTTAAGTTTGGATGGTTTCTGTTCGGTACCAGCAGGAATTAGTTAATGATAAACTATTTCCTATCTGTATATTTTTAAAAAAAAAAATAACTTTTCCTGCTATCATCAGATGATCAATTTTTCTATCGCTATTTACTTGTATTCTTCATCCGTCTTTTATTTTGGAGGGCAAAATCTAATCGTGGTACGGTAAACGGAAGGTTTAACGTAATTTACCAAGATAAACTTCATGTGAGAGTATTGTTTCCTGAAAGGGTATGAAATAAGTACAAACGTCACCTGCATCATAATTGTTTCAAAATATGTTAGATTGTGACCGATACCTATTTAATACAGATTACTCACAGTTGCTTTACCTGCTCACAATTTAATTCTATTTCCCTTTTTTATTATTCACATGTCTTGGAGGCAAGAAAAAAGTTACCGGCGACATACTTAACAAGACCTTACAACATTCTATTAATAATAGAGATTGTTTAATTTATTGCTTTCTATAAAGGCTAACTGAAATCACTTCTTTTCCGTAATACTACACAATCTATATGGATGAATGCTTTGTTGATGTTAGTGAAAGAATCAAGATATATTTTAAAATATGTAATAGCATTTATGTTATTATTTATTTTTTTTTTCTCTGAAATGTTTTGAGCTTAAAAGAAATATAATGCACAGAACAGAAACCTTGTTGAATTTCATTGTAACATTAATGTGGGATTTTTTTTTTTTTTTTTTTTTTTTTTTTGTGGGAAAGTTCGTGAGCTGTTTTGCCGCATTACATTCGAACTTGCTACGGCAATTTTCAGACATCTTTAAAAAAGAAAAAAAAATAAATTACAGAATTGAAGTGCATAAGAGGCATTTATTCCGTGAAGGTATCCCAGATTATTGTGAACCAAGTACATGGTGAACATGTGTTCCCAACAGTAAATATTGCCATGTGAAAATCGGTTAGGGAAGCACATTGTCAGCAATAAGAGAAAGTATGTGAGAAGGTAGCATTGTCTCTTTTTGCTTATGGCATGAGAAATTTTAAGCGAC
The DNA here is from genome assembly GCF_964235325.1 of Thermobia domestica. Lineage (NCBI taxonomy): Eukaryota > Metazoa > Arthropoda > Insecta > Zygentoma > Lepismatidae > Thermobia > Thermobia domestica. The sequence goes on along the minus strand of NC_137454.1, from coordinate 141,365,564 downwards.
GATTTGCTTCCGTTCGCTCTTTCAGCATGTGAAGAAGCTGACGTTGTATAAAAGTAGTATTTGCATCATCAACGGTTTTTTTTTTTTTTTTTAAATATAGTATATAGCATCACATAGCATAGGGAACATGGTCCGTTATATTTGTCTGTGATGACAGTGCGAATTAAAAGCTTCGATGTTTGACGTAACGTAAGTTAGAATTAACAAACTATTCCCACGTGCAAATAAAAATGAAGAAAGAAACAATTACAATAATACTAATATCACTCCCACATTCCCTTGTGACGTAACGCCTTCGGTATCGGTACTGGTGGTCCCGAGTTCCACTTTCCCTTGGACTCATTTTTCGGCGTTTTCCAATGTTTTGGAATTTCTTGATTAGGTAAGCTGATGGTAAGTAAATAGGAGACACCGTAGTGTAGTGATTATATCATTGGACTCATCCCGAGTTCAATTCCGGGCTGTTGCTTCCCAATATTCGGCGTCCACCCATCGCTGTGAGGCAAACTGTGGAGCCACGTTAAAACAAGACGTGACGGCCACTAGGTCTAGAGAGCCCCTGATACTGCTGTTAGGGGTAGGGCGACGCAGTGTGCTTACCACTTGTTAATTCCAAGGCTGGACGTGGTCGCTAGCGGATGGGTTGGAGCGACTCAGGCCCACAAAATGTTCTGTTATGCCAAGTGGTAAATGGATGGTAAGTAAATAACATTAGGAAGAGTGGTTGTGGCATTGACCACGCATCTCTCAATTGATATGTAATTCATTTTAAGGTCCTATGATTATGGAACATTTCTTTGACGGTTTGCTGAACACGCAGCCAAAAACTAATGTGCGTGGAGAAAAAAGAGATACACACCGCAGAACCGTATATTCCAGAACCCAACCGAATAGAAGTAGAAACCGCTATAAAGAAATTAAAGAAACACAAATCTCCAGCTAAGTTAATTTTAACTGGTGGCGAAAAATTGTGGAACAACATACACAAACTCATTCTCCTTCTCTGGATCAAGGAAGAATTGCCACAAGAGAGAAAGAATCAATCATTGTTCCAATTCACAAGAAAGGCGACAAAACTGACTGTAATAATTATCGAGGAATTTCTCTTTTGTCAACATCCTATAAAATCCTTTCAAATATTCTATTAGCAAGATTGACCCCCTACGCAGATGAAATTATTGGAGATTATCAGTGCAGATTTAGAAGAAATCGATCAACTATCGACCAAATATTTACCATTCGCCAAATACTCGGGAAAAAGTGAGAATACAATACCTCGGTACATCAACTATTAATTGATTTTAGAAAGGCGTACGACTCGGTTAGGAGAGAATCATTATACAACGTTCTTACAGAACTTGGAATACCGAGAAAGCTAATTAGATTAATTAAGATATGTTTAAATGAATCCCAAAGTAAAGTCCGGTTAGGAAATTTTTTGTCCACGAACTTTCACGTCGAAAATGGCCTGAAACAAGGAGATGCGTTGTCGCCATTATTATTCAACTTTGTTCTGAAATACGCTATAAAGAAAATCAAAGATAGCAACCAGGGCCTAGAGTTGAACGGTATTCACCAGGTTATGGCATATCCTGATGATAATTTAATAGGGGGCTAGGAGTACAGTAGAAAGAAATGCAGAGATCTTATTAAACGCTTGCAGGGACATGGGTTTAGAAGTAAATGCAGAGAAAACTAAATACGTGCAAATTCGCCGCGATCGTAATACTGCAAATTATGGGTGCGTGAAAATATTAAATAATACTTTTGATAAAGTAGATACTTTCAAATATCTAAGACCAATATTAACAGATAAAAATCATATTCACGAAGAAATTAAATGTCGACTAAAAGCAGGGAATTCGTGTTACTATTCGGTTCAAAATCTCTTGTCGTCGCGAGTTCTGTCGAGGAATTTGAAGCTTAAAATATACAAAACGATAATCATGCCTGTTCTGTATAGTTGCGAAACATGGTCGCTTACTCTGAAAGAAGAACATAGACTGAAAGTCTTTGAGAACAAGATCCTGAGACGAATATTCGGACCCAAGAGAAACGGGAATGGGGAATGGCGGAAACTTCATAACGAGGAACTACATAATTTATACGGTTTACGCAACATTGTTAGGGTCGTCAAGTCTAGGAGGCTTAGGTAGGCAGGTCATGTAGCTAGAATGGAAGAAAGTAGAAACGCTTTCAAAGTCTTGACTGGAAGACCAGAAGACCTAGGTGCAAATGGGAGGACAATATTAAGATAGATCTGGCAGAGATAGGAATACAGAGTAGAAACTGGATCCAATTGGCTAAGAATAGAAGTCAGTGGAGAGCTTTTGTAAACATGACATTGAACCTCCGGGTTCCATAAGCCGTAGAGTTAGTTAGTTTGATTATGCCCTTTAGGGTAAATGAGACTGGTGATTTAAGGCAAATGAATGACGATGGAAAATATTAGTGGAATGAGAATGTGGGAGAAAAAGGAAATGCCCGAGAAAACTAACAAGACGATGTTGACCACAAACTTTGATGCATGGGGTCTCTGCTTTGAACCCCTACCGAGATAAGCGTTCTATAACTGAGCCATTCCACCACCGTTCTCTCAATTAAAGTGGTGCGTATAGCGCATGAAATCATTCATGAATTACAGATCTAGTATTTCTGTTAGGTATGACTGTTGAATGTAAGAAATATGCTGATTTAAATTAATTGCTAGACGTAGATTAAACTTTCTTTTGTTAGCAAGCTCTCAAATATCGATTCGTATACAAGAAATAGAACAGATGTCCATTGAATTTTACAGCATAGTATTTTTATTTCGTACTAGTAGAAATATTCCTTTTTTCCGCATGGGAAGAATAATGTATATGCAATATCTTTGAAAGTAAAGAAAAACGTGAATTATAACGATGAGCAAATACATCAACATTCACCGTATCGATTGTTGGACTATGCAACCAGCAATACAACCGAGTCGTCTGGGTTGCCTACCTCACAAATACTATAGTTTACGGTTTTATACTATAAAGTTCGGTCCCCTAGTTCCCCTCTTGAGTCAGAAATCGAAAATCCAGTTTCGTACGTGATGAGATCTCATAAAGATCTATCTGTGCACAAAATTTGGTGGGTCTAGGTGAGTTTTACACACTTCATTAGCATAGATGAGCTGTTAACATCGGAAATACCGAACGTTTTCAACCACATCATTATTACTGAACAGTATATCACCGGATCGTGTGTCAAGGTTTCCACACGTAGCAGGAAAATTTTGATCACTGGTTATAGTGTCCCTATTACAGGATTCAATTCCGGTGATGGTACAGAATCGTTTGTTAACCCTGCATCGTAAGGTAATAGGAAAGTTACTTGGAACTTCAAGAAGGAAACTTCGATCTAAAAGGCTAGAAATTTACTTTAAAAACGGACGAGCTGGCCACACTTTCATCTGTTGAACGTATATAGTGTGACCTGCCCAGCCATTGATGAGATTTATTTCCAGCGGGTTTAGTTCAAGAGTACTAAATAGTTGTGTGAAAGTTCAAATTTTCGTAATATATATATGTACACTTAGCGCTCAAAATCTTGAAATCTTCTCACAACGGTGACTAGTTTAGTGAGATTAAACTGTGTACGAAGAATTTCCCGTATGCGTTGTTGAGAAATGATGTGAACTGGCCGCTCAGAGCATGTAATCTCTTCCTCCGAGATTATTTTGTATGAGGTTATCTCAGGTCTGTAAGAATAAGCCGTAAACAGTTCGTGAACTGGAAGAGAACGTTGAATACACCATTACTAATTTACATCACAAATGTGTATGGAAAAGTGCTGCATAATTGGACCTTCAGAATCTATTCCACCCACCGAATCAGAGGAGAAATTGTTAACATTATCTTCGAAATATAACAGTGCTATTGTGATTGTCTTCCACAATAAATAAAGTTTCAATATGACTGATAGATTTTCTTCTATCTCATTTTAAAGTTCTGACGTTCTTATTAATAAACCCTTTGTATTTTTGCAAGATGTTGAAAAAGAAAAAAAAAAAAAATCAACTGTCTGCCGCAACGAGCAACAGTAGCTAGCTGTTTAGTAAATTTAAGCGCCATTTCGTCCTTCAAAATGAGTGAAAGACCATTTCTTCCTCCAAAATGGCTCTTATAACTAAAGAAACCAAACGGAAACAAGTGGATAAAGTATTTTTCTAAATATGTCAAAGTGACCAAATAATACTTGGTATTTAGAAATCACTGGAAACTAACTTTAAACGAGATTTAAGACAAGTATTTGAAACGATATCAGAGCTCAAACGATGACAGAAATAACTTATTATTTTCCAAACTTTCCTTACAAATGGAAAAATATTCCAAGTAGCGTTACATTTGGAAATACGATTTTAACACAATTATTTTTTTTAATTTAATTTAATTTAATTTTTATTTATATTTATTTATTTATTTTTGGTGAGTGTGCAGCGTTTGAATCAATGGCTCATTTCAAGGCTACGTGTTAGTAGTGTAAATTTGTGTGATTAATGGGAATGGGGATACGTTATCTTTTAGTGTTACAGCTGGTACATGAGTAGTGTTTGGCGAATACTGATAAGCAAACAACCATTTATAAGGCATTCACAACCTAATCTATATGCGTAGATACACAATGACCTCTTCCGGTGGAAAGTTGAGTCTACGGAGCATACACCTGCGAACTTCGCCATTTGCACGAAATGATTTTGCTAATGGGAGAAACTGGTTCTGTTTCCTTCATTTAATAAATAAATAAATAAATAGATACATTTCATTTGGTGGTTATAAGAAACAAACAGAAATATTGGAAATTGCGGTTTATTGGATAGTTTCCTCACCGTAAACGTCGTAGAAATTTTAATGACTGACTTGGAGTGGCTTTCTGATCATTTTATTGTGTGTTAATTAATTAACACAGAGGCCATGCAGTATAAAGCAATCTATAGAAGATTGATAACAATGCTTATGCTGTAAACAATAGGATTATTAAACATGTTTTGTGTTATTATGTTACCGTTGGATATTCCGGTATTGTGTGTGATAGTGTATCTGTATTAAGGTAGAAAAAAAAAACTGCCGCTTGTAATTCAGGGGGTGAGAAGGAGTTTTCAAAACTAATTTAAACTTTAACACACACACACAGAGGAAGTTTTGTTCTATGTGCAGTATAATTATTAGAAAACAAAATACGCGTTAAAGTGGTTCGTTAGGTAAAGCTGGAAAAGAGCCATTAACCTTGGTAGGTAAGTTAATTCGCAGTGGGATGGGCCTTTGTGTGTAACATCGGCAACAGCGTTAGGCGTGGTTGAGGATGTGACGGATGTGACAGTGTGTCTTGTCACGAACTCTCTCTCTCCTCTTTTCTCGCTCTTTCTACACTCAACACGAATCTATTGTAAAGTACATAACAGATAATAATAGAAGACCTACTAACGATAAAAAACAACGTTGAATGTATGAAAGTAAACTAAAATTGAAGAATATTGTTCTGGATGTTACGGGAAAACACAGGGTGTTCCGCGTTATAAGATGTTTGGACCATGGATTCTGACTCGTGTACTATCTGGTTGATCGTATTAACTGGTGATTGCATTAGCCGACATTCACGTACGATTAATAGAGATAGAATGAAAACATCGCAATTTAAGATAAAATTGAGGCAAAAAGTTGTTAATCTCAAGGTCATTAATTCTTTAAAAATCCTGGGCTTTACTTTAATTTCAAACACCAACTTCGCTTTCCTCCAGTATTCTACAATAAATGAAATTTTACAGCATACTACGTATAAGTACTAGGTTCGATTCCAGTCTGGTGAATTCTATTTTTTTTCTTTTTTTTTAAAGTTATGTAATCAATATCCAATCTTGTATTTTGGATTATTTAATTTCAAGTAGGCAAGAAACAATCTGCTCTTTTAAATTAATAAATATAAAATCACGAAGCCTACACATATTTTAGTCCTCGCGCGTGGTGTGATAACTAGCGCGCACACCTTTGGTGCACATGATTTTAGGTCCTAGTCCCGGTAAGAGAGTATTAAAATTTGGATGCATTATGGTGGTTCGGATTCTGTATTAACTGTAAGTTTACGTCTCATATAGCCTCGGTGCTGAAAAGGAACGTTAAACTCCAGTAAAAAATACAACTACTGGTTTACTTTCCTTCTTGTATGAGTAGTATGTTTATAATACATTTTCAGTTCAAGTACGCTTTACTACAATCTCGAATATTGAGTTTGAATATAGCCAGTATGAGATCTCTTTGCAAAATTAACGAAATTAATTGAAATTTTTAGTGCGTTATATGCCTAGTATGGTGTTAAAATTGCCGTTAAAAATAGGAAAGAATGAGTGTGAATGGTTCAACTAATATAAGAATGTATGTTCTAGAATAGTGGTTCCCAACCTTTTTTGACTGACGACACACCTTACTGAACGTACACGACATCGCGACACACTTACCAGATTTCTTATTATTAATAATATAAATTATAGTAATAGAAGCAGTGGCTGTATGTAGTACTGAGCATTGTTCTGTCACTGGTACAATCTGTCTCAAGTTGATTCCAACTAATTATTAAATGCTTCATGATTTTTATATTCTAAAATTTTGCGACACACCGTATGGGACTTAGTGATACGCCAATGATTCGCGACGCTTGTTGGGAACCATTGTTCTAGTCTGTTAACAAATGCCAGTTCTGCATTTTAACACATGTAACATTGAAACACATTTATTCATTTTTTTAATGTACATGTTATGCATCTTACTTTATATATTGCTGGATTGTTATTGTGTGATTTGGCCAAATTAACATTGACGGTATAACTTTGCAACATTTAAATAAAGAGAATACCTTCTGTAGCCTTTTACATCTAGAAAGATTATTGTGTCTAAGAGTAAAAAGTATTGGACATTTTTTTCGAGTGTTATATATGTAGATACAAGAATTCATTTTCTAAGTCACATATCTTATGACAGAGTATGATAATGCTATCTCAGTAGTGATAATTAAAAGTAATCAGTAGAAGAGTGTCTGTAGAAATAATGTCTTGTGTAATTGTAATTCTGTAAATGCAGTATTTACTTCTAAAAGTAGAAACAGAAGGTTTAATTTTTTTTTTTTTAAGGAGTTTCAACCCATAATACCGTATTGGTTTCTTTCGTATTGTCGCAATGCTTTTGTCTTATTTATTTAATAATAATCATGTACATCCATTTACAGCGTATATTTATTTATTTAAAATTACTGTACGTAAATGCTACATGTACTTATGTTTTATTCGTATTTCAAAATTGGAGAGAGAAATCCCTTGTTTGAAGAACAGTGAATAAAGTAATTTTCCTGGGTTTCGTAGAGGTTCGTAAATTATTAAACTATAAGTACAAAAATGCACAAAATAATTTACTTTAATCAAGTTTAAACTAAAATAACACAGATAACCTTAATTCAGATTTTGAGTAACAAGTTCATAGTTGAATCCGGGAATTCTCTGACAGTCCAGAAGTCTGTATTACCTCATACGTTCGACTAAAATATACCTCAACAAACACAAAGGTTCGTGTTAGAGACACAAAATTTTTTACCATTGAACCCAGTCACGCCAATCTCGTTATTGTTATTATTACTGTACTAATCTCCCCTAAGATCCTGCGGTATATTAATCTTCTTCATTCTTATTGATCTGCTAAATCAGAAGTGATAATGAATTCACTAGAAACAAATACTCTGTCTCTTTATATTGATCTTTCAATTAAGTTGGACGTTGTAATAATGATCTGCAACGAATGAAACTAAGCCAATTGTAACACTAAAGGAAAACAGCAACGAATGTAGTGAGATAATTAAGCTAAAGAAATAGAGCAGAAGGAATGAGAAAATGACATTATTATTATTATTATTATTATTATTATTATTATTATTATTATTATTATTATTATTATTATTATTATTATTATTATTATTATTATTATTATTATTATTATTGTGTATTTGCTTACTGAAGTCGTGAAGAATCTTGAAATTACTGATTTACTCCTGTCTGGACAATAAATGTCATGTGAAAGAAATATTTAAGTAATTACAACGGCCTTATTCCTGCAGTGAAGTGTTACACTTTCCTTTTTAACATGTAATATTATCGAACGAAATTGGTTGGAACAATTCAAGGAGAAAGTACTTTTTTTTTAACGCTGTGGGAGAATATAGCATGGTCACGACCAAGAAAAGGAAAGTTGTTGTGTTTAATAAGAAGAAATAAACCTGTCAGAGAAAGAGGGAGAGATAGCAGGCTAGAAAAATCAAGGTAGTATATACTATCTCAGCAGTTTGCTGCTGTTATTTTCTTTCCATAGATTAATATCATTTTAAAGTATTGTGTTGCAGTAAAGCTAATCCAGGAATAAACAAAACCTGGAAGGAGATACATTCAATGGTTTCTAAACGTACAATCTTAAATTTAGAAGGGAGTGATGATTTTTTCACATACATTACCTGAGAAAGTGTGATTACTTCTGAACATACAGGATATAGCGAGAGTCCATTTTAGAGACCAAGTAATTTTCTGGTTATACCAATTGGCCAGGACATTTTGTACATTCAGACTTGAACATGTATAATTTCCAAGAAATATTAAACACATTTCAGTTCCCAGAATTTCATCACTTGATGCTTGAATTAAATATTGAGAAAGGAATATTCAAGACATTATCCAAGGGTTTTATTATTTATTGATTGATTTATTTCGTATGACATTCAAAGTATCCCTGAAGCTCCTTGAATATAGTAGTAGAGAATATCAGAGAGGATGTTAAGAACTCTTAGAATGTATTTTGTTGAGCTTAGCATATTGTGCCCATATTTCTAGATTTTGGGAGAGAACAATTAGAACGGAATAAAATATATATATTTCTGAATGTTTAATCTCATGTACCATAATCTCTTCTTCATTGTGGTACGTTTCCATTACAGACCTTCTGTCATTAATTTTCTCGTACGACCATAATTTTTCACCTTTTAACATTATTTGTAATGTGTTGTAGTGTAGACATCAGAAAAGATGTACGCATAACTGTAGTAAGTGAAATAGTAAAATAAAACGAGCGGAAATTCTCAATATATGTGATGATAATGCATACAGTAGGCCTGCTGTAGAATGCATATTTCTCACAATGGCCTAATGTGTGCTAGTACAAAAGCTCTGTGACATTAAGAGATCAAAGAATTTAAATCTGAATATCAGCAATAAACTGCCACTTTCTATCATCTATCTATTAAAATGCTACAATAGCAATTAAAGGACGCCTGAGCTCCAACATATAAATTTGTCAAATCTTTCATTTACGGTTATATGTGATTTCACGTTTAGCAGAGACAAACATTTTAAATGTGTGTACTGTAAATAAATTATTTAAATACACTTTTTCATAAAGTTTATGTTTTAAAATTATTGTTCGAAACCTTTGTATTTTAATAAGCCTTCTTCAAAAGCAATGCAAGTGAACTGTGCTGCCATCTCTGGAGTTCTTCTAGACTATATGTTTGTGGCCAATCCTTTCGACAATGAGTCAATCCTTTCGACAAAACTACAGGCTCTAGAAAGATGACGTTTTCACTGATCGATTGCAAATTTTGCGTAGATTGTCCAGTTCTAGTTGAATATTTAAAAAAAAACATGGCCATATTATTTCTTTATTACATTTTTACAGGTACAGTGGAAGTGTTGAAATAAAAAAGAACTAAAGCATCATATCCTACGCATTATACATTTCAACACCACATAGTTATATATTGGGGTTGTATATATCTCAGGCGTTTGTTTCATGGCCAAATAATAATGAGAAAGGAAGAATAACCATTTCTACAGTCTAAGGTGAATCTTTATTGTTTGGAGTGTTTGCCCAATGAACACCATATATAACTGACATTATAGTTAATTGTATATGTAATGTATTTGCTTATTACATATTGCATGCAAGAAGAAAGAATAAAACTTACCATACATGAATTAGAAACTTCAACCGGAAGTAAGCTCAAATCTTGCAAACGGTCCGAGATATTGAAAAAATAATCGAAAAAATCTCCCTTTTATGGTATCCTTTACGATTTTTATCACGACGTCTTTAACTTTTGTCTGTAAAAGGATATGTACACATGTTGTGAGGAATGGCAAGGAGATTCATGCTCATATGCGAATGATGCGCTGTGTAGAGAGCGCAGGTTCAACTAGTCTATATATTAAAATGCTAGGTTTATATGTTTGTGGTTAAGAAAAGTACAGTATATGTCTGTGGCCAGTCCTTTAGACAATGAGATCTCGAAATTCACAAGTGCTAGAAACTTGCCGTTTTCGCCGGTCGATTCCAAATTTTGTATAGATTTGTCAGTTCTCATTTAAAAAAAAAAAATTGTTATTACTTCTGTACTCCACATTTTAGGCGTTCTTTCGAACCTATTAGTTTATAATATTGTCACTAGGACGTTAAGAGGCCTCATCCCGGCGAAATTAAAATACCGCTGATTTTACAGTAATTATGTGGTATCTTGAAATAGATAAAAGATAATCGAAATGTTGAACAAGAGCACCCTAGACAGTATTATTTTACGTGAGATGCCGTTATCACGACTCACTTATCTGCTTTCGATTTCGAGCCATTTTGAAAATCGGCATTTATTTTCGCTTTTCTAAACGTCTGAAAACGGAAAAGCCACTAGGTGACTTGTGATAACAGTACCTCACGCAAAATAATAGTGTTTAGGGCTTTTGTTCCACATTTCAATTATGTTTTATCTTTTTGAAGATATCACATAATTACTGTTAAATTAGCGATATTGTAATTTCCCCGGGATGAGACCTCTTAAGGTTGATACCCTTGTGAAAGGCAACCAGTACAGGAGCTACGTATAGCGGGTTGATGGACATTTCAGGTGCTTTGCTTTAATCTGAATGACAAAACCTATTGCAAGGTGGTAACTTCGAAGGCTTGTGGACTCATAATGAGGCGTACTCGAATATGGTATTACAAGAAAAATATATTTGCATTTAGCATAATCTATTTCTATCCAAGTTTGCCAGAAACTCACCCCAACATTCTATATATTAAAATATTACATTTATATATTTATCTATAGCAATTCACTCCCTTTGATAGTATTTCTGTCCTTTACGTGTGTTCGTGAAGGTACTTGCACAGATGTAGTGACAAGTGGAAAGAGATTCACGCTTATATTAGAACTTGCGCTGTGTAAATCACACAGGTTCAGCTAATTAGCAAAAGGAAACCAATTGAATCTCTCTAGCTTCCTCTTAGAAAAAGACAAAGTTGAGTGATGTGTTTGTTTATATGTATTTTATACTGAGTTCTGTGGTTCCTACTACACCTCAAAACAGTCGTAGAAACGCAAAGAATATCCAAAATAAGGAAGCATATCGGAAAATTCCGTCTCTATCAGCTGTAAAGACATAGGTTGTTAAATATGTATTACACTTGACCGTTAGAAATTCAGAAGAAAAGTTTATCAAGAAAGCGAATAGACAATTGTGTCATATCCCACGGGGTGAGAATTAATGGGTTGGTTTGGTTAATGGGTCGTGTAACAAATGTGTAATTCTACTTCAGTGTATTTATTTATTTATTTATTGTGTGTGTCAGGTCTTACAGATTTTGTTGATAATTTAGATGAATACGTGAGGGAGACAATCAATCTAAATTACAGATATAATCTGTAAAACATGACGCGAAACCTAAAAGGGAAAACCTAAAACTTCAAATTTGTTACATGAGCCTTTATTCAGATCAACTCTTCAATTATCGTATTGTTATTGCGTAACGTCAGAAATTTAGAGAAAGGGCAGAGAGGAGGGTTAACGTAAAGCATTAACGTAGGGTGACCAGATTTTTTTAAATCCAAAAGAGTATATCCAAAAAAAAAAAAAATTGATAGTAAGTATCAAGACAATATGAATTACAGTATTTTATCCAATGCGCATGCAAATGAGTTAAATACTTCACCATCATTCATACTTCTGCGACGATCTTCCTTTCTTAAGTTAATATCATCCTTTATTGCCAGTCTGAACTCTTCACAGGTCATGCTTACATTGAACTTCACTTTCATCACTTGTTCTAGTGTCGACACTGTGAGTTGACTTTTTTCCTCGGTCCAGTAAGTGTTAATAGCATTAAAAAGCCTCTCACAATCAACATTAGTGCCCGGTAAAGTAAACAGGAACTGCACGAGTGGCACAATCACTTTTAAATTTGACCCAGCCCGCACTAAATATTTGTACACTATTTTCCATTTGCCCATCATTGTCTCTCTTTTCTCTCCCCATTGTTCAAGGCGTTCTTTAACACATCTGGATATTGCATAGTATAAGTGTCAAAAATATCATTATCACTGAATTCCAACGAACTGTCTACATGTTTTACCTGCTCATAGAAATATGCAAACGACTCCTGAAATTCTTTATAAGTAACTGATGTGTCAAGTAGTAAATATTTCATCTTGTTTACTTCTCCGAAAAAATGTTGTGACCCACATCTCTAAGTATGTTATCACTTCAAAGTAAAACCTTCTTGACACTGAGTAGGCATATTCCTCTTTTATATTCCCTTCTTTTACAAGTTTCGTAAGTAAATTTCTAGCAGAAAACGGAAAAAAGTTTTGTTCAATTCTATCTTTGTATTTCCTCAGAAGTTCAAAATATTCAACAGAAACTTCAGTCGCTGTTATATCCTCCCTTTCAATTTTTATAATTGTTTCAGTGAACAAGATTAGCTGAGCGTGCAGGAAATACAGCCACAACTCACTTGTTTCGTCTCGAAAGAAATTGACTATAGCTATTGGAGCATTTTCATCACTCAAAAGTACCCCTTTTAAGTGGTTCATACTGACGTATAATTTTTTCTACACACGGAAGCAGAGACAAGAATCTCGTCTTTGAGTGATACAAAAAACCCTCATAATGACAGCCAATGAACTCACAAAAGTTTTTCAAATTTTTTGTCCTTACAGTAAAAATACTGAAATGGTTGTATATTTTAAAAACTAAATTCTCAACATCGATCGGTATTACACTCAAACACGCCACAGAAATTCCATTGTGAAGGATATGAGCTCCACACCCGATAGGCAAAACATTTTTTCTTCAACCTGCACCCTAGTTCGCTATGCACGTTTCCTGTTGTTTTATTTTTTATGCTTCCAAAATTTACTGGTGCATTATCAGGTACAAAACCGAAGACCTTATTTTCCAAACAAAACTGACGTAGTGTACCCATTAATACGTTCGACACAGTTTCCGAAGTTTCATTTGATATGCTATGAATTTTTAGAAGACATGTTTTTACATTAATATCAGTATCTACTTCACAGTACCGCACCAAAACAGGCATGAGTTTGGTTGCTTTACGATTGGAAGCATCACAAGCAACAACAACGAAAGGAACCTTTTTAACACTATTACTTAAAATATTTTCTGACCACACTCCCACCACATTTGTTAACAAAGCCTCCGTTTTCGTTCTCGCACATGCAATTTTTTTTTTTTTTTTTATTTCAAAAGTTTGCTAGTGCAGTCCATGCTTCTAAACGAGCGGTTATGTTTAACATTATGGTAAGTTCTAGTCGAATTAAATCTAGTTATTCTGAAGATTCTGTGGTGAAAAAAAACTATCCTGCTTCGGAAGTTGAGCATTCAGTGTGCGACTTAGGTTTTATATGTTGTATATCATATTTACCTTTATTTTTTATAGAGAACTCCTTACATACCGTGCACCATGCTTTGTAAACATCGTTACTGCGGGCCCTTTAATGCAAGGGTAGCTTATTTCAAACGCTTGATTATACTGACATTTTCCTCGCGACAATGTTAATAAAATAAATCCTTCCAATCCTCGAATAATATAATTGTTTGAGTGTACGTACGCACGTTAATTAGAATAATAATCACTGCGCGATTCCCACTACCAAGAACTGACTCACTTTGAAGGGAAAACAAAACCCCGTGCCATGAACTGTAGGAATACCAGATATAAATTCCGAAAATATAAATCATTCCAGGTACTCAATCAATTTAATTAACAATTTAATAATTAAAACGTTAAGAGTTTGGATAAATCTATCACTTTAATTTTGCCGTCTTTACTATAGTTGTAGTACTAACTAATAAAAACAGTTTAGTTATATTATCAGTTTTTTCTTTTGCTAAAAGACAATCTGACAACCCTACAATGCAACGAGGACGAGAAACGCAGCACAGCGCAGCGGGTCTCCTACTACGAAGTACTAAACAGTGTTGTCAACGTTCAAGTTTTTACAGGGGGAAAAAAATGCGATTTTCAATGGGAAAATGCATTAAACGTTAAATGAAATTGAAAATGCCATAAAAGAGTATAATTCGATATTTTTGGGAAGAAAAAAGAGTATAGAGTATATGAACCTCGAAAAGAGTATAATACTCTTAAAAAGAGTATGTCTGGTCACCCTAATTAACGTAAGGGGATCAGTTATCGTAGCGTCGCTTTATATATACATAAGCGAACAATTGATACTTAAAAAATAACACATTGCTTTGTTAAAGTAATAATAGTAATATAGTATTAGACTGATTTGTAAAATATGTTTTCGTGTAAGACAATTTTTGAATTATACTAACTTGTATGCGGAAAAGTTTCGTTTATTCATTAGTTACAGTACCTGAAATATGCAACATTTTTGTATATCCGCAATAGGTTAATAAAAAATGCTTCATCTGTTCCTTACGTATTACCACAATTTGATTTGCGTGTGTGTAACTTATTTTTAGTAGTCGATGAGGAACCTGAATAATATACCATAGTAACTCTTCGTAGTTGTAATAAGGTTTTCCTTCCTTTCATTATTCATCTTTTCAGTTGTGTTGGTAAAAACTTTGTGGTTAGCATCTCTGTTCTGAGAAATATTTTAGAAAATTTCATTCATATTTATTAGAAAGTTCCAAAGTGGAGGGGGCAGAGGATCTGTGTAACGACCTACCACCTATTCTTCCTTTACTCGTTTAAATGCGCTTGCATTGTTCTCGAGAAGGAAATATCTCTGTGTTTAGCTTCAGCGCTGTGTATTTCTTGCTCTGTTATTATCTTTTTGTAATGGCTCTTTGAGTTCTGCGGCTAAGCAACGCGGGCGGGGAGAGGGGAAGAAGAAGAAAAACGAGTAAAATTTTCCCTAGCCTTTCCTCAATTAGTGTCGGTTGCCTACATGTCGCGACGTGCCATGACTCAACAGTACCTATCCACTGGTTCGGAACATGCTCCGCCCATCGCCCGGAAAAGGGGGTCGTTTCCATAGCAACCGGTTTCCTCCCTCTTGTGAGAGTGGTTGATGGTTGCAAGGGTTGGCAATACCAGTCGAAATGTTGCCTGAAGACAAAAATAAATGACTTCCATTAAACGAAACAAAGTATTCGGGCAAATCGTCCCCATGATGTAAAAGTTCTTTTATCAGGCACGCAAACATAGTCAGTGTTTTTGTTTATTTAATTTATTTTATCGTTATTGTTAGTGCTTGTTATGATTATTTGGTGTGTATTACCAATGCTTTAATACACTGGATATTAGTGTTCGGTCCAGCATTGTGCTTTTTTGGCTCAGATATTGAGAAATTAGTTTTGAGTCTCAAGGCAATATGCATTACATACATTTTTCAGCGTGATATCACTATTGCTGATTGAGTGTAACTTAACACTTGATCGTCAATTGGAACCTTATGTGTGGTTCAGTTTAGAGTAAAATTTGATTATTTCTCATGTCATACCATTCAAAACTCTTCCGTTATTAAATCATTCGATTGTTTTCTTTCTGATTAAGCAGAAAACGATGTTGATTCAGCAACGTTGCTCTACTTTGTCTGATTTTGTTTTTCCTATCTCATCCTTTGAATTGACTTCAACACGGAGATAAGTGGATCGTTAAGAAAAAAAAAATGTTTCCTGATGTCTTCAGATTTCGTATTCAGTTACATGACTAAAGTCTAACCGAAGAAAGAAAGAAAGAAAAAAAAAAACGAACTTTGTGCTTCATGAAATATTTGTCGATTGTGCAGACATGAATGTTATAAAAATATATGTGTATGTGTTTGTGTGCGTGTGTGTGAGAGAGAGAGGCTTGTATGAAGAGGAAGGGGAAATTACAATCGGAAATAATTAAACAGAGAACTTTGTAGTAGGGAAGAATTTGAATCACTTGGCAACACTGTGTGGCATTTGTTGAGCAAGGATGTAAGGGGAGAGGGAAGCGTAATGAAAGCTTGCGTGGTTTGAATCCGTAGAAAAGCAAGCGCTGCATTGGGCTTGTTTGGGTGTGGTGAGGCAGGCCAAATCTTTTAGTGGATGGAATTAAATAGCTATTGGAACTTGAAATGCCCTTTAGCCGGTCAGTGTTGGTGAATGAGATGGAATTATTTTAACGCGTGAGAAATGTTACTAATATTGTTTGTTTTGTTGAAAAAAGTGGTTATTGAGTTGAACATGTTGCATTTCAGTATGATGAAAGTGTAGTACTTTGTTTTCCATAGTATTTTGTGCGAGCAATTTGTTTCTTAAGTTGATATTAGGCGTACTAATTGGTGTACTTTTTAAAGTGTGTGCAAAAGTGTTTGTAAGTTTGGAAACTGTGAGGAATGAGCTTTGTCTTGTGACAGTCGATGTAATGAAGTGATCTCAACAACTAAAAGAAGTGGCATCAGTGAGCTTTACATTTTGAAGTAAAAGTAAAAGAGCTTAACATTACGGAAACAGGAACATCCAGATTAATAATAACTGTGTTTCTTAAAGTGAAATTGTTCGGCTTTTATCTGGATAATCTTGAGGTAAGGATACATATTCATACCATCTGTATTTTCTAACTACATGGAGAGAGAAGAAATGATTAGGGTAACTTGGAAAGATGTATTTTGATTTTTTCTTTAGTCAGTACTGAAGAATAGTGTGTGAGATTTACGTAATACGAATAAATATATATTCTTAACATCTTTATTTCATAGAGTAAGGGCATTTGTATGATCGAATGTCTCTCTGCTTGATTGTTTTTCGGAATTCTCATACTAAGCTGATGCAGATGCATCGCATTAAAGAATAGAAATGAATTCTAGTTCATGTAGAATGAAAAATGTCTTTCATTGAGGGTAATGAAACCTTGCGTGTGTGATATGATGATGAAGCCCATAATATCAACATTCCACTGCTTTAGAATTAACCCTTAAAAGCTTTCTTAAAATTTCCTTTGTATCTTACGTGATTTATTCGTGTGCTGCCATTGCTGAGAAACTATCCGGCCAGATCCATACGTAACGATAGAACAAGACATCTTATACAGAGCTCTACCAAGGTTCAAAAACTGTATCTTTCTTGAAAAACATTGTCGTTAATTGAAATCGTGTGTCGATACAATGAAGCAGTGGTATACGCAGAATTTCATTAGTCAGGGAAGTTGAAGCGTACAGTTGCATAATCCCCATTGCGAATGATACTGCAATGAAACTGACATTTACAAATTTAGCTCTTCATCTACGATACTTTAAAGATAATAACATACGTTATTATTGATCCAGAACGAGAAGTCACACGGGTCTGTAGCTGCTGTTTCAAAGTTAATACAGAAGCGTTGAGAGACTTATGACTTTGTATTTGAAATGAAGGACGATAAGATTCAGATCACAACTTCTGTTTCCACTTCAGTAAGATCTCAACAAAATTATGGATTTAGGTTTAGCATTGTAATAATAACGTGAATTTTAAACGAGTCATTATTACAAGTTTAGTTATTTTTCTGCTTCTTCTGCTAAAAATTTGTTCAGTGCTGATGGTTATTGGTCAGTTTAATTTGCCCCAGTCTGCCCTTCGTAAAACAATAATAAAAGCTATAGAATCAGAGATTTTTCTGTAATTGTCAAAATACTTACGTTTTTCCCTACACCCCTCACTATTGTTCTGTGTTTCGGCGATAATTTAAAATTGCTTAAAATGCAAAAAGAGAGTAAGCCGAGTCTTTTCTTATAGGCCAGGCTTACTTTAGGAGAAATGTCAAATAATATTGAGTTATTTAAATTTATAATATGGAAAGTGAAGTACAGCATTACAATTTTTTTTCTCTCTTTGCACATAGCATTCAAGGATCTTATTTACAATTTCTAATAACGCGTACAGATTCATAACGAGGAACTACATAGTTTATACGGTTTACCCAACATTGTTAGGGTCGTTAAGTCTAGGAGGCTTAGGTGGGCAGGTCATGTAGCTAGAATGGAAGAAAGTAGAAACGCTTTCAAAGTCTTGACTGGTAGACCCATAGGAAAACGACCATTAGGAAGACCTAGGCGCAGATGGGAGGACAATATTAAGATGGATCTCGCAGAGATAGGAATACAAAGTAGAAACTGGATGCAATTAGCTAAGGATAGAAGTCAGTGGAGAGCTTTTGTGAACGCGGCACTGAACCTGCGGGTTCCATAGGCCATAGAGTTAGTTAGTTAGTTAGTTAATAACGCGTACAGAAAGAACGATGTCAAAATTTGGTTTTGTAGCGCTCTAGTATTTACGAAGTACTGTTCCAAGCTACTCACGCTATTACTTTGAATATTAAGATAATGAATCTATGTTAAAGCTATTACATAGAGTTAATCATGATCCATGTATTCTGTACATGTTTCGAAGACCCAGCTTTGAATATCGTATCATGTTTACGAGTGGAATGCATAAGTCATATGGATTATCAAACAAGGATAAAGTAAATGAACAGGAACTAGATGTGTTACCATTGTTTGACTGATAAAGACCTGTGGTGTAATTATTATTATTATTATTCCTGTTGTTTACGCTTGTCTTGTGGCTTTTGTTATCACTGTGAAAGTGCCACGTATGCTTATTTTCTGGATTCAACGCTTTTCTTTGGAAAAGTATCGTAGGCCTATCATCTTTGCTTTCATTAGGCGAAGGATATATATTCAGATACTCCGTTTTGCCTATTACAAGGAAGAATTTTGATGTAAATAACTATAATTAAGAAAGAGCGTTATTTTGAAGCAGGCTTAATTAACATAGTATGTGTGTGCAAAAACATTTCATTTTCGATTGGTTGACTTGCACATTTCCTCTCGTCTGAATAGACCAAAATGGTCGTAAACTACAGTTAGATTTTTGTAATAAAGCCAAATTGATGATTTTTCCTCCGAGAGAGTTGACTGAGAGGGGCTCATCAGTACAGTTACGGCTATGAAGCTACAGTGAATAGTGATTTTGATTTAGCTGTGCGTGAAGTTATCACGTAAGCCAGTTTCATCTCAACGCCTTAGAACTTATTGTTAAGCATATGGGTATCAGTTTGTTATTTGATATATTTACAGCTCTGGACAATATTATTCCACAGATCTATTTTTATTGCTTACATTTTTGTAACTTGGCTTGTAAAGCAGGCAGGTCTGTTCTGTAAGATTCCTACCAGAATTTTGTATTATTGACTGCATCAAGAGGGGAAGTGTTAGTAGAACTTGGATGCTATAATGTAAAGAGTGGCACAATATGAAAATAGCGTTAGTTAAAATTTTATGTGACTAACATCGTGTTGTTGAAACACAAAGATCAAATGTAAAGACTTTTTGAATGATCAAATGAGAGGAAATTCCAAAAATAGCCTACATACTGTAGATGGTTTTATTATGTATATCGAAAGAAAAAACGGAAAGTCATTTTATTTCATAATATATTTATTCAAAAACATCGATTTTACGCAACCTGGTTTTCTGGATTGAAGTAATCAATCTTCTTATTCTATGACCAATATACTGCCTGAAAGAGTGAGCGATAAAAAGTTCTGAAATACTTTTTGTTGAAAAAACAGGTAGTAAACTCGGCTATCGTGTAGTTTCAGTCTTTGTTTTGATTTTTTTTCTAGTAACTGTAGATCATTCATTGGGCATAAATGTGATTTGGCTACTAAATAGAACGAGTTGTTACCAATAATAGATAGAGAAAAAGAACATTAGCTAAAATTGCTAAAGGAATAGGAAGATTGACCTGATATTTTTCTATGTCGTGTTATTATTGTTCAAGGTTAGCAAAAACCGTGGTTTGTATTTAAGAAACCAAAAAACCCGTTTTTTTTTGTTTTGTTTAAACCATTTTTTCTTGTTTAAATAATTTGTATGTATATCACATATAGACAGAAATAAGTTTGCTTCGTCTTGAGGTTATTATGCAACAACGGGGTTATGCTGGAAGGGGTCACATAAGCTTAAAGATGAATCAGACCGCTTCTCGGCTTACATCCGAGAGAAATTGTTCTCCATTTGAACTCGAAACCGGCACTAATTTGTTACAAATCCGATACGCCTGCCGACTCATTCATGAAGGATTCCTGATAAAAATACGTTGTACTGATCTTTACATACTTGCTAATATAATTGCCAAGTGTCATTTCAGAAGGACAAAAGGATT
This sequence comes from Thermobia domestica, assembly GCF_964235325.1. Lineage (NCBI taxonomy): Eukaryota > Metazoa > Arthropoda > Insecta > Zygentoma > Lepismatidae > Thermobia > Thermobia domestica. The sequence goes on along the minus strand of NC_137454.1, from coordinate 141,345,076 downwards.
GACAGTTGCACAAGTGAAACCATTATACGAAATTACCGATAGACAATTTCAAAATAGTGCAGAGTACAGAAGAACTAATTCAGTCCAAGTTAGTTCACTACGGCTTTTATTAGTCCAAGATAAAAAAAAAAAAATACGACTTAGTTTGCATATCAGTAAAAAAAGTGAATAGAAATATGAATTATTTGAGTTCACTTTGGGTCTAACCCATTTATACATAAATAGATATACCAAAGATACTTCTGATTTCAATAAATGCCTCTCATGGGGTTTGTATGACCCCCCTACAAAAAAGTAGGGCATTTCGATATATTTTATCAATAGTAAACATTATAAAAATGAAACAATATTTAGAACTTTTCTTTGCAATTGCATAACAATAATAATAATAAACTATAAAAATTCACAAAAGAAACATTCGTAAATTTAAGAAAAATTGCTCTTCTAGTATAATCCTTTTGAGTAATGAATGGGGAATTCAGGTCTGAATATAATACGAATAATAAACGGGAGTGAAACGTGATAACTCACAAATGTGTGTTCCTCAGCATTTTACTAACACACTTTTACGAACGTTTTTCGTTTTTTGGTTTAAACAGTTTAAATTTAACCTGTTCTTGTTACAAGTAGTGGCCAGTGTCCAGGGGGGCAAGGGGCCGGTTCCCCCTAAATTTTTATTGCACCCCCTAAAATTTTCACGGAGGCTTGCAAATGAACTATAATATAATAATGAACTACAGTATGGTTGGGTTGGGCCTGTCCTACATTTTTGGGCTGGCTACAGCCCTGGCCGTCACTTATTGGCAGCGAAGTAGTCCCTCAAAACGTGATCGTTAGCGTTATCGCCTTTGGCACGAGCACTCCCCGGTTCGATTCCCGATGGGGCCTAAAGGATATAATAGCGTTTTCAGGTAAGCTATCCTGAGTTTTTTTCGCTGAATTCTCTTTATTCACACCAGGCAAACGTCGGGATGGTACTTAATATTTAGGTCTCAGACCATTTTTTTTTCCATTTCCCTCTTTCCCGGGAAGTTCCTCGTCGAGGGACGTCATCTGTCATTCCTCGTCGAGGAACATCTGTCACATGACGGGCGTAAGGCCATAGATGCCGTTAATGCTCAAAAATATGTATAAACAATACATATTGGCAACGAACGTCACATTTTTTAGCACTACAAAAGTTAATTTTTTCGATTTTCTCAAACTGCTAATTTATCGTTAAGCATGCTACCGTGTTCAGATGGACGTGATTATCGACTGATGTATTGCTTATGTTTACACAGTATTTAAATTACACAGAAATTAAAATGTAAGAGTTAATTAGTAATATGAGTAATATAGTAATATCACAGTAACAATACTGTATATTGTCGTCTTGCAAGTGGCATAATGAAGTGTTTAGTGATGGTAGGTATATTTTAATATCAGTAAATGGCATGGCTCTCTTACAGTATAAATTTTTATGTTTACAAAGAAATTAATCTTTCTCCGTTTTTCTCGACACATGAAGTTTTACACTCACACATATACTCAAAAAAATAAAGTTTAAGATAAAAACGGTGATATGGGAAGTGTTTTTGAATCTGATTTTTTTTTTTTAATCAAGTGTCAGTATTAAAGACATTCAATTATATTACAATATACATTTTAATTATATTACATGTTTATTAATTTTTTCGCATTCCAATATTAAGAATACATATACATTTTTCTTCAAATGATAGTAATATATTACTTAATTTACATTTTGGTATATGAATTAAGCTCTCTCTCAGCTCAACTTCCATCCGGTAGAACTATTCTTGGTAAAGCGTTCTGTATAATACTGTCCGTTAACAGTACATCGTTTCATAATTTAATCCCCCTATATAGAAAATCATCTGGTAATTGTGAAAGACATGAAAGAAAAAGAGAGAAGGTAAAAGACTGGTTTATAGCTCTTAAGTTTTGTAGATCCGTTTGTTTTAACTGGTATGTTCCGTGCAGGATGACGATCAGGTAGGATTTTGCTGCTTTCGATAGGGAGCTGTGAATCATTGTTATCGTTTGAGGAAGTGATTTGTCAGAGGATGCACCTGTGCTGGACTGGTACCCTCAGGTGTATTGTTGACTGTCTGTATATGCAAGTATCGTGTATCTCTGATCTCCCTTTTCCCCTCCCTCTTTCTCTCTCTCTCTCTCTCTTTCTCTCTCTCTCTCTCTCTACCTCTTTGTGTGTGTGTGTGTATCTGTAAACAAGTTGTTTCCGACAGGGTCAGTGCTTGAAAAATTGTGGTAACGGGAACACATCTTTTCTCCCGTTAATTGGAATTTCTGTTACCTAGGAAACTGCCAGTTAATCGGATTGTCATGGCCTCATTATCGCTGATGGAATGACGCAATGTTTTGGGAGAGGAAATATAGTGGGATGGGAGGCGAAAAGAATTAATGTCTGTGCTTTCATGCCAATAAATATAGTAAAAGGCAAGGAGTGATAGAGACGAGTTGAGGAAAATTTATAATCGTAATAGGGCGTTATTCACTTGAAAGCACAAGAAAGTTCTCAAGGAAAATTGTCGAAGTTGCTTCTTTTTTTTCGCTTTATTTGTACCCAAAACTCTGAAGAAATGAGATAGAGAAGCTTGAAAGCAGAAAGAATGAGAGAAGTTTATTAATCTGAAAACTTGGTATTTATTCGCTTAATTATTATTTTCTAGTAAGTTAATTTTGTTGAAAAGAAAATTAAGAAGGCGGCTTTTTTCTTTGCAAATGGGAATTTGTGTCATGAAGACTGTGAAATTACTTAAGAGTGTTAGTAACTGACATACAATGGCCATTCACTTCTCCTAGTTTTACAATACTAGAACTTACGTAATTGACTAATTACTTTAAAATTATAGCAAACCTGATAAGTTGAGCACCTTCTCAATTTGGTTAAAAGTCTATGCAGTTGTTGATAAAGCAGATAATAATATTATAGCATAAACTGGTACCTCGTGTAATTTGGACATAAAGTGTTTTACTTCGACATGTTTCACAATAGTTGTAATTGTATTTAGTTCGGAAATCTTCCCGTAGGTTATCTTTAGTTTTGTGATCTACATATGTCATCGTTATTTGTAGGCTATCATCATGTACGAAAGGTGATCGTATAACATTTTAAATGTATAACTTAACTCGAAATTTGATGTTTGTTTAACTTGAAATTTAGCCCTTAGTAATTCTTTAACTGTGTAACATTTCAGAGTTTCGAGTTAGTTATTTCGGAATTCAGACTCAGCATACATATAGACACATTCGAGTTACGGACACATTACCATATATACAGGAACACGTACTACACACTAGGATCTGTGCTTATACATTATTTTTTGCCAGGGAGTATTGTGTTATTAAAACAATAGGGATGTACATGTGGAAGTCTCTCAACCCAAGAAGCAATAACAGTATGGGACCTTTTAATTTTTCATTAGTAGAGACCGGGTGTTTAGGCATTAAGAACCTGGAAAACAGGCAGGCAAATGGGAACTTAAAATTTCAAAAATAGTGTAACTCAAAATAACAAAGAGAAATACTCAAACTATCAAAAAAATAAATTCAAATCACAGATAATGTTCAAAGAGTATAGGAACATATATGTTAATATCTTCTTTTACTGTCAAGTGGGGTGAAGATTGACCTTGACCTGCCCAGAAGTCAGTTTCTTCCTTATATTCCTTTCTTGAAATACGAAATTATATATTTTTCCCGATTAAGTCTTGCATAGAATAGGCAACATTAGGCGAAAAAATGCATAGAATAGGCAACAGTAGGCACTAAAGCAATTATTTAGGCAGTCAAGGACAAAATAGGCAAAATAAAATTGGCTTAAATTGAAACTATAAATTTCCATATATAAACTTTAAAACGTCATTTTTCATCATATCTTTAATATTAAAGAATAGGCAATTTGCCTAACATCCGGTCTCTATTCATTAGAAAATTAAATATTTCTAGTTTTATGCCCTACTGTGTTGTGCCTTTTTAGGATGATTCGTAAAGGAACAGTTAATATGAGATAATTAGTTCAATGATAATGTTGTCCACCACAAACGTCCTCAATCTGGAATCAAACCCCACGCACCACAGGTGAGTGCTCTACCGCTGAATTACGTACCACAATTTAAAGTTGGACTCCGGATTCATGTGTGTACTTAGTAATCAATAACTGAGTATGTGCATACAGGATTAAATACTGTGTGTTCTTATATGGAATGTTCTTTTTTTTTTTTTTTTCACAACTTGTATGATGACTTGCATTTATAATATGGTAATTTATATGGTTAGTTATCTTTCTAATCTGCTTGGAAGTTTTGATTAGGTTCTCGCATTTATTGGCATCTAATATAAATTCATAGGTGCACTACACTCTCATTGTAAATAACATAAAAATAACCATTATTGTGTGATCGGGCGAAACTTTCATGTAGACCGTTACACGATAAGGGTTAGTTTTTGTCGTTACACAGACACTGAAGTTGAATGTTTAAGAACTTATGTCCACTTGGTATCCAAATGTCTGTGTGTTATTTGAAATAACCATCATTGCGATTAATTATGAAATGACGATGTGTTAGTGTATGTAACGTTCAACTAATGTTATACAGTACACTCATGTCCAAAATTATTGTCGCATGTCTATAAATATATTTTTGTAGAAATATAATTTGATAACGAATTCGCCCGGTATTTCTTATAATGTTAGTATGTGTATAATCGGCAAAGAGATGTATGTGTCAAATTTCATGTCAAAGGAGCAGTAAGTAAGAACAATATAACGAAAATAAAACTTTCTTGTCAATTTAGCAACATTTTGTTTTACTCTTTCTAATTTTCGAATTTATATTACTTTTCCTATGAAATTTACCACAAATATGCATTCCCGATTCTACACATAGTATCAGTATTAAAAGTACCCTGCAAAATCATTATCAAGTTATATTCTTACAAGAAGACAGTTATAGATATGCGACAATCATTCTGAACATGAGTGTGCACCATGTATTGCTGTGTAAAATGATCTGAATTGTAATCCCGCCTTTTATTCTGAAGTTAAAGATAATAATAGTGAGGGAATGAAAAAAAGTGTGTAATAATACATTTACTGTTTCTTTTAGTTGCACAGACCGTGGGAGACGTGCTCCTATTATCGTTGTGCCATTGTTTGTGAATTTCCGTTCTAAGTTTTTGTCCTTTGTATACTTCAACAATATTTCCGAGTATTTAGTGAGAAATAATTTCAGAAATTTTCCAGAAACCCTAGAAACATATCTTCGTATATAAATTTATTTTTGTAATGTACACTTTATTACACAGGGTCATCTACTTTTCCGTTATCCGTACCAGTCCTGTTCGAAATCTGATGGCTATCAGCTTTCTCTTAACACTTAGAAAAGTTTTGTGTTCTTACCCATAGATAGAATTAAATAATCTGCTTTGTCCAATTAAGAAGCCTCCCTTCAACCGTTTCGTAGAAAGCAATTGCCCTTAAGCATGATTTATCTGGGTGTATTGTAAGCTCAACTATTATAACACTCAGTGTGAAGATGTGGAAGTTCATTGGAATTTTATTCGGACGTTACTGAGGAGTGTATACGAAATAACATTGGCCTTCATATATTTTCCGATATTGTTTTCTATTAATAACTGGTTATACTTAGCTTCAGCTTACAAATATGTATTATCTCATACCTTTTAACATTTTGGGGCAAGATTCAAAATATGTCTTGGCCAGTATTAAGTTTATGTAGTAATATATACTCGACTTTACCTTTTATATTTTATTTATCAATATTTTAAATGTTTTTTTTCTTTTAATTGTCGACATCTGCCAGACATGTAGGAAAGATAGAGGTGTTTTCTCTATTTATGTTTCTTGAAAACTCCTTTTATTTCAACTGTGAATCGAACGACTGTGAATATTTTTGTATGTAATTAGAATTGTGCTCCGGATGATTCCCGAAAATAATAATAATAATAATAATAATAATAATAATAATAATAATAATAATAATAATAATAATAATAATAATAATAATGGTCACGTCATATTTCTAATTGAATCAAATAATTCGTTTCCATTGGATATGCTCATCACAGTCAAGAATTTGATCCGTTATAAATGGAGATGGATCAATACGCTGTTTAATCACTTACTTATCTCATTGGGACTGAGAGTCCGATAAATGGATGTTTTGAATCCACCCATTGCAGCATGTTATAGAAATCAAATTTGTTTTATGCCAAGAAATATTGCAGATAGAGTAAGATGCATTAAACTCTAACAGTCGTGAGTCACAAACACTTGGACCAGAAATTACGTGATCCATATATATATATATATATTTTTTTTGTTTTCCTCTTGTACAAGTAATTACGTTTTTGTCATGCTAGCTTGTGTTGTCGCTTCTATGTGTAGTAATTTTTTTATGCACATTGCGTAAGGCACTGCTCATGAAATGCACACGATTTATTATTATTTGTATGACTCTTCTTTCATAGCTTATTTGAAGTTTCTCTGCAGCTGATTCTTTTTCCACTGATATTTATTAAACATAAAATTACTTGTGATTTAAAGACTCAACAGAAGGACAAAGCCTATAATTTTTCATTCCGGATCAATCCTGTCTTGCGTCAACCTTTGTCATTCGTGAGGTCATCAGGTTTTTGACCTCATGTTTCTTTCTTCCTTTTTCAATAGTGACCTGGCGGTTGCGATATCCTTAAATAATTTGTTGACTGATGTCGAGCAACTGTAGGAGAAATAAATGTCGTCCATTAGATTGTTGTTTGTCTGTGTTCAATTATGTAATCTGTATCTGGAAATGAGGAACGCTGAACGTTGATCGCATCCCTTATGTATATTTATATGTACTCTATATTGCACAACATTTAAGAAAGAAAGAACGTGCTTTTTGTAGAGTCCGTAGCAAAAACCCTGCAACATGAACATGTAAGTTTATTGTGAAACTACGCCTAACAGCACAGGGAATCAACATAACGTCTACGTGGTACGAATGACGTCAGGAGAAACCTCAGTGTTCTCCCTTGCACACTTATTTTGGAGCAAAAGACTTCGTCATTTTACAATAAACTAAACTTACTTGCTCATGTTGCAGTTTTTTTTTTTTTGCTGCGAACTGTACAAACGTGGTGATTTTTATAATCAGTGTAATAGTTTTAAATACAAAGGAAAGTGATCTACCGCTTTATTGACACAGTAAATATTTTAAAAAGACGACCAAAGGTCATAATCTTCGAATTATAGTCTATCGTCAATGAAGGTACAGTCTATCGTGTTTTCTGTTGGATTTAGTTTAGAACTTTGTATTAAAGTGAAATTGAATTAATGTATTGAGGATTGTAGTGGTAAAGCAAGGAAGCCAAATTTTACATGATTACACTTCTAATTACAAATAAATTTTTCTACTAAACTGTTTATCATTAATCATTATCATCATCATAGGTTTTCTGCAATTATTGACAGGTCACTTGCTGCAGCTGAGAAGTTTCCATGCTTTATGTTCTTCAGCTACCCTCTTCATCCTCACGTACGATTTTTCTGTTTTGATATTGTCGAGCAGTTTTAGCCTGTCTCGAGCTACTATACCTTCTAACATGTCTCTCATCATATAGTTCCGTCTTAGCCTATGTCGCAATAAGTCCCTCTTCCTCTTTTCAATAATATCTAAAATTGTTCTTATCTCCCCAACCATTTCTAACACACTCTCATTCGTTTTCCACTCGACCCAGCTAATTCTCTCCACTATTCACACCCACATTTCAAAAGCTTCCAGTCGTTTTTCATTAATTTTGGGGATAATGTCCATGTTTCTGTCCAATAAAGTACAATAGGCTACACGAAGCATTTTATGAGTCGTTTCTCAATTCTATTTTCTCCGACCGCTTAATTCCAATTGCAATGGCGTTTGTCTTTCTAATATTTATTTTCATTCCATATTCTTCACTGTGCTTCGTAAGCTTTTTAACATCTTATTGATTTTCTTTTCAGATTTTACAAGCGTCATATCATCTGCAAACCGTATACACCTAATCATTCTTTCTCCTACAGAAGTGCCATCTTTATTTTGTAGGATTTTTTTTTCACTGTCTCTTCTAGGTAGATATTAAATAATGTAGGCGAGAGATAGCATCCTTGTGGAACTCCCCTTCCAATTGCATTCCCGTGTCATTTCCTCCCTTACTCTAACACTTACTTGTTGGTTCATATGTGTGTCTTATGAGACTCTGATTTTCCAATTCAACCTTCTTTAGAACTCCCAACATAATTCTCAATTCACTCGATCAAAAGCCTTTTCTAGATCAATAAATAAAACGGGTATGTGGGTTGCATAACTTACACTTGTAGGTAACAACTACAATACCAAAAGCACGTTGATTTAGTGGTAGAGCGCTTATCTCCGGTACGTGAGGTCCCTAGTTCGCCCGACCAAATTAAGTAAGTTTGTGGTGGACAATATCGTGTCCATGGATTTTCTCCGGGTACTGCCGTTTTATCTCACGTTCTCATTCCACCAATTATTTCGTCATCATTCAATTGCCTTGATCATGCATCTTCCTTAGCCTAACGGGCACAGACGGCACTGGAAGATTTAATTTGAAATGGTTCAGCAATGGTATGCTTTTTATATACGTTGGATGTGTATATATATAATTACACTTTTGTGTGATATTCTTCGACGTCCCGCGTGACTGTAAAGTTAAGAGTTAACAGTTCTAGATAGTTATCGGTCTCAAAATGTTAATACCTAGATTCATGAGTACCAACTAGCTTGTGTGTTTCATGCTTATGTTGTGCATTAGAATCGCTTGCGTAGTAATTAATCACGACATCGTTCAAGGTTGCGGTTGTGATGTGAAGCAACTGTAATGTGGAATATCATTTGACTGGAATATATCAAAATGGTGCAACACCAACTGAATGATAACCCAAGAAAACTTTTTATTTCTTTTTAATGTCTTCTGTTTAAGAGGTCAGTTTGTCAAGTAAACAACCCACATAGAATTTTTCCACATTGATAAGAAATTATCGCGAACGACTTAAAAGTAAATAAATAGTTCGATTTTGTCATAAAAGTAAAGATGAAGGTTTTGAACACATCATCAGAGACTATTACATTCGTTTATTATTTTACATAGGTCTGTACATGCGGTTTGTTGTTTTACACTATATCGGAATATGACTCGTTTTTGTTTCCTCTCTATCGCAGTAGAAATCTTCGCTTACAGACAATTAATCTTAACAACATTGCGTCCTCTTTTGGAACGTGGTTGTTGTATGTAGGTTGCCTGACGCTGGCTAACCTTGAAGGAATAAATGGGTTCATTTTAGATGTATATTATGTTACATAAATGTGCATTATTCAAGTATTGTCACTGAAGCATTTACAGGATTTTTTTAAATAGTATGTTTAGAATGGTCTTAAATAAGTTTAATTATAAATATGCTAATCTGTAAAAGTAGTTGGTGAAACTACTCGACTTTTCTTTTGTTCTTTCTCTCTCTCTTTTTTTATTTTACTTACGTCTGTTATATATGGTAAAAGAAATTAGAAATATAACTATTGCACACATCTAAATCCAACTTGACAAAAATTAAATTCGTGTCAGTGTTTGTAGGTGTAACCGTTACTTTCTTCCCACAGAGCTCAGGTCAGTTCCATGCCTAAGTTGAGAATAGTTTTCTCTATAGGATACTGTATATTTTATATAGTATGTACAAACTACATCGAAATTTTCAACCTGAGGGGCGGGACCCCTAGGGGGTCGCGAAGGAAGATGAAAAAATAATTGTAATTGCGAGCTGGTGTCGGAGAAAAATTAAAAATCGGTTTGAACGTCTTACTTTCGAAAGACATATTTTTATTTTCATATTTATTGTCGAACAGTAGTTCCTGTTCTTATGTAAGTTTTACATGCATACACGACTGTAAGCAATAAGCAGTGATAATCAAAAAAGCTTACTACAGACAGGAAATTACATGTGGGGATCGCTAGCAAGAAGATGTGAGTGATAAAAGGGGAGCTGTGATATGAAATAGGTTGGAGAAAGCCTGAAGTACATTAAACAGAGATGATTCTCGTAAATATATGTTAGTGTATTAACGTAAGAGAGTATAGTCGATCAGTTGTACGGAATTTAAAACTTCAGGAGATTTTAATTCATGTGATATGGATTTCTGTCATTTAAGGAAATCAGAGCGGAAAACAATATCTATTCTGACGGTTGGTCGCAGATCATTTTATTTTTCATATTACACAACATAAACTTGAAAATGTGGTACTGTATTACACACTATTATATTGTATTACAGTATTATACTGTATTATAATGAGTAACCAAGAGAAGTCTGATCTCTCTTGGATACTCATTATCATCTAGCTGGACAGTTTCTGAAGTCAAATAAAGTCAGAAAAAATGCACAATACTCTATTATGATCCAAATCATTGTAATTAGCAGAAACTGTAGATACAGTGTTAGCTACAGTAATTTCACAAATTAAAGCAAGAAATAGACATAAGAGAGCATGTGTATGTCTTTCTCCTTCTCCCTGCGGTCGGATCGAGAAAGGTGGTCGTTGATAGTGGCTCAGAATACGTTAACCTTGTGTGATAGTCATATTGGTTCCTGCAAAAAAGTAACCATGGAAGGAAATTTCACTGAATATTTATGCCTAATTAGCGAAATTATTTGTATAATGAAATATTACAGAAAGATTTGCTAAAGTGATCACCTACGTATAATTCAAAAGCAAACTTTGTCCTAACCAAAATAGTGGAAAGGATTTTTTTACTATATAAGTTGCACAATTTAATGCTGCTGTTTGCTTTTATTTTGTTTACAAAACTGTACTGCTTGAATGTAGTCTATTTGGAATAACGAATGTTTCTGAGCGTGGAATGGGTGAATGTATCCTTCATGAGTCCATAGTTTTAACCACGCACTTTTTCTGAATATAACATGAAAAAAATTGAAAGAATAATTAAGATGTTTGGATCATTGTAGAAAATATATACAGTTATTTTATTAATATTTATCGTTAGACTTCTATATAGTGTGTTCGAAAGTGGTTCGTGTTCTATTTTGTTTATTTATGAACTGATTTTTAGACAGTTCCTAGTGCCATTTTGCACTAAATACTTTAAACAATGGAAGAAGCACAGTTCTTAGTTATATCTAAATGATTTTCTCCAGAATTCACGTGGTAGAACTGAAAAAAAGTAAATAAGGTTAGATGGCCGCGAAATTTGAATCCAGAACTTCAGCTTACGAAACGCAAATGTATCTACTTCATGTTTATTAGTTATGAGAGATCTGGAAAACAAATTTGTACTATTCCATGCGAAAAAGGGCGATATTTCAACACTTACTTGCGAAGCATATTTTTGACGATATTCAAACAAATAACTCTGTACTAATTGAGGAGAAAACGTCGATGGAATTAATATGTGGGATTTTCTTCAATATTTTGTTGGCAAGATTTTATCATAGATTGGTGGCTTTTTCTATTATGTGAGCAATGTGCACGGTTTTAAAGTTGAATGTAATATAGAGAACCAGGGTGGATTGATTTAAATCAGTCTGATTTAAATCATGATTTTAATCAAGATTTAAATCACTTGATTTTTTTAATAAAAATCGTTGATTTAAATCAAATTCCGAAATAAATTAATTTAAAGTGAGGATACGTAAAATCTCGTTTCTGTTCTGTTATTTCGATTATGGAAGATAATAATGATAATACAATGAGACTCAATTGTGTGTACAGCACAGTATGAAAACGATTATCATGCAGAGGATGATTAGGGAAAATATCGTTTTGTACGGGTAACGGGAGAATCCTGCTTTCTTCTCTTCATAACATAGGGTTTTTAAATCGTTAACTATTCCAAGGGAGAAATCACCATCGACATTTAAGACAAAAATTATTTTATGTCCACGTCTATTTGTTTGTTTCCAGATAATAGGGGTGTATTTAGAGGGGCCCGATCCCATTTCCGAAAAAAAACTTTAGGCGAAATTTATGTACTAAATACATAGAAGTTCCTCGGGATCGTAATACGGCAATTTTGGATGCGTTAAAATATCGAATAATACTTTTGATAAAGTGGATTCTTTCAAATATCTAGGATCAATATTAACAGACTAAAACGATATTTACGAAGAAATTAAAAGTTGACTAAAAGCAGGGAATTCGTGTATTATTCAGTTCAAAATCTCTTGTCACGAATTCTGTCCAGGAATTTGAAGATTAAAATATATATGCCTGTTGTTCTCAGGATGTCTAGCAAGCAAGCATAATCAAGTTCCCTACTTTCTCTGACAAAATTATAATTTTCCCTGACTCTGTCATTCTTTTTTTCGAGTAACTCATGAAAAGTAACTTATATTTAAATCATGAAAATGAAATCTTTCAGTTTTACATCCCATGATTATGCCGGTTAGACTAAAGGAGACAGTGATGAGTGATGAATGAAATGAAGAAAGTGGGAGGAAACGGGAGAACCCCGAGAATATCCACGACCATGCTGTTTGTCCTCCACAAAGTCCACACGGCGCGAGCTGGGATCGAACCAGGGAGCCCAAGCACCTTAGGTAAACGCTCTGCCAGTGAGCCACCGCGCCCCCAACTTATATTTAAAGTGAACTGTTAGTTTTCACCATTGTTTATATGCTTATACAATATTCTACAAAAGTACAAACGAACCAATTCATTTACCTGTAATTTATGACTATTTTAGTGGCATTCCTTCACCCCTCACAGCCTGGAAAAGATTTTTCCCTGACACAATGAAATTCCCTGACATTTTCCCTGACCCTGTAAATTCCCTGACTTTCCCTGACTGGTAGACACCCTGCTTCTGTATGGTTGCGAAACATGGTCGCTTACTCTGAGGGAAGAACATAGACTGAAAGTATTTGAAAACAAGATCCTGAGACGAATATTCAGACCCAAGAGGAGCGGGAATGGGGGAAACTTCATAACGAGGAACTACATAATTTATACGGTTTACCAAACATTGCTAGGGTCATCAAGTCTACGAGACTCAGGTGGGCAGGTCATGTAGCCAGGATGGAAGAAAATAGGAATACTTTCAAATTCTTAACTGGAAGACCAATCGGAAAACGACCGTTACGAAGATCTAGGCGCAGATGGGATGACAATATTAAGATGAATCTCGCAGAAATAGGAATACAAAATAGAAACTGGATCCAGTTGGCTAAGGATAGAAGTCAGTGGAGAGTTTCCGTGAAGGCGGCATTGAACCTTTGGGTTCCATAGGCCATAGAGTTAATTAGTTAATTTTAGGCGAAATTTATGTGCTTTACATGTATTTCGTGCCGCTGGCTAGTTTCGATTTTTTTTTTAAATATATTCCTGCCAAATATCAGGAACTTTCGTGAAAAGTGTCATGTTGATAAACGTTGCTGTACGTTTTTTCCTTAATGTTTAAGAAATATTGTTTCGGATTGAAATAGGTTAACGATTGAGGATTAATTCGAAATTAAACCAAAATACTTTCACTAAAATGGCATAATTGTCATTTAATATTAATTCCTAATGTTTTTTCTCCAGTTCGCGACTTCTATTATACGAGGAGAAAGATTTGATTTAAATCAAAAAAATCGATTTAAATCAAAAAAATCAACTAAAATGATTTTTATTAAAAAAATCATGATTTTTTTCCACCCTGTAGAGAACTAAAGGATATGAAGGTCAAAGCTTCATTTTATATTCTTCGTAAGTTGTGGAGGACAGAAATAACATTCATAGCAGACATAACTAGTCAAAACCAAAGCGGAGGTCGAAGAAAGAAGCGCTAAGTTAGGCGAGTCGGGCCGAGAGTTGGTGGGACGTTTAGAGGTGTGCATGAGTACGACTTTTATTTAACTGGGTTCCGTGATGTTTTCGTATGATATCCATTGTTCTTAATTTGTTGTTTAAAGAATGGACACCATTTTTGATCGTAGATGGAGTAATTGTAGTTTCCCAAGTGATTATTAATAGATAATTCAGGTAAGGCTCAGTTTTATCACTATCTACGTACAAATACACCACCGGAATTGACATTATTTTGTTTATTTTAAATAATGGTGGTATGTGTCTATCAGAATATAACTGTCTTCGTTCAGGTATCTAAAGCTATTCTCAGTGCTTCGGCTTTTGATGTGCAGTTCGGATAGAAAACACGTATTTCACTTTTTAAAAAATGGTGTGTGATTACTTAATATGATGTTTTAATTTCATACAACCTATTTTTGTTTAAAAGGCACAACATCTTTTTCTCTAAAAACTCAGAAAATTGATAAAATAATAATTCTGATTCGTTTAGTTAAAACGACTAAACCTAATTCTTTTAGTTGTAGTTTACTGAACTTCTCTAGTACGTTACTGGAATGAACTGGGATTTTTTTCTTTTAAATAGACATTTACAACTATTTTAAATTCGAATTTGGTTTTTGTATTATGTACATATAAATCTTGTGCAGTCAGAGCGAATTGTCATGCTTCCTACTCATATATTTTAAATAAACTAATTAATAAATAATACATGCAGAGGTTCTTTTTTCTTTCTGGAAAGTACTTTCCAGTGCAACTTTCAGGAAGAAATAAATAACTTGACAGAATTCAGCGCCTTTTGTTAGCAGATCATAAAATGGAAATTAGATAATTAATCATGTAGGTTAGCATTTGAATTTCCAAGTGGCAATTGAATTTGTGTTTGATAAGATATTAGATTAAGTTGTTGCTTATAATAGCTTTTACAAAACAACAAAAATGCATATAGACATGATTATATATAAAATACATGACAAGTTTCTATGTTGTTACGTAATAGGGCTTAAGGTCAGTCTATGCCAATTGCGGAGTAATAGCAGGAGATAAATCTTGTTTGATGCAATGCTATTAGTGGAGTGTATGGGAAGATAGTGTTTTCCAATATATATATATACTGGAAAACACTATGGGACTACTGTATTGACGAGATCTTGCTCGCAAAACTGGTTATAAAATATTTGACTATTGCGAAATAAGAACTTACTAATTTTATCTGCGTATTTTCGTTTTTTTTCTTTTTTCCGTTTTTAATAATTGTATAATGTACGGAAAAACGAGTTAATTATTGTGCAACCTTTGAAACTGCTGATAGCAGTGTAACACTTTCTTCTGTCTTTTTTCTTTCTTTTGTTTTTTAAATAACTAACATTTATCTTTTAACAGCTCTTATGTACAAAACACGAAGATAAGATACACAGAAAAAAATGTTCCTTCTTCATATTCGTTTCTTTTTTTATTATTGTAATTATTATAATTTTTGCTTTGTCATCCGGCTCAACCAACTGTTAATGCCGTCCTTTCAAAACAGCGCACGTTTTCACCACCAGTAATGACCTCGTAGTAAAGTCATCAATACTGGCTTTGCCTAAGGCCAACTTTCACCTTGAAGAAGCACATTGCGAAGTTCCTTTGCAAGTTGCTAGTCACTCAATTCTGAATCATTTTTCTCTATAGAAAGAAAGAAAAAAATACTTGTAGGAATAATACGGTCACAGCATTATGTTCACATTCTACGTGAGTGACGCTTGTAAGTTGATTTGTGTAACGAGATCGGTGTTAGTTTCTATCACCTAAGCAAATCATTATATATAATTAAAAAAAAAACAAATAGATATACAGTGTATATAAATGATATACAGTACTATTTTATGGCAACACAATTTACTCAGATATCGATTAGCAATTGCTTTGGCAATGACCTCCCCCACCCACGAAATCATAGTTTTTTAATATTAGGAAGGAGAACAAAATAAGTAAAACGATTTGACTGGTGACGAAACCCATTATTTTATTTTAACTATGTTGAGTATACGTAATTTTAATTCTTTTTAGTCAATTGATTTATGTAAAGAGTGATTATTCTGTTTTATTTTAAATGAGCTCGGGGCACGATGGCTCAATGGTAGAGTGTTTACCTGTGGTCCATGTGGTCCCTGGTTCGATTCCCAGTCAAGCAAGTGTGGTGCTGAACAACATCGTGCCCGTTAGATTTCTCGGGGTACTCTTCTTTCCCTCCTACTTTCTCATTCCACCAATCCTTCCATAGTTATTCACTTGCTTTAATCATCGTCTTTCTTAGCCCAAAGGACATAGTCGTGGGACGTTAAAGGTTTCATTTTTTAAAAAATGGATTGAAATTTATTTACTCATTATTAAAACTATAAATACTAAAATTCAACTCTCATGAAGTAAGAGGCATTGAAATAATTTGAGGAAATCAATAAAACCAAACCGTTCAAAGTCCTAATCATTCCAAATAAAAGAAAAATAAATCATCATAATCGATAAATAAATCGTCATATTATGAAATCAGTAGCCTAAAACTCAAAGATGTGCTGGACATCGTAAGAGGTAAACAATAGGCCTATTCCAAGATGCGAGTGCTTCGAATAGAAAAAGAGTAATATGTTTAAACACAGAACGGGACTAAACAAATATTTAACAATAAAACAATTTCTACAATAGAGATGTTACATTGCTCAGTATATGTAGCAGATGAGAGCATAACTAATACTTTAATTTACATTTTTTTTTCAAACGAGACAAGGTTTTTGTTAGAATGACATAAGAATTAAATTAAAAGTGTTCCCCAAATTTGAAGGAACAGTGTATCACTGTAGATTAATTAAATATGGCGAATGAGTGTTTGTGTCTGTTGTAACATTTTGTAGAAAGTAGTTCCTTTGCATCGTTAAAAAATAGCCATTTTCTGCTTCAGTTCTTGCAATATAGTACTGCTGGCTGCGAAATAGCAATTACATAAATATAATTATTAGTATGGTAATAATGCTAACAGCTGGTTTCTAATTATTTTTTTTCTCCTTTTTCGTTATAGGTAAGCATACGGACAGGTGCGCAGTTTGTCACTAATTGTAAGTTCACCTTGAAAAACTAGTTCTTGTCGTGGACATTGCATGTTTCATGGAGTTCAAATGTCTATGCAAAAATGTTGATTAAACGGTCTTCAATAATTGTGTGTACCTTATGAGAGCACGAGTTTCGGATGGTAAGCGCAGGCTTAAAATGTTTTGAACGGTAATTCCAATTATATTTATTATAAACATTTTAGTACAGGTGTGATGTTGAGATTAAGACCGCATGGGATAGCAAAGGCGATAAGGACCTCGCAGTGCACTTAATTGGTGGATTTGGAGTTAAGCATCCTGTACAACACCGAGGCTATATCAGACGTGGAACAACAGCTTAACGTGGGATTCGAACCACATTCAGCTCTTGGCGGGAATCGGACCTGGATCTGTCGTGCACTGCACTTAGTTCAGAGGGAGAATGAAAATAGTTGTAGGTAATTAGGGAACCCACTTTTCGGTTTTGTATAAGAAAACCATTGATACTGGCAGGTGGAGTTCAATGTAAGATGTTTGCAGACAGTTCTATTTTCCTTGTACTGTATAAAGCAAAGATAAACGTAGTTAGTGAATTTTGGCTCAGTAAGCCTGATAAGTTTTGGCCAAAAGGAGTTAACAGAGATTTTAGAACTCAAATTTTTACGTTTACAGCCCTTCGCGAAGCTCATATTCTCTCTTCCTTTTTCAACTTAGACAATGAAGAATGAATATATATATATATATATATATATATATATATATATATATATATATATATATATATATATATATATATATATATATATATATATATATATATATATATATATATATATATATAAATGTAGAAATTGAGCAAGGTAATATCTGGAAAATGTTGTTAAATAAACTAATAACTGTTTTCTTATAGTCTAGAAATTTGAGCGCGCATATTGTGACATCATAATACGTGAGCATAAAACTTGTAGTTGATATAGTAGCATTTTGCATATGCTATCTGGTTCACATTCCAAAATTTATGTTGTTCGGTTTCTTTAGGTTATTCACTAAAATTCAAAAAGGTCTGGCTCAATTTATCGAAGAACTCAAAGCAAAGAAAAAAATAATAAACTCGTAATTTATTTGGAAATATACAGGTAGTAGGAAAGTGCTGGAATAACACATCATGGTATTTTATATAGCTGTCTGAAAGTGCGTGTGCTAAATTGTCTAATTATTATTTTGATTTTTTTTTTGAAAGTTTCTGTGACATTTTATGGACTTCATAGTTTTTCCTCCTCTCCTCCTCATGCTAAAGAATAATGAGATCAATCGAATGTTTTAATAGAAGAAGCAACATAAACTTCACAATATTTTTCGGAACATTTCATATCTCAGCTTCTTACCACAATAAATAAATAAACTTGACCACAATAAATACAATATATGCACCGAAACAAATCTTACAGTAAATAATCAATTACTTCCAGGAAATTTGGACCTCTTTTTTCCAGTTTACGAATAGTCTTCATTAGAGCCGTCATACTTACTAATATGTGTCTTTACAGGTTGTTTAGCGTATGCTCTCCTTTTTTCCCTTTCTTTTTTTAAGCGACAATACAAAGCGCACATTTTTCCTAGAAGTGTTCTCATAATAGAAGTCCCGGTGTTAATAATAGGAACACTTCGATACCAATCGATGTTTTGACTTGAGCAGTATTCACCATGCAGGCAATCATATATTCTGACCAGACATTTAGGAATGTATATTTAAAAGAAATAATAATTTTCATTAACATATACTTTCATTAAGTCGTCAAAAAGTTCAAGGTGTGGGAGTTTTGCTCTTTAAAAAATATATACTGTATATATAAAAATAATAGATAAATAAGTCATATGTACAATCAAGAACAAAACTTCAGTTCCAGTTATTTGAAAAACATTCCTTTTTGCATTGAAGCTACGTGAAACTTAACTGCAATCCTGGCTCCTTTTAGTTCCAGAAACCAACTTACTTATCCCCCCCCCTCTTTCGTATTCGTTAATAATTTCGCTATTTTAAGTTATTTATTTCTTACGTGTTATCAGTGTGTAAGGCCAAATTAGGAAAATTAGTAATAATAATAATAATAATAATAATAATAATAATAACGAATTGAAACCCGATTTCATAGTTGCTCCACCACTAGGCTTTCAACCCCATGCTTTTGTGTGTGAAATGACTGGTAGATTAGTCGTTGGCGTTCTTTGTCTTGTAGTTACGCGTAAAAGTAAACTTCGTTGTAAATTACTAGAACTGTATTGTGATATAGTATTCTACAGTTATTCTTTATTTTTATTTTTTTTATTTTAAAAAGCGGAAAATCATAGGTATTGACTATATAGGCGTGACGACGATAATAAATTTAGTAAATGTGATAACTAACCGAAAAAAAAAAGAAAGATCAATATCTTGTGAGAAGACCTTGTAAATTGTGCTGTGTTTGCATTTCCTTCTTTCATCTTTCATACACTCACAAAGACAATAAGAACTCAGTCTTTTTTTGCAAGCAAAAATGTGTGGTTTCTTCAATTCAAAATACTATTATCGTAAAGTAATTGATTATTCTTACGCTGTACGTGGAAAGATAACTCTGCTATTGTTCAAATAGTAATGAAATCAGAAAGCGATACGGAAGTGAAAGTATTGAGTAATTTACCCTGGTTTGATTAGCTTACTGTAGCTGTTACAGTCATTGGTGTGCTCAATCGAGATACCGTTGATGTGGTGATCCAGTTCTGAGCTGCTTGAAAGAAAGAAAGAGAAAAAAATAGTGTACTATAAACTCTAGGGATATTACAAAAGGAAAAAAAAACATAATAAAAAAATGAGACGTTTATGACATTTTAAATGGTCATCTATTCCTATGGAATCCTGAAGAATTCATTCGAAATATTCTTGTAAAATACAATCCTGATTATTCTCGGAAGTTATATGTTGTATATATATTGCAGTTGGACTCAATTTTCATCATGGAGGTTAAAAACACCTATCGATACAAAGAGAATGCTAAGCGAACGTTGGGAGATATTTCTTTTTGTTTAATGCTGCTGTTACATTGACTTTAATTGGCTAATGAGGACGTTATCCCTCCCAGGTGTTAAAATGTCAGTCATACTCACTAAAGGTAAATCTGGTGCTCTATTGTGATGTTTACAAAGTCGTTCTGCCAATCATGTATATGGAGTCAATATTCTCGTAAAAGGAGATTCAGTTTTTATCCATATTTCAGGTCAGTTAATCTTTTTTTGCTTTTCAGTTCTTTAATTAAAAGAAATAGTCAAATGTTTGTTTGTGGTGCAACTAATAGAAAAGTTAAAATATGTAAAGCTCCCATTGGTACAGCTGGCATTAACATATCTGTCGTTTACATTGAACTTTGTACCATTAAAACAAATATAATAATAATGATAATAATAATAAAACTTCATAGACCCATAATACATAACTAAAAGTTTTTATGTTTCATATTAAATCAAAAGGTTTTAATTTATACTAATTACATCCACTCTTGCTCCCTTTTAAGCTGGTTTAACCAAAGTAAACTCTGCGTTTCCTCTGGATCAGTGTCGTATGCAGCATTTCATCAACTCGAATACTCAAACCCATATCCTTTCAGGACAGGCGTGTAGCAATATGGTAAATATTTCTTTTCCAAAGTGCTCTAATGAAGGGTAGGGGTTTAAACCTCGTACTTCCCGTATTTACGCCACTTCCCTGGATAATGACTAGTTAGGAAGTCACAATATGACAATATTACCTACATTAGAAGAGATAAGAATACATTTTGTTTGTTCTGAATAGTTGTTTCTTACCTCTGTTGTCATTACAGAAAAAACAAACGGAAGTATGTGGATGATAACGTGAACCTTGTAGAACAAATAAAAATAGTGAATAGGGTAACGACTTTACATACATTTCCTTGTGATTAGAGAAGCGATAGCGGTAGTGAACAAACATCTTTCCTGATTTAAAAGGACATTTCATACAAAGCAAAAATAAATAAATAAACACTGGTTTTGATAGTTTCGTTATTTGCAATAAATTAAGCTTGTGACTGTCATGATTGTAGATTTTTTTTCCTTCTGTCTGTGTATATTAGAAAACACTAGATAATACGCATCAAAAATTAGAATTGTGTGTAAACATACAGATATGTAGATTGCATTCCATATGAGAAATATAAACGTTATCTATCAATGAAGAAAAGTATGTTAACTCGCTTATATTAGTAACATTACACTTCAAATAATTAAAAGTTACTTCAGATACTTTATTATTATACAGAATATTATCAGAAATTTCCATTTTACCCACCGAAAGTGTTTTAGGTGTGAAGTGTGAAACACTTCTTATGCAGAAAATAGGGCAAGAGGACATGAGTGACATTTTATTAAAAACAGAGAAGTAATTAGGACCTGGTATGGCAGCCAGAACTTCGGTTTCAGAAGTGTAAGGTGAATTTATTTCTGAGAAGTGCTATATAATAATAATAATAATAATAATAATAATCGTGCTCAAAATAGTTGTTGAATAATTGGTACGTTTCGAGCTCATCTATGGAACTTTTTCTCAACCTATCAACCAAACTCACATCTAACACGTGACACACAAACTGAATATTATATTTACAAAGATTATTTACAGATGCCGATAATATCAGTTAAAAACAGATGAAAGTGTATGGTAACCTAAGCAAAATACTACGTTTTTCTTAGTAACTTCGTATGCAACTTGATTTTGAATACATAATTTGTATTATTCCTCTATTAAATTATGAACAACCATTTTCAAATTTATTACTATAAGTCTTAAATCTTTATTTTACATTTTTTTTTTTAAATAATCGGAACAAGTGCCCTTGAAATGGTACCAGTATCACGGTTCCTTTTTCAAATTAAAAAATGCCTCAGCAATTAAATTATTCGTTAAGTTTCTGAATTTGTTTTAATTTCGGTTGTGCTATTGACTGGTTAGGCTTACTTAAATGTTTAGTTAGACTTGTTCAGCGTGTTTAATGTTCCTCACCTGTTTCTTTAATCTTAAATTGTACTTACGTGTTGTTTATCCAATATTTATGTAGGATAGAATAATTTTAAAAAGGACTTGCGTCTGTATCGTCAGCAGTAAACTTAGGGAGATGGTTGGAGAAGTAATTTGAGTTTTATAAATCGAGTAGTTGCTTTAGCTACCCAGAAAGTCTATTTTGCTTGTTTTGCAATTAACTTAAGCGGTTGTTGGAGAGTAGCACAAAATCAACATATTGTTAGTAGTAAACACTCAAATGCTGAGCTGGTGTAGAAATGTCAACATTCACATCATACTTTATTGCATTTATAATAAAACGCATCAAATACAAACGTCATCTGAAAACTTGTTGAATGCATAAAATATGGCATACAAAAGAGCGTTAAAATATCCGGATAATGAAAACACGGCTAACATTTGGATTATGGATTATATCCAAATAATGAGTATAGGATTTGGGCAGGGCATAGGTGGACATGATATGACTTCCAATTTCCGTGTCCAGATTTAGATATTAAGAGGTTGAGATTTTACAATAACTAACGAGAAGCTAATAGAGCGTTCCGGCTGAAATATGGTACTTGTAACAGCACATATGTGGACAAACTCCTTCATGCATTTCCGTAGTGGTTATGCTAAAAGAGATTGAAAAGTCTTTAAAGCTAAAAGTATGCATTCAATTGTTGGATTAGATTGATGTGAATAATAATAATACAACAAAATTTTCTAAATATGTGTACCGATTGCATTAAGTGAAGTGCCGAGAGTTTATTTAATATGAGAATTTTTTCTCGTTATTTAGTGTGGCTTATAATTTTACGAATGATAGAATATTAACTAAATATTCTGTTGTATTAATATTTACTACTATCTGTACTTTGCTCCACTCAAATAAAATTGAGGCCACATCAAGACCCAGCCTGCAAAATTAACGATTAACTTGGAAGAACAGTATCGCATTAGTTAATTTGTTGTGCGAAAATATTTCTGTTGGCTTCCTTGAAATGTAGCTATCGTGAGAAACTGAAATAAAAAAAGGAAGGGAGGATTGTAATTTGCTATGTATGTATTCCCAGTAGAAATTGTGTTTTTTGAGCTTTGACAAGATCCCACCATTACGGTTCGGTTAATATGTTCCCATCCATGAGAAGTGTATCTGTGAGAGGCTACGACTTTTTTCTCACAGGTGGAAGGAATTTTCAGATAAATTTTCCCAACTTTTTGTTGTTCAGAAGGAAAAAATAAGAAGAAATATACTTTGATGTTCGTTCTTCAGACATTATGATGGTCTTATTTTTTTCTGGTTATTTGTTAAGGGTTATTTATTTTGATTTAAAGTTGTAGTAAGTTATTATACATGTTTTAATGTTAACTTCTTTTTTTCTTTAGTGTTTGTTTGACGTCATACTGACTTGTTAAAGAAAATTGACTTTCTTTTTTTCTTCTTTTTTAAAGAATGCATTACTATTTATATACAATTATTTAACTTTAAAATTATCCATATTAGATGACAGTCAGCTTTCTTCAACGGAACAGTAGTAAAATTTAGGTCGTATCTTGAATTTTGGGATGTTGCAATGATATACCTCAGAATCTCGTGCCTAAAAAATAGTTGTACGATTCAGGCATGGGACAAACTTGTAGATAGTAAGAAACTGATATCCCTCTAGTGTCTTGTTCTCTCGTTTTGCTTTGTCAGTTTGATCAGCTAGGCTGCTATATTCTGAGCTGTAATGATTAGGCTTAGAAAATTTGATAATTAATAACTCAGAACAGTAACGGTTAAATGGCGCCTCACGGGCTGCATCCAGCTTCCGAGTATTCTTCTTTCGGCCTGCAAATTAAATGAAAGAAAAAAAAGAGATTGTAATATGTTCCTTTTTTTCCCCGTAACTCCATGCATAACAAGGAAAGTATATCTGGCCATCATAATACTTATATCTAAATAGAAACCTAACTTCTAATTGAAAAAAAAAAAAAAAATCAGTTGCCTGATCCTGTCAACAAGGTACAGATACTTTCAAAAGTGGGTACCTGAGGCCTTAGTTGTCTTAGACATACGAAACAAGAAACAAAGTACCCAAAATATGACAAACATTCATGAAGTGCATCTATCGCTCACCCACATTCAGCGAACTGTCACGCCAGGGAAAGGTGAAGGAAAAAGGCTCTCAAATATGGTTCATATCGGGTTCTTTCTTGTCCGCCGTGCGATATAAATTAACCATCCGTCACTGGTTTGGGAGCTCACTTGGTTTCTATATTATTATTATTATTATTATTATTATTATTATTATTATTATTATTATTATTATTAAAAAATTAAAACTGAATAGACATACCATGGGATCCTTCGTGACAGACTTTGTTTTCTTTATGCGTCTGTTGTTGTATGCGGACACTAAAGGTTATTTATTGTTTTTTTTTTTTTTTCTTAATGGATTGTAAAAAGCACGAATTTGGTTATTTAGTGTGAGGGGGAACCCTGTGCAACATACTTAAGTTCAAAATAAATTTCGTTAAAGATGCCAGTATTTATATTTAACGGAAATTTATTTTTCCTTTAAAATAGAAACTGAACAAAAAGAAAAGAAAGGAAAACCAACAGCTGCATTCCTGTTTTAAGTAAGTGCCAAAAGAAACAAAGGTTGTATGGCTAATGATTTAAATAATAATAATAATAAATAAAAATTAAAACGATGGATCATATGGATGTTACGTTTCACTGTGTTACGAGACAGTGTTGACTACAAAGTTTAATGTTTTTGTTAACATCATGTGTGTTTTCCTATATTCGTGGAACCTCGCTTCTGATCCTAGGTTTACTCAAGTGCCTGCGTCGTTGAAAATTGGTTAGTTCTTGTAATTTAGCAAATGATAAAATTAATCATTCATTATAATAGTCGCATTACTTAAACGTTAAGCTTACTTGCATGCATTCTTTTGAGATTGCGTTCTACTACTGATTCCTCCCACTATCTTATCCCACGGATTCTATTCATAATTATTCGCTTTCACTGATCATTCGTAGCCTATTACGTCATTCATAATCGTGGGGCGTTAAAAGATGTAATTTCAGTTTTGCTTTTCTCTCTATGTGTTTTCTGTTACATATTATTATTATTGTTATTATTTAATAATACACTAGTTTTTAGGGGAATAGACAGGTTATGGAATCATTAATTGTTAATGCTGTGTTAATATTCGTTAGTTTTAAAAAAATCTGTAGTAATAACCCATCTCTGTGGAGGAATAAGTTCATGTATTAATAAAAAAAGATATAATTTTACATGTTCATTGTTTCTAAGTAAAGGAAATACGTAAAAAGAATACAGTTTTATTACTTGTTTTCTTGTCTTCCCCAACTCTTGGAGACCTTTCCTTTATTTTATTTTTTTTTTTTTATAATTATTATTGTGCGTGGGAATTTCCCTGTTTTGGGAAGTTTTTTAATGATGGTTTGTGTGAAGAAGAATTTTGTTGTATACTTGGGTCGCCCTCACTGTTCGTCCCTGACCTGCGTCTGTATCGATCTCGGAAAGAATAGCATAATGTGTGAATTTTAGAGCTACTGTGTTCAGGGTCAGATAGGGAGTTGCATGCCTGTGTCAGTCTTCTTTTTATTTTCAATTAAAAAAAAAAAAAAAAATCTTTCAGGACCTGATCATATAATATTAGTAATGCTGGACATGTGCATTACTGCACAAATAAATCTTAACATATTCAATCCAATATATATGTTTCCGCCAGCACATTCGTTAGTTTTTAAAATTTCTTTATTGTGGAGTAAACTCATTCGTATTATTAAAGCCATGCATTCTTTCGATTTCTCCCCTGCTAAGTAAGTTTGTGGTTGGACATCATGTCCGTGAGTTTCCTCGGGGTACCTCCATTTCCTTCCACACTTTCAGTCCACTATTTCTTCCATCTTCACTCAATTATCGTACTTATTCGTCTCTGTTGGTCTGAAGGACATAATTATGGGACGTTAAACTGAAAGATTTTTTTCCGGTTCGATTTCCAGTTGCAAGTTCTTGTAGTTCGAACTCCAAATTAAAGTTCGTGAAATCAAGAAATAAAGACTTGTTGGTAAATCAGTACACAGTTCAGATGGAAGATTCAGTATGCTGTTGATTACTATATTTGTACTTGAGTAGATATATCTGAAAAATAAATAAATATAAATATATAAATGTTCATTGTGTATAGTTTTGACCTAAAAATATTTCTTTCAAAAAGGCTTGAAATTTTATAGTAAACATGCTTTATATATAAGTACTTAAGAGTTTAATAAAAACACCGAATTCGCAAGGGTCACGCGTAGACCGCACCACCGGACTGGACTGTTGATGTTGGTATGTTCAGCCAAATTCCATACTATGGGAGGTGTAGGAGAACAGCAGAAGAGCAGACAGTGATAGTGCAAAGTGGACGATCTCTAATTTCCAAAGAAGCAAATTTTTAGCGTTCGGTTATATGGGTACGAGCATAACGAAAGTGGCAAGTGTGTTGTGAGGGTCAATATTCAGAGATGATGACGGTGTACAAAACTCGCGGGGAAAATCCTATCGGCAAAGAGGAACATTGGTCGGAAGAAAACCCTCAGTGACAGGTCCCGCCGAGCATTAAAGCGGATCGACAGTCAGAACCGAAGTACAATTGCGGTTCAATTGACGGAAGAATTCAAGTAGCATCTTTCTCTCTGCCTGTGTCGACAATCACAACCCACTGCGAGTTACATAACATTACATACAGTGTCAGATTGCATAAACGAAACAGCTGATAAGGGATCATAACGCTTTAGCGCTACATCAGTGGCACCGCGAATGTACAATATGGACATGATACTACTCACGACTTCTGTGGCTGCATTTCCACGTCGGATGAAGGCTATTCGGAGGGTGAAAGGTTTTCCAACGTCATATTAATCTAGTAAATTCCACTTTTTTAGGTGTTTCCTTTAAATTGATGATTATCTATGTATATTTACTATCAAATACGCCCTGCTAGGCGAAAGCTTCTTGTATACAGTAGTTATGTGTAGTAAGTAGGATGATTTTTAAATATTGTTTGTTTTAAAACTTAATATTAAGTTATTCAAGAACTTCGATATCTTTTTTTTTTTTTTCTTTCTTTCTTTCTTTCATTATCTACACCTTTCGAAGCGGTTGACAGATTACAATCAAATTAATTGATGATGATAAGTAGCAAAAATTTGAACCAAATAATGCCTATCAGGAGGTGCTTTTAGGAGAGTATGTTTCTTCATAAATACGGTTTATGTCACATGTAGTCAAACAGGGAATCATAGAGAAATACGTTAAGCTTATGTGATATTTGCCTTTTGGAGTTAGAATGGTGTAACAGACAGTTTTTGCCCGTTTGATGCAAACAAGATACTTTACAGTGCGATATTATAAAGAATACAATTACAGCATCTGAATATTTCTTCTTTCTTTGCTTTGCTTTCGTACGTTAGTTCGTTCGTGAGTTCATATTACCTTATAAATCTCAAACTAAGTTCAACTGATTTTTAAAAATATAAACTATCACAAAGATGGTAAACTTCTTTTTTAAAGGTGTGCCTTCTTGAAAAGTTTTTCTTCTCTCATTCCAGACTTTAAACTTTTCTCCCATTCCAGACTTTAAACTTTTCTCCCCTTCCCAGAGGCTCCAAAACTTTCTTTGTGTTCTCGCAATCACCTGTGCCCCAAGTGCCATTCCACCGTTACCATAACAACGTACGTTGTATGCCGCAGCCACCTGCTGCTTTGCAGATGGTCGGTTTCTCTGCCCTTGATGGCGGTGGGACAACTGCTTGCTTCCGCTGAACTTTGGCAACATAGCACCATTTTGCTTTTGACGTGGTGGTAGGTCCATAATTGGAAAGAAAGGATTCCTTGTGGGTCGGTATTTCAGTAGGAATTCGGGAGGATACAGTGTTTTTTTTTTCTTTTGTCTTTCCATGGAGTTTTTTTTTGTATTATTATTATTATTGTTCTTTTGTTATGTATTCAGTGGTGGAAGGAAGATTTTACCCAAAGGCGATCGACGGAAGTTGTTGAAATGAAATGCTGAATATGTGTGTATAAGTTCAAACCTTCGCTGTGTGGAATTTAACATTGCACGATGGGGAATATAGCATGAGAAGCAAGTTTTTTGTAGTACGTATGTCGTGAAAATACTCGTAGTATTTGTTGTAAGTTAGTAAGAATTGAACATGAGTAACACATATTTGGTATTTTATTTCACCAGACTTCAAGCGTCTGCAAAATTGCATATTTGCATAATCTTTCATATCACTTACGAAAATTACTACTCAGTACAATAAGCTATTTCTTTCTTTTTTTTTTTTTTTTTAATAATGATGAGTGTCAGGCATAATTTTTCCTTGAAGTTCTATTATTCTTGAGTAATTGTCGAACAAAGCTCATTCATGTGCCAAACAGGATTTCAGCAGCTAGTATTTTTTCTTTTAAATAATTGAAAACATTCTTAATTTTTTAAATCCGAAATTTATTTTTTGCAGAAATGATGGAAAAGTTGGCTTGTGTTTTTGACGCATAGATATGGAATTTCTTCATAAAAGATATATAATAAATATTAATAATTTTGCTAAACTGAATTCTGACGTTGTGAAGGAAACTTCGTGATATTTCTCATAATTGCAATATTTCTAAATATCATTTTTCCTGATTTTCAAAAATTATAATTGTACTTGGTTGTTCTCGTAGCACTTACCTTTTGTTTCTGGAAATGGAAATTGTGAACGATTTAATTGTAACTATTCATCCGTTCCCTTTGTTCTTTATATATATAACATTAGTATTGCCTCACAAATTAGAATACGGCTCAGATTGTTATGTTGAGTAAACAGCGCAGTTTATTACGTCATACCTTCACCGTACTATTTTTTGTATAACCAGAGTATGTAAAATCTTATATTTCCATTTAAGTAGGGAGTGCCCTGGAAAATCCGTAGCTCAAACACCCGGGAAAGCTTTATTCGTTCTTACAAATTGTTCTTTTTCTGTTCAATATATTTACGTACTTTGCCAGTACTCATCATCATCAATATCTAATCTTAGGCAAGAAAGTTTCTGCAGCTTAAGAGGATTCCATACATGATGATCCAGCTCTAATTTGTAGTTTTCAATCTAAGAATTTAATGTAAATTCAGTTTTAGGCTTTTAATATTTATCAGTGGAGCTACCATCTTTTCTTCTTTTCTATTTTTATCGCCTTTCCCTAAGTACGAATATAGTTAATTCCTTACTGTTGATAGCTATTTTGAAACGGTATCCCAGGATGGAGCTACTGGTGTGCCGGGAGAAAGTTAGGACATCTAAACTGATTACAGAATATGTATTATTTTTATCTTCCAAAATAGCAACAATAACTTCTTTCATTTGATGGGGCAGGTATTTGCAATTCCGTAGGTAATATTTCTTTATGATCCAAAATATTAGTACCGAGTATTTCCGATTCCAAGACGAGGTTTTCTGCAGCGATTTCGTGCTAAAAAGTATAAAGCCGTCTTACTTTCGCGACATAAGTTATGAAGTTTTTCTTTACTGAACAGAATCACAAACTTCTATTAAGCTCGTAACTGAACTCTTTTCCTTGCCTACCTCTTTTGCCTTGAACGTTCGCAGATTTAGCAGCCCCTTCCAGTGACTAAACTAAGGTTGATCTGCATCTGAGTTGTTTTTATACCCAATATGTGTTGTAGATATACTTCTTGTAATCCTTTATCAAAAGAATGGGGCATGTCTGGGATCCGGAATTATCTTTTCAGAAATATACGGTAACGAGGCATTAGCTGGTGAAGGAGTTATATTTTTATTGGTCTCTCTCAGTTTTTAAAACGATAAGTTGAGTAGTTTGAGTGGTTGAAAAAAAAAAAAAAAAAAAAAACTGATGTGTGTTGCACGTAGATCATTCATTTAAATAAACATTTCTACTCCAAAATTGCATTCGTCTTGCCGATATCGTACGTGATGACTTTGTAAATCGATATTTAAAATTGCCGCATTATTTTGCTTCTGAGAGTCATATAGGTTTAGTATACATAATTATTTTTCTCATCACAGCGATATCTCATTATTTTGTTTAGTTACTGTTAAATCGTACGCATTGTAAGTCTCTCAAAATTTCATGAAATTATAATAGTATAAGAGGATCCTAGTACAGCAGAAGTACGAGAATAAGAAAATAAGAATTAGCACTGTTTATGTGTTAAATTCCCAAAGTTGTTGTTTTATCGTTAATCAAGTATGGTTAAATATATGTGGTATCTTCAAGATGTTGAGAAAATTACTACAGAAGGAAAAGAACGATGATGCTAGTTATAATTGTACGAAGCTGGGAAAAGGTAGAATTATTTTCCTGCAGACCCTCGCTGAACCTTTTACTTTATATGACCAGCAGATAACAGCCTAAGATGATCATTTTTTCTCTTGTGGTTATATTTTATAGTTGTTGTTAGCCGCTCGTAATGCAGTTGTTAGTGCAACAATGTACATTCGAGGTCGAATGTATTTGTAGACGTTATAGAAACTCATAAAAAGCTTTAAAGGTTCGAAGTTTGGCAACATTGGATGACCCTTCTCTTCCTACACTCTCGCTCTATAGCTCTTTGGACGACGTTTATGTAGAACCATCACCATACTTGTAGTTTGGCCAGAGGCAATGCAGGCAAACTGGTCATATGAGAAAAGAGAAGCGCTTGAACCGGTTTTGGTTTCTGTGTCAAGTTTTTGTTCGTCCCTCCGCCCGTTTTCTGAACTCCCTTGAGGGGGAGATATTTTTCGTTTTTCTTTTTCTTTTGTAAGGGGGGAGGGAACCAGACTACAAAGACGTGCAAAGAGTGTAGAACCTGATGAATGTGGTTCCTGCTAGGTTGGTGTTGGGGGAGCACCACTTCAGGTCACTTGTACCCTTCCAGCATGGCGCCAGATTTTTTTTTCTTTTAATTATTCATGCCCGCCAAGCGCCAACCTCTCCTGCGCTCCGCTGAAGACACGTGTTGGATGTATTCCATGTGGTATGAATTTAAGCCAAATAGTTCTGCATGTGTTACTTTCTTTTATTTAGGAATCACAATTATTTATACATGTCAATGTAAGGTGAGTTTTTAATTCTTTCGATGTTCTTAGCATTAGAAGTAGCGAGTAATGGGATTTATGAATAAGGCGTATAGCAAGCAAACTTTTCAAAGTTAATCAACTTTGAAAAATTTCTGATTGAATGTAATGTAATTCTTACGAATCTCAATAACAAACTATAGTTTCCGCGCTACTCTAGGGCCAACCCCAAAGGAACAAGTAGATTACACTAAAGAAGAGAAAACTAAGATGATATAATCGATAAGAGAAATAACCCAAACCGAGACCAGAAACACTCAAGGACTTCTCAACATATGGGTTTGACAATTCCAAAAGACAGTAATGTATAATTTCTGTTTTTAAGTAATAATTGTAAAGCTACCAAGATATTGCAGTATGGATGGTAATATGGCTTTGAAAGGAATGAAATGGTTATTGTTTCGATAATAAAAAATCTGCTCATTGAACACTATTAAAAAAAAAAAAAAACGGTGACTCGAAATCATCTCTATATCAGTTAAAAGCTTCAACACAATACTGAATAAATTGCACCTTTAGGAAGAACATTATAACCATATGTCATATGTACAAAGTACTATATTCTTGATCCGTTAAGGAAGACATGAAGTTATTTATCTATTTTAATTTAATATGTAATATTTTCGCACAGGTAATAAATGCGGAAAGCTATATGCTTTGAAAAAGAAGAAAGAAAAAGAGCTAGAGAGAAAGATCACTGGTGAAGACAAGTAAATTATAGAGGAAGAATTGATGGAAAAAGTCAGTAAAAATATTTTTAAAAATCACATGCTGAAAGAAAATGTTTATAGGGAGTAAGATGGAAGATATTCTCTTTTCTGGTAAATATGTAAAACATAATATTTGCTTGAATTAAAATGCTTTTAATTCTGTAGTCTTCGAAGATGCTGGTTCCGATGAGTTCAGGCTAATTGTTCATCTATTCTGCATTATTTTAGAACAACTTTTCATGTGCAACTGAGGTATACTCATCGTTGCCCGAGGAAGAAATAGGTACTCACGGAAAGCATAATTTTTGAGAAAAATAACGCAAACATTCCAGCACGTTACGTTCTATCTACGGAGTCGGTCTCACCAATCATCTGAAGTAAAATTCATTGTATATTCTGTAATTTCTGAGATTCCAGAGTTTGTCAAAAGTTATTTGTTTATTTATTTATTTTTTCCCCGTTATGTCAAGACGAAGCTCGTATTAGGCTTGTATCGTAAAGCAAAAGCTTACCAATTGTATGTACCCTTGTAATAAATTACGATAGAGTAGATATATAGCTAAGATCTCAAATAGCTAAAATCGACACACTCACAAAGCTAATTTTTATAAATTTAAGGTTCGAAGTTTTACATTGATTGATTCCAGACGAGGAAATGGTTTATATCTCACAATTGCACATAACATACTTTACTAATTTTTGATATAATATTTTACTCACGCAGGGGAACTGGCACTGTCTTTTGTTACCTCGTTTGTACATTGAACAGTCTTCTGAATGATTTAAATTCTTGAGCGAAAATTGTTATGACATCTTAAACTTTTGGAGAATAGTGGAGTAGGCCTATATTGCAGAACACTATAGGTTAGGAACAAAGTAAAAATCGTGGTTTGTAAAATATGAACTTTAGATTACGTAACTCGGTGGATTATCGAAATTTTATTTAGAGATACGGGCCTGAAGATGATATGCGCGCTTTAGAGTTGCATCCTCCCTGCCCGCGTCCCGCCGCATTCTGTTGTCGCTTATCGTTTGAAATCCTTCCTCCTCTTCGTTGCTGTTTGTATAGAACCGAAGTGTAGCATCACAATGGCCCATTGAGTACAGCCGTCTATCACAAATATAGCCTTCTTCCAGCTGAGGCAGGTTCCAACCCACGCTGAATTTCATTGTAGTTTATTTTTCTTCTTCTTCTTTGCCTATTGTTGTGGTTGCTTTGTCTTGTTTATCACCTCAAAAAAGAATGAAAAAATAAAGAAATAAAAAGTGCAAAACGGAAAGGGAAAAAGCGAAGGGAATATAGTCTTTCCGCAGTTGAACAGGCATGTCATGCTAGCGTTGCTAGGTAACAGTTTCCAGGAAGTTAGTTAGGCTTGACTCGGTAGCGAAGCCCTGCCAGTTTACGTAAATCGTTGCCAGAAATTGGAAGGGGGAGTGCAGTGGAGAGGGAAAGGAAGAGCTAGTGCTCAGAATCCAGAACAAACCAATCCAAACAAAACCGCTACCAATGTTTACTTTCATATCTGTGTGCGTTTTATACGTCTAAACACAATTCTGTTGAATTTCTGCGATTGTGTTTAACTAAAGAAAAGATAAAAAGATAAATTTAGTTTGGTGGAAGAGTGAGAGACTGATTTTTCAATATAGTTGCTAGTTGCTTGCAAAATACTGCATGCCGCACTCAAGTCGAAGACAATATTTTGAAGATTACCTCAAATTCTTTACAGGATTCCTTCCTAATTTTCTCAATAACCCAATATTAAGAATGTTTATATCTATTAGATAGATATAATTAAGAATGTTAATTCTTGCACAGTCGATTAGGCTTTTATATTTTCTGCTATCTTTATGTGCATATTTCCTGCGATACATATATATTAACATTTTAATGTATTAATATACGTGTTACTTTTTATTTCCTACAGGTGGTAGGTCATCTGAACAATATAACCCTTCACATGAGAGGTTATTTGATTCAAAACTTTCATTTCCTTTGAATACTAAGATATCCAGAGTCCCCACCGTTGTATTGAATGTCCTTAAAGTCATTAGCATAATTATTTCTATCTTGATTTGGTTAATTATGTGCTTCAAGATGAAATCAGAATATACTAGACATACGGGACAGGGTCAGTTATACTGTATATGCTCTATCGCAACTTTCATGGAATGATGTTGAGCTTGGTCTTAGGAGGGTTAATACTTTTGTGTTGCAAACTACAGTGTGAGGTAAAAGTCCGTTACCGTCATCTTCATACCCACAGTGTTGGATTTATCACAAATTTTCAAATGAAAGGATGGTATATAGTATATAATTTCAGATAAACTTTTACTGTAGTATTGTAATTAATCATGTACTTAAAAAAATAATAACCGAATTTCATTAAACATTAATTCAAATCGAACAACCTATCAATAAAAATTACACCTGATATGCGTGTAATTATATGCGTGTTTTATCCTTATACATCTCCACCTCTACTTCTAAGAAGATATCTAATGGTTACGCAAGGCATAGCAGGAATTACTTTTGTTTTTCCAAGTGTTTCACTTTACAACTTGAGGATAATTTCATCTGATTAAGAAGAACTGAAGAAAAGCCTTGTCAATTGATTTAAAAATTAAAATTGTAAAATAATGTAGTGATAATCCTTTTTGGTACTTCAAAACCGGGGATTTTTTTTCTTTTTAAATACGAGTACTAGATTGACGTTAGTAGTCTCTTAGGCATACTTCAACACATTCAAAATACTGTAGTTCCCAGTTTTATTAATTAACTGTATTCATTACACGGAGCACTTGCAGTTGTATTTTCTATTTCGTTTTCCGCATAGAATTCCCCCCCCCCCTCTCCACGAAGATTTCCCTTCAAAAATTCGTACTTAAATTCGTGCAGAAAAACACACACACACACATACATATATATATGTATGTGTGTGTGTGTGTGTGAGAGAGAGAGAAGATAATGTTACGAATGTGTTCTTCACTGTAGCTTTACAATGTAAGGTTAAATAGGAAAAGGCTAAAAAGGAGGATGGCTCCGTCTGATGACTTGTTAAATTGTGTCCAAAATAAAGTGAGAGAAATTGCAGTAGATAAGCGAAACTAGCAGACTCGGAGGTATTGTGTCGTTGCATCTGGTTTTGTAGAACAATTACGTAAAAATATACTGTGTATCTATTCAATAAATAAACGTATACATGTGAAGAACTTGGGTCAGTATCAACATTTTTTTACAAGATCTCTGGTACTGTTAAAAGCACATGTAAATTATACATACACCACTATTTACTAACATTATCTGCAAATTAGGAACCAAATTCGCAAAGCTAATATATATATATATATATATATATATATATATATATATATATATATATATCTTGTCTCTTCCGCTTTCGATTATTGATCTAATAGACAGTGGTAATCAAATTCCAGCCATTTCCTTCTCTTCCGTGTAATTGAATCTGAATGAAATGAGAGTAAGCGTGAGGTGCAGTATTGTTTTATTTACCTGCCTCAATTTGTTTTCCCCCCGTTTCTATTTTTTCTTTAGTCAAGTGCAACGTTTCGTAAACATTTTACGTCCTATTTTGTGCAATATTTAGAGAAAATGAGGAAACGACTTGAAGGTCACGAAACCGTCATCAGAGAAAAACTTTAATACAAAGTACCAGAGGAAATACCGTCTTGTGCGTAAATTTCTTTACGACGGAAGCATCGTTTCTCTTCCTTCCAACATGAAGCCGAGTGAATAAATACATCAGTGTAGGTGGAAGGTGTTATTTATATAATAATAATAATAATACACTTGAAATAAGCAAAACAGTAAATATTGAGCATGATTATTGTTTTTTGTTAAGGATCTGACACGTTCATTTTCACATAAGGAAGTAAAAGAATTGAGGTTAGAATCCAACTCTAAATGGTCTTACGATGTTCTTGTGAATTTTTGATCCAATAACAATTAAACATGAAGTAATATCATGTATTCTCATCATCGTATATGTATTTTAATTCGTTTTTAAAGACCAATCAATGCATAAAAGAACATAAGTAGTGCATGATGAAATGGTTAGTAAAGTTATCAGTGGGAAAAGTTTAAAAATACTCAACGGTTGTAACCCATCATTTAAAAAATATAAGACTAGAAACTGAACATAAATTATTCAAATTTTGTGGAGTGTTCTTGCTCATGGAAAGGTGTTAGGTAAATATTTCAGATCAGCCTTGACATCTTAATGTTTTACATTTTATTTCAAATAAAAAGTAGGTATTGACATTTTACATGCATTTTGATAATGTGGCTCA
Source organism: Thermobia domestica (assembly GCF_964235325.1). Lineage (NCBI taxonomy): Eukaryota > Metazoa > Arthropoda > Insecta > Zygentoma > Lepismatidae > Thermobia > Thermobia domestica. The sequence goes on along the minus strand of NC_137454.1, from coordinate 141,308,916 downwards.
GAACATTTACTTTTGATGAAATTCGATTTCTGCTGGCGGTAGGATATTTTCGCTGTGTACTCGAAATCTTAGACTATTAGGAAGTTATTTGAATTATTAAATTTGAACTTACGCTTATAAAGACTGAAGTAGTAACTAAAGACTGACTCCAAATTACATAACTAAGACTCTGATTAGTGTGCCATTGCACTTCATGGCTTATAATACCGTGGAATGTCTTAGTGTAATGATGGCTTATTTAAGTTGCGTTGACCTCTATCTAAAGTTATGGAAAAAATGTTTACATTCCGAGGACAGATCTTTTGTCTGTTCATACTATCTTTGCTTATAAATCCGTGTTATTTCCATTATACGATAAAAGTGTAGTTAAGCTCAGGACAAGGCAAATTATGTCTCCGTGACTGAAAGTATTCTCAAAATTTTGACATCGAGTTAAGTTAATTTTATATGATCAAGATGTAAAAGAGCATTCTTTTGCTTAGTGATATTTGTGCAGCAAATTCTATTGCTTCCCTCAAATGGTGACCGTCACATCACAGAAGTTATTTTGGTCTTCCAGATTAATAGCATTTCATTCTTTTTAACACACAGTTAATTAGGTCAGGAAGACCAAACTGGGGAAATGTTTCCTAAGCATGGGTGCCCTCAGGCGAGTTTTGGGGCGTGGGTTGCTCCGATAGGCTTTGGGCAATGTATTAGGTTTTCATTGAAAATAGAACAGTCGAACTTGAATTATACCTTAATGACATTTTCAAGAACTGTGAAGATTAAGTTAGCATGGATAACATTTTAAAATAATAAGTTCTCATAGCAAAGAATACTTCTCTTTTGATTGAGAGAACAAGATGTGGCGGGAGGCAAAAAACGGAGATGGATTGAGTCTGTTTTAAAACGAAGTGGCCACGCGCTCCCAGTCTATGTAGGCTAATTAACATTCAAATCAGAGTAGGAGTTTTCCCTTTTTTGTGGGTTGGAGGAGGGGGAACTTGAACAAGCATTTTCGCACTTTTTTTTTCGGTGGGGGACTTTGGAGTGACTGCGCCCAAGCACTTGGTTGAAGAGGGTTTGGAACCTTGGCTGATGTTATCTCTGCATTATCTGTGTATAACTTTTTACATCTTCACTGTGGCAGCATGGCAAAGGCCTTTCTGTATATATATATATATATATATAATATTGTGTAAGACTATAATAAATTGACGTTGAACACAGGTTTGCATCAGTATTAAAAAGAATGGACAACTAGTGTTGTAAAATTTCCGGAAATTTTGAACCTGTTGGTAAAAAACATTTTTTCCGATTTCTTTCCGGAAAAAATGGGAAAATAACAAAAATCTTTGTATTAGGTTAGTTTTACTAGTAATGAAACTTTTTTTTTTTTCGAACGCATGCAAAATGTAAGTTGAGAAATTTCAATATTGCGAATATTTAAAAAGGAACTATTCGAAAATAAAACTGTTGTAATCATTCTTGAAAATAATAGTCTCACTCATTTCCTTTGTGTGCTTTTCAGTTGTTTATTCGTGGTTGTGCATTAATTACAGAACTTTTACACATATACCATTATGAAGCGTTTCTGTTGAAACAAATATGTCTCTTGAATGAAACTGAGTTCTTAATGCGGTTTTTGATCTGGTGAAATGTTGTTATATATTATAACAACATTTCACCAGGGGAGAGGATGATTTATTAAAAATGATCGAAAATTACTGATATTAGTGTCGAATCCATAGTTTTCGGTGTCGCTGAGATGAGCAGTGACCCTTCTAATGCAGTTTAAATCCAAATTCAGCGCCGTGACCTGGGGGCGGGATATATATACAAATGATCGAAAATGACAGATATTAGTGTCGAATGCATAGTTTTGGGGTTTGCTTTGATGAATAGTAACACTTCGGAAGCTGTTTAAAATCCAATTTCAGGCCCGCAACTTAGGTAGGAAGATATATAGTGGCGGATCCAGGATATGATCAAGGTAGGGGCTGAAACTTAGTTTGCCGCTTTATCCAGTGTAAAACAGGATTGAAGTCCATTTTATCCAGTGTATACCTGAGGGTCAATGGGGAGGCTATAGCCCTCCTTGGATCCACCCTTTATATATATATATATATATATATATATATATATATATATATATATATATATATATATATAATATGAACGACTGAAAATAACCGATATTAGTGTCAAATCTATAGTTTTCGGGGTCGCTGAGATGAACAGTGACACTTCAGATGCCGTTTAAATTCAAATTCAGCTCCCATTAGTAGTCCTAATGGGAGAGGGTGACGTGTAAAAATAATTGAAAATGACCGATACTTGGGTGGAATTAATAGTTTTTGGAGTCCCAGTTTAGTGCTGACAGTTTTGGTGCGCTTTATATCCAAAATGAAACGTATTCTCCCTGTGCGAAGAATGAGTATTCTGCTAGTCTTTAATAATAACGAACGGAAGTTTCCCATGTGAAGTTATTTAATATATTTCTCGCTGTACCAATTTTTACCCACTTGTGAGGTGTATATGTGTATGTGTAAACATGATCATCTCACTTTTTGAGTTGTTCGAAAAAATATACAAATAATAAAGAAAGATTATCAGAAATCAGAAAACTAAAAAGTAAAAATAAAACCTGTTGCTTTAAGTATTTTTCCTGCTAGCGAAATACGTTGTATATATGCTGCAGATACATTACAGCAAATAAAATTAACATCAGGCGAAGAAATAGTTTTCAGATTATATTTTCCGGTTTTTGCCGATATTTCCGAACTGATTTTTTTTCTTATGAATTCAAAATTTCCGGAAATTTTACACAGAACAAGGAAGATACGTATCTCCATAAAATATATATTTGATTTTAACATACCGGTATTAACTAAAATGATTCTGGCCCTGTTATTTTAACACTTCCCTACCATAAAATGGTAACTTTCTAAGATTACATAAGATAATTTAAATGCCTCTATATTAATTAATCTAACTAGGATTATATTTTAGTATCTTTTGTAGTCATGACTCCATTCTATCACGGTGCTAACTTTAAAGGATGACGCAAAATTTCCCTATTCTAATATAAGATACTTAACTACTCAATGATCTTAACTGTAAACTAGTAAATATAAAATACTTTTCATTTTAAAAGCATAATGTAGTGAAATATTCAAAAATTTCAATTTTTCCCATTTTTTCCCCCAGCTCTTTACAACACTAGTCACAACTTTTCATGGTGCTTACGCTCTTTCCTTCCTTGAAAAGTGAGTGATTTAAATCATGTCTGGGACCTTGTGTTCTGGTTTTCGATAACCTATTTGATATATAGAGTAAGCGGGGGTGAAATGCCCAGTGGGGGAAAATGCCCACCCCCCAAAAAAACAAGGAAGGGGATATGAAGTGTCAACAGTGATAAGATTGTGTAAAGACGCAATTCCATGGAAGACGAAGGTGACATTAAACTACATTGTGTGAAGAAATTAAAGGCGTACAGGCTGATTTAAATGTGGTAAATGTATAATTTTTACTTGGAATATTTTTTAAACGTTTCAGATTTATGGAAAAAGAATGATTATATTGGTGCACTGGGAAATCCAGTGCATGTGCGTTGCAGAAAGTAGGGTTCTGCTTTTCTGATGCAATAATGGTCTATCGCCGTGCCATGCAGTGTTGGGAGTCAATGAACTGAAACTATCGTGTTTGACATCGGGGTGATCTGCCCACTTGGTGTCGGGGTGAATGGCCCATGGGCGTTTCACCCCACGGACACATTTGCCATTCCAGTAGTACTGAAATGCTTGATTATGCTGCAGCCAGTGACATAATTTTGTTATGTCTCCCAAGTCACTCAACGCATTATCTGCAACAGTTGGATCGTATATTTTCTTAACTTCTCAAAATACATTTTTATGCAGCTTGTTCACATTGAATCATAGCAAATTCTGATCACAAATCCACACGCTTGCAATTTGGAGAACTAAGTAATCAAGCATGGTCGAAAGCAGCGACAGTAGGAAACCGAGCGGCTGGATTCCGTGCATGTACAGTATTCCCTTTCAATATTTTCAATTCCAGAACACGCTTCGGGAAGAGTGTCGCTCTAATTCCAGTAGTTCTAGTTCCAACTTGTCAAATCCAGGCCTACCCCTCTCCTACAACGTCAAATGTGCCATCTACTTCCAGTGTGGAGCGTAGGAGACCTAGAATTCCACAAGCAAGTGGAGCTCAACATGTCAATAGAAACAATACGGTGATTTGAAGACATTACACCGGTACTGTTGTATCAGCTTCTACTTCCAAGCGAAGGCTACGAGCGACGATTCTGACTGGACATCAGTTTCGCTCTCGACATAGATAAGCAACATCTAGTATAGCAGCTTCCGTTCCTCCTAACAAGAAGAAGAACGTATGCGATCCAGAAAAGTTCGAAAAGTCAAAACAAACTATGCATTCTACTAAATTATTCGGAAAAAGTTTAAGTGCTTCAGGTGAAAATCAGTACAACCGTACAGACTCATCTGATACAGATGAAGATAACTATTGCGGAATCTGTGGTAGACATTATTATAAACGTATAGGACCTATGTCTATATCTCAGTGGATCAAGTGTATTCGTTGTCAAATGTGGCTCCACGAAGTATGTACACGGTTTCCAAATGTGTATTTTAAATGACACTCACTGTCTCAGAAAAGTAGAAACATGTAAATTCTGTTCATTTCCTTCACTGTCTTTTTTTGCTTTTATCATATTTTTCATTTGGAGTTAGCGTAGTACTCCCGTAAGACTGCTTTATGCTATTAATATTGTGTTGTGCAAAACTTATATTTTACTTATATCAAGACACATATTTCACAATTAGAATCTTCAATTAATATGTGTTTTTCTATTCTGTACTTTCAAAGCTCAGGAAGTATATCCGTAACTAAATGCTTTAAAGATAGATTTTTGTAACTTGTGCCGCAATATACCATAATATAATTTCTTGTAATGTGAGAACACCTATGCTAACGTGATTTTCAAATGCTATGAATTTTCGCCTTTTAGGTGGGTGGACATGTTACCCCATGGATGTGGGCGTTTTACCCTGACCATGGGGTACGGTGCCCTGTTTCCTCTTACTTTACAAACATCAGTGTATCTCCTTCAACATCAAACATTACATAATATAGCCTTCAAGTAGAAATACCGAAGGATGTACCTTCCATTTCGTATATTTTGTTTTCCTGTGCATTTCGATTCATAGTCGCAAATAAATAAAATATTAAAAATTGGGCCTTTCACCCCCGCTTACTCTAAGTAATTCCATTCGTACTACTCATTCAAGGATATGATTTATGTACCTTTATAATAATTTGTAAACTTTGTATTTTATTTACTGCGTCTAATATGTAATACACTGTTTAATCATACTGTTTCTGTGTTCTTTGACACCATGCTCACATGATGTGGGCAACTCACATTTGAAAACAAAATCTTACCGTGCAGTACGACATTAGGATTTCATATTCAGTATATTTCGGTCATCTCTCATGACCATGATGCCGTGCATATGGAACATAAGTAAGAAGTTATCACTTCATTGCACTGATATAATGTGTTTCTTTTTTCTTTTCTTTTCAAAGCATCAAATATTTCAGAAAAACACACAGGATCACACAGAGAAGCATAAAGCTCAGACGATGAACCTCTGAACGTTGAAGTCTGAACTAGTTTGCGTAAGTCTCTCAGAAAGTAATAGTCTCAACAATAGGGCTACTTAAAGTCCGAATAAGAATGTTCGAACAGCACGAAATACAACTTGACATTCTCAATACTGGATTTCGTGTGGATGCTATAGTTTGTTACGTAAAAGGATTCTTGGTTCTTGAGTGAAGTGATATATTGTGCATCAAGACTCACTAGGAAAATATCAATTAGTGTAGAAGATTCTCTTTCCTTAAATGAAGGTTAACAATGCATTCAACCATAGATTACTACGGTGGCTTCACACGTTGTCTTCGGCGAACTGGAATTTTTCAGCCAAGTGGAAATTGTTACAATGAATACATTTTGATGAATAAATATGTAATAACACAAATATTTCCGAATAGTAAAACTTGCAAATAATTTCCTGTTTCCACTTTTTGTTTCTCAAGTTTAATAACTTTAAGCAGGATTCACGCCATGTGGTCAAGGTTTAATTAGCATTTCTTTTCTCGCCGGCTGATTGTTGTTGCGTGCCTGGGCTTGGATGCGTTTAAGGAGCTATTTTCCTACGGCAAAATTTGATATTGCTGGCTGGAAAACTTACAACTGAATAATAGGTCGCAAGTGTATAATTTACACAAAACTCCCCCCCCCCCTGTTGTTTTGCATAACAATGGTCCAGTTAAAAAGGGAAAAAAGTTATTAGCATGAAAAATAAAACATTGCTATATTGATACATATGATTTAGAAATTAAGTTATGTGCCGTATTGTGTTGTAATTAATTTTTCCCCTCATGTAAATACATTGGTAATATGATGTGGAGTAGTTACCGGTTCTTTCAAGATTTTCAAGTTCCACTCAGTCATACTTAATTTCTGTAGTATTGCTCAAGTTAAATTTACCTTAACTGTGCAGGTAAACTCATAGGAGCCCAGCACTTGATCCCAGTTATATTTTACGTTAAATAGTTAATTCACTTCCAATAGTATCATCATATAGTTTGTCCTAGGTCGTATTGTGTAAGTTTGCCTCGGATAACCTTGATAGAAGTCATTATTATTATTATTATTATTATTATTATTATTATTATTATTATTATTATTATTATTATTAGTAGTAGTAGTAGTAGTAGTAGTAGTAGTAGTAGTAGTAGTAGTAGTAGTAGTAGTAGTAATAATAATAATAATAATAATAATAATAATAATAATAATAATAATAATAATAATAATAATAATAATAATAATAATAATAATAATAGTTTTCAACTTGTTTAGAAATCCTGACTATGCTTCCCAACATTTTTTGTCGTTTTTCTTACATAAAATTAGTAACCTAAAAGTGACAAAATATGTAAAATAAAATTAGAAAATTACAAGTCATACAGTGTCTACAGAATGCTAAATAATCTAATAGCAGATCTTTTAAGTAGGCCAAAAATTTTAGGGAGTTGCTCATGATGTCATTATCGGATACTCAAATTTCCATGTTATACATTATATTGTGAAATAATTTTTTTCTTTTCTTTTGTAATTTGCGTAAAATAAAAAGTGGCGGGATACATGTTTAAAATCATTCTCAAATAAAACCTTTGTAAAAAAAAAAAAAAAAAAAAAAAATTGGTACTGACGACATTAGAGGGGGCCTGAGGCAGATCTCCTCGCCATAGTATCTATTTTGTCATTTACTTACATGTGTATTGTAAATGCCCCCAAAATTTTCTTTGCCACTCCGTTTGTTTCCCTAAGAAATTAAGTTTGCGTCGTCACTGAATCCTAGCGTTACAATTTGCGGAAGATTATAGCTCATCTAATGGGCTTTTAGTTACAAAATGCTGCACACCAAGATGGTAGTCTTTTCGAAATTGTCTCTAAATTTTTGAAGATTTCAGTTCGTTGAAAGTTTTGAAATTGTAATTGAATTTGCGACCTATTTCTCAGTAATGAACAACATACAACCCGAACTCTTGAAAGTACCTGTAATTAATAACAATCGCTTTAAAACTAATGGTTATAAACGTAGTTTAATACTTACGAGAATTAAACCATTTTCGATTTTTGAGTGTGTGTATGTATGGAGATAGGTCCGTGATAGAATATTCACTAAGCTCTTGTGTTAGCCAGCTTTTTTGGGGGGAGAGGGGAGGCGATTTTTAGTGCTAGTATCTTTTTGGGGGGGAGGGGAGGCGATTTTTAGTGCTAGTATCTTTTTTGGGGGGGGGAGTTTTAGAAAAAAATGTATATTTCTAGCCGATTATTAGTTTTGCGGTTATGAAATAATAGATTTGATGACAAAAAGAAGAGGATATTACATGCATTAATAGGTAATACGGGAATGCGAAACCTCTTAATTTCTCCCCCCTCCCTTGTTTAGATTTTGACTCTTGAAGTCTTGACCCACAATTTTTTATCCACTGATAAACCATTATCTTTTGATCGGCGTAATTAATCAAAAAGGAAATAAAAATAAAAGTGAGAGGCCAGTCGGGTTAGTCGTATTCTCGAGCTTCGCTTTACCTTAAACGTAGTATTTACACACACGAATAATAAGAAATAGTGTAATCCGCCAATACAGTAGCACCTACCTCTCATTTATTTACTCAAAAACAATCTTTGTGTATGATAAATATTACAGTTATGTGAATTTCGGCAAATAGTTACTGCCATATTCAGCCCAGATTCTTTTTCTTTTTTTAACTATTGCTTAAACTACTGCAAAACGGTCTGTGCTAAGAATGACAATAAGTCTTCGCCGAAACGGACAGAATTGTATAAATTCTGCAATATTATTAAGGTTTAACGAAGGAAAAAAAGTATCTAAAGACGAGCCATACCAACTGATACATATTATTGAGCAGAACAAAATGTGTGTCAGTGTAAAAACTCGTGCGTAGTTTTTCGAGAAAAACTAGTTTTTGTATAAAAAAAATGATGAGTACAGGTAGTACGCCACATATTAAGGTGAAGTTGGTACTGAAGTATACGCTGATCTATCTCTTCATTATATGGTCAGTGGCAGTTCCTAAATTATCCATAAATCATAAACGTAAATTGACGTTGAAATAAAATTGTCCAACCATGAGGTATATTAGTCGATAGATCATATCGAGGTGGACAAAACGGCATGCTTCAGGGTAAACTCTCATGCGTAAATTTTGAGAAAATCCAGGAAATAAATTATTTTTGTGACGCTTGAAAAATATGTTGTTCGTGTCCAGTCTGATGTAGTTAATTTTATTCTGATAGATCACTTATTTATGTACTGTATGCGAAATATATGAACTCAGAATGTTACTGTTGTTCAGTAATGTCTCTTAGAATGTCGCAATTACTACTTGTAAACCTGGGTTTTTCAGTATGTGAAAAAGAAAGTAACAAGTATTTAATCCTACAGAATTAAGTATAAGGCGTGAGTTGAGCTCCTGTATTTCTAGACTTAAAAAGTAGGACACCCTATGAAAATTTAACAGTATATTCACCGTTATGCACTTTTCTTCTTGCTTAAATATCAGAATTAATAAAATAATAGCACAAAAACTCACCAAAAGTGAGTGTCAGAGAAAAGAGTATTCCTATCAGTTGAGTATCTATAACTACTAAAAGCGAGATTTAATATATATATATATATATATATATATATATATATATGTGTGTGTAGTACTAATGATATTAATTTATGTGTTGGAGGGAGACGGGACGTTCAGAGTTGCGAACAATCCTTAGGGAGACAGGTTTATGTAAATCCGAGACGTTAGGGAGTCGTCCTCATCATGAATCATTACTCTAGCTGTGTTAAAATTGACTGTCATCCGTTAAATGGAAATAGGATTCTTTAAGGGAGAAGTTGTTTGTGTTAAAAGTTATGTGTAAGTGCAGATTAAAAACATTTTAAATTTTAGTTATGTTCTAGTTGGTACAGACTTTCGATAGTACAGGCGAATGTCAGCACAGCGTTCGTGCAGTTTTGACTTCGCAGGTTTCTCGCAAATATAAATTTTATAGAAGGCGTATTAACCTCAGAACCACAGTGAAACGAAAATAGAACAAGAAATTATTTTGCCTCCGACGGAGGATCAAACTTCGGTCTTAGGGTTGGTAATTAGATGTCTCCCCAACTACGCCAACGTGACTTCCTCATTGGCATTACACCGAATGGCAATAAACTTGGGAAATATTGATTTTACAAGTATTGTATTCCTAGAAAGAACATTAAAAAAGAAAAAAAGCAAAGAAAGTGTTGCCTTTCTAACCGATTTTTGTCTTATGAAAAAAGGGTGTGTGGAAGAGTAATAATAACTTACTGAAGCTGAAGAGAAGAAAAATAAAAAAGCTTTTTCAGTCGATTTTCTATCCATTTATTATTATTTCGTGCTCTAAAACGAGCGTTTATTATTTTCCGCTGAACAAGAGTTCATAGAGCCTTGTTTCTTACGATGATTCTTATATATTTCATTAATGTCGGTTAATTATATATGTAGAGAGAGAAAGAGATAATTTATCCACGGGTAAAATTACAAGCTATTAGGCTGACTCTTTCAGTTGCATTTTATGTGATTATTGTTATGCATAGAATTTTTATTCGAACTGAGACCGATCATGATTAACAGTATTTTATTCGGTATATAGATACATAGATGTGGATGAAACTATGAATTATGAATAGTTTATTTACGTCAACTGTTCCTTTTTAATTCCTGGAAATACTTGTTTATAGAGCATTTTTGATGGCTTGTTTACATTGTAGATTAAAATTTTATTTGAAGAAGGGAAATCATTTATTACAAAGAAGTTAAGAGTATATACAATGAACTGTTGATATAAATTATCCCATTATAGCCTCTGCTGTAAGGGATATGTTTGAGTTGATCATACAATATCCATAGTATTACGTTACCAGTGCAGTCAGGGATATTGTAATTCATTATGATTTCACCGTGATGAGGAATAGAAATTGCAGGTTATTGCTACACTCCCGGTACAGTCATGTTAAAAACATGAATATATTTTGTTTCTGAAGATATTCTCGTCCGAAGATATTTTCTATTTAGATTTACGTAAAGGAAAAAAATGTTGCTTCGTTATTCTTTTTAAAACTTTCTCACAACAGAAAATAAGTCCATTAGAAATGTGACAATAAAATGATTGAAGAGAGCAGTATATGTTAATATTGTGAGCTCGAACAATAAAAAAAATGTGAGCAAAACATTTGAAACTTATTAACATAAGACTCATTGCAGAGAATCCTAGTATAAAAGTTCCTATCAACTTATGTCATGATTCGCAAATGTGTTCGAGATACGAATCTTCGGAACATACTTAAGAACATGTAGAAGTCAATAGAAACAAACAAGAAATAAACTGGACCACATAATAGGGATTTTAAGTATAAATCGTTAAGGGAGTTATAAAAATGTATGTGCTCTAAGTTTTAGTCCTTCGTTTTTCATGTGTCTCGCCTATTTTTTATTTTCGTCATAACCGGAAGTCTAATTTTAGAATAGTTATGACCGGATGGTGATGTATGTGCTGTATTTACCAGGGAACATAAAGAAAGCATACTTGAATCGCATTACCATTTTGCTTTAGATACGTGCTTCCTTAGACCTTTTAGTTTTCAGGAATCTAGCGTCTTGTTAGAAAGAACGAATGGACACACAAGGATAGAGTATTCCGGTTGTTCTGTATTACGTATTGAGTAGTTTTACTTTCACAATCGTGACACTCGAACACTCGACCAAGGTTTGAAAAGATCATTTTGACATTACGATAATTATCTTTGCCCATTGAAGATGACAGCGTTTTTGTGCTAATCATTTCACGTGCTCACTTTCGATGATAGCGCCTAGTTTTGTGATTGCTTCATAATGATAGTGAAGGAAAGAACAAAACTGTTTGTGGTTATGTCGGTCATGAGAAAGTATTACACGTTGCCTTTTTTTTTTTTTTTTTTTCAATACAGCAAAATGCTCCCATAAATATGTGATTTTACTTCTGTTTTTTTCTTTTCTTCTTAAATATTGTATCAAGTTTCACTATACATGTAATACAACAAAACGTGAATATAGCAAAAGAGTATTTCTTGGAAACAATGCTTTTTCGTAAATAAATATCTGAATTAAATTAATAGTACAGATAATGACTTGACTGCAGTCTAAAAAAAAATAAGTTACTTGATAAAAAATGTCTAAAGAAACCCCCGTTTAACAATTTCAGTTGCATAATTTAAGTCTGCATAAAAGTTTATATCTAGGTTCGCATTCTAATCATTGAGGCATATTACGGCTAATTTCCGTTTGGACATACAGTTTAGGTATATCTTCATGTCGTTCACCTCACCGATTTGAGTCATAACTCTTACGTCAACTTACTACGCAAAGAATTGATTGGAGCACGATATGATAATTATAGTGATGTTTTAAAACTTGTGAGCAATTGAAGAATAGGTGTAGGAGAAAGAAATGTATGCAGTAGTTTTAATCGTTTCCACGTGTTCTTGTCTGTATCGAAGTAAACGAAAATCTTTTTCTAAATTCGCAGATTTTTGCTCCGTTTCTTCTTCAAAGTGGATTTTTTTATTATTTATTTATTTATTATTATTATTATTATTATTATTATTATTATTATTATTATTTTTAACGACAAAGCGAAGGATACGAAGTAAATGCAGAAATATTACATTCCTGGTGGTATGTTGGTGGCGTCAGAAAAAAAAATCGTGAAGAGAAAGTGTTTACATCGAGGACAGAAAATAGCGAATACAGGATTATAAATCATAAAAAGATAATTAAGTTGAACTTTGGCCTTTTATCACCGACGTGGATCTGCAATTTAAAATGGGATCCGAAAAGTATATAAAATAGTGGGATCTTTTGTAGAAAAAAAAATGGTCATCTACCTAGCTATCTTTTGAAAAACTTCATTTTTATTTATATCTGGCATTAAACGAATGTAAATGATCTTTGGTTGATTGAGATTTGTATTTGATGTCCAAAGTATTGCCGTTTCCGTTTCCTGTTTATGATTTCGAGAATATTACTTTCAAAAATGTAAGTTTTGTCACGGAAATGTCCGTCAAATACTCAATAATATCTATAGTTAATTTACTAAATCAGTTTAATTCCTTGACTGGTTTTGTTTTGTTTTGTTTTCGATTACTGCTAGTAGATTGATTGTTTCTGGCGGAAGGGGGGGGGGGGAGGTTGAAGGATGAATTTGGTGGTACGGGAACCTGTAAATGTATCATGGTACAATGATTAAAATTGACTTGTTTAATACCACAGAGGTTAATATTTTGCCTTGGAAATTAATGCTGAGCAATACTGATCGTAGCAGAACGAAATTGTCTCGATGAGAGTTAAACTATATGTAGTATATAATTATATATTGTTTATTTATACCACCTATTATTTTACTGTAACGATTATTAAATTGTTAATTTCTTTTTCTTTTAGGTAAGTTGTTGCGATATATTGGACACGTCGAAGACGAAGGTGGTAAGTGTAATGAAGTTTTGAAAAAATAAATCGAGAGGGAGAGAGGAAATTCTCACACAGTTACACACTCATTTAGTGTGTGTGCATGTAGGATTATCTACAGAATTATCCCATTAATTTGTTTGTAATCATATTCTACACGTTGAAAGTAAATGTCACAAACGGAAGTGAACAGTTTTTTTTTTTTTTTTGTCTGATTTCTCGCTTTTATTTTAGCTGATTTTATATTTGTTTTTTTTTTTCTGTCTTTTTTTAAAATCTAATAAAATGCTCAAGGAACAAGGGAATAATAATAATAATAATAATAATGATAATAAAGTTCAATGCTTTTATCTGATGTGTGAAACCCTTTCTATATTTGAACTTTTTCCTAGTAGTAAATATTTCTCCACTCCTCTTTCCTTGCATTGGTCGATCCTTGTGAAGTAGAAAACTATTTGCGTGCTGCTGAACTTAGTTGAACAGGGTTTCTTTTTTCCAGAAAAGTTTTCCTTTCCCGGTCTCAGTATTGATAGACACGAACATTCACACGGATTCGCTCCCTCCTCCCGTGTGTACCTCTGTTTCTTCATATTCTGGCATTGTTCCAAGTCTACATAGTGAAAAAAAAAAAGACACCAGGATACAATCTGCTTGGAAGGAAGGAATTTCTTTAGGTCTCGAAGTCCGTGACCTTTGAATATCTTGTGTTTTCGTTTTCTTTTTCTTTCTTGATAAAATTTAATGAAAAAAAGAATATCTTAAAGAAGAAGAAAAATGTTTTTCTGGGATAGCGCACAGTTGGTGGCTAATAAAACAGGGATGATGATTTCGGTATGCGATCGCCAATGTGTATTAGCTAAGAATATATATATTCGTAAACATAAATTCGTTAAACTTTCTCCGGTTTCACTTACTTTCACTACTCGTATATATATAATATTCGTTTCTTTTTTCTCGGCTTATGGTTATTCTTTTCCGCACGTATCTTGTTTTTTTTTTCTTTTAAATATTCCATGAATAAATTAATTGCAATATTTGGTTTCTGAATAAGAAAAAAAGCACTGTTGTAAAACTGTGAGCAAAAACTGTCTTGATTTGGAATATGATGGCATTTTTTTAAAAGTGGTTCTCCAAGCTTGGGAAAAAAATGGCTTCCCTTAAGGCTCTTCCCCTAAATTCACTCCCACTTTTTGAATTTGAGTTAATACTTAGACAATGAAAAATGTAGAAAGAGTGCTAGTCAGTATCTACAAAACACCATTAAATAAACTAATAGAGAGTTTGCAAACCTTTCCGTTTAGTTTACAAAATCTGATGTGCAGTTTATGATGTTTTAATTCTCGTGCCCTAAAATTTATGCACTATATGAACAACCTTAAACACAATTATTAGTTCATGTATTGAAATAGTCTTTTGAGAATATACTGCCTGGCTCACGTTCTAAAATTTTAATGTTCCTCATTGTCTTAAGTTATCCACTCAGTTAAGAAAAAACTACTAAATTTATTCACTAAATTTACCGAGCGAAGTAGCTCAAGTGGTAGAGTTGGGTTCGATTCGCGCTGCCGACCATCCTGAGTGGGGTTTTCCTCAGTCCTACCAGGCAAATGGCGGGATGGTACCTACAAAACAGTCCGTGACCGATACCTTCCCAAATCCTTTCCATTGTTATTGTTGTTGTTAGATATCCAGTATAAAATGGCTTCTGAGCTGTATCTGGTGATTGTTAATAAATAAAATAAATATAAAAAAAGTGAGGTGAATTTAGCTGAGAGCCTGAACGACAATTCTGTTCATAAATTTACTTTCTTTCCATTAATTTTACTATTCGTTAGTCCTTGTACACGATGTTCTTCTTTACAGATGAACGCTTATCATTGTTGTCTGTTCCTTTGATCAAGTGTACATAGAGCAGTTTTTATTTACGTATTGTCCTGTTTTCATGATTTTATACAGGGAAAACTAAATATTAGATAGATTCCCGACGGGAGCTCATGTGGTTCGGATTCCACGTTAATCAGTAGATCTCGTCTCATATAATCTCGCTCCTAAAAGGGACACTAAATTCCAAATCAACAACTAAAGTATTAGATAAGGTGCTTATAATAATTTTCTCATTTTTCCATTTTTAATAAGATATTGTAAAAATCAAATTATATAATTTCTCAGCTTCATTTTCAAATAAGCTCAGAACACTATTTACTAAAGTAGTCCGCGTTTTGAAGATAGTAGTGGTTCTTACTTAGTTCATAGTCTATTTCATGGTATAGTATTTTTCGCATAGTAAATAATTACCCAGAGAAATTTTTAGTATTTGTTGGTTTCCACAATAATTAAAAATAGATAAATAAAAATGAAAAAGTAAGAGAAGCATTGATAATTACCCGTAAACATGAGTTTCTGGCAGTTGCCCTGTGATATTTCAGAATGAATATGTAGAACTCTTTGGTATTTATAATTTTGTTGAAGAATCAAGTGTTTATATATTTAAGAAATTTTTAGATTAAATAATTGACCATCAAGTATAGTGACAACGTATTACAGTGATAAGAGAGGCAGGGAAAATAAGACCCCAGAAGCTTATATTTAAATGTACCATTTTGCATTCGCCTGGTCAAACTAAAGAAAATCAATCAGTATATCTATTCACTATTTGAACCCAAGATCACCCGTTTGTTAAGCAAGGACTATAACTACTAGCCTTGCCTTGTGGTATTTCGGTACGTCTGCTCAGTGATGGACGATTTGAAAGATAATACAAATCAAAATATATGATATGTTAAGTAAAACAAGTAACAGAGACCTTTATGGTTACATGAAATTGAATGTATCTATAAATAAGCACTCACAGACGTGATAGTGTTTTTTTTGATAGAATGCATCTCGCAAGTTTCAAAATGTCACTGACCTCGTCACCTAGTTGGTTCTTGGCTGTCTTTCCGAGTTGAAAGAAGGCTTATTCCAAGAACGATGTTCCCCTGAAGGTAAAGAGAGAATTGTTCTTGGCGCAATGGTGAAGCGACTCCGAAAGTGATAGGTGAAGCTCTCGAAATAGCCACATAGATGCTGGTTAATGGTGCATAAAATTTTTGTGGCTCTGGTTGAGGGCGTTACTAAGATACGTGGGTACTTTTGCTTGGAATCGTTCACAGTGGCTATGCAGGCAAGTGGAAAATTAGACTTTCACTAGTAGAAACAAAGAAGGAAAAAAAAATACAGAAAAATAAGGGGAAAAAATATACCTGCCGGCTGGCTGTAGTGCCCTTCTATCCATTTTCGTTTATATAGTACTTTTTTTCTTCTCTCTCTCATTTTCCTCTGTGTTTGTGGGTTAATATTGGAAGTACAGCTGCATGGTGTGCGCTTGCATGCATATTTTTAGGTCTCAAACTGGAGTGAGTCAGAGCAGTAAAAAGCACTCGTAATCAGAGAGGAAAATGGAAGGGTTGCAAGTCGCAAAATTAACCTGGTTCATTACTCGACCTATTTGGTTTGTAGCGGTGCAATTGCGACATTTTTACCAATTGTACTGTACTGCATGCAATAGAGGTATATTCGTTGGATATTTTCGCCTCGCTGTTAAACATAATGATTCCGTTTGAGAATTATTCGAGTAAAATTCATACCATTTTCTCTTATTCTAAAAACACACAAGATAATGTTAAAATTTGGAGGGTATAATATACAGTACAAAATAGATTGGTATGTGTTTTGAGCCGTTATTTTTGTTGAGACACAAGATGACAATGGAATAGTTTTATGATAATACCATATTTACATTTCTCGTGATATGAAGTTGACCTAAAATAGTTTATTGTAGTGATACCATCAATTTTCTCGTTGCCATCTTTTTATCGTAAATTTCTACGTACTTCATCTTAAGATACTGATAAGAATTCAGACTGAACGGTGAATAGCTAAAAGGACGGTATTTTGTTTCCAATGCTGAATAACGAATTTTTTCTTCCATATTATCTGTAGGGTGTGTGTAATCCTTTCTTGTTTTGTTATCCACTTTTACTTGCGATAAACCAGAACAAATAGGGGGGGGGGTGCTGTTTTAATATAATGTCAGCCCTAAACAGCATAGAGCACTCACTATCAAGATATAGATTATTTTATTGATGTGTTGAGTAAAGTACTATAGTATATACACAAAATGTTGCAGTACCGATATACGATAGTTAACTAACGTGCGTATATGTAGTGGTAAAATTCACTTATTATTATTAATCTGTATTACAATTCATAACAAGTTATGTATTTGATGTTTATAAGGCAGTGTGTTCAACATTACTGAAAGTGTATTGTGTGTTTCTTTTGGTCAATTTTATTTTTATTTAAGTTAAACATAGTTCCCAAGGTTAAATTACCAGGATGCAACATTTAGCCCAAGATAAAATGAGCAGGATGCAGCGTTTAGAACTTTTTTTTTTCTTTAAACAAGAGATTAAGGTTTCATCGTCGTAATTATACCTAAGTTTTTGTATTCATCTATTTTTAACACCCGTAGAGCGATAAAATAGTGTGTAGCAGCTGGAAGGTAGCAAGTTTTCGTTAAAGCGGCACTTAAGTAGAGGACCTGTCCCAATCTTACTTGTTGCTAGTAAATTTTCAGTTCATTCCATTAAGCACAGCAAATCAGTTTTACCTTGATTTTATTGAAATATGAGATAAATATAATTAGCTAGTAGGCGGAATTATCGAAGTAAATGCAAGTCTGCCTATGTATTTGAAGAAGGGAACTAATGTTTTGGGAGTTTAACAGAGGTTCAACTTGTCATGTAGAGTAGCATCCCTGCTTGTGGTCGTAGCTGTCAGTGGAAAGTAAGGAACGTAAGATTCCCTCATTTATCACACGTGGCGTTTTTTTTGTCCTTCCCTAACTCTCCATCATCACTTCATGTCACATGTAGTGATTTTTGCAAATTTTGAGAGAGAAAGACAGAATTTATATATATATGTTTATGCAGAAGTAGAAAGAATAAAAATAAGATTTAAAGTCAGGTTTATTTGTATAGTACTAAGAAGAGGAATAAGGCATGTACATCTTTACGACTATCTTTGTATGCTTAATAAATAATAATGGCACACTTTCTTGTATCTTTTTGTTGATTATTTTTTACATTGAAGTGGAGTAATTGTGTGAAGATTTGATTCAGGAAACGGGATATCTTAGTTCCTCTGTAATTAATATGAAATCTTTAACATAAAAACTAGATGAATATTTATGACTATGCAAGATATAGGTAGAACACGTCAACAGTTATAGATTGCTTATCTGACTTACAACCTAAGGTATCTTTTTCTTTCTTACTTTTTTTCGTCTCTAAATTTATGTGGGTTAAAACTAGTTTGGACATTGCATGCTGGGTAAAAATTGACATGCTAGATGATTAGCCATGAGAGACCGGAAAGCTGTGGGGATGGGGAGTGAGCCGAAAGGTCAACGGTAGATTTCTAGTCTTTCGTTGGTTGATGAGGTTCTGTAGCAACATTGTCCTTGGACTAATGTGGGTTAAAACACACTAGAGAATTATCTCGAATAAGTCAGTTTAACAATGCCTCGGAGCAACGTCCACTCGTTAGCCTTGAAAAGCGAAACACTCCTTCCATTTGTGGTGGCATTTCAATGATTCAGGAGTAAAATGTGGCGTGGAAAAATGCTGGCTGGCTACATGAGTGAACAGCGTAACTACTGCGCTTTATGGTTTTTCTCCTTTAATGTTTCACAATTTGGTACCGGTTTGAACGTAATTATTACTTTGCACCAACTTGATAGCGTAAATAGATCCAAATTAATTTACTTATAGTGTGAAGATATATTAACAGCGCCGCCCATAAAAGGGGGATCCGTGCTCCATCGTTGGGTTACTTCGTTTTCAAGCTTATCATTGCAGAATTTTACGTAATAGTGCGTTCTTGCGTTTCATTTACTGATTGTCTAAAAATAAACATGTCCGTGCTGCGAAAATTGTATATATAAGTAACTGCAATTTTATATATATATATAGTGGCGGATCCAGGATATGATCAAGGGAGGGGCTAAACCATAATTCGCCGTTTTATCCAGTGTAAAGCTGAATTGAAGCCCATTTTATCCAGTGTAAACCTGAGCGTCAAGGGGGGGGGGCTATAGCCCCGTAGCCCCCCTTAGATCCGCCCTTGTATATATATATATATATATATATATATATATATATATATATATATATATATATATATATATATATATATATTACAGTGTTATTCCTCTCTTTCTTTTACTAAAGTAAATTATTATTTAACGTGAAAGAGTAATTTTGTTACTTTTTAATTGTCTTAAGCGACAACACCCAACGGATGACTGACTGTCATAACACTTGATTTGTGTGAACACTGAATTTATAATCATATCTGAAATATAAAGAAGGTTGTGTGCTCGTAGAAAAATGAGGAGTAAAAATAGATATGTCCAGCAGCATTGCCATTTCCTCCCCCCTTTTTTTTCACGTATTGAGAAGGGTTGAACAAGAATCGGAAGTAGAATATGGGAGATTCGAAAGGGCGACGTGAATGACCTAACAATTCCCCTTCGCCTCTCAGTTCGCTTTTGTTTTCCTCACTTTCTCGGAAACTGCATTATCCTATATCGATCGCAGCAACCTTTCCCCCCTGCTGTACGATGAAAAAAAAAAAAAAAAATGATGCATCGTGTGGGAGGGAAGTATGTTGTGCTGGCGAACTTCCGATCGCTATTTGTTTTCATGAAGAAAGAATGAAAAAAAAAAAAAAAACGAATAGAACACTTAAATTCTTTCGTAATTTTTATGGCCTTGTGAATGTTTTCATTTTAATAGAACTGAAGGATGATTAAGACTTCCTTTTCCTTTTCACATGCTTTCATCACACAACAGAAAAAAAAAGAAAACAAAAACAAAAAAACGTAGATTTGCTCGAAACTAGATACTTTACTAGATTAGTCCTCGGAAAAGATACGATCTTATGCGAAATCTATGTTAGACGATAATATTTGTGGGCTAAGAAGGGGAAAGCGGTAATTTTGAGGGAATAATAGTAAACGCGTTCGGTGTGCACTGCATAACGTACTTAACAGAAAAGTGTGTTCTGGAAACACTCATCAATTAGAAGTTTCTATCTATATGTGCTGTATTGTGAAAGGTTTTTACGGGGTCATAAAGGATAACTTGTAACCTCTAGCAATTTGTTTACAAATCTGACATTATCAATACATTTTTTTAAAGCATATTCTAACCACAAAATGTTATGATTTTGTATCAATTTCAAAAGTTTGAAATAACTGCGCATTCATAACATTTACCCTATCCTTATTTATGACTCCTACCGTGCAACTATTCCTAGCGCTATTTAATGGCCTTCTGTAATTCTCAGATTCGTTCGTCATGATACGGAAACCTTTATTTACATGGGCATGAAATATTAAAAACTATTTGTGTGTATCATGAAACAAGTGTGGTAATGTAAAGGAATACAAACAAACAAACAAAAAAAAAAATATATATATTAAGAAAAGAAACAGGACTGACCTTGCTTTTGTATAGATTAAGCTTGAATCTGGACTTAGATGAGTCTAACTAGAGCTTTTATGTGCTGAACTTGTTATGCAAGAAACGAAGGATTGAAATTACGCAGTCCATGACATGAATCGTGCTTTAGTAAGCATCAAGCCAGCAACTAAGGCCTGTGACAAACATCTTGGGATTTCAGCTAAACGAATAAAACACAAGGTCTGACGCGACGTTGCCAAGTGGTAAAGGGGTGTGGCTGTGACTAAGCAGAGGAAATACAGCGCGATCAGGTGGCAGTTGATAGACGTGGATGTGTACAAAATAAACGTGGCAATACCGCAGGCCTCTCATTTGCTAGCAGCATTTAAAAGGAACTTGGAGCGCCGCCTTCAAATGCCAAGATGTTTGTCACGCCGTTTAGTTCACATTTACATGTGGTTTGCAACACCCTGTATGTGTACATGGTGAACGTATCTTGAAACTCTCTTGTAACTTTTGAACTATGAAAAAGAGAATTCTGAAATTTTGTAGGAAGGAAATATCGATAGAAAAATGTCTGACGTACTCTGCAATTTTGTAGGATGAAGAGTGTTGTTGTCTGAAGTGGGGGATACTCTTCTTAAAGTTTTGAACTAGAGCAGTACATATATTGGTACCGGTATTTTCTGTTGCAGCCGGTGTTGTGCAATTATTAAGATTTTGCTCACATGCGTGGTTTTAAGCAGTTTCAAACTCTACATAGTGGTAGAACACTTACCTCCGATGCGTGGGATTCCAGGTTCCATACTAGGCTAAATAAGTTTGTGGTGGACAACATCATGTCCGTGGATTTAAAAATTAAATGGGACACTCTAACTATATGTTTTGTAATGAGTACCAATCATATCGTACATATATTTGCTGTGTATTCAGGAAGTTACAACGCAAGTATCTTCGTAACACAGAATACGCAGGGAACATGTCCTGCTCGTGACAATTTGTAAATATTATAGAACAGACCGGTAATAATAATATTGATATAAGTATCCATGGATATAGAAATGAAATGTTCTTGACCAAGAACTCGATAAATTCAATTTTGCATGTACTACTATTTAGAACTAGGATTATTTTGCCACATACAGTTATTCACATTTATGTTGTGAATATCTTATAGTTTAAAATCAATTTTGCTCTGTCAACCCTACACAATGCCTATCGCTTGCCATTTCGATCGTACGCAGTCCCTGTGTTATATAACCTGTACCGGTACAAGATCGACAAGAGTTTGTAATTGATAGCAGCATAGATTTTTTTTTTTTGGGGGGGGGAGAAGGATATGATTAAAACTTAAAATATTTCAGGACAGTGACGTAGGATCGAAACAGGTTGCTGAGCTGAAGTTTCGATCAGAAGCTTTCGATCCTGAGAAGTTTCGGGTCTTCGCTGCATTCCCGGAAATAGATATCAAGGAAGAAATACAGTAAACTATATTAACTGGCATTCCATGTGTGCCAAACTACGTAAGAGAAATGACTAGCGGTGTCTTCTTCAATAGGTTTTAAGTTGCAGCAGGAGATATCAGATTGTAGTTAAGAGGTGTCAGTTTGTAGTGTATAATAATTCCATTTTTCCATCAACACAAACTACTTCAATTATGCGAGCGGAGTTGTTCGTTTCACTTATTCCCTCTTCCTCTTTTATTTATTTTTTCTTGATCCTACACAGAACTGGTCTGAGAGTTGACCCTATTTGAAAGTCAAATAAGAAATCCACAGTCATGGTCATATTTCAGCTGCCTGCTGGCTCAGTCTTATTCCACCGCATTCATAATGTAGTTCCTTTCTCCATTTTTTCCCCTGCCTCCTCTTCCCCTTCTAATTCTCTCCTCTCTCTTAATTTGTAGGTAGGACTCCAGTAGGCTTACTTTGCAAGGACTTCATCGCATCGTATATGTATTAGGAAGTTTGATGTCTTTGAGCGGTTAATAAATTTGATCTTTTTATTGATTCGTATGCGACGAAAATAAGTGAGTGTGTGTCAGAGCTTTATATGTGAGTAGTGGCTTGAATATAAAGTATCATGTAAGTGCTGTGCTTACTTCTCGATTAAATAATTTTTAAAATGTCATACTTACGAAGGTTGATAGTTTTGTATGAGCGAATCCAGGGTAAACGTGTCATTCTGTAAATTTGCTCATGTGAGAAAAAAAGAAAAAGAAGAAACAAATACTTGTAAGCGTGGCAAATAAAACTCCTAGAGGTTTTTGAAGTAATGACGTTCTTATTTAGATAATCAACGATATTACGCGCTTGCAGACCAACTAATATACTATACTTACGATATTGCCTTAAGAGGACTAACGATTGCACAAAATATAATTCTATCCTTAATTCAGTGGTTTTCAGGCTGTGCAGGCCTGCTATTCTCCGGGTCGCTATGACACTATGATACACTGTACATATACAGTTCGTGAAGCATTAGAGATTCACACACCTATTATTGCAATGTATTCGTACTTGTATATGTATACACGTCATCAGTGGTTCACGATCGACGTGTGTATATGTAGTACTACGTGAGTTGACGTTGATACTAATTGGTTCCTTTTTTGTTTTTGATTGGTTGGTTTTATTTTATTTTATTTTTCGTAAAGGTTGAATGCCCGAATAAATTCATAATAATTTTCTTTTGTTTGTATACGCTGTAACTTCCTTTCCTTCGCCAATGTGTTTACTGCATACTGTATACGCTTTATGGGCCATTTTCACACCTTGAACTTAACTGATACTTGTGCGTTTATGGACTATCATGAAATTGTCACATGCTGCATTGTATGCGAATGTTTTAAGTGTCGTGGAACACTGCTGTCTAGAATTCAGTGAATGGAATGCTTTATTTCCAGATCCATTGATAAGGAAGAGTACAATGAAAGACTTTTCAAATTGGTAGAAGAAGAAGCCATTACAAGGTCTTAAAAATACGTAGACCTCATGAAACATCAACATAACTCTTTTTATAAATCAACATACGTTTCGTGTGTAAGGCTTAGTTATTGTTGTAGTGCGTAATTGCATTTGCAGGTTTGAAAACAAGCTTTTGTCTTGGTGAAGATAATATGCAACGAGTTGGATGGAATTCAGGAAATAATGGACTATAGAAAGCTCAGCTTCTACGAATGATTCCAGTATGGTTTCCTTAGCGAATGAGAGTTGCGTAAACAAGAAGAAAAACTTAATAATGCTTCTGACAGGAAATTTCTGATGGCTTTAGTAAAGAGTGTGAGAAAGCGTGTAAATATCTTCCATATACCACTTACGTATTAACATTGAAATTAAACTAATTACTTGCCACTTGTTCTTTTTATATGTCTATTGGTCTGTAATTTAACGTTTGAACTTATTATATTGTCGGAAAATCAAGAGTTTTCCTCATCGATAATTTGATTGTAATAGTAATTCATAAATTTCTGCTACATTTAAACAATTGCATAGCATTATGAACTTATTTAGAGCTGAGTGATCACAAAGCACATATTAAATATTAGAAGCCCTAAAACGCGTGTGGAACAAAAATTAACTTTTATAATAAAACTGTTTATTCATGTATATTTTTTTATGCGCTCGGCCTCTGTGAGAGCAACAATCTCCAGTCTATTCTATTTAGTAATTTTAAGTATTTCTGATTTTACTTATTAAGATATTTCGTGTCAATATAAGTTAAAATTGAGAAAGTTAAAATTAAGTTAAAAAGAGAGTTTATGCCACCACGTATTTGAAGCAAAATGAAAGGACCGAAATATGACAGAAGAATGTTAATAAGGCAGATAATTAATGGAATGAAAGATGGTGAATAGTATAAACGTTAGTAGAGTGATATTTCCACACTTCAAATAGGTTATCTTGAAATCGTGCATTTGCTATTGTTTTGTCGCTTTTCATCCAAGGATTGTCGATGATTCTACAAAGTTTTTATGATTCAAAGAGTTCTCGACGTTCTCATGTGCGTTCAATTTATTACTTGCACTGGGAAAGCATTATTACTGTTTCTCACGGAAGATTTCAGTTTAATGCGACAGTGTCATGTTCGTTGATATTTTCTGAGTTTTGTGTGTGAAGAATTGTAATGGTCGTCTGAAACAATGGGTTTAGATATCTACTTTAAAAGAAAATTGCTACGTGTGTGAACTGAACATGCGATTTTTGTCTTATTTTACGTTAAATATGCCAAATATAATTTAGTTAGGAATCTTACTATTATGTAGATCTTGAAACAGCATATTTGCGCTATGTAGCTGTGAAATATAGTAATATATATGATGAATAACGCTTAATCGAATTTTCTTTTCTTGTGTGATATAAAGCAATATTTTTCACCCAGAAGTACGCGTTGACTTCTTAAGAGCACGTTAAATTTGAAAATTACTTGTAATGCATATACATAGTGTGCAGAAAACAAGCTCAGCCATCTGATTAACAAGTCAGAAACATTGGAGTTCATAATATAATGTTTATGCCATGTTATCTGTAACATAGGTCTATTAAATTTATAGCATGATTCTCTTGTTTATAGTGAAACTGGGTTAATTAATTAGTAAGTGGTAAATTCTATACTTTATTTATTTATTTATTTATTTATTTATTTATTTATTTATTTGATACAGTTATCAATCATTTGAATTAAGGATTCTAGTTTGCAGTCAGTCGATTTGCAAGCATTTCAATTGTTATCTGTTTAGCGATCAACTCTGACAAGTAGATAAGATCTGTAAGCTATGCTAAAATATTCCAGTTTGCGAGCAAACGGTGACAGTTCTTTGAATGTAACTTGTGGGAAGCAGAGATTACCAGACTAATTGCTAGATTCTGTTATTCTTCTAAATAAACTAATAGTCGAGCTAAACATAGATGAACATAAGATTTTGCATAGTGTTTTATAAAATGGTATAAAGCATTACGACGATAATAATACTAATAATAGAATAGTGACTTAAACGGAATTTGAGTAAAAGCTTTGAGTTGATACAGTGAAAACTCAAATCTAAGTGAAAACTTATCATTTTTCATTATTTTACGGTTATGTTTTGACATTTTGACCTCTGTTGTCCTTGGAATCTCTTCTGTTTGGTGCGAATATCGTTAGTGAAATATGATGTTAGTGATGTTAGTGAAATATGATTTTGAGCTACAAATAATTACAAACAGAAATTCTGTTATTTACACTTTAAATAAAATTTTTTGCATTTATCCTTATATTTTTCCCGAGATAAGTTCATGCCAACGTGGTGCATGCTAAGATGATCATGATACTTCTAAATGGACGTTCCTGGTAGAACGGCAGATTGATTGTATGCTTTTATCTTACTGGAATTAAATTAAAGAATGCTGCTTCTGATAACGACTGCTTCGGAAAATTATTGCAGCTATATATTAAATGAATATACTGAGTAATATCTTTTTCCAGATATGTAGCAACGAAGAAGTATATATATATATATATAGGGGCGGATCCAAAGGGAGAGGTTTAGTGCGTTTGCACACGACAACGATAATATCGGTGGTCCCACCGATAATGTCGGCGGTGAAATCGACTTCAATGTATTCAAATCGTATCTTGCACACGCCACCGATATTATCGGCCGTTCCTCCGACACGCAGATGCTGTCGGCCAAGCCCCCGATACTGTCGGCGGTACCGCCGACACCGATTTTGTCGGGGGCAATGTTTTCTTATGATTGGATGCACACGCCACCGATAATGTCGGCCGGCCAGCGGGTTAGATGAAGAGAGTGACAAGGCGCTGTGTATTTTTGTTTTTTTCTTTTCTTTGGAATTTTGTTGTTTTTCCATTTTTTCTATTACAATTGTATAATATTATTATTATCTTGTCCTATAAACAACTTTGGAACAGATTATTTTTTTTACAGTCTCTGTTTTGGAGTAACTAATTCCCTTTATTAAATAAATATAAAATGTGGGAAGTCTGAAGAGTACTGATTTCCCTCTAAATAGTTATCAAATAGAATATAGAAAATTTACATAACCAATTTCCGTTGATTATTTTCTACTCCCTTTTTTTCTTTCTCTCTCTCTCTCTCTCTTTGATTGTATCTTTTTAAATCTACTAATGCATTTAAGTTTTATTATATTCTGGAAATTAATTCAAGCGTAATTTTCAATGTTTGATACTCTGTGAACATAAGCATATGGAAAAATGCTGATTATTATTACTTTCTTTTATTTACATCAGAATTGTGTGCACACAATTTTCCCGGTCTCACTCGATAAGCAATGATTGAATAGAATATTTATTGACAAGTAGAATTATTATTATTTTGAAACGAACCTAGGATACTCAAACGTTCTTTTCAAAGCTCCCGAGGACAAGTGACTCATTTGGCATTCTCTTGATTGTGATCTCAAAAACAGGGATGTGACTCCACGCTTCATTGTCGCACATCTTTTCTCTAACTTCCAACGCTACTCCCATTTTTTAAAAGAATTTGTGGAATGGCAAATGGAAACAAAGACCAGAGCTATGTATGCAAGTTTTCCCTCTCCCCTTTGTACCGGGATCGACCACCTGATAGAGTTCTCCAGTTTAGCTATAGTGAGTGGGTGAAAAGGTTGTGTGCTCTTGTTTTTTTTTTTTCGCTTGGAGGGTAACATAAGAGCTGCCTGGCGTCCCTTATTCCGATCTCCAATTTGTTCTTTTTAACAGGTCCTAAATATTGCGCGAATTACGACACTCTTCCATTTATGATTGAGGAGGTACTTTTCTTTCACCTGAGTCAGAAACACTATTCTAAAATAAATACAAATTTAGCAAAAAGAAAAACATATACGATAAATTCAGAACTATAAACAAAAAGCAAATATCTTTTAGAATGTGAGGCCCGACCCGAGTACAAAATATATTATAGCATTTAGGCCCAAGTTCGTGTGATAATCAAATAAGCCCGAATTACAGAAACTTAATAATTATTGCAAAGTTGTGTTTTTATTTACAGCAATTAGAGGTTTAATTTTGTAATTGTGCTTTAGAAGTTCTCCAGAACATTTGACTTCACTTTACACCTGCAAAGACTTCACTCTACACCCACTGGACTCAGGGGCGGATCCGGGGGGGGGGGGGGCGATCCGGACTACATATAGTGTAACCAAACCCAAACTATCACTTAACTCAATATGATGTGCTTATTACGTAAAAAATACGTAAACTCGATTTAGGGACCGTTTAAAAATTTTGTGGCATCTGATCCAAAAGCTAATTAGTGGGCAAGGTCGCAATCTTTTGATGCGTTTCTTCCTTTTTTTCTTTCTTTCTTTCTTTCTTTCTTTCTTTCTTTTTTTTTTTTTTTTTGATCATTCCTAAAATTCTTGGCCAAGATCGCAATCTTTTGATCCATTTTTTGGATCATTCCTAAAATCCTTGTTATTTATTTGTTTTTATTTTGTGTGAATACCCATTACAATCAAGGTAAGTTATAGTATTAACGAATTAATTCACTTGACTGATGTTGAACTAAAATCCGTCGTACTTGTTTTAATTAATGTATGCATGGACAAATAAACGTCGGATGTTCTAAATTTATCATTTCTCTTCTCGTTCTTTTTCTGTTTGCTCTGCCTAAAATGGAAACGTTTTCGCGACTAAGATCCGTCAGTGGTTAGGTTAGGTTAGATGAACTCGATCTGATATCTGAAGTGCTAAAACTACAACATGATATACTAGAACGTTTATTGCTAATTGCAGATATTGTACACTCATGTCCAAAATGATTGCCGCATATCTATAACTGTCTTCTTGTACGAATATAATTTGGTAATGAGTATGCAGGGTACTTTTAATACTGATACTACGTGTATAATCGGGAAATGTATATTTGTGGTAAATTTCGTAGGAAAAGAATTATAAATACGAAAATTAGAATGAGTAAACAAAATGTTGCTAAATGGACAAGAAAGTTTTATTTTCGTTTTATTGTTCTTATTACTGATCTTTTGACATGAAATCTTCCACATACATGTCTTTGCAAATTATACACATACTAACATTATAATAAATACCTGTAGAAATCGTTATCAAATTATATTCCTACATCAACGTATTTATAGACATGCGACAATAATTTTGGACATGAGTGTACCTTTATCGCAACATTGTAGGTAACTCAATTCGTTTAAATTTATAGCCAATGTAATTTTGTACTTTGTAATTTTGTAATTTTTTACCAATGTGACTCATATATTCACGAATGTATTAATAGTCTTGATGACTACCGTATGCATATTTTGACAAACTCTCCTCTGAACCGTCATTATTACGCTTCTTCACATTTTCACACATTGTAACACCACTTTATAACTTATACATGCCTTATGCGGGTTTGTTTAATAAGCAAGTTAAATGCTCTTTGTGATCCTAATGAAAAAAAAAAGTATTGGAAATATATTTACAAGCACATTTGTGAACCGCGGCGCAGTCTTACAAAGATTGAAAATCACTGTTCCAAGTTCTTTAATGTTCTTTGAAACGCAAGTTCATTTATTTTGATTCACTCATGGTCCAACTGAACCGATGTCACTCGTATAGGACTTCTGAACCATTTCCCGTATGCACAACCAGGCCGGTAGCCAGCCCAAAAATGTAGGGGGGAAGAGGCAGAAGTTAGGGATGGCCCGATCCAACCATATAGTTCATCACCATATTATAGGTAATTTGCAACCCTACCGTGAAAATTTTAGGAGGGGGCAGCAAAAATTTATGGGGGACGCCCCCCTATACCCCCTTGGATACGGGCGGATGGGCCTGTGCACAACCTATAAAATTTTCAAAATCAGCCTCAACACTTTTATTTTCACTTCAAATATCAGTAAACAAGGTTCTTCCAAGGACACCTTCAAATTATTAACGTGTTCTGGGGGAGCCGGCACCGTTCTGAAGTTAAAATTCTATTCATTGTTGAAGATGATCTCTCGACTGAAGCGGTACCGATTGGAACAAGCACACGTTTTGTTGCCAGAGCTGACAAATTAGGAAATATAATGGATTTATATTCTTCACAGGAAAGTTTCATTAGAAATCCCTTGAAGAAACTTATTCTTTCAATCGTTTGAAAGTTCTATATTCAAATAGGACTTCTTCGCACAAAACATGAAATAATTGTGAAAAATCGCCTATTCAGGCTCGGATCAAGGCAGAAGTTTGGAGGGTGTTACTCGAAGTTTAGGGGTGACACCCCCTATCGGGGGGGGGGGTCTGGCGGAATCCCTGACTGGATAAAACGCTTGTTTGTATAATTGTTCGTCAGAGTTAAAGCCCGTCGACGGGAAAAAAACGTTCTTTTCCATTGAAAGTGATATTCTAGAAATTATTGCCGTAACCAGTGGCGTATTTACGATTTTGTTTCGGGAGGTGCTTTGCTAAATTTCGGGGGGGGGCTTTGCCTGGAAATGTGAAAATTTGCAAGATATTTCATTTACTTTACTATACTAATTAAGATTTCGGGGGGGGGCTTAAGCCCGGAAGCCACCCCCCTAAATACGCCACTGGCCGTAACGTATACCCACTCTTGAATATTTTAAAATCTTTTTAATAATAATAATAATAATAATAATAATAATAATAATAATAATAATAATAATAATCGACTTACCTTATTGCAACTGCCAACATTTCTATGGGTGGAATACAGGGTCTCATTTCTGTATGCTGGCGCTGAATATGGTTTCCAATTCTTTCTATTAAAAAATCAAAAGTTTGTGTGGACATGCGATAGTAATTAAAAAATTTTGCATCGTCTTCGCGTAATTTCTCATATAGTGTATAAAAAGCACCTTCTACATAACGCACAGTCAATAATGGATGAACCCAAAGCTTTCGCGATCTACATTTCCTGTTTCTACGTCGTAAGTACAACAAGGCAAGAATATATCTCTTGTTGATAGCTGGACTCATCTTCTCTCTTTCACGTCCGGTCCAATACTAGTCTCAGCGCCGACATTATCGGCCACGTGTGCAAACTATCGCCGACACCGATATTGTCGGGGCTTCCACCGATATTGTCGGTGACGTGTGCAAAGTACGCCGACACCGACACCGATATTATCGGGGCTTCCACCGATATTATCGTTGCCGTGTGCAAACGTCCTTAGGGGCTATAGCCCCCCCCCTTGACCCCTCACGTATACACTGGATAAAATGGACTTCAATCCTGTTTTACACTGGATAAAGCGGCAAACTATGGTTTAGCCCCTCCCTTGATCATATCCTGGATCCGCCACTATATATATATAATATGACATGTGATTCACACGCACACAGAAAGAGAGAGAGAAATTTTCGTGTCGGATGTGCACAAAATCGCATTGAAACGAGTGGGGAAGTATTATGTATTCACCGTGACATAAAAAAGGAATGTGATTGGTACTGTTGAATGCTTTTTTTTTTTTTTTTTAATTAAGCCACATTCGGACAGTTTGTCTCTTCCTGCTTCTGGTCTTGTGGTATACAAATATGGTTAATTCTGGTAACGGACTTGCGTCATATCCGCTGAAGTAGAAGCAGCACCAAACAAGCAGGTCGTCCGTAACCATGGCAGTGAGTGAGTGAGTTGCAGTCTTTTTTATTTTCTTATTTTTATTTTTTTTAACGTTGAACAGGATGCGTATGTCGTCATGACAGAGAAAAAAATTTAGTTCCAGGTTGGTTGCTTTCAAAACTAAACCCAGAAAGCGACATGCTAGCTTTTAATTGATGCAGTCCATTCACTGGAGGATTCCGCGAAGCTTGAAAATAGAAACATTTTGATGTAGTGGCATTCATTTCGTGCTTCCAGGTTGAAATTATTTTCATGAATTTCGTACAGGCTCACTACACTGTCTTTCAAGAGTTATATAGACGTATTTATTATCTTTATGTTGAATTGAAAAATAAAAATTCAAAATTGTTACTTGTTTGGTTTTTCAAAAGTGTTCCTTTAACATTAAACATGTTTCGGTAGAAAGCTTTTGAGGTAGTGCTTTATACTTAAATTTTGTTCAAATGCACGAACAGAGTAGGAAATATTTTGTAAAATAATTTCATTCATGTTCAAAAATGGAATTGGTTAATGTTACAAGTGACCTATTATGAATTCACTATGTACATAGAATGCACAGCGAATATGTTACCTATATTGAGTAAGTTTTGGTCAAACTTCATGCGTCTAGAATTCACAATGCTGTGTGCGTGTGTAAAAAATAATAGTTTCCTTGTAAAATGATGATTATTTTGATTTAAATTATGGTAATCTTAATTGTTATATTCTTAGTAAATTGAGATGTGATGAGCAAACTTATTACCTTTGTATTTTGAAAAAAAAAATCTCTTCAGTTTCACGTCCCACGTTTATACCGTATAGGCTAAAGATGACAATGCGAATGAATTAAATGGTGGAATAAAGAAAGTGGGTTATAACGGGAGAACTCCGAGGAAACTCACGTGCACTGTTTGTCTGCCACAAAGCCCATTTAGCGCGAGCTTGGATCGAACCAGGGACCACGCACTAGAGGTGGAAGCTCTACTATTGATCAGTCAGTGGTTCCCTTTTGTGTTGAAAAATGCCGGAAGTGTATATACCGTGTAATTTTTTTTTTTAATGAATCTTCTTATATAACATGTTGATATTCATCATTGTGAATTCAAACGTAATGAGAAAATGTGTTTCTTGTTAGATAAATTAATTCAAATTGAGAAGCATTTTTCTTCTATAATTGATGTTTCAAAATATAATGCATATGTATGTAATCGTTAAGTAAGCAACAGTTCAGTTACATTTTATGGGTGAACGTGATGTTTGAAAGTATTACATCGTCATCAATGTAGATAGTACAGAACAAATGAGATCTTAAATATAACGTCACACGTGTATTTTGGTTACGCTAGGGATGCAGTAAATGTTGGTGGAATAAGAAAAATGGAACTGGACTACATGTACTAGGAAGCCTCCACTCTTTACAAAATTTTCTACTGTAATCTCACAGAGCATAAAGTGCTAATGGTTCCAGAATTTTCATGAAATGATAGCTTAATGGTAGGGAACTCATTTGGTTTGTAGGGTCTTCGCTAAATCCTATTTTATGTAAGTTTGTTGACGGCACGTTCATGTGCTCCCATTTCTTTGCCTCTCTTGGTTCAACAAGTTCTTCCATTATCATTCACTTCACACAGAGACGTTACTTTAAGATTTCTTGTTTTGCTAGTTGACTGACTGTGTAAGACTCCATCTTGTGCACTTTTTTTTCGTCTACACTGTTTTGGACTGGCAATATTTCCATTTTGTAATGATTTTTACTCTATATAAAACTTTAAATATAGAAACCCAGAGAATATTTTATAGTCAGAAAACATAAATCTGAAAACGTTTATGTTTGTAAAAAGATAATAAGCGTAAAAGAGTTAAATCGTGTAATCAGTCGATATTACTGTAAGTCTGTAATGTGTAATAGGCTATATAACATAGACGAATAATTATTTATATATAGAGTATGTACCAATCATAGTGTCGTAAAATGGTAGAACTGTAGAATATAGTTGACGAGAGAGATCATCACTTTTCATTTTTAGGGTTGTATAAGAAATTGCTACTAAAACAGAAAGAATGACGATCGTGACAAGAAATTGCCTCGTGAGAACTAATGTAACTCTACTTCAGAAACTACCACGTAATGATTGCAATTTACACACGGAGGAGGTAATAAATCAGATCTCAAGGTCTTTATAAAGCCTCCCAGTCCCCACTCAATAAAAGTTTTTTTTTTTTTTTTTTTTTTTTTTGATAAAACGATTATTAAATGCGATCATTGACATTAGATAAAGTAGCATTTTAGTTTTTCACTGAAGGGTTGGGAAGGGGGGTTCCAAGAGGGATTCAGGAGCAGAGGACACGTATTCTGATTATCTCCCACGTGTGTAAAAGTATATGTTGACTTTGAAATCTTGCCAAAAGCCAAACCAGTAGTGGGAGGAGCAACTCGGCAAACTTTTGAAGGTCAGTAGGACAGTTTCTACACTCTTCAATTTATTTATTACAACTAGCTAGCATATGTGGATGGATGTGTGTGTGTGTGGCGAGTATGTTGTAATACGAAGGACAAAGATACACGATGCGTCTAAACACATATGACTTGCGAAGAAAATGAATGATTCTATTGATTGTGGACAAAGCTGTCCTTTTTATTTTGCGACACTTCATAAAATACGATTTTTCTTAAGTACTCGTACGTTGATTTCTGATCTGATGTTATATTGTACAATGTGTGATGTAAGAAAGTAATAAATTTTATGCACAGTTTATGTATTAAGTATGTTACTTTTCGTGTCAGCTTTCCTGTTGATATAGATTTTTTTTAAAAAAAATAAAAAAAAATTAAAGATAAGTGTCGTACAAGGAGAAACGAAAATTTCAAAAAACGTGATTAGATCCTATATATTGTCTCTCGGCTTTCCCTTTGTGAGTTGAGGGAACATCTGGAAGGCTACTTAGTTACAGCAACATTCATGCTTCGTAGTCGGGATTTGCAGTTTCATATCCTTCGACTTGGACATCCTAATTGAATTTTTTCTAGTTTTCTGGGATAGTTACAGCAGCCGAATGCCAGAATTGGTATATTTAAGTGTTAACACCCATCTTCTTTCCATGTGCTTTCCTATTTTATTAAGTGCTTGTTTCCAGTCTAATGTAACTTCTTATTGTTAGACCGAATCTTAAAATAAATTTATGAAGACTTAATTTAAAAGATTATTGCTTGTACATTTTCTAAACAATCCGTTCTAATTTGCTGTTAAATAAATCAACCATTTTATTAATCATCATATTTGAACATGAAAGTATATATTAAAATGTTCATAAGCTAATTCCTTTCGACAGTGAAATCTCGGGAAACCGGAAACTCCAAAAACGTGCCGTTTTCGCTGATTGATTCCTAACTTTGTGTAGATTTTGCCACTTCTCTGATTTTTTTAGTGTAGTTTTTTCTATCCAATGTTTTAGGAATATGATTCCAAGATTAACATTGTCCCTAAGGCATTGCTAAGGTCCTTGTGTTAGGCAACCTGTAGGAGAGTTATATATAGCAGGTTGATGGGTGTTGCAGGCGCTTTACTTTAATCTGAATGGCAAAGCCTATTGTATGCTGACAATTTCGAAGGTCTGTAGAGGCGCTGTGAGGCGTACTCTGATATGGATTTATAATAATAGAAAGAGGGAAACATCATTTTTATAAAACTATATTTCGTTTGTTTGTCGTGTCTCGTTTCATGCCAGAAAAATGTTATAATTGAAAATGGTTGCATATGTGACAAGTCACTTCTTTGTGTATGCACCTGCTCTTCACTTGTGTCTGTAAAGGGACTTGTACAGATGTATCAAAGAAGTAGGAAGAAGATGCATACTCATATTAGAATCATGTGCTGTGTAGACAGCACAGGTTCAGCTAGTATAAATTTATCTTGTAGGTCATAACTGTTTCCTTTCTATCGTGCCGTAGCATAAAATTCCATTAATATAAATGTAATTTTGTCGTAGAAGTAATTGCTTGAAAAAGACTTTTTCTCCTGTATTCATATAGAAGATAATTCCAGTATGTCAGCAGCGATGTATTTTGCGCCAATCCAGAGAACTAAGTGTGTTATCCGTATGACGTTCATTTCTTTCAACAATGGCTAGTACTTGCCATGTTGAACAGGCATATGATAGATGATTTTTTTTCTTTCTTCTAATCACTTAAGGCAGTGTTACTTCACTACCAGTCCTGTTCTGGAAAAGAGATTTTCACTTGTGCCACTTTCACTCTTGTCAGAACAGAACTTTCACTTTGTAATGGAGGAGTAATAACAGCAACATTTAAATAAATACCTTCTCACCGACTCACTTCTGTTGAAGTTCGTAAAGTTTACTTTGTAATAAAATAATGTGGCTACTAAATTCAATTTCTCCATCACTTATGATAGTGCTTCGCATTTTAAAGTAAAAATATGTATAATGCGTTCGGCATTACAACTCAGCATTATGTAGCTAGTGCCAAAGCCTCAATATTTTGGAGGACAATCTCATGAACTAGATTTCCATTGGACATGTATGAAGCAAGTGTAAACACAGAAGTCGACTCTCCTTTCGTTTTGTTTGAAAGCAAATTAAAGGAAAATGTATTTAACTGTCAGTTACTGTTATGGAAGTTACTGTAATAGTGATGTCGTTTCCTGTACCTGTCATGGCATTTTTTTAAATATGAATCAGGTAGTGATTCACCCAGGTGTAAACATAGGGATGAGTACATAACAGTGTGGAATGAAATAATGAGGACCAAGTGTAAAATGATTAAATACATTCTAATAAATGAATTTAATCTCCTTTTCTATAACACGTCCTGAGTGATCGACTTACTGATCAATCATTGGTAGGCCAAACTGCATAAGCTAGAAATCTGGACAGTACATAGCGTTTTGTAACGTAAGGTAGGTCTACCATTAAGGAAAGGTTTTTGGAAATTCCATGTGAAAGGGGGCATGGACATTCCCATGATTATAAGATATACGTATCTAGGATTCCTTTAAGGTTATAGATCTGAAAATTTGCATTTTGACTTTTCATTTGAAATAATTAAACATGCATTTAAGCGTTATATAATATTTGACATGGAAGGAAACGGGCTGGAGGGTGATTCAGTAAGCACCGATCTAAAAATTCGAAACCCGAGTTCAGGTGAATTCTGTATGAAAAATGCAGAAGAGCTATTTCAGTATGAACCAGACCTTGTGAACGACCTTTATGGTGAAATATGGAGTTTATTGTCTTTGGAGCCGTCTACGCAACTAGTACCGGTACATTTTTAAAAATAAACTAATATTTAGAAAGAATATCTCCTTGTGGGTAGATTTCATAGTTTTTCCTAAGTTTGACCTTGCTTACAGTATTACAGCGTACAAACATGAAAGGTGTAATACCTAACAGTGACTTAATTTTGTGTAGTTGTAGGCAAACAAACCAATGTACAAAGACTAGTGAAAAGCTAGTATCCTTACGCTATTTTTGTATAACAAGTTTTTTTTTTTTTTTTTTTTTTTTAATAATTATATTTATTTGAATATATGGTTAGTCAGTCTTTTTGGTAATCCTCCCCACTGGTATAGTCACTCACGCTTGTCTTCGTACACGACGTGTGGGATTCAATTCCGGGTGTGGGAGAGCATTGAAATTTGAACTGTATGTAATATTGGGTACAGATACTAATCTAGCAGAATTTGATGACATAGAGAAGATGGTAACATAGGAGAGGGTTGTAATATAGCAATCACCATAACTCGCCGGTGATAAACCCTAGCGAAGCATTACTGCTATGAAAAAGCAACATCAAACAGTTCTGTATTTACGCTAAACGCGTTGCTTCAATCTGGTATAAAACGTGAAGGTATCTGTTTGTGGTGTTACCAAAACTTTTACAAACTGGGACATTGATTCGTTTTCCCTTATGTTGAGAAGCAGGTGATATTAATCATAGTATGCGTGCTATAAAGTATGGATTGATGTAGAAAATTATGGTTATACTTAGTATGCAATGACATTTCGAGAGACAGTTTAGAAAGGTTCGTTGAAAATATAATGCTGTCGTCGAAGATTGTGGTTACCCCAGAAATATGTCAGAAAGAAGCTAGGACCGATTCCTCAAGGAAAGAGAAAAACTTGGAATAAGGTTGATATTAAGCAGGCAGTTCCTGCAGATTAGTGGAAGCATTTAAAGAATTATATTTTTTTAGGCCAAGCAGGGAAGATATCGCCCCCCAGAAAGCAGAAAGGTGCTGAGCGCCAAAATGCAAATTTCTCAGGAGAGCATAAAAAACGAATGAAACACTAGTTAATTCCTGCTACTTGTGTCATTTCTGCACAACATTAAACGTGGAATGGGTAGTCAAGATATGCACTTCCAAGGAAAGTGCTTTCTGCAGATGATATGCAAAGACTGGTTTTGTCAGCAAAATGAAACAATGCTTAAAATCCTTTCCAGAACTACACAAGATCTGGTTCAATCACTTCATGATTTTTTAAACGTAAAATTTAGTAGAAAACTTACTGGAACATTGGAAGGCAAGAAGGAAAATATCACGCCAAGAAGTGCTGGACACACACATTGTAATTGTGATTCGAGAACGATAGATATTCTCCTGATAGAATGTACACATGAATAAACATGGTATCTACTAGAACAACCACTACTCAAATTTTAAAAACTTACTTCTAATTTCCCCCATTTTTGAAACTAACTTTTCCTATATTACCACCTGTGTTTTGAATCATGTTTCATTTTCTCTGTACTCACTACGATTTCTAAATAAATATTTCGACACAGAAAGCGAAAGGATCATACTTTAACTTGCATTAACTATTAATGTGCATAATGTGATAAAGCTTGGGTAATGATTGAAAAAGACCTTCACAGTTACCACCATCTTCTCTGCGTATTGACGAAGACTTCAATTGTTGCAGATTCGGAAAGCACCAAAAATGTATGCATTTCAGGGTCTTCTGGGGAAATCAAGGAAGATACTTAGGTTATTATGTGTAATTGTATTTAGTGTTTTTACAGCTTAATGAAATTGTTATTGACATGCTCTCCATTGTTAAATACGTATTTAAATCAGTTACAATGAGGCATGGAGCAAAAACTCAGATCATGCCGAACATATTGTATGCGCGTGGCAAATAGAAAATTACACACACATAAATTTATGTTGTTCCTTGCTTTGTGTAACACAGTTTCTTTAAGAGTGAGAGAAAAGCTGATGATGGTCACTTTCAGTATAAAGATTTTGGTTCAGCTTTACATATAGACCTGTTGATATCAGATATATTGTTATATCTATTAACTTCAATTTCAAATTATACATACAACTATTAACATGAGTTTCGTAAGAATGAATGCGCCTTGTAGAAATTTTGTTATATGCATGTCTCAGAAAGCTGTTTCGGAGCTGTATAACGATAGAACTCGTTGTGTCGTGATAGATAGGAAAATAATTGAGATAGTTGCTATATAAGTGTGTGTATATTACAATTAAGTTAGATTTCGAGATGCGTATCCATCTCAGTCTGTATTGTTCAAATTTAGGGCGTGGGATTTTTTTTGTTATTGTTGTTACTTTAAAAATGCCTGGTTGATTGCCCAAGGTCGGCATGTTTATAATTTTTTTTTTTTTTTTTTTGGTAAACCTCATTTATAGGTTTAGCCGTCAGAGCGTAAATGATGTGTGACGTCATCAAACAAGTTAGTTGGTTGCTTGGAGGCATTCTCTTGACTGCAACCGCCAACTTCTTTTGTCCCGTTGTGGCAGTTGCTGCAACACCATGTGGCAACGTTGCTGTAGCCCCGAGGAGTCGGAGAAAGGTCAGACCCTTCCTCTGAGGCTTCTTGCTTGGCAGTGGGAGAGGTAACAAATGGGCGTTTCATAAGATGCCAGGCGGAAAGGCTAATGGAGGGGGGATTTTTTTTTTCTAGTTAATGCACATCCGACATGCTCTTCCCATCCCCATGTTTTTCGTTCATTTAAATGACCGAATTGATGTTTTGATTAGTTGTGGTACCACATAGAATTTTGATTCCTGGGAGTGACTTGGATACATTTTGTTTTCGTGTCCTTGAATTCGATGTATAGGACATTTCAAGTAGAAAGATACTCTTTCCGTTTAACATTTTATTGAAAAATATCTACATACTTCATATTGGTAACATCAGTATACCACTCAATGGTATCAATCACGTTCCTGTATCATATTACAGAAGCAGCCATACTGCGAGGAATATGGCGGATGTAGGTCATCATTTACTCTTGAACTCGTGTTTTGTTCACAGGAAAAAAACCACAGGGATGGCATAGATAAGACAATTATGCAGGGATTTTGAGTTTTAACGTGGATGGAAATCTGAAGTGCAGAAATTGAAATTCGTACGATATCGATGTACGAAAAGAAAATGTTCAATTTAACGTCTGAGGATTATGCCGTTCAGGCTTAAAGAAAGAAAGAAAAAAAAAAGCGAATGAATTAATGAAGAGAGTAATTGTGAAGTAGTTAAGATGAGAATGAGGGTGGAAACCTCTAGAAATCCACGATGTGGTCCAACTTACATAGACTGGGGTCAAGTTAGGGATCTTTCTCCGAAGAGGTAAGTGCGCTACCACTGAGCCATCGTTCTCTCTATTATCTTAGTGCTTCAAACTAAGGAATGTTTCACAAGAATATAACTTTTGTTGTGAGCGACTTCCTGAGGTCCTACATTACACACACTTTCCGCGAATATCGAAAACCTTGCGGAAAATTTGCCAGATCGTTATCCCTGAGTAGCCTAATTCAAAAGAGACTCCATTCTGACTTTTTAAAACAAGGTTATTCATCCCTGGTCTTCAAACATTAGTCGATTTCATTTGTCATCTTTACTTCTTCTGAGCCTGGCTTATCAATTGATTTGAATTGCTTCACCAAATGTTTTCTATCTCACACATAATTCACATAGTATATCCTCATAAGACTCTTTGAACAGTCGTCATAAGATTTCGATTCAAGAAAACGCTGAAAAGTCATTCTGTGCAGATAAGATGCCTCCTTTCTTCGCAATGGTACATACTTTGCTACAAGTTGTTACGCGTTTGAGACTAAATATGTCCATTTTACAAACACCCTGTCACTTCGAAATTTACTGTGCTCAAGTAAAAGCCATAAATATGACAATGTATGTAGATGAAGAAGCTTTGAAAAATACTTCTGAGAATTTCTGGGAGTTGTATAAACTCTAGAAATGTTTGTGGTGATGAGCTTAATATGTGGTGTTGATTTAATTCGTGTGAAAATACGGCAATGACTCTCCCACATTTAAAATAATAATATAAGTGAATAACAAAAGAACGACAAAATCAAGACTGTTAAAAGTAAAATACATATAAGACAAGACTTGAAGCACCATATTAATCGATTTAAATGTACACTTACTAATGAAGATAGAATTAGCGAAATCCACATCTCGCAATTTCTATTCCATAGGAGTAAATTTGTTTAATAATTGTACACTCTTTTATATATATATATTACTTTTTTGTTTTTATTAATAAAGAAGCTTGGAACGTTTTCCACCTATTGGTGTTTTTGTTGATTCCTATAAGAACATAAGTACTACGATCACGATAGGTGGAAGTTCGGAGTAAATTAGTAATAATACTTAGAACCAGGGGCGGATCAAGGACGGATTTCTGGGGGGCGGTGGGTTATAATACTGCTACTTAGAGCTACTCATAAGAGCTCCAAACTCTGGTATGGGGTTTATTTATATATAAAATAAGAAAGTTTCTTCTTCTGGGGGAGGATCCCCCTTGATTCGCCCCTACTTAGAACGCTGCAATACAGTTGAAGAGATGCATGAGTTAAAGAGGTGAATAGTCTGCATGCGCAAGTGGAAAAATCTATGCGTAGTTTTTGAGAAAATGGTGAAAACATAAATTTGTAAACCTAAAAGTTGTAAAGTTGATGATGCAAGAGAACAATGGCTCTTTGTAAGGTAAGACTGATATTGAAATATACCATCGCTAAGCTCTTCATTACGGTACTAGTAAGGCACCAGTAGTGTGTACTTAATGAGATATAGCCTTAAAAAAAAGTTACTAACTCTAGAATTGTAATTTCTGTTTAACTAAAATGTTGTTCAAAGATATCAGTTGACAGACCACATCGAGTTGTAATAAATAAAAGTTTGACGGTAAATTCTCGTGTGTAGTTTTGGGGATTTTTTTTTAAGTGATCTTTTGTGGCGTTAAAAAGTCTGACTCGTCGCCAGTGGCGTATGTAAGGGAGGGCTTTCGGGCTTAAGCCCCTTCACCCCGAAATTTTATTTACTGTATTAAAGTAAATGAAATATCTTTCAGAATTTTCAATTTCCAGGACTAAAGTTAGCGAAGCCCCCCGAAACAAAATCGTAAATACGCTACTGCTCGTCATGGATAATAATGAATGTTTCGCTTGAAGTAGTAGTTATGTATGTCCTGTATGTGTAACAAACTACAGTGTTGACTACTAGATTGAATCTGTTACGTTTGTCTTTTCCTAACGGCGACTAATATATATAATCTTTCCATCCTTTATGCACACACTACTTGTAAGTATACTTCTATAACAAACTACTGTACTTCCATTTTCGTATTACTAGCTACTAACTTAGTTTCAGATTATTCTTGGGATCTGTGAGAAATCTCAGCGTGAATATTGTGTAACGTTTCTTTTTTAATGTGTAGTGTGTGCCAACTGATGTCTTCCGGGTCAGGTGAGATTTGTGGTCTCTTTAGTCGAACTCCTCGTGAGAGTGCTCTCTCGGAACAAGAGAGCCAACCTTGTATGCATGACTTCTCATGCAGCTTTCGCTGGCTACACTGTATTAAAATGGATTGGACTGCTTTGCGTGTAGGAAACGGTACCGTGACGTGATTGTGTTATGTAGATAAGTTCTTTTATTTTTAGTTTTTTTG
This sequence comes from Thermobia domestica, assembly GCF_964235325.1. NCBI lineage: Eukaryota > Metazoa > Arthropoda > Insecta > Zygentoma > Lepismatidae > Thermobia > Thermobia domestica. The sequence continues at coordinate 141,266,719 of NC_137454.1, read as the reverse complement.
TGTGTCTTTCTTTTTATCATTATTATTGTGCGTCCTTTGTATACAAAATAGATTTACTGAAGCGCACACTTGCATCGTTCCATTTGAGAAGAGAATGGGATAGAAGTTCAGTTTGTGATGGCCTACATTTGATATATTAGTTGTTAAGTTAAATATTATTAAAATGACGGCTTTGTATCTTAGCCATCTGCATTTCTTCTCTTCCTACAATTGTTATATAGTAATTTCGCTTTTGTGCTTTTCTGCTCACTGTCTGGTAGTATATATATTTTGCAATTTTGACAATACTAGGGTTTTAGGGTAATGGAGTTTCAGTGGCAGAATTCACCTGTATTCTAATGGCCCTAGGTTCTGTTAGTCTCTTATATGCATCTCCGTTCTCCATTAAAACAGACTAGTTGCATACACGCACTAGTTTTATTATTATTATTATTATTGTTGTTGTTGATAATAATATTTCGTGCAGTACGTAACGGTAGAGTTTGTAATCAAGAAACCCAGTTAAGATGTATTGTAAAGTACGAATATTATAGGATCTTCTTTAATAGGATGAGAATACTTGCATCTTTCTAGAAAACACAGATTCATACATATATTAGCGCCGATAAGGAGTAAGAGTGACCCAAGTCCTCATAAAGCCTGCCTGATCGTACATATTTGTATTAAAATGTCCGTTGATGTCTTGTTAGATGATGATGATGTGTGCTGATGATGCTAGAGGATATTTGACAAACCTAGGTGTCTTCAAAGTTCTTGAGAAATCGGTGCTACTGCATAGTTTATTAAAGTACCTGTAGATGAGAAAGTGTCATTTTTTTTGGCCTGTTGAAATCTATATTTCGAGTTGATTTATAAAAATTCTTTCATACCGTTATAATGGAAGTAATTGCCGTGGCGTTTTTGAACGTGACTGTACTTATGAAATGTATTTGAGCAGTTTTAGTTATCACATTATGGCAACAAAATATGCTGTATACGGAAGACAGTATGACAGTATCTCTTCTTCATTGACGAGACATTTTACTGAAGGTCCTCTACATAGCGCGATAGGCTTGATTTTTTTTTTTTTTTTTTTAATGATGATATAAATTATAAAAGCGTGGGAGATTTCTCCAAAGTAGTGAGACTCTATGTAGTAGCACAGAAAAGATGTAGTACTGAACATTATTGACTGGTACATTCAGTCTTGAAATTATTATTAACTGATTTATTAAGCGAGAATCAACATTTAAATAAGAACTTAATTTTAATGTGCCAACTTCCAAAACAAACAACGAACTACTCGCAAAACCATTCTTCTTCCTTAGTTCAAATTAATTATGACAAACTTGGATTTATATCTTTCTCAGTATTTCACTTTATATTTGGATGCTAGAGAATAGGTGATTCATTGACATAATTGAAGGAGCAGAATCTTATCGATATATGGGGGGGGGGGGACACGGTGGCTCAGTTGTAGGGTGCTTACCTCTCGTGTGTGGGGTCCCTGGTTCGATCCTCGGCCAAATAAGTTTGTGGTGGACAACATCGTGTCCTTGTTTTTTCTCGAGGTACTCCATATCCTTCCACATTCTCATCCCACCAATTCTTCGAGTATTCACTTCCTTTAATCATCTGTGTCCCTTAGCCTAACGGTCATAGACGTGGGACGTTAAACTGAATCTTTGTCATCCTGCAACATATTCAATTTGCCACATGATGTTTTGATCGAAAAGATTCGTCGTGTCACTTCCATATGCCGCTCAAATGGAAATGGGAGCTCCTCCGTGGCTAAGCGGTTAGCGTACGCGCCTTTGGCGTGGGAGGCCCGGGTTCGATTCCCGGCGGGAGCTCATGTGGTTCGGATTCCACGTTAATCAGTAGGTCCACGTCTCATATAGCCTCGCTGCTGAACGGGACGTTAAACTCAAAATCAACTCAACTCAAATGGAAATGGAAGTCTGTCTACGTCCTGGTTTTATCCATGAGATACTTGTGTTGACGAATACATATTGGGAAGTTTTGTATGTGTATTCATTTCTGTTTGTTCATGTAATGTTTGTGAATTAATAAGGTATTTTAAGGAGATGCTTTTAGTTGTAGAATAACTGCATACTATTAGATAGTGAGGTTTCAAGCGAAAGAACCAGTTCCCTTTAAACAATAGATGATGCTTGTCGTTGTAGGTCTGTAGAGATATTTAGAAGTATTCTATAATAGGCCTAGTCCTGTTGTTTTTTGTTAATAGTCTGAAGCTGGGTGAAACATATCTTACCGAGACTGCAAATTGCAGAGACTCATGACGAATCGGCTCGAATGTTAGTACACAAAGAATTTCACATTTTACGTAATTTGATAGAATGTCATAAAAATGCAGTGACAGGTGTTCTGAAAATGTTTTTTTTTTCCCTTCTACCCCCAACCCACCAAGAGACCTAGTATTTACGAAGAAAGAAAGAAGAAAAACAAGTAATGTAGATGTTGTGCAACAGAGTTGGTCGCCTCGTTCCCAAAGGCACACACGTTCACGCAACCTTGTATGTTTCTTTTTCTTTTCTTCACCCCTCCTCCTTCCTCCACATTTCTTGTCTCTTATAAAGAGTTATTTTTATATGGTAGCTTTGCGCACGGGAAGCTGTTGGGCAAAGGAGAGCGTGAAATTAAAAGCAGTCTGTAAAACCAGTTCTCTCTGTTTTCAGTATTTATGTTGTGTGTATGCGGAATATATATATATATATATATATATATATATATATATATATATATATATATATATATATATATATATATATATATATATATATATAGTGTTTGTGTGTGTGTGAGTGAGCGAGCGAGTGGTGAATGGGTTGGCTGACACGAAGAGGTCGATGAGATTCGAGGAAGCAAGACGGAGAAAAAGATTTCACTATGAAGTCACGACACAATGATCACGGCTTCGTTTGTCGCTTGTAGGAAGAAGCAGCTTTCTTTGCTTTCTTACAAAGTGTATCTCCTTCTCCTCCTTCCCCCTCGACATTATCTTTGCTGCTGATACGAATACTTCGCATCTTCTGAAAGGAAAAGAATGGTTCTGCATTCTGTTGTGTGTATTTTTTCCTATTTAAAACTTATATTTCCTAACCTTGAGAACCGGATCTATAATTTCTTAAACTTGCTATGAAGAAATTAAAGACTTAGAAATAACTAACAGAGAATACTTGGGTTGTGGTGTAAGGTGCACGAATCGCAAACTTTTAAAAAGTAGTTTCTCCCTAAAATAAACAGCTATAATAAACAACTTCGTTAAGGGAAAGTTTGTGTATAACATTGCTTTAGACAATATGAAAGAAACATAATGAAGTTATTTTATGTATAATTGCAAATTATCCTCGTTCTGAATACGTGTTACCATGTACAAAATAGTGAAGAAGCAAGTGCCCACATAATGTTCGTCTGCGGATATCCACATTAACGTAACATTGATTTATTCGTGTTTTTACATAGGTTTTGTCGTGTACAGTATGTATAGGTTGTTTATTAAATTATAGAGTTTGCAAGAACACTACAAAATACTAATGTTTTATCTAGGATGTAATATAGACCTATGTACTTTATAATATTGCATCATAGGCGATAAGAATCAAGTCTATGAAGAATGATGTGTTTTTGATATATGATAAGATAAAAAGACTAATTGTTAAACCATATTAATATCTTGCGGTCACGCTGCTATTATTATTATTATTATTATTTGAAAAACGGAAAAAAATACACATTGTAACTCTTGTGTTTCTGATATACGAGCATATTCCTGCCATAGTTGAAAATATTGTTACGAATACCAAATGAAAAGCTACATATTTGATTCTTTAAAGCTTAACCTGCATGGTAATGGTTCATGAATACAAAGCCCATGACATTTTTCCATAGCTTGAGTTTCGTTTAGAACTTGCATATAGGCTATTATTATTATTATTATTATTATTATTATTATTATTATTATTATTATTATTATTATACCTACTACTGTCTTTTACATAACTTTACTAGCACAATACATTAGAAAGATTTGTGGATGAATACTCGTAGGTTGTTAGTAACACAAAGTTTGTGACCATGTATTATTCCCCCCTCCCCCCCAAAAAAAAACTGTTAAGCCATTGAAATAGTTTCTTTATCTTTTTCATAGTGGAGCTTGAGAGAACATTTTATTATTAATATACAAATAACGTTTAATGTTTTTCGTGGGATACGTTGTATAAATTTTATTTCGTTGGTCTAGTAATTGTTTTGTTCTCTTTTTGTGATATTTGCTGAAAATAGAGAGTGATAAATTAGAATTTAAATACTGACAATACTTAATGCACTTTTGCCTGTAGTGCACATCTGAGCTCATTTTTTTTCTTGGTGGGAGTACATGCTGTTTGGATCCCATAATGAAGCGCGTTGTGTACGTTCGGTGTTGAAAACAGACGGTATGTTTCAGATAAATGAAAATGTGGAAGATCTTACCGGGATGCATGAAAAATAACTATATTACAGTTAAACCTGGATAAGTGGGACCGCCAGCTTAATCCCACTTATATGGAATTATCTCACAGATTATGTTTCTTTAAAAATAAATCAATAATAAAGCGATGCCTCACTTATTTAGGTAATGTTAAAAATTAAGATTTTTAGTAATAGAGGTTTCTGTTATCCAGCTTTTATCCATGTTTGATTGTAAGCAAAGTGACACTACCAGTATCCTATATGCACTATATTCGGGAGAACTCTATTTTAATTCTGTTGTTGCTAGGATTGACTATAATTTCCAGTGGAATTAGACAAATGCCTTTTTGTTGTTAAAAAAGTGTTGTTGTAGGGAACAAAGTACATATAAACTATTATAAGATTAGCTCAAAAGGTTCGGATAGTTGATGTTTGTTAAAATAAATACCGTATTTTTTTTTTTTTTTTTTTTTTTTTTTTTAAGAAAATATTTATGTTTGGACATTCTCTACGTTATTGAAGTAGCACTGTAACTAAATTCTTTATTCTAACGACTCAGTCGATTTTTAGTTGGGTGATATGTCAGTATATATTTCCTTCCTCCTTACCCTTCCAAGCACTCAGTCGGTAGTTCTCGTCAAGAACGACGCCTAAATGTGTAAGTAATTCGCTGGCAATGCATTTCTTTCTTATAAAATTAGATACCCATTGCTTAAGCAAGTGGGCAAGTTGTGCAGGTCCCATTCCCGAATGCGTGGATACGTGACTCGACATCCTTCTTGTTTTCCAGGAAGCTTCCGAATTTGGGTTGGACTCTGTCGGATTGCAATCATATTGTCGGATTTGATACTTGCGATGTCGGGACGCCTCCTTGCGCCAAAAGTGAACTTACCTTAATGCTCCTATAGCGACACTGAATAAGTCGGTAAACTACTAACTAGGAGAGTTCCTACCACTAGTATAGGTATAACTTGCACATAGGTTTCGGCTCATCGCGCTAATGAGCGTTCCCCATTACCCTAATACGGATGGGTTCTGTTGTTACGTACTGGGATTAGAACGGAGTATATCAGAAACCACGAACTGGGCATCTGATAACATTTTACTGTGTAGAAGCTACAGAGCAGATTAAAGATGTATGATACCGCGATCTCGAAGAAGGACGTGCGCCCAGCCCAACGCAGGTAAAGGTACCACTCTTTACAAAATTTTAAATTCATTTAAATTTATTCAGACTACTAACATAGCTGGTTTCAGTGTCGTTTTATGCTAAAATATATCAAGCTTTTACCCGAGAGGTTCAATGTGATTTCTGTTGATGATTTTGCAGACATTCCATCTGAAGTAGATTTCTTTCCTACCCAGCAGCAATATGTCAGACGTGATTTCTTCAGCTGCACGTAGATTTTTGCACTGAGCTCAGCGAGAGGAGCCAGTAAGGGTGATTTATAAACTTTATCCTTGATGAATCCCCAAAAGTAAAAATCGAGAGTGTCAGATCCGATGAATCGACCCATTTGAACCCATCTATTTACCTGGAAAGCGGTTATTGAGGAAATCCCGGTATATGTCACTAGCCCTTTCGATTATGTTGTTCAGTACTAAGCATTATGTGAGTGAAAACCACCTATTTTGCTACAAAATAACACAAAAACAAACTGGTAAGTAGTCTAAATGAGTTTATATGAATTTACAAAGTCCCTTTTTGAAGCACCCTGTATAATTTGTTACCAAAAGTTTTTTTTGGTGCGATTATGTGTAAATGTTGGACCTCATAATTTGAATATTTTACGGAAAGCTAATAAAATTTTAAGTGAAAACTAAAATGTAGTAGAATGAATCTGCACTTGACAGACATAATATGGGGAGACATAATCGTATTATTTAAAATAATTAAGTTAATTAAACTGCTATATTTAAAAGCAGTAAATGATATTTCGTTTAGGTCGGTTGAAGAAGAGACATTCGCAAGCGAACTGTTTTTCTCTAGGAAAAATTACTTAATTATGAACGTTGTTGTTTTAGTCAAATAATTCGTGAGGCTTTCATTGCCTGCAATTACCCTTTAAAAGGATTACTTGGCATTTCGTTTAGTATTCTTGACTGATAATCGGCAATCTTTTATTGTCGCTTGTCGACTTTCACTTCTCGATAATATGAGCTTCTTTTAAAAATGCTACATTTCTTATGGGCGACAGATGATGCCATAAAAATGAGATTAACTGTTGTTTCAAGCCACTTTTAACATTGAGATACAAATATTATTATTCGCTTCAAACTAATAAATGTATTATACGAAAACATGTCAGGGAGATGAACTAAATTTTTGAACTGATGTTAAATACAGTGGGTAAGCTTGGATTATTATTATTATTATTATTATTATTATTATTATTATTATTATTATTATTATTATTATTATTATTATTATTATTATTATTATTACTATTAAACCCTATTATTATTACAGTACCAACTATAGCTATAGCTTCAAAATAATAATTTCTACAGTAACGACCACATTAATTTATTACATAACATTCTATATACATGTATAATAATAATAATGGTGGACCTTTTCTTGAGCCTGCATTACATATCCATATAAAACAATGCACGTTTGACTATGAAATATTCCTATGTAGATTTTGGAAATTATTTTTAAAGTAATTTGCGCTGTTCTGTGGACATATATACTTAAGAGTATATGTGAACATCTGCAGATGGGAATGGTTTCCTTGAATGCAGGGCATCATGTGGTGAAACCGGCTTCAGAGTTTATGAAGCATTCTGACTCTAATTCGACCTGTTTTTCCAGTTAGAGAAGTAAAAATTCTTGAGAGGATTTCTTTCCAAGACTGTCAGCGTAAGTTAATAATGTTGTATAGGAAGGGAATTTATAGATGGTGTTTGAATAAAAGTTTCTTCTAAATGGAACATTGCCAATAGTAGCGCGTACCGTGTTGTCTATATATTCCTTGATCCAATAGTTGCTAGTTTATTTTCTGTATTCTCCCATTTCTCAGTCCACTAGTTCTTCTTCTTTCATAATTTATTTGTAGGTAGAGTTCTTTTCATTTGCGTAGGAGGCATGAACATAATTCATTTGTGTTTACAGCCATTTTTCTTAGCATAGGAGGCATAAACATAATTAATTTGTACTTGTAGCCTTTTTCCTTAGTGTGGGAGACAAACTCGGAACATTACTAAAACCTAATTTTTCCACTATCTCAGATGTGTTTAGTTGAGTGTTTGCAACGTGTTTTCTGCCGACTTTGACATAAGTATATTTGCAAGACTTTATGCTACAGTTAGCCCCTGAGCACCAGTAATGGGAATATCCATTTTGCTTCACGAAACTATACCGACTACACAGAGAGCATGGCATCGAAATAGCATCTGTGACTGAGACAGGGTCAATATCTCTAGAACCATCTTCCTAATATTCAAACTTGTACGGCGTAGTAAAAGTATTTCTCAAGAAAATAATTTCCAGTGAATCAGTGTCGTTAGTATTGTTTGTAAGTTTTAGATTGCAGTACTAACGCAATTTGAACGTTGAACTGTTTGTGTGTCTTATCTGTAGATAACATTGTCAGTTTTAACTAGATTGCTTTGAAAGCTGCGTTTTGTATATTTGAGGTATTAAATGCTATCTGGAAATAACATCATAATATAAAATATTAGGAATTTGTTTTAAATACGAACTTTATTTTTATTTTAATAGGTAATGAAGGAGATTCATAAAATAAGTTCCCTTCCCTTCTGATATAATCTGGGTAACATATTTCCATCAATAAATCGTTCAGCTATACGAAAAGCGTATGTTGACAAGAATGGTAAAAGAATGATCAGAAATATACTTTTTTTTTTATATATATATAAAGCTTTAGCCTCCATATTCCTAGGTCGGGAAGCAGTAAAGCAAGTAGTATATTATTTATTTCAAACCTTTAGTGGAACACGATGTGTTTCCGGGGAGTCGTATGTCAAATATGCTGCGTATGGGTCTGACAGTGTTTGCGAGACGACGTTTGGGTCTTACCATCTCTCAAAGTGGTAGTGATGTCTGGTTTCGGAACATTTATGTCTGAATTGGAAGAGCTCTGTTTCGTCTCGAAAAGTTTGTTTTGTGTCACTGTGGGCGACATTCACTTGAGCTTTTTAAGAGAACGGAGTTTTACATATGTATGTATGTATGTATGTAGAAAATATTTCATGACCTATAGGTATGATAAGTGTCATTTATAAGCTACATACAAAAAATAAACCCGTTTCTCACACTTGATGGGTGATACCGTGCTTTTCGTGAGTAAATAAAATTAAGTTATGTATTTAAACGATTCGATGTTATTGATATTCAAAATAGATTAATATAGTCTCATCGCTTAACAATATCGTTAGAAGGTGGCAAATAGAAAGACTTCTGAACTTAAATTAGCACATTGAACTTTTATTTATTTATTTATTTTATTTTTTAAGCAGGAATGGGATTAGTATGTGTCTCCTTTGATCATATCTCCATAGGATTAGGCGTATTAGTTTTTCCATTAATTAAATGCTTATGGCAAATTATCGCCTCTTCCGAATCTTGGTGGCAAATAATCCATGCTCTGCTGAAAGCACCACTGTTATCCACTGTAATTAAAACTGATGACCACAATATTGCCTTGTATAGATTTCTCACTTGTAGATTTAAATAAATAATTATAATGATTTTAGGGTGGTCAAACTAGGGTGCACAATTAATTTGCTTAGTATCAGCTTGACAGCACACTCCAAAAAGTGCAAGAAGTTAGGAAGAAGAGAAATATGTCATCAGCAAGTGTAACTAAAGCTCTTATTAGAATACGCTAAAGATAATTGATAAAGTTAGTGATAATACTTTTTTTTTTAAATATTTAATTGGAATCTTGAATTTTTCTTAGAAGAACGAGTTCACGTGAGCATATTTAAAATTATTTACAATTAACTTCTTGACAAAGATATAAAGTGATATATAGATTAGAAGATAGTAATGGATCATGTTATCTGTTTTACATCATCAATTATTATTGATTTGTTTGTTGAAGGGTTTAAAAATAGCTGTAATTATTTTGAAAGAATGAAGAAAGAAAATGTTATCAGTAGAAGAGTATATTGTGTATTGTCCTCCTTAGTGATTGAGGCAAAAAAAAAGTAATACAGTTACATCTACTTCTGTTGACAAAGGTTGTTCAACCAAGCATTCATGCGTGGAAAATTTAGATCAACTGGAAACGGAGAGTGGGAGAAATGACAAAAATTGCTTTTGTTTTATTTCGCAATGCTGGTAGCATTTAAAAAAGAGAGAAAATTAAAATGGAGGAATACATCAAAAGCAGTGTTTTTACCACAAGTCATACTGTAAAATGTTGCTCCTATATATAATTAAATAACATGCAGGTCAGTTATATATATATATAATATGTAATATGTAATATTCTTGCTTGGGGGTATTGATTTCTTTTTGCAGTCAACGAAAAGGAGAAATTCAAGGGGAATTCTCATTCATCGGCAGGCTGCTTAGAAAATGTGAATAGCATTTCTTTGTTTTTATAATTGGATAGGTTAAGTTAACCTCTTCGTTATCTTTTTAGGATGACTGTTCTGTATAGTAAGCATTGTTTATCATTCGTTTTCTGTGTCGATGGTCATTGATCCAATCCTTAAGGAATTGAATGGTTTTGAGTTTTACTTTAAACCGCACGTATGCCATCTCTTATGTAGTCTTATTTGGTAATTGGCCATTAGTTTACTAAATAAATAAAATGTGTTCATTAAATAATAATAAATAAAGCCGAAAGCACCCAGAATTAATCGTTAACGTTTCGACAGAAAGTTGTTGCTTTCTTCAGTACATACTCTTTCAGAAAACTAACATTTGTGTGTGAGACTGCATCTCATTGATTATCTTCCTCTGAATATCATAAATCTTTCCACATACAATATTAGTTTGTTGAAAAGGTTTGTGCTGAAAAAGGCAATATTTTTTTTTCCCGAAAAGTTCACAATTCTAATTCTGGTTGCAAGTATCTTTTTAATGAATATGAAATACACATTCCATTAAATCTAGTAACAAATAAGCTATCTGTTTACGCGTTTAGTAAGTGCAGTATACATTATCAAATTGTTACCACTTTTTGCGCAATGTTTGATAAAGAAAAGCAATATAGTTGAATGACATCAAGATATAATAAAGAATGCCACGAATGTAATAATTCTTGAGGCCTGTGTATATTCATGATGGTCTGTAGTTTAAATAGATACCTTCTAATATATTCCATTAGTGTAGAGTAGCGCATCAGGAGAAAACAATCCGTAAAGCTTCTGATAACTGCTTTCATTGCACATTTCATTTTTTTTTTCGACGCTTTCCTCTTCAGTGAGCTGCACGTTGGAAATTATAGTGTGTTTATTCTAAATTCATACAAATCATCAAATAATAAATGTCCAATGCTTCATCTTCTGTTTCGGGTCTCATTAAAAAAAAAAAAAAAAATACATTGTTGGAAGTCCGAATTTTTGTCTTTTTCATACCAATTGTCTGTTCTAGAGAAGTAGAATCTACTCATAAGACTTGTTTTGTTTTCTCGTGATGTGGCAAAAAAGTGATCTTCACAGTAGGAGGCAGGCGATAAACTTCGACAGGTTTATACATTATTATTCTATGTGAGATAAAAGGGTTATGATAGTTTTCTTCAGAACTTCTTTATATTTTAATAAAATGTCTGTACTGAAGAAACAATGCAATAAACGTGAGAGAGGGATGAAAGATCCGACTCAAAGTATCACTAGTCCTGTTTACTGTGTTCCTTCCTTCACTGTTCCCACGTTTCATGTTCAAAGGTTGAGTAGAAGCACGTTTACAGAGGTTGCTTTATGGTATAATCAATTCTGTTTTTAATGCTTCTATATAGAAGTATTACAGATATCAGTGACATTTAAAAAACTGAAAGAAAAAAAGCATAAGTTGGCTCCTTGGAAAACAGTTGATTAAAGTGAACGACAAATTTTTACACGTATAGGGAAATTGAATAGTATGCTTGTAACTCAGACTGTTTCTCTCTTACTCCGAATTAGGTGCTTTCCTTTTCCATGAGCAACCCATAATTTCCTGCAAGTTGACAAATGCGGTTCCATCGAACATTGTTCGATGTAGAGCTGCGTGAAATACAGTGACTTCAATTACTTTTTTATCAGTATTATTTGCAAGATATTAAATAAATAGGTTTTCATTTACTGAAGTAGTATAAAAGATCTTCCTAATAAACGGTACAAGCGCATATGGTGAAGGGCAATTGAAGGTCACACCAAAATTCTTTTCGGCGCCTTTCCATACTGCATTTTTTTAAAGCTTGTGGATAGGGGAGGTTCTGGGTACTATTTATTAATCCATGCATACATTTAGCAGTAAATATAAAATTCTTTCAATGGAATTGTCAGAATGATAGTCCTTTGAACACAATTGACGGTGCCCTTTTCAGAGAAAGCAGTCTGACCACTTTGGCAACATAAAACTCGTTCATCAGTCACAGTCACAACAACGGATTCCGTAAGGTTATCTCTTCACCTTCCCCGTCCCTTCCGCAGAAGTGGAAGTTGGTCGAAGTTGTTATTAACAAGACCAGGTTGGCCCTACTCCAAGCACTTCGCAGACTTGCTCTACTCTGAGAAACGGATTCCCCAAATGAGGGGCTCGTGAGTTTCTCTGCTTATCTGACCTGATCATTTCTTGCGCGTCAAGAACGAAAAAGAATTCATTGCATTGTTTCTCTTAAAAAAAAAAAAAAAAAAAGACAAAATTCCTGGTAATATGATAAATCAATACAGACAGACGGAATTTGGTTTTGTAACAAGTTTTCGTAGGCTGCCAAGAGTGCAGGTACGATTTGTAATATTTTTAATACTACCTGTAATGATTAAAACCGCCAAAGCAATTATAGAAACTGCGTGATGCGTTTAGTTAGTGCGGAGTGTGACGATTGAAAATAGTAGCATAATTTGTTTTATTGGATTATTATTTTAAAATTAGAAAAATCGTACTCCGAAGTGTGTCTGCGGCTTCAATGAATGTAGCTGCAAAGTCGGCTTGAAATGTTTTAGAACTCCCGAGCCTCAAGCGTATCACTTGTTGCTGCTTTTCTGCCGTATCAACAACTGGTGTTGTGTGGCGAGCAGAGCGAAGCGGGGAAAAGGTTTTACGGATCAGTTCTTTGTGTGGAGTTCTGCGGAGGAGAGCGTGTTGCAGGTGATAGAGAAAGGAGTGTTTTTCGAAAACAAAAGCTGTATGTGAATATTTTCAGTGGTGTAACAGTGATACTACAAAGGAACCAACAGTGAATGAGTGCTTTGCAGTGTTTGTAAATGATTTAGTGAAATCTGTTAAAATTTTCAAGCTCTTGTACGTATCAAGAGAAGTATCCAGTGTCTTCCGAGGAAACCATTTACATGGATATTCGAGAGCAAATGAGCACACTTCTTTAGAGGTTAAATAAAAGGTAAATTTTACGGAATGTAAAAGTTTTGCTACCCTTTTTCATTTGTCGTAATCTGGTACGATTGTGTTAAAAGAAAAAGTTGCTACGCACTTTCTTAAAGCTGCTCACTATTGAATAGGATACTGTAATACTATACTGCCATAGAGAATTCGGGTTACTGTTACTTAAACCTAGAATATTGGTGTGTGTGGCATTGAAAGTTCTACACTTCTTAATTTTCTGTTAGTGGAATTAATTTTCAAATGTAATAAGTATAATGTTAAAAATATGATCTCAAAAGGAGCTTTATATACTACCTTCCCCCACCTATAAGAACACTATTACTGCTGCTGCTGCTATCACTACAAATAATAGTAATAAAAAAACTCGATAATAGTGCTTCACATTCTCCAGTATGTGCGTAGAATTTTTCTGTTCTTTTAAATTTGTGTGTAGCGAATTTACCTTCTGAAAATCTGGACTAGGGTTTTTCCATATTTTTTGTCTTTTTCGGAACATTGCCATAAATCAAGTGACTTGTTATAAAATATTCAGCGCGAGTTGAAACTGAATATATAATTCCATCTAGGCCACTTAACAGTCAGAGGCTTGTTGTACGTGCCTTAACACGTAGTTTACATTCTGTTCCTGCGAGGATAAAAATGTTCTGATGAAAAATGAACAATATGATTTTTTTTTTTTTTCTGCATTAGATCTGTTTTTGATACGGTGGTGCTAGGAAGGGCCTTCAATCCAATATAAGGCAAATTTAGTGCCGATATAGGTCGTAGGGATTGGTAGAAGAGAGTAATAATACTAGTAGGTAGTCTTCAAGTATTTTATTTTAGATTTAACTTTGACTATTTAAGACTCTTGAACTGTAGATAGGATAGAAATGTGTAGAGATTAAGGTGATACGAGTGTTTGATAGTACCGCCAGGATTCTGTTATGTTTGAACAAGACGTACAAATTGTGTATCCAGCCACATGGTGGAAAAAGAAAGAAAAAAAAATATTCTCAGGATAAATTAGTCCTTCAAGTGACTATTAATTTTGTCATATTAATGCTTTCTTCTTCATGTAAGTACGGGTAATAACTTTCTTTGTCAAGATTTTTCTTTTTTTTTTAATGGTGGCGAAATTCTGTTAGTTTGTTTCTCGTATTAGAAAATTCTAAACCTAAACAGCTGTTTTTTTTTTTTTTTTTTTTTTTTTAAGTATAGATTATGTTTGACCTTGGAAGGAAATTGTAATATGTGTATTATTTTAACACTGTTTATGAGGTGTGGGGTAAGTCATTCTGTTTATTTCAAACATGTACTGAATTGTGTTAATTTGCCATACCATGAAGGGGAAGGTTAGTGACGTAAACCAAATTTAGTTCATGGGATAACGAAAGTCTTTATATCGGTAATCTTTCTTCAGTCCATAAAGCTCATTCTTTCTTTCCTACTTTATACGATGCATCATAATTAGTACGCCCCATTTGTCATGAACTCAAGTTTCCGCCATATGGTATCTTAGACTGGTTGGTTCAGTATTTTGACTACGACGGACAGAAGCCATTGCTTGTCGTGCAGAACGGCAAATATTATTGATTTTCATGTAACTTAACGCATATTCCGATTGTATGAGAGCATCTGTTGTATGAGTGGTAGCGATGTTAAGGCATTCTTATTCCATAGGTTTCCGCAATATAGCCCCACTAGGTAGATGGAGACAAATTGTAGACGTAATTTAAAAATATATAATAGGGTAAGGATATCATGCAATTTCTCTTAGACTCAGGCCTCTTATCCATACTTCACGTTAGTGATTTTATTAACTTCTATTGCGCTGGCATGTAATGTAGGTCTATCTATGGATTTTTCACTTTGTCCTAAAACTAACTAACTTTAAGCATTTAGTGTATAAAGAATGTGCACTGCTGCAAGTACTTATATATATATATATATATATATATATATATATATATATATATATATATATATATATATATATATATATATATATATATAAGCTTAAGAAAAACTCTGCAAGTGTGAGAGAGAGAAAAAAAATGCAGCAGAGAATATATCATGACCTTATTTTTCTGAACATCGGCATAGATGCGTGGCGTGTTGATTAAGGCGAAATGTGTATTTTATGGGCGATAATAATCGTAACTATTTAACATTGTTTGTGACGTGAGCAACTGTTTTTACGATTCTTCCTTTAATACGCTGTGTTAGAAAACTATTACGCTGAGTTTTATTTATAGGGAGGGGATTTTTTTTTTTAAATCGAAATTCTTGTTGCTCAAGGCCTTCCAGTGAATGCTTGTGTGTGTGTGATACGTAATGCACATTTACGATGTGCAATTAGTTTTGCCCTGCGGAGCGTGTTCAGAATCAGTTGTGCTACCTACGTTCGCAAAATCATAATAGGATAAATGAAAACTTAGTAACTTGGGGTTCTATTTAAACAGGTCCTTTTATTGCAATACGGAGAAAAGTTGATTGTGCATTTTTTTTTTTTTTTTTTTTTTTTTTGTACGTGTAATTTATTTCATAGAAAATGTTAACTACTTGTTTTTGTGTAGAGAAAACTACTACTGAAGCTATGTGAGCTTCTTAAGTTTTGCTTAGTTCGCATCAACTTCTGTGCTTATTTCGTATACAATCTGTTCTTTCGGTAGGAAATTAGGTTCTTTCGTATCTTATATACTTTGTATATTTGGACGCCGTTTATCGAAATTCTGTGTGAAAGGTAAGGCTCCTTGAAGCTGTAGGAAATTAGGGTCTTTATTTATATTGGAGCAATATATGATAAACCAATAATTGTACTGATTTTGTCTTATTACAATTATCAACTTATCCCTTTGCTTCATAGTACTTTTTCAGTTCTCCTCCTCTTGCCAAGTAAGCTCTTGCCTTTGGTACACTTACGGGAAAGAAATTTCATTTAATTTCAGTTAAAAAAAAAAAAAAAAAAATCCACTAGAAACAATGTAGTGGAGAAGCTAAATAGGTGACGGATCATTCTTTGCTATACGATATTAGATGTTAAAAGATTTTCTCAGCCCACTCCTATTACTAATAGTCATTTACTTGTTTTGTAATTCTCTTGTACAAACGGGAAATAAAGTATTTGACAGTTGACAAATTTTCATTTTCCAATATCTTGGGGACAAATTAATTAATTTGGATCTTTTTGTTGCTATCCTCAGAATAGTTATAACTTGATAACTTGCCAAAATCGGTACTCTAATAGGATAATTTGTTGTTGGGTTATTAGAAATAGAAATTTTGTCAACTGAAGAATACTTTCTTTTCGTGACTGTACTATTAAACCAACATACCACACAGTTTGTTACAACTTAGTAAATGTGATTGGTGATGATCTTTCCTTTTCTTTGATAATAAGTAAATAATGTAGATGTGGGAAGAAGCAATATGACCTATTTCTTCTTTCTGTGTGTGCGTTTGTGTGCAATTTACAGGCCACGATTAAGAGTGTTGTATTGGCGAAGAGGGGGTTCTGCTAGTAAGTAGACAATTTTGCAAACATGTCAAGGCATACCTTATTATGTCCGTTTTCCAAAGACTAGGAATAGAAACTTCAGGCATATTTTGGTAATAGAATCTGTTTCCATATCCAAGTATGGCGTCACATATTCATGCATAGGTTTGAACTTTCATCGCTTATTTGCAAAGCAAATTTGCTGTTTCTTTTCGCACAAAGCAATTAATTGTTGTTTTTATAAAAATCTATTTTAAGATTTGTGTTTGTTTATATGCTTTTCCACTGTTCGGGTTATGCATGTTTTATTTCGGAGCAATAAATATTATTATTATTTCGTGTGATGGGAAATACCATGCTTCGCGTAGTTTATGTTCCAAGTTAAATTTTGTGCCACGTATGAAAAAGAAAAATTTTGTGTGTGGGTAATATAAGATGGCACATTGCCCACAGGAACGGAGTTATTGCCAGAGAACAAACACGGCTTAAAACGCAGGCAGCAGTGGAATCTGGACTTGGCTCCGTTTACTTTGAGATAATGGAAGTTTATTTTTGTGTTTTCATCTTCTAATCAGTCCTCTTTCCCCTCTTCTGCTCACTTCCAAGAAATCTTTGACCTCTAACCCAGAAATATCACACGACTATTTGAAAGCTATGTTACGGATGCAGAACGTTATAAAATTGACTTAACGTAATAGTTACATTTATATGAAGTGGTATCATACTCTTTGTTTGAATATTTATAGTCTCGTATCTAAAAAGTAATTGATTTCGGACATTTCTTCGTTCATATTTTAAAAATTAAATTATTTATAATTTACGAAGTTATAAGTTGAATAACAATGCTGCGGCTATATATGTGGTTCGTACAATTGTGTATTTTTTTCTTAGTTGGTAATTGGAAATACCTGTTTTCTTCGTTTGAGAGAAACATGTGATTTCAGCGTACTTAGAAATTTGAAGAGAGAAACTACTATGATAGGAGTTTGTATTTTACTGTATTTAAAACTTCAGGAACACGTGAACATGCTAAAACCTAGAACGAATAATTCTGTTTGTGTGTTTCCGTAATGTGTGGATCCTTACAAGACCGGTTCTATACTGTCAAAGAACAGAGAAAGTTTTATTATATTATTATTATTATGGGTTCGCAGAGTGCTTAGATGAGTAGGAAACACGAGTTCACGAGGATGCTGTAAATAAATAATCACAACAAAAATGTTGAAGTGTATTTTCAGATTTAGTATATTATAAGCCTATTGTCTAATAGAACTCAGTGTTTTTAGCGATATATAGTATATCAATGCATTACACTCAAAGATAAGTTGTTTCTGTTTAGGCAGTGGCAAGTTGCATTAAAAATTATTTCTGTGCAGGATACAGTATAGTAAGTTCTGCGTTGAACATTACTTTCAACATAAAATAGGTGAGAATGAATCAAAATAATTAATTTATACTTTTTCTATAGAGTTAGGGCGTTCCCTCCTTCTGATAAGACTGTTACTCTCCAGAAGAGATGAAAGCGTTGGTGTTAGTTTGATAGCTGGCCATCACAGTATCGAAAACATTTGATTTGAGAACTGTTGCGTCATTAATTCTTGCGAACATTGTGTTGAGATATACTAATCTGTTGTTTCCATGAATTTAGATATAAATTCTTTTTCTCACACGTTGTCATAGCTATGAGTAAAGCTTACTTTTGTATGTACAAGAGAAACAAATCCTTATCGCGTGTGAATAATGAGTTATTGACGTATTGGAAATTGCAATATGGCTTTTGCGTGCTCGGATAACTTTATGATCGACCTCATTGAGGCAGAACGGTTAATTATATTTAATCAAGTGAAATTATTTTCTTTTCTTTGTACTGAACTACGAGTATCATTTATTACCTCGGAACGTCAGTCAGGTAATTTTTGACCTACATGTATCTATATAATATAAGAAGCTGTTCAGATTTTCGGAATATAAATACCATCACTCCAACTCAGCAGTCTTTCCTAAATCATAACGCGCCTACACCTGTTATATACAGTGTGTTTCAAAACAACACCGACAACGTTTGGGAGGTGATTCCTGGCACCAAAGTAAGGGAAAAAGTATAGACCAACCTGGGTGCACAAACGCTTCCTTTCGGAGTTACAGGCTGCCGAAAATATGAAAAACTGAATTTTAAGGTCCATAGCTTCTAAACTATGAGATCTACCGTAGTCTGATCTAGACTTCACTTAGGAACTAGTATGTGCTCTATTAAAGTCTCGAAGTTTCAGAATCCTGCGGTATCTCCGCAACAGCTTTTATATAGGTAGTTGACGAGTACTTCAAATTATATGCCCGTGGCCAAACTCCCTCTATAAAAACTGTTTGCGGAAACGCCGCAAGATTGTGAAACATGGATAATTGGGTAGGGCACATGTTAGTTCTAGTTCGTTAGTGAAGTCTTGACCCGACCACTGTAGGTCCCATACTTATGGAGCTATAGACCTTTAAATTTCAGTTTTTTACGTTTTCGGCAGCATATAACTCCGAAAGGAACATTTGTGCACCCAGATTGGTCTATACTTTTTGTCTTATTTTAGTGTCAGAAAACACCTCCCAAACGTTGTAGGTATTGTTTTGAAACACCCTGTATATAATATTAAATATAGTAACGCCACCCAGCCATCCAATTTGTTTAGCACAGATGACAAAAGTAATAAAATTTTCCATTTTACTCAGGAAATGCCCTGTTTTGTACTAATTACGTATTGGTAAAAATATACTTTGTGTGTATGTCTCTCTCGTATGACTAAAGCTTGATTTGGCAGACGTTAAAACTTGAAAAAATTACATAAAGCTTTTCCGAGATCGGGTCAAGATGAGTCAGAATGAACTTATAACTTGAACAAATGTATGTATGAACATAAAGAAGGTTTCTAAAGAGTTTTATGAAGAATACTTGAAATTTCATACTAGGGGCACCATTTAGGGAGAGTTGAGTCAGTGTTCCTCTGAGTTTGAGTATTACATAGTCAATATTTTAATCAATTGTATACTAATAAGAACAAATTACGTCGTGGAAAACCTTTTCGCCTCCTGCCTCTAAAAGGAAAATCTGAAATGATGCTACTATTTCAGATGTGTATGTTAGTCTTTCAACGTAATTTATATCACTGTCCTCGTAAGTAATTTCCAGTTTCTAATAAGCTTTCTAATTGTTACTACATATTTTCCTTATCGTTTTATTTGATTTCAGTATTTTACCAGTTCTGTTTCTTTTTAATTCCAATTGTTTTTTTAAAATTATTCTTTAAATAAAAAATTGTGTAATCTTCATGTTCGAAAATAAGTGTGGAAATAAAATTATCAACATAAAAAATTCAAAATAATCTTTAAAGACATACTTCACACTGCTGGATCTAACTTACATGACTATTTCACTTCCATTTCAACCCTCTTGTTCCTCTCGCGATCACCAGGCTGAGAAACCCCGTAATATATATAAATGAACGTTTCGAGTGACTAGAATGTTCATCCGATCTTGCCTTGAACTTTATATAAGATACTTTTTAAATGACAACTAACGACAACACACCACTGATATATAATCAACATAGTTCGGAGATCATCGCTCTAAATTTAAAATTGCTTTGTAGTATAGATTAAGTGGTAGGATGTTGGAAACTTTCTTGTGAAAACAGTTAGTAAAATGAAAGTGAAGAAATAGCGTAGAAGTGAGCTCGAAAAGTCGTGTGTTAACTCAGTTAATATTTATGAGTATGTATGTAGGGGTGAAAGAACGGAGTGTAGATTTTTTGAAGTGCTGTACAGATCGACCACTTCGGACATGTAATAACTACACAAAATTCTGACGTGACTGTTTGAAGACTGAAAATCAAGATAGTGGCTTATTTATTACATATATTGTGTAAAAGTGATATAAATCCTTGATTCAACAGCTCCAGTACTCAAGAGCGTTTACCGGTTTTTTGCAATAGTAAAAATTTTGAAATCATACTGGCACTGGAATAACGTACCGTACTGAAATTCACAGTCGGTCTGCTTTCCGTCAGAGCACTGAACTGAATCCTTTGGTATTTTGTAACTGCTATTAATAAAGATTGGACGAGGAACTGGTCAGATTACTTCAGTATAATATTTAGCTTAGTTTCTGCGTTAATGGTATGTTATGTAACTTGAACATTGCTTTTTAGATGGAAAGAGAATCTATATGTGAATACAGTTTGTAACACTTCATGTGATTAAATTTGTATTTAATCATTGTATCATGATAGTGCCTAGTGTTGAATTTCGTTTAGGATCTGTTGTAATGATCGTTGTATTTGATTAAGCTTTCTCGTATACCTTGGTATCTTATCATGGTAGAAGAAGACTTGAAGAGTAGAGTACTGTCAGAGTAGTAAAAGAAAATGGCATTGAATCGTGGGGAATTTTCTCGTGACTCGTAGTTAGGTCGTGATCCTTGAGATACGTGTGGAATTGACGGTGTATAACAGGTTAGGAGGGAGGGAGGCGGTGGGTAAAAGCTGAACACGAACAACTCAGAAGGACAGCAGGTGCTTACGTAAATTAGGTACAATACCCTCTCTGCGTTCCGTGGTGGTTGGCTGACCTTCAAGAAAGAAGCACTCCATTGTTCCTCAGCTTCCACTTAATTTTCTTGTGTATGGACGGATCGTTAGGCGTTGTGACGTGAAGGCTGTAACGACATTTTTTTTTTCTTCATCAGCTTAGCTTTATGGATATTTTTCTCTATCCAAGTGTAAATATACTCATCTCCTTCATGGGCAGTAGAAACGATTCTGTGTTAAGTAGTATATTGCATGCAGTTGAATTGGTGTTCCAATATAATATTGAGGTCGTTAATTACCCTAACATTTCTGAATATCACTGAGGAAAGGAGTAAACATTTGTTCTTACAGTATATTGATGAATATCTCTGGCTGGCCATGTCGATCATGTTGAATGTTAATTGATTGTTTCTAAGGAGAGAAAAATGTCAAACGCAGTAACCTTGATGATAGTAAATTCACTCATTTCAAATTTGTACGAATATATATGACAAAAAATACAAATATGTATGAATAATATGACAAAAAATATAGACCGAGATTTCTTTAATTATCGCATGGATATTGTTAACTTACATTTTGGAGGGAAACTGATACCTTTGTATTCTGGAATAATTCCTTCGGGACAGTGAGATCAGTTATGATAATGTGGGATTATCCTGATAAACAGATGTCTGAGATTCCTAGGACGTAGGTATTATGCAGTCTCCGTACATTTCGTCATTGCAATTTATTTCTCATTAATAGCTTTTGCCTAAAGAGCACAATAGTTGGGTGTAAACTCAAAAATACACCATAAAATTTAGTAGCTTTATTGAAGAATGAAGTTGCGTGAACAGGAAGTAGGCCAAGATAAGAAAAGCGATTTGGCATGTGGCCAGTATTAGTGGGACTAATTTGTCCGTTGGTACGATTTCAACACTGTATTGTGTGTGGCGAGAGTCGTTGAGGCGAAATGCAAAATATTTAGGGGATCTGTTTAGGGGATACAAGAAGAAATTATACATTATATGTTGTATGAAAATTTTACGTTAGTCATCGTCATTAGTCTAAGATGCTTTTCGAAACTTTTCTCTTTCCTTGTGGTGCAACTTTCCTTCTTTCTGTTGTTGAACTACAACAGTGGTTCTCAAACTTGTTGTTATCGCGACCCACATTAAATAATAAGTATTTTGTGGCCCACTTACTTTTATTCAAATGCACATTGACATTTTACGTAATGGTGATGTGTTTCAAAACAAATTTTGTAAAATATATCTCTAATTCCAGTTCTTTCAATAACAGTTCGTACGAGTGATTAACATGGAATTTATTGGAGATTATGTGAACATCCCTAACGACGAACGTTACAAAGTAGAGCTCGATGCTTAAATTTAAATCAAAATTTAGTTCGTTTCTTTTGAGTCTGTTGTAAATACCTCACTTTCAAACTAAATTGTAATGTAAATTTATGAATATAGTGGCCCTGTCGGTACGAGAATATCAGTCGGTGACGATCGAGCCAGTGGCGTCATTTCAGATTTGGCTTGGGGGGCAAGACTCCTTGATTTAAGTGAAGTTTCGCATTTTTCACTGACTTACTACTATTCGATTGAAAAATCTATATAGATCTCAAACTCAGGGGGGCAAATGCCCTTCCCTGCCCTCCTTAAATGATGCCCCTGGATCAAACAAGTGTAATGTAAATTTCTCAGTATCATGAGAGTATACACATGCGCAAAAAGGATTAAAGTGTTCCCATAAAAAGGTAACAGAGCTAACACTACTCCCGACCAATGCCTTACCACATGAAAGATTTTTGACTCACCCACTCTTTCCGCCCTAACACAGTATCTCTACTGACTGTACAATAGGGCAGGGCTCTGAGTAACCACTTAGGTTTCACCTCGTTGTTTTATGAATAGTACTTCAGACTATATCATTCTGCATCAAAATAAAATTTTCACAATCAAAAGGAAAAAACTTCTCGCGATCCACTAAAAAACGGCCCGCGACCCACACTTTGAGAAACACTGAACTACACTAATCTTAATATCATTACCTATTCAGAGAGTGGCTGTGGCTCACTGGGAGAGCATTCGCCTGTGATACGTGGAGTTCCAGGTTCGATCCCATTTCGCACCAAGTGGGGCTCGTGGTTGACAAACACCGCGTGCATGGGTTTTCTTGCGGTTCTCACGTTTTTCCCCACTTCCTTCATTGCACCATTTCACTCGTTCTTATAATTACCATTTCCTTTAGCCTATACAGCATAACCGTAGGACGTAAAACTGAAAGATTTAATTTCATTAGTTATACAACAACTCGAAGTTATAGTCTTCTTTACCAGGGTTATAAAGTCACAGCGTGATTAGATTCACTGATTTAACGCATCTGGTCTTCATCGGTACAAGAATAAAGGTCATGGGCTTTACAAATGATACAGGAATTTTATTCTTTAACAGTAAGTTTATTTGCAACTTCGTAACCAAGGGGATGTTTGGTCGGGAGGGGAGAGGAAGGATTTTCAAACTGTTATATATATAAAGTATGGTTTTTTTTGCATTTTGCTGTTATTACATGCGTTTAGGGATGCGCACGAGACAAGATTTGAGACTGTCTCGACTCGAAAATGTGCTGTAAAAGTGATGTCTCGACTCGAAAAATATATATTTTTCTATTGGAAGAGCTGTATCTCGACTCGAATTTTGTCAGGAAAATTCTGTCTCGACTCGACTCGAACGCATCCCTACATGCGTTGCCGTTTCGTGATAGTTGTAAAATGTGTACTAGTTTTTGAAGCTTACTTAATACATGTTTATTTGTATAGTAAGAATGTTTAATCACTATTCATGGGAAAACATACTAATTTTCCATTCTTATATTTCCTTCAGTTTTGTATGTAAAGAATAGGGATACCAGATATTCTAATGTTTCCGGGCACAAAAGGTGGTTCAGACTTTTTTTTTAAAAAAGGAAATATCCCACTTTGGGGGAAAAACTTACCCGTAATTTATGTGTAAATAATTGCTAATGTTGCTATTATTGCAATCTTCAGTTTTTAAGAAATGGCAACCAGCTATATAAGCACGAAGGAAAGGAACTTAATATTTCCGTAACGAGTATTGCAAATCATTAGTTGTATTAATCATATTTTCTCATTATGCAATTAAAAGATTTCCGAGTAATATATTTTTTTCTTTCTTTTGAAATGTAGGAAAATGATAACCCTAGAAAAGAAACTTTTGATAGGATGGTCGTTTACTGATATAATAGGTTAGAGCTAAATTTTATATTGGGATACGTTTCTAATATTTTCTCTCGTTTCAAAATAATTTCTGTCCCAATGTAGCTTTTATATGGTTTGATAAATCGTGATTTTACATACAGTATATCGTGAAGATATAAACACTCATACCAGTGTGTGTGTGTGTTGTCAATTGATGCTACGTAGGCAGTCATATCAGCATGTCCGAGCGTATTCTTGTTGTAAGTTTTCCAGGGCAATATTACGTAGTATGGTTGTAATGACAGAAAAAAATATTAAAAAATAATGCCTTTATGACTTTCTTAATAGTTTCAAGATAACGTATTTCATTGTTCGCTGTTTGTTGGTGTAACAGCTTTCCCCTTCTTTCCTTTGTTGCTTCGTTCGCCTTGGTGAAAATAAGAAGTCGTGACGCAGAGGCTGTAATTGTCGAGAAAATGGCGGGGCACGATTTCACGCAGCCGTGGGAGGAAGTGTATTTTTTTCCATGTATCTTTTCTTCGTTGTCTTACTAGAACAATAGGTCTATAGCGGTCGTGACCTCAACGAAGATAGTAGCGTGACCATCCATGTAACACGTTGCTTCCTACGATTCTTTCTGACGTGATTCCTTAGCTGTGGATCAACTTAAAATGTAGTCTTCTCCCTTGCTAGTACGTAAAGCGTTTATGTGCATTCTGAGAAAGAATCATTGAAATACTAGTTCAATATTGTAGTGTCCAGAAAGAGTAATACAAGGATACTTTCCATATTACTCAGTCTTTTTTACTGAGTTCAAAGGATAGGTTATAAGCATTTCCTCGTTTCTCAGTTCGAGGAATTCCTTGTATTTACGAGCGAGACGCTAGAACTTACGGTGAATGTGTGTTTCGTAAATCACAAACGGGTGAGAGTGAGGATTAAATGCTAATGCAGCATAGCTATTATTTGTTGAGAGTTAAACTTGATTGGGATACCTTAAAACTTATTTATTTCATATTGGGCAGAATTGTTCAAGGAAAATGTTGTTCAGCTTTGTAAGCCGAAGTTGGAACCATTACTAAGGTCTTTTGTATTCTAGTACCTACAATTAGTGTCCTTAGAAATTACAGTGAGATATGACATTTCTAGTTTTACGTCTCACGATTATGCCCGACAGGTTAAAGAGAACAGATGAGCAATGAAAAACAATGATTATGAAAGAATTGGTAGAATGACAATGTGGGATAAAACTAAAAATCCGTAGAAAACCCACGACCAGTATGTTGGCCCCTAAAGTCACATGGCCTTAGATCAAAATACATGCCCTCTGATCACCTGTTTCTAGGTTGACCACTGAGCCTCACTTCCCCCTTCCCCCTTAGAAACAACTCTGCTGTTACGTATGGTGCTCAGTATGCCTCAGCCCGAGGTTCTGTACACTAGCGTAGTGAAATGCCTGTGATTTGTATGGTTGTTATTGCCATCCCCGTTGGTGCATTGGCAAAACACATGCGCGCCTTTGAAGCACGGGATCTCGGTTTTGATTCCCAGTGTGTGTGTGTGTGTGTTTATGTGAGCCTTGAAATTTGAAAATTATTACGGTGATTTCGAATGTTGTCTAAAACTGTAGCTCTAGGTCTCATTTAGCGTCGCTGCTGAAAAGTGTGGAGGGCCCGTGTGTAAGAACGCTGGTACTCCCAAATTATGTAAATGAGATAGTACAATTACTGATTAATATTCAAAGTTTTAAATTAATGTCGGTAGAGCAAAGAATAGGACTTTTAATTTCCAAATACTTCTAATTAACATTGAATAATTTAACAGTTAGATAGAACTCCGGTGGAGTTTGATTTTGAAAAATCTCATTAAGCTGAACAAAATTTAATGAATTTAAAATTTTAGTCTCAAAGTTTTTCCTGTGGTTTTACTTCTTGCAATGAAATGACGAACATGCCGCATACAAGCTATCAGAAAAGACAAGGACAACATTATAAACTGCTAATACTTCTCCAAGTCCTGCTGCCTGAAAAGAAAGGGATATGTCCAAATGATGTATCACATACCTTGTTATCTCCTCAGGGCAGACAGATGTGCAATCCAAATCCGTTTTGATAAAATTTTAATGAAGCACCAAACAAAATTTTACAGATTCACAAAATTTTAACATCTATAAATTTATTACCAAATCAGTCATCCCCTTTTCATTATACAAACAAATTTACAACTATATTTTAAAAAAATAATATAAGAAAAATAATATGTAAATCTCAAATTATTCAAAAAATGTATACAGTATATCGGTATGCAAATCTAGCAAATAAACCTATAATAAATGTTGACAGATACGCCTGATACAAAAGGGAGCGTAAATTTCAACAATCTATTTGTGTTTTATTGTCGAAGGACTACTTTTACCGTATTTGAAGGCGTTATGTGTAATATATTTTTAGCGCATTGAGTACAATAGTAATGTAGTACAATCGAACTTTAGATTAGGAATTTACTTTATATGTCAATAAATGGAGGCAATAACAGATTTGATAGACACCATTTTTTTATTGGTGGAATATAGTGATATACAAAGAGTAGGAGACCCGGGTTCGATGCATATTTTTACACTGAAAATGAAATGTACTTTTTTTGTTGTTGTTGGTTTGATGTCCTACGATTATGCACTTAAGGCTAAAGGGGACGGGACCTAATGAAAGTGAATATTAAATTTTTATGCTCTCCCACCGAGAATTGAACCTGGTACCACGTGTACCAGAGGAGCACTAAGCTTCTAGAGAGCGGGAAGGGCTTTCAACCAGCATATAATGGAACAGTGAACGTTGGCTGAGGAATCGATCTATGGCGTGAGAGTGAGATGGACATCATCGTACCTGTGTTTATTTTTTCCCCCCTTTCCTTTCGTTTCTTTCGCTTTCCCACTGTTCTAATTTCCGTAATTATTTCTTAATCATACAGTGGAAGTGGTTTTGTTGCACGTATTTTTATAATCTTCAAACGTGAGGTACCTTGAATTTCAGGTGACCTTTGCTTATCATTTCTATTCTTTGGCGTCCTTGTGAAATGAAGTTCTGTATATTTAATGGAACGTATTACAATTTTTTTTTTTTTTGAATGATTGACATTTTAATTTTATGAGATTATGTAGTTTTGCTTCGGCATTTTTCCTTCTATTAATTCAAACATGTGAATTTATTTACGCTTGAGTTCGCAGATTGCCATTACGTGACTAGAATAATTGCTAATTATGATCAGTAGTAACAGCATTATTTTAGTGAAAACAACCTACAATAAATACTTTCTCCTTTTTTTTTTTTTTGTTAGGTTGTTTCCGTAATGGAATACTTGGCAACAATGCTTGCCTCAAGGATCGATGCGTGTTTTCCCTGACCTCTGCGTGTTGCATCGTTGCCACGTTGTATGTCAAATACGCGCTTGGCAAAAGGGGAGAATGCGGCTTACGGTATGCTTTGGATGGATGTGTGTTGGGGGGGGGGAGGAGAGATGAATATGATCTGCTTAGCTTCGTAGGGGAAGTTAGCTGTAATATGGAGTTCGGAAATGTTTGAGGAAATGTAAAACCCTATGATACCTGGATTGTCCAGCTTCTTACTATTATATGATCGTCACGGTGTTAAGACTTCACAGTCTTGCTACAAATAAAAGCTGTCTGCCGTATTAATATACAGTATTCTCGAAAACTTAATTTTTACTTTCCCCTAGTTTCTGTAGAAGGTTTGTGGTGAGTAATGAATAAGGTTCTTTGGTTGAAAAATAGGATATAATATTTTCCTTTCTTGCATAATCGAATAAGTGACGCACAAACAGTGGGACACAGTTGACCCAGCATCTAGACCTAATTGGGCAACTCATTGCTCAAATCTCTGATTGCCAATGCGCAACCGAACTCTCTAGCTTAAAATATAAATTCAGAGAATAGTTACTCTAAAACTGTATATTTTGGAAGAGGCTATCTCTCACCTGTCGTTTTGAATTGATAACATTTGTTCTTGAAATCATATAGTTTCTAAATCATTTTTTTTTTGTAATAAATTTTCATAAATTCACCGTTGATAACAATGTTATCAATTGTTAGCTATTAAGAGTAATGCTAAGCTGATTTTGTTGCATCTCATTGTTTTAAAGTTATGCTTATTACATGATAAATATACATCGCGGGAAAAAATCCATAATTGCCTATAGAAACGCCTAGAGGAAAATTTAAATGTCTGGCATTTGTATTGTATTTGTTGGAAATTGGCAAGCAAAACTGTGAAAACAGTTTAAGAAGAACCGAATAAATTTATTCAGGATGAGTCTGCGTTAATAGTTGACTCGATATGTTAACGAACTCCGAGATAAGTTAAAAGGATCTCGAATTCTAACTAAACGGGCCAGAAATTACGGCAATGAGAGCCGATGTTATGACCACACACAACTTGGCATAATATACAAATCAACAAAAACTTGAATCATTGCTTTCGTACCTCAAGATCGTTCATTAGTTCAAGTAATGTTCGTTAGTGCTAGTTCAGAAGTGTAGTATGCGAATGGCCTTGAAAATGTTTTTTTTGATCAAAGGCATGTGCGCGTGATACGTACACAAATAACAGTAAATTGAAGATTTTTTGATTGATTTTTTTTTAGTTTAACGTCCCTTTTCAGCAGCGAGGCTATATGAGACGAGCTGGCCAGGTGTCGTACTTAGCAGAACCAGATTGAAGGGCTATTGTATCGTGTACTTTTCGTATAAAGTGAAACTGTCTGCGTAATGCACAATTTGGTCAGTTGTATAGTATACGTAAAGTTATTGATCATTGGGTTTCTTGGTAGTGAAGGTATCCTTATGATTTCGTGTTGCGAGATGTGTGGTGGTTATTTTTATTGGGTTTAGATTGAAAAGTTGCGATTATTACCGATTCTGGAGAAGCGTCACTAAACCAACTTAACCTAATGTACAGATACTAATTCCTCCTGTGATATCCATACAAGCTGACTACAGAATGCATTTCCAACCCAGTATTTGAAGTTATTTCGTTGATTTGTATATTCCGAAAGTATAAGATCAGTATATCCACACCTTATGCACTCTTAAACATTATAAAATATTTAAAGATTTTTAATAGTGATCTTGTTACCAGTGTGGATGAGCATAGTCCTAGAGCTTGCTTGTGTATCATGTATTTGACAGCTGTTTTCAATTTCACGTTGAGCCTGTTGTACGCCTGTTTATGTCTCCTTGAAATGCATTTAGAACCATGTTTTAAAATAGATTCGTGTACAGTGTTTAAGCTATTGGCCATCCACCTTACTTTGGAAAACTACTCTTAAAGAATATTCATTTTCTTCGTGCTGCAATGTTCACCAATAGAAGTGCTGTGGCTACTTTTTTTTAAATGACGATTATTAAATAGATGTGACCATTATTTTAAAGGAAGTCTGCACATTTGAATAATTTAAAATTAGACCATGCCTGCCTTCAGATTGTTTAGTAACATGAAGTATCTTGGTTTGTCTCACTACAAATACTTAATCAAATTGAAAGGTTGAACAAAGGAAATGGGCGCAGTTTCGTCATGAAGATATTCCAAACTTCTTATAAAGCGATGACCTGTTATATTTAATTAAATAGTCATGATGATGTATTTGTCTTGAGTGTAGTTCATACATACATTTTCGTAATTCTATTAGAGAAGTTTCGTTGCGTTGACCTTCATTTGCCCTTCAAGTTGCGCCTTGCTATGCTCTAGCTGGTGGGAGTCCCTCCTCTTTCCTCACTCTCCTCGCTGACATTATCTTGTCTCGAGCGGATAATAGTGGAAGGGCAGTCACATGTCGGTCGGGAAAGTGGGAGAAGACTATTCAAAAGGGGAGGAAATGTTGTTCCGCCGGGAACTACCAGCCTGTGACGAAGCAACGTTGCCAGCTTGTTTCTTCTATTGTTTTGTAAAGAGTTGGGACGTGGCATGTTACTTTTTTCTTTCCTCTCCTTGTTATGCAGCTTGGAGTCGTTTGTAGCAATCCGTCATATAGCTGGTACTATTTGCAGAGAGCTGTAGACGAGGAAGGCATTCTGATAGAATTAAGTAGGCGTTAAGAAAATAAAGATAGAAAGTTAATATGTTGCATTATGTTTAATCGTTGCTCATTTTTTTTTTAACGCAAAGGATTATAATAATATCCAAAAAAAATGAATGATGCCATTGCCCGTTAATATTTTGCATGCATTCTGAATCATTTAATAGGATATGATAGCCTTGTAACCATTTAAACATTAATTTATTTATATAGGCTTATAACTCAAGGAAGTGTTTTCTTTTAAATATAATTACTCTTAATTAAATAAAAATAACAAAATAAAATATCTCAGACTGTCTTGGCAATTGCAAATGCTTAGAACGTTTTTTGTCTTTCATTGTGCACGTTTACACTTCATATCTTCAAACGAATATTAGTCTTGAACAAAACCTTTTCAATAAACATAAAAGCCATATTATAATGTTAGACCTAATAGCGTGTCTACACACGATTATCACTGTATTGATTCGACAAGGTATGGAATCAGTGACGAACACAAGTCTGGCTTTCTACTGAAGGTTACTTCTCCAACATGATTCTTCAGAACTTTTAATAGTTGTCTCCCGTCTAGGTTCCTAATCCTACATTATTAATGCCCATTCATTTTCGGTAGGCAGCGTTGCCAACATGCACGATAATTATCGAATCATACGATAATTTTAACGCCTGTACAATGTACGATAGCTACTGTACGATAATAGGAGAGCGTACTATAATTTAACAATTCCTGGCCGGAATTTCATACATTACGTGAAAAAGAATAAGAATTTCTCAAAATATTACAAAAACTACCAATGTCTAGAGAAGGAAATAATGCACGCAAATTAAATTAGTGTTTAATATTGTAGTAACTTAAATACTTTTGTTATATCCTAGGTAGAATTTACCTTTATCGTAGCCTAAAATCATAAAACATATTCACGTGCTTACTTACACATGTTTATTATCACGAGATAATTGGTTAATCTGAGATCGTTGTGGTGTAACATACATTTTGAACACCGATACTGTATAAGATATAACGTAAAATTGATGCAAACCACTACTAGTATTTGTACTGCTGTTACGTAATCCCACCTGTAATCAAATTAAGAACAACGACCACGTACACAGAAAATCAATTAAGAAGGGGTAATTAGATAATGTAGATAAGTTTTCACAAGTAAGACGTAAAGTGTTGAAGGAAAATTAGATTTTGTTTTTCGATAGACTGGTAGAGAATTAAGCTTTAGGATAATATCTTCTGATCAGGTTGGCAACGCTGTCAATGGGGTTAAGGTCGGGGACTTAGCTGGCCAACCGAGCAAAGAAATGTCAGAATGTCTCTGGAACCACTGTTTAGTTATTCTCATAGTATGGACATTATTGTTATATTGGACGTAGTTAATGATAGGCATTTCGTCTTCCGGATATACGGCCCTGATTGTTCGTAACATGGCATTCTAATATTTCCACATATTTCCTCGAATCCATCCTAGGCGATATGTAATAAATCTCCAACTCCTGCTGCCGATATCCAACCCCAGAAAGCAACGCTAATTCTTCCACTTCTTGCTCTCTTTACAATGTGATCTGGCGAATAAAACGAGTGCAATTGGGCGCCACATAGTCTTCCATCTTTAGCGGAAGAGAACACTTTATCGTCTGTCCAAATCACGATGTTCCAGACGTTTTTTGTAGCTGTCAGGTACTGCAACTAAAACGTTCTTGAAGCCCGCACTGTTCTACAGTTTCACGCAACAATTCTGTGATGGATTTCCGATACATGTAATCATTTCCTTACCGTAACTGCTGATATAGCCAAATGCAGCTCCTGGGCAATATTTAAGGCCTACAAAGTATTTTTTCTCTCCAGCAAGATGGTGTAGCAGTTAACTTTTGAGCCAAATACTAAGGATGGCCACACAATGAATTATTTATTTATATATATATATATATATATTTGGGCATTAGCGGCACCTATGCGTTTAAACCCGTCACGTATGAGAGATGACGTCTTTCAGCGAGTATACAATCCGGGGAATAGAAGGGAAGCGTCCTGAGACCTGGATGATAGATACCATCCTCGTATTGCCTGGTGTGAATGAGGAAATCCAAAGAAAAATTTCTCAGGATGGTTGACCTGAAAAAGCTATTCACTTTTTCGATCTATGTTCCCACCGAACACAGTGAGTGAAACATTGTTTCGCAACGAATCAACAATTTTGTTGAATGTTTTATATGAGAATATGTATAATTATTCTTAATTATTTAATGGAAGATGATGTGTGGGACATTTTTCATCTGAAATGTTGCAAAATAAAATGTTTTGTTTAGAATGTAGTCAGCACAATATTCAACTATGAAATCCGTTACCTAATTATTATTATTTACTACTACTTCGAGACAGCATGTTTCCTCCTTAACTTCTTAATCTCACTTACAAAGAATTTGTGGGATTCGTAGTCCAAACTTCCCCGTTGACAAACAGAAATTAACAATGAACTGTTGACTTATGAAGTGCTTGAAACAGTATTGCTGAAAATCTCACGAGCAACAATTACGCAATAGATGACTAAGATACTTTAACTTATACGCGATTTCGATAGTGGAGGTGCTACCAATTTTTGATTGAAACGTATGATGAGTAAACGAAACACAATAACTTGGAAAATTCATGCACATGCTGTTTACCCTTGTGTGTGTTGTTGTGTGCAGAAATTAGTGTTGCCAATGAAACGAGACAAGACAACCTCGTCCAGTAGAAGTAGGTAAACCTCTTTTTTGGAAACCAAGTTGAATTTTCACTGTACTTCTCGAGACGGAAGAATCAGAAATTTATTTCGTAAGCAATACTAGCAAAAATCACGAAGTTTGTCGTGACCGCGGATAATCCCTCGTAATTATATGGGCAACGTACTGTTTTCGGCGCAGGAGATCCAGGATTGATTCCCGATGGGAGCTTATGTGGTTCGTATCCCACATTAAGGTGTAATAGGTTCACTTCTTAATTAGCCTCCACGCTGAACAGGATACTAAACTCCAAATCAACACACACCCAACTAGTTGACATCGGAATCGAGAGCACTTTTCCCTCTCATAATTAGCGTATGGTGGCTCAGTGATAGAGCGCTCACTTCTGGTTTCAAGGTTATAGGTTCGATTCCAGGTTATGTCATGTAAGTTTGGATTGGATCGCATCATGTCCATTGGTTTCTAAGGGTTCTTTAACTCCTTCCACTTCATTCCTGTTTTTTCACCGTTCATTTTCTTCACTCATCCGTTTCCTTTAGCGTTTGAGGACAATCGTGTGATGTTAAGAATCGCATTTAATTTCATAATATTAGAGCAATAATACAGTCTTGTATTTCCAAAATTACTGTTCACTGTTTACACTTCAATTTCCTTTTGATGTGATGGATCATCAGTATTTTGATATCTATAAAATAAGTAATCTGACACTTGCGAAACTACTATGTATGAATTATTTGTTTTCTTTTCCTCAAAAACAAATTCAAGAGTTGTTTTTCCTCATTGTCTGAAAGCGTCATCAGTATCGAAAAGCTTTTCAGCAGACATTGGATTTGCTGGATTTGTTCTGGAGAGTCGTCTGCGTAATCACGTGGAAGCAGCAGGTCTCTCGAAGAGGTTATATTCCCAACAGACGTTATATTATTAATAGAGATGAGAATATTTTCCCCTCTCTGATGTGACTTGCACGGCTGACTTTTTTTATTTCGCGAGTGTACCTAGAGAGTGGGTCCTGGGTGTCCAAGCCTTCAAAAATTCCAACTTGTCTGTAAATTCAGACTAAATTTAGGGATGACTTTTTACAAAATTTAATATAACTGATACTCACTGAGTTTGCACTCCTACCGTAAGAAATTCCTGCACACATGCCTACGTGTGTCTTTGTTTTCCATGTTGCATAAGGGAATTTGTAGTACTAAAATATTAACCTGAAATCCATTAGGGTGGCACCAACAAGTATTTGCTCGTTTTTATAGTTCATTAAATTTTGCTTAAAGGTTGCTGAACAATACCAATCATGAAAATTCAAAGCAATAAGGCAAAGGTTTCACTACACGTATAATCACACTCTTCAGTTAAGATTTCCTTATTATAAAAGTATCTCTTCAGACTCTTGGCATAGGGGTTTCTGATAAGACAGTACCAAAGATCCGGATGGGAATAATGTGAATTTCTTGTAAAGTATGTGAGCACACTAGGTCTACACTATTAAGAGGTCGACAGCGTATACAAGTACTAGAGACCAGATGTTGAGGCATTAAAAAGCTGGAAAATAAGCACTAAAATGTAACTCGAAACAATGAAGATAAATACTCAGTACAATTAAAAAAATAAATTCGTCATAGATAATGTTCAAAGAATAAAGAGACATACCTATTTGTAGGTTTATACCTTAAAATAATAATAATAATAATAATAATAATAATAATAGCCTTCAAACTAGGGATGGCCAATTCCGGAATTTTTACTTTCCGGAATCCGGAAAGTAAAATCGGAAAATTCCGGAATTCGGAAAAATTCCGGATTTCGGAAAAATTCCGGATTTCGGAAAAAATCCGGAATTCGGAAAAATTCCGGAATTCGGAAAAATTCCGGAATTCGGAAAAATTCCGGAATTCGGAAAAATTCCGGAATTCGGAAAAATTCCGGAATTCGGAAAAATCCGGAATTCAGAAAAAATCCGGAATTCGGAAAAATCCGGAATTCAGAAAAAATCCGGAATTCGGAAAAATTCCGGATTTCGGAAAAAAATCCGGAATCCGGAATTCGGAAAAATTCCGGAATTCGGAAAAATTATTTTTTCTTTTTGTAATCCTAAGAATTTTGTTCAAATGCAAACGAACAAATTTCCTTTTTGTAATCCTAAGAATGTATGATGCAAGTTAAGCTGAAACTTACATCCTAAAGTATACACTACTCAATCTTCCCATGGTTAATGAGATGTAGTCTAAAAGTACGATGTACTCCTAATATTTAATTTTTGTTTTACTGTAATATTGTCCAGAGGTAAGACATATATCACACTAAGATAAACAACTTGACATAATGAAGATGTTATCATACGTAGTTTTCCAGAAAATCGCGAGAAACGATTTTTTATGAAGTTAAAATATGCGTCGCTTGTTGCCAGTGTGATGCAATTGATAACTTTTATGCTGGAATAGTATTATTATTATTATTATTATTATTAATCGTTTATGTACTGTAAAAGAAAAATATGAACCGTTAAGTAGTAGATTTTATCTGTTGTTTTTTGATATCT
Organism: Thermobia domestica; assembly: GCF_964235325.1. Classification (NCBI taxonomy): domain Eukaryota; kingdom Metazoa; phylum Arthropoda; class Insecta; order Zygentoma; family Lepismatidae; genus Thermobia; species Thermobia domestica. Next base: position 141,231,130 of record NC_137454.1, on the reverse strand, counting down.
TCTAACAGTAATAACAAATTGCTTGTAAATACGCAATGATTATCAAGGACAATGGCATATTAATGTAAGGACTACCCTGCAGATTAGCAATAAACAATAAGAGATAAACAATAGCCCCCCCCCCAAAAAAAAAGTAACTAACTTGGGCACGTCAGAATGTTCGCGAGAATATAGGGACGCATTGAGACGAGCAAAAAACGTGGTGTTATTATTACTCAAAGGGCCGTATGATGGAGGCATTAACGTTAATGTTAATGGCACCAATGAGCACTTACTTGCTCTAACGGTTAACCTCATTTTTGAGATGATTCTTAGAAGTGGGCGTGTTGGCATGCAGTTGGAGTACTAACGATTTGCGTCACTATCGAACACTAACGTAGCACTAGCGACGTTTAAAGTCGAAATTGGAGTCTGACATAAGTGGCTTGTCAACTTCACGGACATAATATTTTCCTTGAATGCGAGAATTTTGCGCCCGGGAAATTTGCGCCCTACCACAAAAATAGGAAAAAATGCGCTCGCAATATATTTGCACTGGGATGTTTGCGCCCTACCCCAAAAAGAGGGGAAAATGCGCCGGCTATATATTTGCACTGGGATGTTAGCGCCCTACAATTCAACTTATTATTGTATTGTGTAAAGTAACTTCCACTCGCACTTGAACTAGGCTTGCCTCTCATCGTCTCAGTGAGTTACTCCATCCGTTATAATATTCCGAACAAATGAAAAAAAATACAATTTTAGTTCACTAAAGGGCAATCCATACAAATACAATTTTTCATTATACTACAAAATTTACAATAAACGTATAAATGACTGATATATAATTAATATAATCAAAGAGTATAATTTAATCTACAAAAGGCTGTTTGGCTCTACCCAGATATCTCTGTTCACAATCCTTGCGAGTTGTTTGGCTTTTCAGGATACAAAATATAGAAAAGAAAATGTAAAGTGAATGTAAAATCAGTTCAGTAATATTATCAAGAAAACTATTTACAGTGTGTTTACTTGCTGGAATTACACTTCAAACACACAATTGCGTTCAGTCGTTCTTTCAGGAAAAATGTTCCGGGGGGCACATTTAGTATTCCGGAGGGGGGTCACTGCTGGTACTATTCTATTTATTATTATATTATAGACGTATTATTTTGGTCTCCTCCGAGGGGGCACTCTGAGAGCTCTGGGGAGGCCAGTGTTCCCCCAAAATCATCTTTGGAAGAAGCAGTGATTGCGTTGATCCGTTGTGTTCTTTTGGCTTATATTGAAGTTTATTCTCCCCTTATATAGCCACAATGAAAATAAATCACAAATGGCATGGTTGTGGGGGGAGGATTGTTTATGTTGTAATGTCAGCCCCTCCGAGGAAATGCGTAAGCTCCAATAGGTTCTTTTATTTCGCAGGGCTCAAACTTCCCGGTGGAGGTACATCGCAGGCGCAATTTTCCCTGTTCTTGAGGTAGGGCGCAAATTTCCCAGACGCAAAATTCTCGACACCGTTCGAATGACCTCGGAAGACGATATCTTTTTCAATACTTTTTTAATATTCTTTTACTCGAGATTTCTTCATAGCTTCTTATTAAAATACTTACTAATATATCCTCATTTTATTGTCCTAACCAATCAATATGGGTATGTTGTCAGTAAAATATTTAGATTGATCGAGCCTCTGGTGTGTAACCTCAGTATTTCATATCATGCCCCCATTAGAAATCTTGGCTAAACGAACCAATATATGTTGCCAATAAAATAGTTTAGAATGATTGAGCCCCTGGTAAATAACCACAGTATTTCGTGACAGACCCCCCCCCCCTCCTTCCTATTACCATATTCTAGCTATGTGCCTGGCTCAGCTAATTCTCTACATTCTTTACCAAGCACACATTTTCTAAAGCGGAAAATGCTCTCTAAATACCTAAGCTCATTATTTTCAGCAGATGCACAAACTGGGTAACATTCTATCTACATGAATGTTATATATGTCGATTACTGGAAACCGCTTCTCGCTATCTATTACCATATTTACTATATAATGATTAACGTTAAAACCGGAAATGGTGGTTTGTACCGCTTTCGGTTTGAATATTACATTCATCAGGGAACTCGATTCTTAACTATTGACTCTGTACATCATGGCCAAAATTGATTGGTAATCCATCAGAAAGTTCTTGAGACTGTTCATTTCACTGACGGACAGAATGAATATATGGCTATAGAGTTTTGATAAACTAAATTCGTTAATGAGTGATAATGGAACAAATATAAGAAAGGAAGGCCTTCCACCGGGAAAATTTTCGAACACAAAATTAGCCATTGAAAACCCACATGTCCTGGGTTAGAATACCATAGATGAAAACTCTACCACTGAGTCATCAATCACCCGCTTATTAGTTTTGTTAATTATTATATTAATATAAATTAATGAATGCCTGCTTATGTTAATTATTGAACAATTACATTGTATACTTCGTAAAGTCAAAAATTATAAATTTGTATTTACTGTACATATAGTGAGCGCAGAAAGTGTTCGTACACCTATGCTATTGAAACGAGAATGCCTGCGAAAAAGAAACAGAAAATTTAAGAAGTGTAATAACACACACAATATGAATAATGAAAACTAAGCTTTATGAATATATCAATAAAGAACCACAAAGACAAGTTTAATGGTCAGAAAGTAAATAAATTCCGTAGAAAATGTATAGAGTAGACGCAAAAAGTGATCGTACACCTGACGTACGAATACGAAACAAAGATACCACAACTGGGGTTCACTAGTATTCACCTGAGTATACACCTCTGTATAGCATGACGAGTAACAGAATGAGTTTAGTTGTGAATAGGAGTGCAAAAACTGCACGGTGGGCTGTCGAAGTGGGAAGCAACCGAACAGAAACAAATGAGGAGACAAGAAAAGTAATTATTAAAGTGCATAAGAAGGGTAAGTCTTTGAGAAAGATAGCAAACCTCAGGGGGAGATCCAGAGGGGGGCGATCGGGGCCATCGCCCCCCCCCCCCACAAGAGGAAACTTTCTTATTTTATATATAAATAAACCCATCCATAACAAGTTTGGAGCTCTTAAATGTAGCAGTATTACTGCCGACCGCCCCTTCCCCAGAAGTCCGTCCTGGATCCGCCCCTGTATAGAGTAGCCACAATCGAGTATTTTCCGCTGTATGTTTGGAGTCGTTGTCTTGCTGAACAATAAATTGTTTTCAAGAACCATCTTCTGCGCACTAGTATGGAGATATTCCTTTAATATGTTAATATACACTTTGTGGATCATCACTCCATCGATAAGGTGGAGACGACCCACTCATGAGGCACTCATACAACCCCAGACGAGCACGGACCCTCCTCCGTGTCTTACTTTAGGGACGAGATTTTGAGGATTCATCTCTGTATTCACCTTGCGCCATACCATACGCCTCCCATTGGACTCGATAAAATTAAATTTACTTTCGTCCGAAAATATGACCCTATTCCAGAAAGAAGCCTGATCCCTTATCTTTATACTCTTTTTCAAACTTTAGTCTCTTTATACGATTTGTCTTGTTCACCCACAACATTTTCCTGGCTATCCGACCATGATACCCTGCAAATATTCCGCACTGTACTGGCTGATACTTTAACACCGCGTGTTTCCAGATCCGTTGCCAATTGCACAGCACTACTTTTTGGAACCTTTTTTCTTTCCCTAATAATGTAACGTTTAACTTGTTCACTCAACACTCTTGGTCTTCCAGTTCTTTTTTTATTATTATTATTATTATTATTATTATTATTATTTTATTATTATTTTTTTTTATGGTTTCGCACAGTGATAGAAACATTATACATCACAATTATTGTTTGTACTGTTGAACGAGGCCTGTCTGCAAGGTTTGCCAGGGGCGGATCCAGGACGGACTTCTGGGGGGGGGGGCGGTTGGCGGTAATACTGCTACTTTTAAGAGCTCCAAACTTGTTATGGATGGGTTTATTTATATATAAAATAAGAGTTTCCTCTTGTGGGGGGCGATCGCCTCTGGATCCGCCCCTGACTCTATAATACCTTGAAACAGCTTCGCACACCTCCCCAATCCCCAGACATGAACCCCATAGAACATCTATGATCTGTTCTGGAGACAATAATCAGAAGGCACAGCTTGTCTACTAAAGAAGGCCTAAGAAAAGCTATTCAAGAAGAATGGGACATAATCAGTCCCGAAGCTACAGAACTACGAACTACTACAGGTGAAATCAATGCCACGAAGACTACAGACAATCATTAACGCACAGGGTAATCCCACAAAATATTAAATAACGTAATACACTTTATAAGCATTAATTCAAGCATAAGTGTACGGTGACTTTTTGCGTTTACAAAAAAGGAATTCTCTCTTTTCTTCTGAACAAAACTATGATTGTGTTTGTTTGCCCTTTCTCTTGTATATAGAAATAAAATGTATGAATGTGTAGTCTTAATTCTGGTTATATATACACTGCTCCACAAAACTTAAGCAACTCGAAGAAAGTGGCACAAAATAAAACGATACGAACACTGCACCAAGTATAATGAACAACCAGAGGGTCCAGATGCACAATGCAACACAAGTGAAGACGAAAAATACAGTTGGGATGTACAGAGTGACCAAAAAGTTCAGCACAACGATACCTCAACAGGTGAAGCTGGATTGTGCGAGGGCATAGGCAGTCAATATGGCGTGTGACCACAGCTATACAGGCACGATATCTGGCCTCCATGCTGCAAATCAGAGTGTTGATCAAGTCTTGCGGCAGATGGCGCCACTCCTCGAGGAGAGCTGTTTGCAGATCAGGGAGAGTGCGTGCTGGTGAACTGCGCTGCGCTATTCGCCGCCTAAGAGCATCCCACACATGCTCGATGGGTTTCAAGTCCGGCGAATATGCAGGCCATGCAATACGCGTAATGTTTTCGCACTTCAGATACTCGGACACAAGATATGTACGGTGTGGGCGGGCATTGTCATCCATGAATAGGAAGTCAGGGCCAAATGCTCCGCGGAAATTGCGCACTTGTGTATTAAGAATTTCATCCAGGTACCGTTGTGCTGTCAAAGTGCCATGCTACACAATATGGAGGTCCGTTTTCCCATCCAGCATAATTCCACTCCACACCATAATGGAACCACCGCCATAGGACGGCCGTTCAGCAATGAAGTTTGGATGATAGCGTGTTCCTGTCTCTCTCCACACTAAAGTCCGACCAGAATAAGACGACAGGCTGAACCTCGACTCATCGGAGAACATGACACGCCCACACTGGTGTTCCCCCCACGTAACATGTTCCTGACACCGTGTGTAACGCGCACGTTTGTGCTCCAGTTTCAATGGCACACACAGCACAGGTCTTCTTGCATACAGTCCTGCTCTATTGAGCTGCCAACGAACAGTTTCACGACTCACGGTTGTCCTGTAGCCTGAAACAACTCATTGGCCAGTTGAGAGCACGAAGCTTGACGGTTACGTTTAGCAGCAATTGTGAGAAATCGGTCATCGACGGCCGACGTTTTCTTCGGACGGCCTCTTCCATGACGTCTATTGACTTCACCGCCATTTTGGAAGCGACTCCAGAGCCTCGACACAATTTTTTTGTTCACGTTGAATTCCTGAGCCATTTCCACTTACGATCGGCCCAATTCCAACCGACCAATTATTCGCCCGCGGTCAAAGACACTCAAATGTCGTCTACCAGCCATTGCAAGGTCTGTACCCCACACAAAAACCACTAACTCAATGCTTGGAGCCTCGGACACTACTGGGCTGTGGTGTACGCCTCATGGCATAATTTGTTCACCGCGCTTGCAACGGTGTTGATTATGATATAGAGTGGGTGCTCGCCTTGCTTGGGTGTCTCTGTGTATGTGCATGTCACTAACCAGTGTTGAATGGGCCTCACACGTCACTTATACCACGTTCTCTCGGGTTGCTTAAGTTTTGTGGAGCAGTGTATATTTTCCACCTCCCGTTCTCATGCTAGCTGTTTTCAATATAAAGTATGCACGGTGTACGAACACTTTCTGCGCTCACGTAGGTATGTTGACAATAAGCGAATGTTATTAGAATATTTGTTGAGATTTATTTTCCTTCACTGCCTTTCGCCTGGTTAAAAAGTAGTTTGCAGTGCTTTGGAGCAGCTGCAGGTGAGAACGCGATAATGTTTGAGACATACCGGCGACTTTTTTGTGTGTGAAAATAAGACCTTTCTCATAAAGTAGTAAATAACTGCAGTAGCAATTGTCTACGTAAATGATAAAGACATATCCAACTACAAGAAATTAATACAGTATATATAGCCTATTCATTATTGTGTTTCTCTTTTAACAGATACTAGCTAAGGAATCCGGAAAGTAAAATCGGAAAAATTCCGGATCTCGGAAAAATTCCGATTTTTTTCTAAATTCCGGATTTTTTGCGAATGTCGGAATTTTTCCGAAATCCGGAATTTTTCCGAATTCCGGAATTTTTCCGAATTCCGGATTTTTTCTGAATTCCGGATTTTTTCTGAATTCCGGAATTTTTCTGAATTCCGGAATTTTTCCGAAATCCGGAATTTTTCTGAATTCCGGAATTTTTCCGAATTCCGGAATTTTTCCGAATTCCGGAATTTTTCCGAATTCCGGAATTTTTCCGAATTCCGGAATTTTTCCGAATTCCGGAATTTTTCCGAATTCCGGAATTTTTCCGAATTCCGGAATTTTTCTGAATTCCGGAATTTTTCTGAATTCCGGAATTTTTCTGAATTCCGGAATTTTTCCGAATTCCGGAAAGTAAATTTTCCGATTCCGGAAAACAAAATTTCCGGAATCCGGATTCCGGAAAATTTTGGCCATCCCTACTTCAAACCAAGGTGGGTTCCCAATTCGACCGTGTGTTGTTTATATGTTCAAACATAACTTCGACCTTTCGACATAAGTGTACCGTTTGATGATATTTGTTTTGAAAAGAGTATACTCCCGGTTGTCCCCTGTAAATTTCGTCAGGATCTGATGATAGTTATCAAGAGCTAGAATATGGAACATTTCAAAGGATGCAGAGTTAATACTGTGATTAACAGACTTTATTAACTCCGACATAGATGCAGCATCAGGATGTAGTGAGAGTATTTGGAGATAATAATTGACATTGTTAATATCGTATTTGTGTGTGTGTTCATATAATTTCGTAACGCATATAGTGAGATTTTGTATTAAAAAATCCGACCAGTTTAGTGTCCTACGTCTGGTTGAATTGGAATTTAGCGTCCCTTTGAGCGCCGAGACTTGTGAGACGTAGAACTACAGGTTAGCATGGCATCCGAACCCATAGGAGCTTTCGCCAGTTCTCCCATGTCAAAGATACATTGTCTTATCTTTTAGTTTAGATAACTACGTACTGGCTAGTGTAAAAGTGGAAACTTAAATAACATACTTCGAAAAATCACTAGAAAGCAGCAGATAATTATACCAAGTTCGAAATAAGCTCTAAAAGAATTCATTATTATCTTCAAAAAATGAAATTGTTACCAAGCCAAACATAGCAGTGCTTGATAAGAATAGCGGTAAGACTATATTTAATATTAGGCATTAATATGTTTGTCTTGGTACTGATTTTTTTAAAAAGAAGAAAAAATGCTTTTTAGAGCTTTTTTTAAAATCCGGTTAGTATTTTGTAAAGTTTCTTTTATAATAGTGTGAATAAATTAAATGTTTTTAATAAATTAATTTTCCCGAAGAAAGATACACCTATTTCCCAAGCCTTTGGTCCACTGTACACAATAAGTTAAGATCGTACTTAATTGAATATAAGCAAATGTAACTTTTAAGTTTTTTTTTTTTAAAGTCTGCTTATCAATCAACATGCAGTGACACAAATACCACTGCTCAAATCTAAATATTGTTACGGTCTTCATCCTAATAATAAACAGCAAACCACATTCATTCTCTCTATTGAAATAATTAAGTTGGACCATCAGTTTTTCAAGTTACGATTACGTAAATAGTTTCAAATCAGTTAATTGCGTGCGTGATTGTTTATTATTACGAATAACTATGTATTATTATTATTATTATTATTATTATTATTAGCATGATGCACTGAGTTCATAAATGGGATTTCAAGAGGAAAAAATCGGTAAAATCGCATCTTTAAATCTAAGTTCATTTCTAGGAAAACAGAAAAAAAATCAGTAAGGTAAAAATAAACTATGAGTTATCCAATACCCGTTAAGACCCTGCAGAGATTTACATCAGAAGAGTGTCAATTTGTAATATTCGGCTATATTCCAATAAACCAAAAAAAAAAAAAAAAAAAAGAAAGATTGTTGTACAAATTGTTATAATACAAGTGTATATAAATAGGTGCAGTAATAATCACAGGCGTTAGTAGTTCTTTGAAAGTTGATGATCAAGTTGGATTTTATGAAGTAATCTGGAAAGGAAATGATTTTCACGGGATAAGCGAATTGTTTCACCCAGAAGAGATGTAGGAATTTCTCGTCAGCTAATTTTAACGTATTGCTGGAGTTAACCAGAATACGTGCTGTAGTAAGTGCAGACTTTGCAGTCCAAGACCGTAAAGTATGTTTTGTGTTAAATACTGACGAGAGTAATTGAAGGGAAAGGGGAAAAAGAAGGAATGTCACAAAACTGCATTTTCGAGAAAAAGACATTTTAATACTGAAAACCGCGTAAAAAGAATAGGGTTAGTTAAATCTTTTGCCCCTTTTTACATGGACATTTCTACATCTACGCATGCATGGTATATACAGTCAAATACTACCAAGAGTCACCAACAGATAGGACAAAGCACCCGAAAAAGCACATACATGGAAATTCCTTGTTTTTTTCCCCTTACCCTTCAATTGTGTATAGCAATTAATAAAATGTAAAAATGTGCGGTGCTACCTACCCGCTATGCTCCTTCTGTTTCAAGAGGTTTTGTATGATTAGGGATCACCTTATGATGGAAGGAAAGCGATCGACGCAAAGTTTTGCATAAACCTACCCACAAACAAATTGTACTAACTGTTTCGCCCGATCCCTCTGCCTGCTGTACCCTAATAGGTCAAACTAATGCTAATAGAAACGAATCGTTTACATTAGCTTTTTTCTTTTTTTCTCTTGCCTACTAACCTACTCAAATTCCATATTTGTGGACTTATTCAAGCACTTCTTTATACAGGCAAGCGCAGTCAGTGACATCCAGTAGCATGACTTGATTAGTATTAGCGCACATACCGAGACGTTTACCGGTTATTGCACGCGTATTTCACGAATAATTACTTCTAGTAGTAGAGTAAGGGAAACAATATTTCATTTACTAATAATACTGATACAACAATACAATTGAGACGGCATGGCAGTGGTTCAGTGGTACATCCCTCACCTCTAGTGCGTGAGATCCCTGGTTCGATCCCAGCTTCCGCCACGGCGGCTTCGTAGTGAAGAAATACCATGTGCATAGGTTTTGTAGGAGTTATCTTTTTTCCTTACACTTTTCGTCATTCCCCCTTCATTATCCATCTTATCACTGTCCCATAATCGCTGTGGGACATTAAAGCTTACACCAAATTGCAATGTTGCAGACGCTCTCCCTCCCTCCCTCTCTCTCTCCCTCCCCCCTCCCCTCTCTCTCTCACTCTCTCTCTCTCATATATATATATAATGATTTTATTTAAATTTCCTGGGACGAGTTTCTTAACTGTTTAGTCATTCGCTTGTTGACTGTGAGCGGCGATTTTAGTTATAAAGGACTAAGAAGAGAAATAAAACAGGTACCTCTGAACTTCCAAACCATAGGTTACGTATGTGGCTCTCATCGGTTGAAGAGAAAATTGGAAGATTGAGGGAGGGAGGGGAAATATTGACATAAGATGTTAAAGTACCAAGGAGGATGCTGTTGTTGATCTTTTGATTATCTTTCTGCTTTTGTATAATTTCCTACAACTCGTAGTAGAGTTTTATACAGTATACTTTCTTTATGCTTTTTTTCCTTTTTTTGAATGGAAAAACAAGGAGGTCGTCTTTTAGGTATTTCCTGTTTTGAGAGTAAGTCTTCTGCTTATAGAGAAGAAAAACTAGAGCGTGAACATTATTCATTCCACAAACAGTTTATTCTCTCTCTCACATTCGTGTTATCTTTTGTAAGAGTGCAATACCACTCTGTGGCAGGTTGTCGAAGACAACGGAATATTAAATAAGATACCCACGTTGTTATTTCTGTCATCGTTTAACACACCAGTGAGAATAGTGCAAAACATTGGGAAAATATTTTAAAACTGGTTGCTGTAAAAAAAAAAAAAAAAAAAAAAAAAAAATGCTATAGGGAATCAGTGAAATTTAAAGTGATGATGTTTTGTTACCTCGAAAGTAGTTCCTTGTGTATTTTGAAGCTGCTGAAGATTTTAATACCTCAGAACAAAGTGTTCTTCATTGATTTTTTTTTTTTTAATACTCATATTGAAATGTATTGATATTCTGTAATGTAATTTCCGTCTTCCGTAGCGTATAGCTTTTTGGGTTACATTTTTCGAGTATACCATGTTTCCCTCTAAAAGTCTATAAAAAATTGAAAGAAAGTAGGAAGAAATTATTGCAATGAAACCAGCATTTCTGTGTTAGATTAGGTGTAGATAGTAACTTATTTGCTGTGAAAATTAGTTTACTTTAACGTCTTATTAACGTTCTTAGCGCTTTGTACAGTATAAAGTAGTACAGAAGTGAACCTCAACTGACCTTGTGAGACAGCTGAATATTAAGGGTTATAAATGAAAAATATTGCGCAAGTGTTAATAAGGTTTTCTAGGGATAAACATTTCCTGGAAATAAATTTAAAAAAAAATCAAATCAAATAAGAACAAATTAATTCTTTTAAATGTTTGGCAATATGATTGTTCGGTAGCACATGTTGCATTTTTAGACGTGATTTACATGTGAATAGTTTTTCAATTCATTGTTTACTGAAAGAAAATATATGTTATATCGATATGTATTTAATGAAATGTTTTAACTTCGTAGTTTGAAAAACTAATGTTGAGTGATCTTTTCTCACTCGGACTTGTCACAGTTATAATCAAAGTATGAATTAAATTTATCACTATTCAAGAAGTGGTTATATTTTATGTGAGCGTAAGCCGATGGCATTTAGGAATCTAAAATTTGAGGGTGTTTTTACGTAAGCAAATGCTGTATTTTGAACACATCGATATCCCACCCTTCAATTCGTAAACTTAGGCGTATTGTGTTTAAAATTCGTTAATTTTGAAAAGAAAAAAAAATCGTTATGCCCTTGAAACCGAATATTTGGTATCTTTTAGAATCAAATACTTAAACTAAGCGCATACTTATAATAATAATAATAATAATAATAATAATAATAATAATAATAATAATAATAATAATAATAATAATAATAGCAGCTTTTTATGTTTTTCTGCGTTTTAAGAAGTTTTTTCTGCAAGCATAGTACGGAACTCTAAATAAAAATTTCAATACATATTAATTCTGCAGACATATGCTATGTTGACAATCAGTCTAAATAATCGGCCAAGTATCGTACCTAGGACTCACGAGTGTTATATGCTGTGATGCCCCCTTGGTTTCATGCAGTAGAATCGTCATTTTCAAAATTAGATATTAAATGAAGGAAGTTATGTAAAAGCACGAAATTTTCGTTACGGTTCGGAAGGAAGCGGACTTTTTATGAGAAGACAACATGGCTTTAATATCAAATTGAACAATTGAAAGTACCTTGACTGAGAGGTCAAGTTGGAATCAAAATAATTTTGAATGAATCCTGATGGATATATATTGTATATCGCTTCTTACAAGTAATACTGTTATCTTTGATATTGTGGTTATTCTGTGGTATTAGAAAATTAGTATTAACAGTGATATTACAATGTTCTAATATATATATTTTTTTTCTCTGATTACAGACAAGTCGGATCGCATCGGCTCCAAGACACGCCAAGATCGGAAGCGGAAGTCGAGTGGTGAAAACGATTCGAGCGCACAGCAGCATTCAGTTAAATCTAGGAACAAGAAAGCCATCCGTCGGGCGGCGTCTGACCAGCAACAACCACAGGAAGACGTCGAAAATAAGGTCAAGTCAGCGAAAAAGAAGCTGACTGAAGTGGTAACGCTCAACGCAAGTTCAAAAAAAATCCTCGAAGTTGCTAATAGCAAACTCAGGCGGGTTCAAGTGCGTGTCGAAGATTGTCTCCAGGTGAGACAATTTGCTGCTCTTAAGAAAAAAGACACCAATGCATGTAACGCCACCGAGAGTGAACTTTTAGTAGTTGTGAAACATTCAGAACGCGAAGCGGCAGACTTACGACCATTGCCTGTTAAATCACCGCGTGAACGGACAGAACAGCCATCGAGTCTAGATGAACAACCGACTGTTGATGAATCTGAATGTACCTCAGAAGAGTTACCTAGTTCGGGTGATGTGAAAGAAAAATCGGAAGAAAGTGAACGAACGCCATCCGATGATAAAGTTGTTAGTGGTAGTAGTGCGTCCGAAGAAGCATCTACCTCGGAATCGGTAGAGCTTGTTGCAAACGAGAATAAATGTGAAGGTAGTGGTGATGGAAATAGTGAGGAGAGTCCCGATGAAACCCCAGTACCTGTTATCGCGGAGGAACAAGAAGATAAACAACAAACTGCAGCCGAACAAAAGACGCATGATTCCGAGAGTGTGAAAGAGGTCGAAAAAGCGGAAGATAGTAAGTGTGGCTGTAGTGCGAGTGGTGTGGAAGAATCGAGTGAGTGTAAAGAGGAAAAAAGTGAGGAAGTGAATAATAATAATAATAATAGTAATAATAATACTAGTGTAGAGGAAGAAGAAACGAAGGTTGTGAGTGACACAGACATTTCAGAACCTAATAGGACAGAGGAAATCGACGAAAGGTCGAGTCCCATCGCTCAGGATGGCCCGTCCTCACCGAGGATGGAAGGCGACACGGCGCTGCGATTCCCGGACGATCGCTCTGACTCTGGGGTGAGTTCTTTGCGAGGTGACGGTGCCCGTTCTAGCGGCGATGAACGTTCCGGCTCCCGTTCCAGCGCATTGAGTGACGAACGGAGCGGCTCCAGGCCGTCGGCTTCGGAAGAACAGCTACAGAGGTCGCCGTTCGTTTTGGACAAACAGGAGCCTGTTCGTGTGTGGCGAGACCCTAATCTTCTCGTTGCCGAGCCACACGTAAGACACATCCACAGTGTTCAGCATCAGACACTCATGTCTCATCCCCCGACATCTGTCTATTCGGGGTCTGCTCCCGCACCAGCCCCCGGTGCGCCACCTGCCCCGTCATTAACGCAGACCCCTTTATCATTATCACATTACCCACCCACATTGCTAAACCCTCATCCTCTGAGTTCCATTCATCCAGGAACATTGACCATCCCTCCGCCCATATACCCCCAGATCCCTGAAATGTTGTGGAAGCAGAGATATACTCATCTCCCTGTTGGAACTCATTTGATACCTGGCCCTCCAACCGAAGAACTTCTGGAAAGGGAAAGAGCCTTTGCCCAGGACAGGAGGGAACGATTGCTCATGTAAGTACTTAACATACTTTGATTTTTATTATTCTGTTATAATATTGTCTAAATTTTGTTTCATCAAGCGTTATGTTTTGTGTGTAAGCAGTGGCGTACAAAAGGAGATTTTGGGGTTTTAACTTCCCCTTAAGCAAGATAATATGCTAATATAATAATTATACATGTCTCATTTATTTATTTATTATTATTTTTTTATTTTTTTTTTTATATAAACACCTGAAGTTACTAGGTATATAAATTTGACTCCTGATTGATGAACTGTACAAACGTCACTGCTTGAGGTCAGTTGCATGCTGCCAACTTCTTTAATTAAATACACCAGTAGAAGTTAGTTTAAATCTGCACGTTACTGAACTCCAGTCCAACCGGGGTTTCGGATAGGACTTGCTGTGAACGTCGGATCTGAACAACAACTAGAGTCGGACGTCTGTAACTGTACAGACCATCATGTAAAATCAACCCTAATAGTATAAACCCCTTCCCACAGCACTCTCCTACCTTCAAGTAATCTGGATTATACTATGTCCATATCACTGGTCCTGGAATGATTTGATTCAGGTACTCAACAATTTTGCTCTGTATAGAAATCTTAAAACTGATGCAGCTTTACTTAATAACACTTTACAATGACCTTGTCATTTCGTTTTGTCGTCCCGCTTTTTAAAAATTGAGAATGTAGTAAAAATCCATAAGACAGCAATAGAACTCGTATGAAATTTCGCAGGCACGTAAGGCAGGTTTTTCAGATGAATATCAGTCATCACCTGAGATATCCGATCCATTCAGATGAAGTTTTTATACATGTTTTCTCTATTTTTCAAAAAGTTGCGACTTCGGTGTGACTGGAGTCCCCCAAGAAAGTTTTGTTTTATCTTTAAACAGATGTCACCTTAAATTAAGATGATATAAAGTATTTCCTGCAAATAGTGTAAATAGTTAAGAAAGGCACAACTAGAACCTCGACAGGTCGCGCTAAAAAATGAACTGCATTGCACCCATGAAGTGGCAGTTTTAGATCATCTCTTTGGGAATGGCGTGGGAGCTGATTCTTCGCCAGTTGGCGGGACTTGTAAGATAGATATACACTAGACTTGCACTAACGACGTTTTAAAGTAGTACGGCGAGCAAATAGAAAATTGGACATACAAGTAACTCCTCAGTACACACTACCCCTAGTATGGTTGTCCGAAAGTGATTCGTCACCTGTTAGGCTGTTTGCCTGCGACTGCAGCATTACGTTCAGGTTTCAGTTTTTCAGTTAAGATCAAATTACGATTTACTGATTTTTGTTTCCTCAGCTATTTCGCGGATGGTTAAACTGTGATTTTTCAGTACATCACCGCACTTTTTTTGAACTTCGTCACCACGTGCTAATGGTCCAGGCTTTGTCTCGGAGACGATCGTTGTTCTTCCTGCTTTAAAACGCTTAAAGCACTTAACACTGCAGTCGGCTAATACATTATTTTGTTTACTCTTTCTGTAATATTTTCAGAGTTTCTGTAGTGTCTTCCCCAATTTGAAACAAAATTTGTTGAACACATGATGTTCTTGTAGAATCTTTATTTTCGCCATACTGCAAAGTCGCTATTAATATGGAACACAACTTTACTCGAGCACTCTAATTCTCACAATGTCACAAGGCAGGATGATGTAATTATCCTTAAAATGCTTGGGAAGAGTCCCAGTACGTGGTGCTAGCAAGCAAAAAGTCAAGAGATAAAGAATAGTTACGTACCTCGATCGTATTTTTTTTTCCAAGTTCGTTTTTTTTTTTTCTGTACAGGCCTCGTAGGTAGACTTTTGTGATTATCAGTAATATTTGCCCGCATATCACATCCTGAGAACTTAAACGCAGTTATTATTGGTTACGCAGTACCATCATACATTATTATTTACTAAAACTATTGAATTTACTCAAATCATTTATGTGCAACGATCGCTCGTTTTGCTATTGATTGATTACTTGATTTGCTTCCATTGCTCCTTGAAAGTACTGTAATTTTTCTGTGTCGGGTTCAAATTTTACTAGAGAAGAGGTGGGGGAGAATCTCGTGCAATGATATTTGCGTATTAACAGAATGTCCATCATTCACACGAGGAGATTAAGGTTTATGGAAAACCATTTAAGTACAATATTTCGTGATGAAAGTTCAGTTTTATAATTACGGAAACGGTCACCTTCGTTCCTTCCCTTAGTTCGCAGTTTTCTTTTATCGGCAGCCGAGGGTATATGGTGACTATCAGGATTCTGCATCTTTCGAAGAGCGAAAAAGAAAGAAAAATACCTCATCCGTTTTCCCCTTAGAACAGCGGTTCCCAATCGTGTAACTCCTGTCAGCGCCTCCAAAAGGAACAGCGATGCTCACACTATTATAATTTATTACTGTATTAACAAAACAAATAAGTATGTCACGATGTATAGGCGTTCGGTAAATTGTATCCCCAATCAAAATATATATAGCGTTGTCTTAAGGTTTCATTTCGCCTAATCCGGTTTTATCTGCAGCCAAGCGTACTGCACCAAGATAATACAAAATTTAGATTCTGTTTCTGAAGACTTGGTAATGGATCAATGTATTTGCTTATTTGTATAAATAGATTTATTTTATTTCGTCTGTACGAACAATTTAATTGTATATTACATTAACTACGCATCTTTACCTTTTGTTTACACTGGAGTTCCTTTAAAGGAATGTGTCAGGCGTAAAACTTGTTTTGGCTTTTAATCATCTTGGGTGCTTCTAAATTAAACTCATAAAGAACAAAATATCGAGTGGGTTTCGAAGTACAAACATTAAAAATACTAGCAATTTGTAGCAGTTTTATTCATTGTAAGAGTTGTATAGAAGTTAAGACTGAGTTTGGGGAAAACATATTCAAGGTGAATATGCTGGCCATGTTACTGCCGAGCAATAGTGTTCTCGAGAAGCAATGATAACTAGTGAAAGTACTTTGGAAAACGTAATTTTTCTTTCGTATTGGAATTAAATTCAGTTTCGAAGATAAGGTGTTTCCGTTCAGCCACAGTAAATATTTTTGTGCTATTTAAGCTTGCGAAAACCTGTTGGACCTTCACTGATAGCTGTAATGACTGAAAAGCGTTTTTATACCTGACCTTGGGAGAGAGAGAGATACTGATTTTGTATATTTGTTTCTTATCCTTGCATTTTTTTTTTATTTGTTTCGTCCTCGTGCGCACGCATACGCAACATGTGTACGTGTAAGGAAAGATTAGAAAGCAAGTTACGTGGTTTCAAGTGGCACTTTGCCAGAAAAGACCGGTTAAACGATGTTGCAGCTTTCTTGAATAATGGATGAATGCGTTTTGGCCTCCGGTAGCAGTGGCCTAGTTAGGAGGCGCTTCAAATGTCAACTTTTCTCCCTCTTCCATCCTTTCGGCTATTTTAAATTTTATTAGTCTTTTGTCAGTTGATTTATTGATAGAACAGATAAAGGTAACGAATCCCATGTTCTAGTTAACATGTTCGATTGTATGACTTGAGCGAATGAGATCCACCAGACTTCCAGCACCGTAATATGTAACATGTATGGGTTGAATTTTGATGTGCAATAACTCAATGTTACCATATAGAATAGAAGAAAATGAAGGGAGATATTTAGTTCTAGACTTACGATTTCACTTTTCAGAAATTCCGTGATCGTGTAAAGCCATTATTTCAGATTGTGCCAAGGGAGGCAAAATGCTCCAATGACATACGAATTTTGTGCCATATTACTATATTAGTATACAGTCGATCAAAAAGTATGGACAGTTGGCCCCGTCTCCTCTCCAAATTACACCCTTGATCTTTGTGCATTATTTTCGTAAATATTTACATGCAAATTACTATATTAACTAAGTCTAGGGTTCATATAACCCGGACGTTTGATACTGCGATGACTATATCTATTCGTTGTCTTGTCCTTAGCCAATCGGATCGAGTTTTCTATTTTTGCGAGATCCATGTTAATGTTGTTTTCACATCTCCTCCTAGGTCATCCTAATAGTCTTTTCTGTTAAGGTTTCCAATAAAATAAATAAATAATGAAATCGTTTCTACTTTTTTTCCCCCCAATCTGGCTTCATGACCAACTCTCCCACCTTGAGTATCTTAGACTTAATGACCCTGAGTAAGTGGTATGTATTATTTCCACCAGTCATCATTCTGCTCCTCTGAGGTCCGAATATTTGGTGCAGGATTTTATTTTCAAACACGTTGTAGTCTTTTCTCTCCCTCTCTCTCAAAGCAAGTCCTCGTGTTTTCCAACTGTACAGCACAACATGATTTTTTTTTTAAGCTTCAAATTCTTCGACAATATTTGCGAAAACAAACAAAAATTTTGGACCTAAATTCCGTGTGTTAAGTCAACATTCATTTATTTATTTATTTATTTCAAAGTAGCCATTTTGTCGGAAGAATTACTTCGTCTTTTAATGTATTCACAATTGGTACTTCTGAGTGTCCCAAAAAGACCGGCGCAATAGTCCAACTACACCATAAGCAAATGCAATAAGCAAATTGGAAATAAGTAATTTTTCAATATAAAATGTGGAATTTTTCCAATCGCACCAGACCTTTGAGCTTTATATTGTTAAGACGCTCTATCTTAAATGAAAACAGACTTTGTTAAATAAGATATTCCATTGGTCCGTCGCTTTACCGACAATACAGTATTGTTCGGAAACAACATGCTCTTACGTTCCGTTCGAACAGCATGTTGAGCTTTTCCATTTAACATTGGGGTCCTTACCAGCGTGGAACTCAAACGGCTGGTGTGATTGCAAAATTCCCGTATAAGGTTGAAAGCACTGTTTCTAACAATTACCATCTCTCCATTTTTTCGTATCTTCACTCATAACGGAGTTGATCTATGGCTCGGACTTTTTATACACCCAGTATAATGGTTACAGCCAATTTCCATGTATTTAGTTTTATCTTCATTTACTTCTAAATACATGCTTCATGTCCTTTGTATTTCTCTTTCCTTCGTCTCATTTCTTAATGGATTTGACAATCAGCATAAGCAATAACCTGGTGAATGCCATTCAGCAGAAAGCCCTAATTCTATCTTTAATTTCCCTTATTTCAGATCAAAATTGAATAATAATACGTACAATACATCCCCTTGCTTCATGTAATTCTTGATGAGAAAGCGGAACTTTGCTTCGGGGATTCATTTAAATATATATCTGTTTATTAATAACCAATCTTTCTTGGAATCCGAAATTCGGTAAGAATGTAGTGTTCCCCTCCGAATCGATCTCAAGTCTTTTTGAAATTAATAAATAAATTTATGTACTTAGCTTTTGTATTTTCATTTCATTTCGAATATTTGGTTAATGGTAAATATCTGGTTGATACAAGAAAACTAAGTACGATAAGAAAACTAAGTGAGATACGTAGTCCGATTTTATCGAAATCTTTACTGATGATCTCCAATAATTTCACTTGGGTATGGGGCCTACTTTGCTAACAGTGTGTTTGAGAGAATTTAATAGGTGTTGACACAAGAGGAATGCTTCTATAATTACTACAATACGAACCATTATTGATTCTTTCCGCTCTTATGGTAATTCCTGCTTTTTCTAGATGAGAATGAGTTTATGCATCTCGCTCCACGGATTTCCCCTCCAGCCAAAATTAACTCCGCAGGAATTTGGTGTACACCCGGAGTTTCGTGTTTTTATAATTGCTTTATATTGATTTCTGTTTCTGTTCCGTTAGGTTCTGCAATACACGGTTCTGCTGAATACATTTCACTTTCTCCAGCAGTATTATTTTTTGGCTGCGTATCGAGCAAATCGTCGAAGAAATATTTTCATCTATTCAAAATTCTATCCGTGTCCATGAGGATTATTCCATCTGCTTTAGTGTATAAGAATAAGGTTGATTGCCTTCCTTAAATTCGGTGATGCCTTTATACGTGTCTAAAAATATATATTTTTTATAATTTCATTATTATATTAGAAGCTGAATAACTTTAGTCTCAAAAAAGAAAAATCACGTTTCTTTCTAACAGATTTGAAAGTTTCCTGCCTGATCTTAGACTTTTTGTGTAGTTCTGTCGATGGGATTTTGTAACCAACATACTTACAGTATGTCATTCCTGGTCGGACCATGGTTTGTTCCTACGTATTTCTGCGAGCCCCAGTTTTTCTTTTGCCGAAATTTTAGTGCCATCCTTAATTTCAACCAAAGTTCCTCAATACTAGTGCATTCACAACCTTCCAACACCGGGAATTTATTCTACAGTTCAATCTGGTATTTTCTTTCCGCTTGAGTCTCCTTTAATGTCTTTAATTAAACCTCTCCGTTTTCAGATGCTGAAGATTTCCTTTTCTTAAAGATATTCCCTTTACAGCCAGCTCCTCTAAATGATTGAACATCGATTATGATAGACTGTGTTGTTCTATCTACTAAATCGTGATCAGTTTAAATGTGTTTCCATGATGAGGTATATGAATAACACGTTGTGGGGAATTTTGTACTCTTCACGATGAAGTTTTTAGACGTTGCAAAGTTAATGAATCTAACGGAGTTACCATTACTTCCTTCTACATTGAATTCCCCTAATAGAATTTCCATGTGGTGTCGCGGGAGTTGGTCAAATATACATTCTGCTTCTTTTCCATAAGAATTGCCCCTTATATCGTCATCCTTATCTATTTATGGAAGTAGTTTCCAACTGGTGTGTTGCGACACAGTGATGTGTTGGGAATAGAGTGTACCAGCCATCGCCTCCAGCAGCAACAACAATTCTCAGTAACATATACTCTGACTAGTTGAAATTCCCATTCTTTGCATGGGAAGAATGTTTATGGAAAATATTAGAACTTCTTTCACTACTTAAGGATATGTCTTTAACCAAATTGACGTGATAAAAACCCACCGTGAGGTAGGTAATAACTATTTCGAAATCAATTTCAAACTGTAAAACGATTTCTCCGTATCGCGTCCACAAGTAACAGGTAATATCGATTCCAGTGTGAAATAAGATAGGTTATTAATTTTAAAAAGTCATAAACAAGTGTCTTATTGTGGACATTCAGTAAAATGTATCGTCAGTCAAAAAGACTGGAAACTACTATGTTGAGACATGCACATTTAGAACAATAATGTCGTACCACCGACCCTATGAGAGTCTAATCATTAACAGTTTCAGCACGTTTAATTCCTGATTTTGTCTGAAAGAGAATTCTGTTTCTGATAGGTATTTTTATTTTTCGTTACTACCCAGTGCTAAGGGGACAGTTGTTGGAAATATGTCAAAAGGTAGTTCAGTTGTTGCAAATATGTCAAAACCTACTAATTTGTTCTCAAATTCTATTAATACTTACTATATTTGTAATAAATCCTATAATACTATAGTTTATTTACTGTAGTTAATAAGAATATGTGCGTAAATAATTATTCGTTTATATTATCTATTATGTGCAAGCGCGCATCGTCAATTTGTATGTGTGTGTATTCGCGACCATGCTTGTGTATTTATTTCTTCTCCCCTCCCCCGCAACACACATTGGAAAAATCCTTCGGACGTCCACGTTTACTTCCCCGGTCTGCACCGCTCCCTTTCCTCCCCATCTAACTTCCTGAACTCCAACCAGGTATATCGTACATTTTTCTAACTCACTCAAGGATTTTAATATGCCTGCTCTGTAAAGACTTTTTAACTGAATATTCCATGTTGCAGATCTCGCGTTCATTTTACTTCGCTGAGCTGGTGCGAAGTAGCCTCAGACCAAACCTCCAAGCTGAAGGGCTGGCTACCTTTTGTCATCTGTCCGCGACTGTTTATTCAATATATTCGCAATTATAACTTAAGTATATAAAAAGATATATCATAAATCTCGCAGTATTTGCACAGCCCAAAGCAGGCACATGTATACACTGTGATCAACCACAAATACAAGGTCAAACTGGCCCAAGAGCTAATGTGGCACGGAAGTCGCTGCTTCGTCAGTATCTTCAGTCAATTTTTAATGGCAGTGACGATGAATGCTCAACTGCTACGTGAACTGTTACTGTACGAGTAACTCGAACATACCGCTACAACAACAACTCAAAACATTGGTTGAATAAAAGGGACAGGTGCATTGAACCATACATTTTGATTGGTTGGATTCCTGATACGGGGGGGGATGCCAATATAAGTAGTCAGTCAGTCAGTACTGTAACGGGAGCAGGATTCACCATGCTGACTACGAACCGATGTAAATTATGTGTAGTTACGTGTGATTAGTGCGTGCTTAGATGCAATATTTTTAACTTAAGCTTGAGAAGTAATGACGTTAAGTTAGCCAATCCTGTTATGTTTAATAAATGAACTTGTGAAAAAGGTTGAATTCTTCACATTTGTGTACAAGTTCGAGAGATAAATCGCAATCAAGTGACAATGATTTTGTGATTCAGCATCATAAATTTTACGAACATTGTTATCCCGTAACTGTAGCATAGTTTGTTAGTACATTAGATTCTAAGTTGGTGTTTCGTTTTCTCTCTCATCAATTTCAACAGTAGTACTTTATGTAGAGGTGTCAGACAAATCAGTGCAACAAATTGTGACGTAAACATTTATATCCTTTGGCATTTCAACCCATGAAGCTGACCAGCCAAAGTTTCGCTGAAATAGTAAAACTTTTCAAAATCAAATATTTTACAATTCAATATACCATGAAATCAATACAAATTAGAGGTGTTAATTTAAAAGTGTAAGTGCGGGCCTTTTGATTATTATTATTATTATTATTCAGTAAATATTTCTTGCACAGCTTCTATCAACACCCCAACTGTAGTTTCAGGAGGGAATAACCCCGGGCTCTTTATTACTAATATTTCCGCAGTGCTACTTTCACACTTATGTATTAATTCTTCCGCCACTTCCCGGAAGAAAATTTTCGATTGATTGATCAGGTAGAAGGTTATTGCATCATGATATTTCAGTTCAAGGGTGAACCCGAATTTGCAGTATTTTTAAGAGTAGTCGTCCTGTAAGGGTGAAATTCTCTGAATGGACGGACGACACCTACCAATCCAAAAGGTGAGTCAACACAGCCATCTGTTGGCAGTAGTGTGAATTGCATGTACTCACAGTCTTGCGACTAGTACATGTATCGTGCTAGTAGATGGCTCTGTTAGCGTTCAAGTTTGTATCTGTGTTGGTTGGTATTAGCGACATGAACTCTCAAGGCCCTCTTGTGTCCATATGGAATTGAAAATTTATAAATGGCAAAACTGTTGTAATGGTGATCATATTTGACTCATTGACAGGCCGAAAGTAACCATAATGCCCTTTTGAGAAATTTACTACTAATGAGAAAAGTTAGTTCAGTTTTATTTATTTTTATTTTGATTTTTTTTATTATTTATTTATTTATTTGGTAAAGCCGGCAACTTACTAAGCATATGATAATCAATATGCGTATAAGTGTACTAGCCAATAAGTTCTGGGTGGAAGGTATGCATGACTTTTCAGAGGGACCGGGATTTACAGACTTGTTTCAGAATGTGGAAGGATTAATAACTCACCATACATAGCCTATTCATATTATTCCATACGTATGTATTATTTGCATTATGTTACCTGATACGTTAGAATCACAAGATGTAGAAACTGTATCAGTAGACGATTTATAAGAAGCATAAATTGTTTCTGTTTGATATTGCATTTATGTGGATAAAAATAATAATTAGCTCGAAGAATAAAATAAGATCAAACATAGACTGTTATGCATTTGGAAATGAAAATGAGATTACCAGTGCTATATCCGTTTATACCCTTTAGGCCAAAGGAGACGGGTGATGAGTGCAAGTGTATGATCGTAAAATAATTTGTGGAATGAGCATGTGGGACGAAACTAGAGATTTTCCAGGAGACCCGGGACACCAGAGGTGAGAATCCTCCCACTGACCCACCGTACCCCTATTATGCAAAATGTATAGTAATTCACAACTGTGTGCATTCAGTTAGGCTATTAAACTAACAAGGTGGTTGATTAATCAATATTGTACTAATTATTGCAGTTAAGAACATCATAACTATAAAGTATTCACGTTGGTTAATTTTTTTTTCTTTGTGTCATAATAAACACAACATGAACTCCAAGGGGAAGGGGCAAGAAAGTTTGGGTACCTTAGTTCCCCGTAGTTACTCCCCTGTATGTAATACTTGTAGTAGAGGCGGAATGAATTTGGAAATGATTGGAATCTCATGTTTTGAATACGACATTCGTACCGATTAGTGTGTCTTTACAACCAACTTAAGGTTGGTACCAGTAATAGCAAAAGATGTGCTTTCGGAGTTCCGGTACGGCACATTTTGAGAGGGGGGGAAAAACAGTTGCCTGTTGACAATTGATATGTAGTGGCATATTTACGATTTTCTTTCAGGGGGGGGGGGCTTTGCCTGAAAATGTGAAAATTCTGCAAGATATTTCATATACTTAACTATAGTAAGAAAGATTTCGGGAGGGGGGCTTAAGCCCGGAAGCCTCCCGTAAATATGCCATATATATAATGCTGAAAGAAGGCATGCATGAATATTATTGTTCCGAAGGATATGAGCTCATTCAAGTAGCTGTACAACCTTGTTGCTAATAAATGTCTCCTAAAGTGTAGAATGGGAAAATTGTATTAGTGATGTACATGAGGTTCCGGTGGGAGATAATCGACGCACGACAGTAGTTCAGGTACCAGCATAAACTGTAGGAGTCCATTTGTAATTCTCTCTATAATGGATGAATTAAG
The DNA here is from genome assembly GCF_964235325.1 of Thermobia domestica. Lineage (NCBI taxonomy): Eukaryota > Metazoa > Arthropoda > Insecta > Zygentoma > Lepismatidae > Thermobia > Thermobia domestica. Next base: position 141,206,813 of record NC_137454.1, on the reverse strand, counting down.
ACCCTGTCAAAGCCCTAATCAGTTGAATAAAAACCTAGCCAATTGAGTGAAACCTTCCTTAACAGACATCTGTCAGAAATAAACCATAATAGCCTTTGTAACCTTTTTCTATCATGCTTCGTATATACAGGGTGTTTGAAAACTACATTGACAACGTTTGGGAGGTGATTCCTGACACCAAGATAAGACAAAAAGTATAGACCAACCTGGGTGCACAAATGCTTCCTTTGGGAGTTATATGCTGCCGAGAACATGAGAAAATGAACTTGAAAGGTCCAAAACTCAAATGCTATGTAACCTACAAGAGTCGGTTCAAGACTTCAATTAAAAACTAATATGTTCCCTATCCAAATATCCAGGACTAGCTCAGGAGAGTAATGCTCCCGGAAGTAGGAACGAAAAGCACAGTTCTGATTGGTTGGAATTATTCATTTCTTGCCACGTTGCTTTTAAATAGCAGAAATCAAACGATCGTTGTTGTCGGTCTTTTGTAGCCGAGTGGGCTAGCAACGAGAATCTTTTTGGCGTGAGTTCAAACCCGGCCCGAGGAAAGTTTTTTAAAACATTTTTTACATTTTTATAACACTTTTTAAATTAAAATAATATGAACATAATACTCAAAAAAGTGATTTACTTACTTTTGTGGAGATAAGTAGTAGTAGTAGTAGTAGTAGGAACGGGTTAGAAGCCCCCCAGGGCTCGTTTTGTTCCCCTTGTACTCCATGATATAGGGCTTGTTTTGTTCCCCTTGTACTCCATGATATAAATTTTGTGACCAACTTAAAACAACTGGCTAGGATAGTGCGTAAAACAGCTGGCTAGAGTAGCGCGCGAAAAAAACGTACTTCCGGGAGCATTACTCTCCTGAGCGTGTCGTAAGTATCCAAGTTTCACATTCCTGCGGTGTTTCTGCAACAATTATTATAGACGTAGTTTGTGAGCACTTTGAATTATATGCCCGTCGCGAAACTCCCTCTATAAAAATTGTTGCATGAGTACCTTCGGATTCTGAAATATGTACACGGCTAGGATTCGGATAGGGCACATACTAGTTCCTAAGAGAGGTCTTGACCCGACTACGAAAGGTCGCATAGTTTTGGAGCTATGGACCTTTAAAGTTCATTTTTTCATATTTTCGGCAGCCTATATCTCTAAAAGGAAGCATTTGTGCACCCAGGTTGGTCTATACTTTTTTGTCTTATCTTGGTTTCAGGAATCAGCTCCCAAGCGTTGTCGGTGTTGTTTTGAAACACCCTGTATATTTGCCGGGACCAAAATATGTCTCCATATTATGAAGATCTGGTTATTTATAATACGATCAACATATATGAACGTCAACACTGACCCTCTATGTAATTATTATTTTTTGTAAGCACGTGTCACAGCAGTAGATGAGATTTTCCATACCGGTTGCACAGAAATCCGCGTAAAGTTCTCGTAGCACTGTAAGTCAACGGTTTTGACACCATATGTCAGATAATAGTGGTCAATCATGTTCTGCTTTATAGCAGGGAAAAGGTTAAAGTCGCTGGAAACTGGGCCAGGGCTGTAATACAGAACACACTTTTGCTGAAAGGAGTTCTCACATCATCCTCCAGAAGAATCACACCACGGCGGAGACCAAGACGTTTTCCCACTGCTTCAGATGTAGTGTCAAAAACTTCAACATTCATAGTTTCTCCCTGTTCCAAATAATTGATAAGTAGCACACCTAATAGTCCCAGAAGTTTTCCTAGATGAAGCAACCACTTTGAATTTCTTCTTCCTTGGAGGAGATGCATGCTTCCATTTCATGGATGCATATTTCCTTGGTGGAGTGAACAAATGCAATATTGTTTCATCACCAGCCACTACCTGGTGAAGCAAATTTCACCTTACCGTCGCGTAACGCTACAGAATATGTAGCGACGTCACTATTCTGGTTGTTTTATGGTTGCCGTGGGACCCATTTCGCACTCATTTTTTCCTTCTAGTTTTCCTTTGTATACTTAACATTAACCACAGTGTTCTGCACTACACCAGTTAATAGTCCCAGCTCAGCTGACATTGATCGTAATTATGTTCTGTCCACGCGAATACACTCATCTATGAGAATAGCTGACGTTAGTGGTTGAGGTATACTGTGTCTTCTGTTGTGTCAAGAATTGTCATTAATAATACTTGTCCGTCCTTCTTTGAAGGCGGACATCTGCTACATGTTGCCTTGAAATTCAACGCTTCCCATACACTTCCACAATCTGGTTATGGATATCAGCAGATATAGTGTTTTTGGTGCACAGGAATCGCACCAATGACCTCATTTCTAATCTTGACCAATTTTCCAGACAACTCACCATTTTAAATGTCCTCTTTCTTGGATATATATGATCAGAATCCGATCTCCTCAAACCTGCACCAAGACAAATATGTTATTAACCTAGGAATTAATTTTCCTTAAGTTACAGTATTATACACAAAAGTTCTATACTTCGTATCATTTTTCTGATAATCTCTTTTATATATAGAACCTGTTCAAAAAGTTAAGTGAATGTGTCTGTATTTCGGATAGATACTGTCTTGCTTGAAACAGCAGTTACTGTCCTCGAGAGTAATCTCCGTTGATGGTAATACACTTACGGGAACGGCTGTACAAGTCCTAGCGTACTCGTCTTTAGAGATGCCCTTCAGCTGAGTCGTAACATTACGTTGGATGTCCGAAACCCTATGGGCCTTCAGGGTTGATTTCAGTTTGGGGAACAAGAAAAAGTCGTGGGAGACAAGTCTGGAGACTAAGGTGGACGATTGAGTGACGACGCAGCTGCTCTGTTGGCCAGAAACTGTTGCATCAGAAAGGCAGTGTATGGTCGGGCATGGTCGTGGATCAAGGTGGTCGACTTGCGTGACGTACTGAAGGCTGCACTTGATCCGTTGTCGCAGACGTTTCAGTATTTCCACGTACGTAGCGGTATTTAATGCGCTGCCCTTAGGTAGAAATTATGGATGAAGCCCTCAGAATTAGAGTACCACGATCGTCTCGTTCAATGTGGTTCGAATCTCACGTTAAGCTGTAGATCCATCTCTTATATAGCCTTGCTGCTGAAAGCGATCCTAAACTTAAATGAAACTAAAAATATCTAATCTTTTGTCGTGACAAGATTGTGGTTTGGATATGTGTGGGAAATGCAAAAACACGACCCCTCGTATCCCTGTATGGGGTGGACCTTTTATAACTCAAAATTCAAGTCCATTAAAATAATGATGGCCTGTTTTTGCGTTTTATCACATTCTTAGTCGTCAAGATACACGGGGTGGCAACAGACTTCTTGGACACGAAATTTGAACCCCCACCATTTTGGATGAGGTCAACATAGGGACTTGAAACTCGGGAAAATATTTCTCTTTTCAAGACCTTTCCAACGATATATTATTCGACCTCTTTTGCGATTTAAAATTTTCACGTTGACCCCACGTACAATATATGGGGGTGTCTGGGGTGGATCTTTTATAGCTCAAAATTAAAGCACCTTAAAAAAATGATGGACGTGTTTTTGCGTTTTTTCATATTCGCAGTCGTTTCGACGATACACGGAGTGGCAGTGTAACCGCCTGGAGTTCAAGTCGCTGTTCGGGCGTCCATTTATCTGTAACCGTCCTCAGTTCGTGGTCCATGTTCGGGCAGCTATTTATTTGTAACCGTCAGTAGTTCGTTCTGTTCGCTGTCCTTGGCTCGTGGTATTACCAATAAGTATACTCCTGATACTTTAACTTACCTGGACAGGACGACGAAGACCTCTCCAAAGAAGATTACAAACTGTTTCCCCAAAAAGCTCGTCGGTCTCAATAATGAGATGAGCATTAGGCGCCGAGAGGTTCGGGTGTCTCGTCTCGAAAACCTCACGGACGATCAGACGGTCATCCAGACCATAACGCACACAAACCCCACTCATACAAACAACGAAAACACACTGGATTAATTGACACTATACTTATTTATTAGAACACTATTTTGAAAAAAAAAATAACGAAGAGAAATGAATACAACACTGGACACTAATAAATTTTGCCGCTGAAATTACGCTTTGCCCTTTTCGGGAAATCTAGCCCTTTATATATATATGATTATAATTCAGATATCACTATAAATATTTTGCTCACACCATTAACACACATGGGGGATTCGCACTGGGGAAAAGTTGTCTGGATCGTCCCACGATGAATCCAGTTGTTACGCTGAACAGTCCTGCAGCGTAAAGGTGAATCTTCGAAAAGAAGATCTGCACAGTGGAATACTGATATTGGTGGGCGCGTATATAACTTTTTAAACGCACAAGGTCTGAGGACCTGGGATTTCACTAGTTGGGGCTAGCCGTAAGAAATCGTCCTTCACCGGCTAAATAGCTTGTGCCCCTTAACAAAACTTAACCAACTCAACGGGCGTGGTGGTTGCGTACAACACCGGAGTCGAACTCCTCGAGCGTCCAAGCTCAAGCTACGGGTTGCAATGGTCAACAGAAAAGTGTTGGCAGTTCATTTCAAAAATTACTCAGTTACTCACCTGTATGCACATACCAACAGAATATAGAAAACAATTTATGTTAATTTTAGTCAACTGCCCATAATGCACTAGACACGGCGATAACACTGGCGTGAGAAAGTACAGATAACGGGCTACGAAACAACACAGTTGGTGCCACTTTGGTTACTCAAACATCTGGTCAGCCCGTATTTCTCCAATCTATTATAATGTTTCCATAAGCGATTAAAGAAAACACTTAATTCAGTTCCCATTAACTATAGAATATATACTATGCATATAATGAGTCAGGGAGAAACACTGAAATGGCTAGTCACTAACTGAAATGTTCTCAGCGAAAACAACGTTTTAAATATATATATGAAAAAAAACGATGAAAGACTTCTTTGTCCAATTGTGTGGGAAAGAAGCAATTCCCACCAAAGAAAGAACTTATGTGCGTTGCAGAATAAAGTATAAATCGAAAATAATAATCACTGTCTTCACGAAATATACAGGGCGTCCACAAAAAATACTTCTATAACCTGGTGGCGGTTATAGATTGGTGTCCGAAAGTGGAACGACCTGTCAAGTGCACATGTAGACAGGTTGAGAACCCTTGGCCGTCTGACGAAGTATGAATAAAATTAGGTTTTTCACCTGAAAATATAAAATAAGTTAGTTGGCAACACTGTCATATGGTGTGAGACTTACGTGCATGAACGATGAATGGTTTTTCACCTGAAAAAGGGCTATTAAAATAGTTAAATATCTTGTTCACTCACTACAACATGATGAGGTTCCTGCATGAGCAATGTCCAATCCAAATGTTCCATGAAGTAATAAGATCCTCTTGAACAATTGGTGCAATTGGGTTTCCTTATCTTCCGTTACTTCACATGTTGAAACCATGCTGTCTTCCTGTGTAAGTATCCTCCATGATTCTCCAACGATGAGTTGATGAGGGGAGAAGGGGAGATTTTTTTTTTTTTTTTTTTTTTAACACTGGTGTGAGAAACGAAGTACGGTTACAACACCTGTATGATAACCTTTTTTTTTTTTTTTTTTTTTAAGTTCGCAGAAAGCGTTTATAGGGCTATTTTTTTTTTTTTTTTTTTAACACGCAAATACTTTTCGTAAAATGTCTAAGTGTTCCGTTTCGATCACTTTATTTGATATAATATGAAGTAAATACGTTATAGGGCTATTTAAATGCTTTTTTTTTTTTTTAAACACTAATAAATTCTTTTCGTAAAATGTTTAAGTGTTCCGTTTCGATCACTTTATTTTGTGCAATATGAAATAAATATACACACACGATAACTATTCATGAAAACATCGACTTGAAGAATTATCAAATATCTCAATAAAATTTAGTAAATATACTGATATCTGTATTTAAAATATAATAATATGAATGAATAAGCAAATAGCAAAACATGTTAAAGGTACTAAAATATTAAAATTATTGTTAAAGTTTCGATATCATTCTAATATATTTGAAAAATATGAAAATCATTGAAAAAATAAAATGAATGGAAATGTAAACACATGATAAAATGACAATATATAAACAAAATAAAATTTTCACCTGTATGTCCCTTTTTTTTTTTTTAACTGTGCCTCGTGTTGTTTGGCAGAAAAGAACGAAAAATCGTTTTTCAAAAATAAAAAAAACATGAACTTAAGTGTCAAAGATGACGTTCATAGTGATTCCAAGAAATAAGCATGATTCTGCATATCAAAGAAAAAGATCGTGATTTCGTTGACATGTATGAAGAAAATTCGGCACGCCATAAGATCAAATGCCATCTGCTCGTCGTGAAAATCGAGACTTTAATTCAATAATGCTCAATACAACAAATGATTTCATTCTGAAACAAAGTTATTATTAGCTTAAGCCTAAAATAATGGTCGTTGTTCACTTCCAAAAACGTAAACATTGTAGGGTTACTAGAACATATGGGTATTATCTGCAAAAGAACTTATTAATGCAGCGTTGAAAACTATACGGTGTTGATCCAAGTTTTTCAAAGGTCTGAATCAAGGAAGTTGACTCGCTAGTCCAAACATTCCTGAAAATAAATGGTCATTACACCATGAATTGACCAAAACCATAGGTGGGAAAAATGTGTAATACTACACGTACTTACACACACAATATGCCATCGACACCTGCGAGGCAAGACTAGAAACGAGGAAGGCCTGCAACCATAGGCATTTACAAAATGTTTCTATACATAACTGAAATATCAACACTAATATTCAGTAAAATACACGTATGTTCCCTGGAACATAACATACGTCTTCCACCTAGAAAAGGTGTGTAAACACACAAAATACAAATGCTCTCGTAGCATCGTAAAATATGTCTCTAAAAGACAAAATACATGAGACCTACTAAAAGAAAAACATGGGATACAAACAAAAATATAGTCAACGACATTACAACTTTCTGGTCGGTCTGAAACATCAAGATTAAATTCCCTACGAAACGGTTATGTCGCTCCACGACAGTTAAACTTCCTTAGGCATCTTCGCTACAAAATATTTAAAATGGTCTTATTGACATATTAAAATTCAAAGTCATCGAGCATATGAAATAATTAACAAAGTAATTTTCAAGAAATCGTTATGGCTTCATGCTGTTGGAAAGAAAATAAGTTTATTATTCGGGATCTATATCGCATTCGAATAGTTTCTAGGACATACTGGAACTAAAATACAATTTTCTCAAAATTAACATGAAAAATAAACATTACAACTCATTAGCATACAAGTACACAATATAGTTACGATTCATAAACATTAAAATATTCACTAGAATATTACTAGACAATAAAATATACTCAAAATATTTAACCTGAGAATACGCATACTTAGTTACGGATACCATAAAGGAAGAAGAGAAATGAAAAACTATATTTTGCGATTGATGGCGAAAATACAGTTAGCTATGGAATATCCAATGGATTAGCCACATCCATTTTTGCAACAGATCTGCAATTCCAGGAAAAATTGCCTCCCTAAAAAAAATATTTATCTTTATCCCCATAAAATATCCTACCCGAAGAAGTTTCCCTACGGTCGTTCAGTGGTCTAGAGAAGACGAAAAAAAAAAAAGTTAATTAGAAATTACAAGAAAATACAGAAGTTAAACATATTTCCGCATATATATTAATATGAGGGGAAAAACGACCGTTCACCATCAGAATATCTGTTCATATAGTTCCTTCTACAATAAAAAGATTACTGCTTTCGTTCGGAGAATTATACTATTCACACGACATTCCTGCACACCCTATTAGCTAACAAGGAAATGTCTGTTTCACTCGTTTAAGGCTTAGCCTACTTTCCGTTCTAAACTTTTCTCTTCGAACAAAATATATCATGTCACATCCTGGAAATTCAAATAAGTCAAAATCGGGTAAATGACGTAAATGAGGTTCAATAAAATTACAGTAAACACTTCAAAATGAAAACGAAAATCTAAGATTAACACTGAAAAGAAATTTAACGTTGATTATAAGTGTAAAATTCCATATTCTACGCATGAGATTACATACTAAGTTTCATTTACAAATACAGAAATATATACGTAACTAACAACTAAAAATTTTCTTATCCTGGGCATCTCGATACATTTTTTTTTTTCTAAAAGAAAATCAAACATTAATTCTAAATAACATGTAATAACATATTTAAGAATTTCGAAAGTGGGAAGAAATCCTAAAAGATTTTTTTTTTTTTTTTTTAATTTTAAAACACAATAAAAATAAATATTATAACGCCAAAACATCTTCCCACTAGCTAAGGTACGGATATCTCGCCAAGATATCAAACCGTTTTTGGATAAATACGGTCCCTCTACGTATGTGATTACGTTAATTATTTACTAAAAGATCTAAATTCAAACATCTGAAATGAAAACAAGAAAAATTAATGACATTAAACTAATAGTAAGTCAGTGATAAGGTTTGCAACACAAATGCACAGCTGACTGAGGTATGAAGTGCTACACGGAGCAAAGACAAAAAGAGGAAAAGAATTAATCAGCTGTATATCACCCGTTATTCGTAACCATAAACACAAGTGGTTCTACAGTCTGGCGACTGCCTTATCGAAACAAGAAAAAGAAAGAAAAACCTGTTATCTGCTCATTGCCGAACGGTTAAAAGCTGGAAGCAAAAAGGAGTATTAAAAGAAATGCGTAGTTCTCCTTTTCGTATCCAGGTGTTCTGATCAAAAACTAAAAGCAAAAAGGAAGAAAAATGAATGAATGTTTATTGCCTAGAAATGAGTCGCTAATCCTGGGAGAAAAATTTGTATCAACATACAGTCTTGGTTACCTTTTTTTTTTTTTTTCTTTTCCTATGATTACTATTTCGACTTTGATAATCACGATTTGTTCGTCTATTCTTACAGTGATTACTACTACGTACAGAAATACTCTTAATGTTCTCACACAAGTTGCGTTTCCTATCTCGTTTGTGATAACTCAGGCTACGTGGCCGTGATTTACGACTCCTTCTGTTTCTGTTACTACCTTTTCGTGTGCGGTCTTGGTTCTGATTCCCTTTAAATTTCGTATTGTTTACGCTCCGGTCTGCGTATCTTTGCCTATTGCTATAACTGTAATCTCGTTTGCGCTTTTTTACTCTGTGGTTAGTGGTAGTTATTTTTGTGCGTTTACGACCTCTGTCGTGCATAATCATATGTTCGTAATTTTCACTAGATTCTGAATGAATAAAATCATTGTCAGATTTCTTACGAGGTTGGTTTGGACTACCTGTCTCTGGTTGGAGTTCAGATTCCTGCGTTTCCTTTTCATTAGCAATGTTAGTCTCTAGCTCAGGTTTCAATTCCAATGTTTTGTTTACGCTAGGGATATCAGTCACTAACTGAGGTTCAAATTCCGGTGTTTCGTATCCAGTGGGAACGTCTGACTGTAACTGGGGTTCGCATTCCGGTGTTTTGTTTCCAGCATTTTCCGTTTGCTGACTATTTTCACGAAACACGTCCCGTAAAGCGTCTATATTCTGACCTAATTCAACAAAATTTTCTTTATTCTCATCTACTTTTCGTTCTAATCTAGCTAGGTTTTCTTTATTCTCAGCACGGGACTCTTTACATTCTATTAAGTATCTCTCAAGTTCCTGTATAATATTTTCCCTTAATTTATCAAAATTTATATCTATCTTAGTAAGAAAATCTACTTCCTGCTCTGCCATCTTGGACAAAAATAAACTAGGCTATCACAAAAACATGATTAAAATCACCTGAAAGAGATTTTTTTTTTTTTTTTCAGATTACTGGTACTAAGCTGAAAGAGAAATCGTATATTAAAATATTGATCTTATAAGTATTCGAGCACCAACGGTCTCGATTCGGGTCGATAGTTCGGGCGTCATTTATATGTAACCGCCTGGAGTTCAAGTCGCTGTTCGGGCGTCCATTTATCTGTAACCGTCCTCAGTTCGTGGTCCATGTTCGGGCAGCTATTTATTTGTAACCGTCAGTAGTTCGTTCTGTTCGCTGTCCTTGGCTCGTGGTATTACCAATAAGTATACTCCTGATACTTTAACTTACCTGGACAGGACGACGAAGACCTCTCCAAAGAAGATTACAAACTGTTTCCCCAAAAAGCTCGTCGGTCTCAATAATGAGATGAGCATTAGGCGCCGAGAGGTTCGGGTGTCTCGTCTCGAAAACCTCACGGACGATCAGACGGTCATCCAGACCATAACGCACACAAACCCCACTCATACAAACAACGAAAACACACTGGATTAATTGACACTATACTTATTTATTAGAACACTATTTTGAAAAAAAAAATAACGAAGAGAAATGAATACAACACTGGACACTAATAAATTTTGCCGCTGAAATTACGCTTTGCCCTTTTCGGGAAATCTAGCCCTTTATATATATATGATTATAATTCAGATATCACTATAAATATTTTGCTCACACCATTAACACACATGGGGGATTCGCACTGGGGAAAAGTTGTCTGGATCGTCCCACGATGAATCCAGTTGTTACGCTGAACAGTCCTGCAGCGTAAAGGTGAATCTTCGAAAAGAAGATCTGCACAGTGGAATACTGATATTGGTGGGCGCGTATATAACTTTTTAAACGCACAAGGTCTGAGGACCTGGGATTTCACTAGTTGGGGCTAGCCGTAAGAAATCGTCCTTCACCGGCTAAATAGCTTGTGCCCCTTAACAAAACTTAACCAACTCAACGGGCGTGGTGGTTGCGTACAACACCGGAGTCGAACTCCTCGAGCGTCCAAGCTCAAGCTACGGGTTGCAATGGTCAACAGAAAAGTGTTGGCAGTTCATTTCAAAAATTACTCAGTTACTCACCTGTATGCACATACCAACAGAATATAGAAAACAATTTATGTTAATTTTAGTCAACTGCCCATAATGCACTAGACACGGCGATAACACTGGCGTGAGAAAGTACAGATAACGGGCTACGAAACAACACAGTTGGTGCCACTTTGGTTACTCAAACATCTGGTCAGCCCGTATTTCTCCAATCTATTATAATGTTTCCATAAGCGATTAAAGAAAACACTTAATTCAGTTCCCATTAACTATAGAATATATACTATGCATATAATGAGTCAGGGAGAAACACTGAAATGGCTAGTCACTAACTGAAATGTTCTCAGCGAAAACAACGTTTTAAATATATATATGAAAAAAAACGATGAAAGACTTCTTTGTCCAATTGTGTGGGAAAGAAGCAATTCCCACCAAAGAAAGAACTTATGTGCGTTGCAGAATAAAGTATAAATCGAAAATAATAATCACTGTCTTCACGAAATATACAGGGCGTCCACAAAAAATACTTCTATAACCTGGTGGCGGTTATAGCAGCGGACTTTGTGGACACGAATATATATACAGGGTGTTAATAACTATACCGACAACCTTTAAGAGCTGATTCCTCACATCAAAAAAAAAAAAAAAAATCATATGTATCGTCCAAAATCGCGAAAAAGACAAAATTTCAAGAGGCCCGATTTCGAATTCCAGAGATTGTGGATAGTGGCCCTTACCAGCATAAAGGAGGTCACGCATACGCAATCCAAAAATACATATTTCATTAATGTTCATTGGGTGCACAGTTTATTTCCTGCAGGTTGAAATTCTGAGACATGCCATCAACTGAATTTTGAGATATGCTCTGACTTTATGATTGGTCTAAAGTAAGCAAACGATAAGCCTTGATAGCAGTGAACACGGAATCCTTTGGCGTGATGTCGGAAGTTAAGGATAGTCAGTAGCACGGTTTCTCGTACTCGGGAAAACGCATACTGCGATGTTTTCTTTCACGCTTAAAAGTGAAGAAATCGTGACACATACCATGACGAAATACATATCACACATTATTCTGAACACGAAGAAACGTGGAGCTGCCGGTTGCTAACACTTTCACCTTCCCTCCGAAGCATTGGATGTCCATTGTTGTCAAGGTTTACCTCCTGCCTACTTTGGACCCTTCTTGAAATCAGTGTATATCTGAAAACTCTATTGAAAACATATCTGAGAATTACACCCTGTAGGGAATACCCTCTACACCTATTGAGAATCGATGAAATATGCATTTTTGGATTATTTATGCGCGGCTTCCTTTATGCTGATAAGAACCACAATCCACAGTTTCTAGAATTCGAAATAGGGCCAATTGAAATTTAGCTTTTTCGCGATTTTTACAGCCCTAACTCTGATAGTATGCACATAGGTCCATGTGGTGAGGAATCACCTCGTACAGTTTGTCGGTATAGTTCATTAATACCCTGTATATATATATATATATATATATATATATATATATATATATATATATATATATATATATATATATATATATATATATATATATATCTCAAGTAACACTACGTCAGGTTATTACATACTTGGAATCTACGTGTAAAACGAGAACTTAATGCAGTATTGCAAACGAAGGGCGCTATAGTATCACAGACATCGAAAAAACCACCAGATTTTGGTGGCATCTATACAGCAGTAGTAACACAGGCGAGAGAGACGTAACGCACATCATATGACGTATTTCGAACAAGTAGGAACAATAATACAAGGAGTTGAAAATTTACTTTTTGGAAAGAACTTCATTTCCAGAAAGTGTTTAGATACATATTACATCTTATTACATATAAGGTTCTTAATACATAAAGATATTAATGTTGTTGATATCAATTTAATATCTCAAACCATTTATGGAAATAGATGCTAAATTTGATATATTGCCGTATTTGTGGGAACTTTTTGAAAACAATATTTTACTTCGCTTTTATAACAATACCTGCTTTTAGGCGTAATTAGAAGTTATCTACATTAACATAATTGTAAATAGTGTTGCAAGCTAGCAGTGTTTATCATATCTCCAGAACTGATTACGGTATCATATTACTATAAACGGGATTGTTATATTCACTTCTGTTGAAAAACATTTATTTATGTAACTGAATGAGGTAGACTACATATGTCAGTTTATATATATATATATATATATATATATATATATATATATATATATATATATATATATATATATATATAATGAAGGCCTATGAAATGAATTTACTTGTTAATTCCTTGTAACTTCGTCCCTGTTCATTCGAATCCTCCATATCATGATGATTGTAGTAGATGCTAGCGTACTTTTAATGTCCATATTCACGTCTATCAAACTTGCGTTATTATTGCTATAAGATACCACCAAAATTTGGTTATTGTGGTACAGGCGTCCTTAGTTTGCAACGCTGGATACAAATCTGGTACTATTACCTTTAATTTGTAGATTTGAAAGCGGAATAAGCTGATTTAGTTCCATTTGAAAAATAAATTTAACTTCACATTGGATTGACAACACCGTTAAACTGGTTGTATTTTGGAGCATATCAATGTTCGTTTGCTAATGTTTGCACAGTACACAATTTCAGTTTTTGTGTTTATTATTTGTAAGTTACAAGCAGTGGCGTATTTAGGGGGTGGATTCCGGGCTTAAGCCTCCCCGAAATCTTAGTATAGTAAAGTAAATTAAATATCTTGCAGAATTTTCACATTTCCAGGCAAATCCCTCCCCCCCGAAAGTTAGCAAAGCTCCTCCCGAAACAAAATCGTAAATACACCACCGGTTACAAGAGCGTATCAAGATAGTCCGCCATGTATACACCATTTTGGAAGATAGTTTTATCAAATTATATATATGCACAACACTGGTATACGCAGAGAACTTCGTCCCTTTCAACAAGAATTATGAAAAAGTAACATTTGCCATAATAAGATATATAAAAGAAATCTTGAATCTGTGTGAACTTGCATGACTCCCTTGAAGTTCTGTATACCCTCCTAATACAGAATGTAGGCGCAAATTATCCATTTCACGAGTTTCAACCCCAAGCAATAAGCCTATTTCCTAATTTTGAAGTAAAGCACCTGGCAACGTTCGTATGATCGAAACATTTTTTGAATGTTATCGCGGAACAGATTTTTAGATAAAGTAGCTCGGCGCATGCCGTGTCAAATAGTTAGAGCTTCCTTACACTCTCATAAATTAGGATTGATTTCTAGTGCTACACTGTACATATTCCAGAGAAATGGATGCAAAGGCAACTTCCCTCTTCCACGCCGTCTATATAATTCATTCGTGCAAACCATTTGGGCGTGTTTTGAATCAAAATCTCAGTTTCCTCTGAATTTAAAGACACGAAAGTAAAATTGAATTTTCTCCTACAGTCCTTACGAGTTGTATTGGTTGTATTCTCGATTTGCGCGCGCGGGAACCGGGACTCCAATGACAGCACACTTACCTCTGGTGTGAGGTGTTCATGGGCCAGTTCCAGGTCACGTGCGTTTATGGTGGACATACGCTCTTGGGTTTTCTCGGGTGTTTTCCATATTCATTACACATTCTGATTCCACCTTTTCTTTTATAATCATTCAATTTGATTAATTAATCGTTTCCATTAGCCTACAGGGCGTATGAGACGTGAAACCAGACGTTTTATATCCTCTTTGCGACTTCTATATTGAATTTGCGTGTGCGACTTCTGTCTTTTCTGAAATATACTATATAATCATATATATTTTACAGTAATACTTCGTATTAACGCCCAATAGTTCAAAAGAGACTTCAAGGAGGAAGGGGCGGTGCTAAGTGGCGCATTGGTGGATAACATTGTGTCCGTGGATTTTCTTGTTCCTCTCGTTCCTTCCCCCCATTCTCATTCTGCCAGTTGTTCAATCACCCTTTACTTGGCCTAATTCTTCCTTAACTTAAAGGGCATAATCATGGAACGTAAAGCTGAAAGATTTTCCCTCTCTGCATTAGCTAATTCCCTCAAAAATTGAAGCGTTATAAAACCAACCCTTCATGATACGAAAAATAATAGTGATCCACAAACTATTTGTTGTATTTTAGTTTTGGTTAAATTACTTGTGAATCTTTCCGTTGAGCAGCCATATTAAATTAATGACAGTAAAGTAGAAATATTTATGCCACACTAACCCCCATGGACATTACGCAAAAGTGATGAAAAGCGACTGCAAACTTTCGATATGTGGGTGTGGAGAAGAATGGAAAGAATTAGGTGAGTCGAGCGCAAACAAATCTGAAGAATGTTAAAAATGGTGGGAGAGGAAAGAACAATTTTAGATTTTATTAAGAAGAGGAAGAGAAACTGGTTGGGACATTGTAAATGTATCATGAGGGACGTATTAGAGGGTATAGTAGCAGAAAAGAGAGAAAGAGAGCGAAGGAGACTATAATTTATGGATGATATCAAAACAGAAAAATCGTTAGCGGAAGAGCATGGAGTATTAGAAGCTTCTCAGTTGCGGCAAGTGACCTGCCAATAATATCAAAATAGCTATAATGATGATGATGATACATCACATTTAATGCCTGTACATGCAGCGGTTCAAAATAAACATAGTAATTATAAAATAGTCCCATTTGGAGATGACTTTTCAAATATTGGTTAAAATTGTAAGTAGGGGCACACGAATTTTTTTTTCTCCCAGGGATAAAAGCCACCGTTACACAAGAGCAGCCACAAAAATACTTTGGTGTGTGGACAATAGTTCATGTAAAACCAGTATTTATACACGTCACGTAACTTGATTAACTTCAGTAAATGTATATAGTAGTTAATATAATAATGTATAGGGAAATTGATACGTTTTGACACGTATTTCGAGAAATTGAAACTTTTTCAGAAGTCCAGGGGTGGGCAATTCACCCCTCCCTATGGGCGGCCAGGTTGTAAGAATAATCTAATTGGACCAGCATAATCGATACAATGGCAAGATTCTGTACCGATGCAAGAACTGTTCGTATAGAAAAAAAACCGTTCGTATTTTTTCAGAAATGCCTTTTCTTAAGAAAAAGAATTACCTCGTTTTTTTCTAAATTCCGATTTTTTTTTCAAATAGTCATTTGTAACGCATCTTACGTCTATTTAAGTATGAAATATTTTTATGTATAATTACCGTAAAATGCAACATCTGATACGCTACAAATATTTTACAATTTATATGAGTAGCATACTATTAACAATTCGGGTTTCAGCAGTTTTCATCAATATCAACTAAGATATAAAAGTAGAAATTAAATTTGTTTTTTTCGTGAAAGCAGGCCTTTAATAAGTACGAAAATAATGTCACGAACAGTATAAAATTCAAATAACTTGTCTACAGGTAAAAACTAATACTAATTTGCCTACTAGTATTTTTCTAAATATCATATATAAATAATTTGTCGACTTATATATATATATATATATATATATATATATATATATATATATATATATATATATATATATATATATATATATATATATATATATATATATATATATATATACAGTGGCGTATTTAGGGGGGGCTTCCGGGCTTAAGCCCCCCCGAAATCTTACTTACTATAGTAAAGTATATGAAATATCTTGCAGAATTTTCACATTTTCAGGCAAAGCCCTCCCCGAAAGTTAGCAAAGCCCCCCCGAAAGAAAATCGTAAATACGCCACTGTATATATATATATATATATATATATATATATATATATATATATATATATATATATATATATATATATATATATATATATATATATATATATATATATATATATATATATATATATATATATGCAGAGCCGGCTCTACCATATGTACAACACGTGCATTTGCATGGAGCGGATTTCACTTTATCTTGTGAACACACCAAGGGATTTTTATAGGTGACTTGAACCCATGTGGCAGCAGTGGTGCTATTATACAAAAAAAAGAAAAAAAAAAGAGATTTGGTTAGGGATTTTTTGGTAAATTTTCACCCCTACATTTCCCTCAATAATTTCCCACCCGTTGGCAACAATGCAAAGAGATTTACACCAAAAAAATAGCCACATCCATTTTCTGCGAAACAAGGCCTTAACCATATTAATCAAGTAAATTGTTTTTGAGCAATAAGTCACAAACTGAAAATGTAGGAAAACTCCAAAAAAATGACCTGGGTCCGAAAGGAATAATCATACAATTTTGCTCGTATAGATACAAAGAAACAAACGATTCGTAAGTTACGAGGGCTTCAACTCAAGTTCTGTTGATTGTTTCAATAATCTGCAACATAAATCAATAAATAATACTTGCCAGAAAAAAAAAACACATTTATAAAAAAACATGAAAAACAACGGTTTTTTATTGAAAAAACTCCACAAAAAGTTGTTTTTTTTACAACACTATTCATTATTGATTTAAAAATGTACATAAGCTTTCAAATTCAGGGAGGGAGGCAATTCTTAAAAAAATGTCTCCCTGTTTCGAACCAAAAAGTAGTGAAGGGATTATTATTACTCTTTCCTGGCAATTCGTACAGTGTTCTGTGCCGGATTTAGTTTTTAACAAACAGCCTTGGGGGGGAGGGGGGAAGCAATGTGGCTCACTGTTAAAGGATTTATATCTAATGCATGGAATCCCTAGTTTGATCCCCGAACAAGTAAGCTTGTGGTGGACAACATCGTGTCCGTAATTTTTCTCGTATTTCCGGTTCCTCCCACATTCTAATTCCATTACTTCTGCCATGCTCATTCATAATTTACTGTTCATCTTCCTTCACCTAAAGGGCATAATTATGGGACATTAAACTGAGATTTCATTTCATTTAAAAGACAACGTGAAATTTTGTAAATAAATAAATAAAAAATAATCCTTGTATGATATGTGGGGGATATTTGTGGGTTCGATAATGAAATAAAGTTTGCAAAAAAAAAAAAAAAAAAAAAATGAAGCTTGCTGGTTTACACCATAATACTCGTGCTATTTCGGAAGTGCGCATACTTACCATTAGGAGCGAAGCGTTTTGGTTTTTAAAAGTAAAACGCATTATAAGTATCAACGAGTTTATATATGAGCTTATTAATTATTGTGAAAACTTGAGTTTTTACCAAGAATACTTGTCACATACAGTTACTTTCGTTTTTCTACTTTCTTCATCTCCTCTACTTGTCGCTTTTTCTTCTTATCTAATATGTGAAAGTGAATAAATTCCATTCGTATACTGTGTGTGAAAAGCAACGCGTTCGACTATTGTGAAAAAGTTCTGATCAAAGTGCAAGACAATAAGTAGTTAATCGTAACGGCTCGATTGTATTAAAGTACTTCGTATGAAGAAACAATTGGTGTTGAGGTAAGATTTAAGGAAATAACGTGTTTGATGCCCAATCGAAATCCATGCTGCTGAAGTGCAATAATTTTGCATGCCCGTGAGCTGTTTGTTTCTAGGTAGTAAAAATAATAGACAAAAAAAAAGTCTTTTGTGATTAAATGTCAGGAAATTTCAGTCAAATTGCGAGTAACAGCAATTGTTATTTTAAGTGTTACAAAGTTTAAAAAAAAAAAAAAAAATCTTTCACGTATATTGAAATGTTCTTGGCGATTTGGCAACGCAGCACACACTAACAGCGAGCGTGGTAGCCATCTTGAATAACGATCCATCTGCTTCCTGTAGCTGTTGTAGAGATTCGTCCAGGTCTCCTTTTCCCAGAAGTCTGTTCGCAGGGCTTGGCAAACCGTAGCGTTGCAATAACAGTCGGCTGCTGGAAAAATTGCGTTGTCTGGGATTTGCAGCTGAATGCATTGCAAGGACTGTGTGTTATGCAAAATTCATGTTTGTTTTTGAAAATAGTGTAGAATGATGTATATATTAATATTGTGATTAATAGTAAGTGGACATTAACATAATAAGTGAAGAAATTGTTCGAACAAAGAACTAGTGCTGTGGAGCTATAATACAGCTCTGGCGTGGTCGTGGAGTGTTTTGCAATGGTTTATCTTCCTTCATTGAAGATTGCTTCCGGTCGGAAGTGCACAATCGGTCCAGTGGATTTAGTGTAAGTGATTCATTATGTTATTCACTCTAAAGATGATCTTTCAATCATACGTATAATAACAATGACGAAAATTTAAATATTTGTGCAATCTAAACAAATACATTGATATAGTGATGTTTTGTGTTCTTGGTTTACAGGGAGAGGAGAGAACAGGAGGTTAGGGAAATAGAAAAACATCAGAAAGAAAGAGAAAAAATGGAGCGAGAGAGAATGGAAAGGGAGAAGGAAAAGGCTGAAAGAGAACGGCAAGAACAGGAGAGGTTAGAGAAACAACGGGCTGCAGAAAGAGCTGTGCACAAACATTTCGAAGAATCCCTTAGATTGGCGCAACAGAAGGTAAGTTTTTTTCCTTCTTATTTCTCATAACGTAATCTGTAAACAAAAGATTTCACCTTGCCTACGTTCTATATTCATGAGTATAATGGCACAACTGCTGAAAAGCATAAGCAGCCAGCCATGATATAATTAATTTCTTCTATGAAAGATTATTATGTAAGAAGTTAAATTAGGCTTCAATGTTTAAATGTGGGGGAGGGACAAAAATCAAACGATTTACATGAGAATGGAGTTAATGTTACAATGGAGTAACTGATTTCAGAGGTCAGTGAAATAAAAATACACTGTGTGGAAGTAGAAATGTGTTAAATTTTTTAAAGGCCGTGTTTCATTTATACAAGCCGTGAAGATAAGTGGAAATTCTGGTTATATCTAACCTGACTCGGTGAGATCCCATAATCAGTGTAAGTTTAACACCTTTTCCGTGCAGTTTTACTTTAGGCACACCACTAGAAATAATAGTTGAAAAATATTTTTTTTCACTAATATCCTTCTCATCTAAATGATTCTGGGCGACATGAAATCACCTCACCTGCCATAGATAAAATTCAAGTGAGTCATCAGAAGTAATTGTTGAAAAAGTACAATTCCTTCACGATTTGCGTATAAATACGGCGTCTGGATGTTGGGCATATAAACGTAAAAAGCCAACCAACATGTACTAGGTGGCCACGTAAAAGGCGTGAATGTTATCTATCCGAGTAAAGGTAGGGCCAAGCTGGGATGGCCCAGCGACAGCAAGGGATGCGTCTGCAGAGAGCAGGCGCGTCAGCGACGATGCGTATGCACTTACGAAGGGGTAGTGAGAACAATTAAGATTTCAAGAATAACGAGTTTCAATAGCACTTGTCGTGGTTTCATACTAGTAGCTGCACTTGTAATTACGTAAAATATAACTGTACACTGTGCAGAAATAAATACACCGCCGGTGGAAACTAGTATTTAACACAGTCATCTTTCGTATGTACTTGCTTAATTTTATTCATCATAAAGCACTTGTAATATTTATACCCTAGTAACACTACGCTTGTGAACTTAAAATAACAGGTATATTACTTCGTATTTAATTCTATCACCTGCAAATTTTTTTTAATAAATATATTTTGATGCAAGATATTGAATTTTTTATATAAATCTTCCAATATGTGGTGTGCCAAAAGTAAACCAGCATCTAATGAAGCCCCCCCCCCCAAAAAAAAAAAAAAACTCTGTATTATCGGGAATGTGAAGTAACCTATTTAAAACCGTACCACTGATATTTTCGTGGCTATATGGGTACCGTACACACCTTGGATGGAGGAGCCTGGTTCGATTCCCGGAGGGAGCTCGGTGCTTTGGATCCCGCGTTAATCTGAAGGTCCCATGTCTCTCAGCTATAGTATGTCAACTATTAATATTTTGGACTAATGTAAATTGAGACAAAATGTAATATTTTCTCTTAGCATATAGTAATGTGCTATATTTTACTTTTCCAGTATAGCTATAACAATTCACATTCTTCAAAGAGCTTTCAGTGTAACATTAAGAGTTAATTATTAAAGGTGTGAATAATATATACTGTAAATATAAAAAATTATTAGCTTTACAGACAACCATACCGCTCCTTGGATGTAATACAAGAAATAGAAATTGCAGTCGCGAATTCGATTTCACCTTAGAATGTGTCATTTGACATTGTTTTCCCGTCAGTAATTGGTGGAAAACTGGAAGGTATAGTTCAAGAAATTTAGTTATGAGGCTTGGTCACATGTGTTTCTTAATGTGTTCATTCAGTGCGTTTAAGTCGTGTACGCAGTGCATACACATTATTCGATTTCATACCTAGTTGAAACTGAAAGCTCAAGTATTATTATTTTGGAATATTGTTTCGATCAAGTGTGTTCGAAGTAGATAGATTGGTTGGATCTTAGCTGAGACGTTGACTGACAGTTGAAGGTGGAATCCGTTTAAGTGTTCCAAATCTTTTCCTCAGGGAGTCCTTAATTAACTTTTAATATTTCAGTCCATACTAGGATCTTTGAAAATCCTTGCTCTGCTTTACTTAAATTCCATTGTCTGTTAGATTTTGTGTGGTGTATTGTACCGTCCTACTAAGGAAAGTTGAGACTAGGGTATTTGAAAAAGTAATATCACTGCTTTATAGCTGTCCACTAAAAATTTGAAGAGCTACAGTTTTAAGTAATAGTTTTTGTTATGTTCACTTGTGAATTTTTTATCCTGGTGTTATATACATATAAAAAAAAAAAGTTTCCACATTTTTCCTCTTGTATGGTAACTCTTGATTCACGTTTGAATGGTTAATGTAAATTTATAGCTATACAATTTCTCCTGTATTTATAATCAATAAACCACAGACTTTATTCTTGAATAAATAGTCATACAGAAGAAAATAAATCTGTAAACAACAGTTCTGAATGCGTTCTAACACAACACGAAATGAAAAATATCAAACCACTATTTATGAAATTATCTTTAAATTATTAGTGGACGTTATTAAATAGTATTTATTGAGTGGTTTTTCAGAATACTTAATGCCCTCAATTTTTCTTTCATAAGCTAGTACAATAAATTACATGGTCAAATGGACAAATAGTGGAATTCGTAAAGCAGAACATCAATATTGAGAACTCCCAGTGTGGATTGAAATATTGAGGTTAATTTGATTAGGACATGAACATTTAAACCAAGCGGTACAAAGGTGTCAGTTTTTCTTAAATAATATATACCCTATAGCTTTCACTAGTAGTTTCATTAATTGTGTATTTGCGTTTGAAAATTGTAGACTCAGTTTGATTTTAAGATTTAATTATTAAAATCGTACTTTCAGTAAAGTATGTATAAAGCGGATATTTTTAATTCCTACTAGCCTAATCCTTCATTACTTTTATGTGTGTAACAACAGCAAATACATACAATGTATTTCGCTGTACATAAGAAATATTTGGAAATTTTCCAAATTAAATTAAACGCAGTATTGATATTTTATAGTTGCTATGATGACACAAAAACTCATTACACTTGTATTGAGTAGAACGTTGTGTGTCATTCTGAAAGCGACATATGCATCTTGGCAGCTCAAACAAGCTAAATGCTATGATTCAGCTTCAGCAAATATTTATTAACTCAAAATTTTTGTTGCTTCCATCAGTTTTAGTATGCATTTAAACACGAGTACATATTTCAAAATTAGACCAAAATTTCAGTAATACTATACTGATATTTGTTTTTCATTTAGGACATAGTTATTTTCTCTTGAGAGTTGAACTGAAATTTCAAAATATACTACAAGATTCACTTTGTCAATTTCAAAATTTTCTAATCAAATTACCCCTCCTTTTAACCGAAATCAAGTTGTTAGTTTAAGTATATTATTTGTGTTAAATATTAATTTTGTATGTACTTATTAGCTTTAATAAAAATGTACAAACTAATCGAAGGAAACTTCCTGATCGGCGTGAGTGGATTTTTTTTTTTTTTTTTTAAATAAAGGATAGTAAGTTACATTGAAGTTTTTATTTGCCCTTGAGGCTAAAGGAGATGGATAATTAATGATTTTAAAATTAAATTTTTGATCTCCTATTGGGAATCGAAGCCGAAACCACGTGCACCAAAAGCACACTTTCTATCCACTTGGGCAGCGGGGAGGGCTGTAAGTCGTGGATTGTTGTACGTGTTTTTCAGTAGCTGTTCTCGCTGCATTTTGGCTGATTTAAGGTTATATTTGAATCGGTGATTGCGGAAATTACAAGTCCGTTTTTCGTTATTTTGAGATATTAAAGAAGAAACTGTTTAGACGCAGGAGTGAACTTTTCTCGCGCTTAACGTTGTACCATACCTCCAAGAAAAATTTGTGTCGAAATAAATATTAATTTCAATTGTGTTATAACAAAAAGGAACGGTGGATTAGCGAATCAAATTTGAGTGAAATTAAGCCAGTGGTTATAATTTTTTTTTTTTTTTTTTTTGGCACAAATGACAATATTTTATTTGATGAAACAATTGGCGTGCAACCGTAGTATAGTGGGTACTTCTTGTAACAATTTAATTATTTATCTATGAACATTTCAAGAGTATTGAGTTCAAAACCGGACATATTATGTTAGCTTAACTGCATAACAGATAATTTATAAATTCACTCAGTGCTACGCCAGTTATAACAGAAATAAGTTAAATATTGCCTGTCACTTTTAGTGTGTTCAAATTTTGCCTGTCACTTTTAGGGACCTCCTAATATCATGTCACATGCAAATAGACAGTTCAAGTTCTCTGTTGTCATACTTTACCTTATAGTAGATTCAGTTTAGTTTCGACCAGATAGTGTATTTATAATTTCTTCGAGGCTTTTCTGTTTCGGTACAGGATGCAGATGCAGAATGATTTTTTAGTTGCAAACTTGGTCATTTTATATGAACCTATTATCCTTGTCTCTTAATTATTTTTCTATTTTAATTTGCCAAAAGCTATTATAAAAATTCAAAAAAAATCTTAGGAAAGTCCTAATTACATTTTCTGAAAAATATTATCTAATAATGTAAAAATAAGGAGTATTTTGAACTTTAATTTCCCTTGAGGTTTGCTTTATTTTTTTTTTCCATTTCATGATTTTATCTGAATTGTTAATTACTATTGACAAACACTGTTATTTTACCACAGGTGATTCTTTACTATTTTCAAACATGTTGCTTCTGTGTTTCCAACGAAGTTTTAGAAGTTATGTTATGTACGTACACGAAATTTAAGATATTACAGAAAATCTTCGTTCAGTATCACCCACAGAATTATGATTTTTATGAATAAAAGTAATGATTATTTTTTTAAATTCTTAGTTCGTGGTTTCATTACAAAGTGTAGTTCAATATTGCGTGTACAGTTTTGTTCGATACCTCTTTTATAACACAGTTGTATACCCCTAGAGAATCGGAAAAGTTGAGAAAATTGACTGAGGTCCTTTCTGCAAGCGTCGATTCGTTTATAAGCGAATCGTTCATAAATAGTGTGTTTTTCGTTCTACACTCGCCGTGTACGACTTACGTGCACGAGACTAACTCCATGTACACAAGAAATAGTTTGTTTAAATATGAATTAGATATTTGAAAGTATGCATGGAAGCTCGAGATAATGAATTCACCAAGTATGCCCAGTGATTTCATTATATCTTTGGGTTGGGAAGGTGCGGATGGCAGCTTGCCTGTTCTCAAGACTTCAAGGAGATGCAAGTGTTATTTTTATCTTCGGCAGAGACTTCCCAGTTTCGTGTCGTTTGGTTCTTTGAAACTAGTAAATGGAATATTTATGTGCGTGGTTAATATTTAGTATTTAAGTAGTAAATTTAAATAATATTTTAACAATCTTGTTGGCTTATTCAGAGACAGTTCAAATATTTTTACTAATAGGAGAGTCCAGGTACGGATCTCAAGCCTGTTTAAGCTGAAAACAATAAAGATAGAAAAGATATCTTCAAGGTCTATATTTAAACGTGTTATACCAGCATTTACTTGAGATATTATTGTGGAACAACCTCAATCAATATCTGGCTACGGGATTCGAAATCTTATGAGTGCAAGATGTTCATTCTAACTTGCTTGATCAATATGGGAATAATTATGTTTGAAGTAGCATTTTCATGTGGGGGAAGTTACTTTCCAGTTGTTTGTTTCCGTCATTGTGAAAGCTATATATGGAATGTAAACTCGAGTTACCCCATGAATGCGTAAGGGAATGATGATGGAATTCTGAGCCTACAAGTATGATTTCTAGCTATATGTTTAATCTCTAAAGGAGGAGTAGAAATTAATGTAGTTGATTTCCGTTGTAAGAGGCTGTGATTCTGTCCCTTATCTTGAAAATTGAGTGCATGCCTTGTGCAGCCAGCAGTGTAGTTGTTTTTCCGTAATAATATCGTACGGAGAGTTTAGTTATCTAATACAGATACTCATTATTTTTTTTTTTTAAACACGACAGTTTCGAGCGCCCACGAAATTGCGACATACTTATTTTGGTTTGTTGATTGGTTTTGAGTTTAATGGCCCTTTCAGCAGCGAGGCCATATGAGACTGGAACTACTGATTAACGTGGAGTCCGAGGCACATGAGCTCCCGCCGGGAACACATTTTATTAATATAATAAATTTTATAATAGTGTAAGCATAAAATATTGAGTTTATGTAGTACTGACTGTTGTTGCTACTGGTTCAGTCAATATTTATTTTAACTATTGTTAAGTGCCGAATATATATCCGCAACACACCCTATTGGACTGCGCGACACAGCAGTTCCCAATCACTAATCTAGTAGAAATACGTTGACTTTCAAATATGAAAATGTTCCGTGAAAAAAAAGAAAAAAATCAGTCGTATAAATGCCTGTTGTTTTTCTGCTAGTTTCGGGCATTTCCAGATTGGCACCTAAACTAAGTAGACTGGAACCTACAACAGCATATCTGGTTTCCTCTCTCCTGGCGAATAATATTACGGAATAAATTAATTTATTGTGAGAAATTTCATTTGTGAATGTTTGTGTATTACAAATGTTTCCCTTTTCGACTGATCCTCATGCTTCCTCCTCGCCCCTCGAATGAGATTTTGTCTAGGATGCTGAATCCATTGTTGACGACAATTTGGTCGTTGCAATTTGCATGAAATCTTCCAGTTTTATGTCTCATGATTATGCCCTGTAGGTTAAAAGAAACTGTGATGATGAGAATCAATAATATGGTGGAATAAAAATGTGGGAGGAAAGGGAACTCCGAGAAAACCAGACATGAGGTGTTTGTCCACCACTAATCTTACTTGGTGTGAGCGGGGATCAAACCAAGAACCCACACACCACGCCTGTACCACTGAGTTTTTTTTAAGATGCAGAAGGTTCTGAAAGTAAAGTTTGAGCGCGAGTGTGTGTGAATTCATTGGATTTTGGAATAATTCAGGAATTTCATTCCCGTCCTGTAAAAATTTTTCAGATCATAATTTCAGTGTAGATTTCAAATTACAAGAATAATTCATGAACCGCGATGTCTCAGCGACAAAGCGCTTATCTCTGACACTTGTGATTCCTGGTTCGATCCCAGCTCCCATAAAGTGAAATTCGTGATGGACAATAGTGTGTGCATGGGTTTTTTCGGGTTCTTCTGTTTCCTCCTAGTTTAGTCATTCCAGCTTTATCATCCTTCTCATCATCTTCGTCTCCCTTAGCCTCGATTCATAATCGTTGGATGTTAAAAAAAAAAATCATCATACGGGAACGATAATTTTATCCCGATCGCTCTCCTACTAAGTTCATATTTACTTTTTATTTTACGCATGAATTTATTTACCAGTCATCATATGCGCCCGAAGAAAGTTTTCTAATGGGTGCATATCCCTCGCTGCTATATTATGTTTAGTATTTTTTTTTATTTGTATTAAGAAAATCTTAAACTTGTTTTTGTGGGCCAGGGGGCGTCCCTCCTGCTCCACCTTTGGGTGTCCATGCCAGTTATCTAAAGTTTCCGTTAAATTGCAGTATTATACTCTAATGCTGTGTACTGCATAATGAAGGCATTGTGATGAAATTGTTATTCCTATTTTGCGCGGATAAAGTGCACTCCACTCAGCCGTTAAGAAAAGTGTTTTGGTTGGTTGGTTTGCGTGTTAGCGTGGCAACACTGTAACCGTGCAGCTTTGGCTTGGGTGAAAGCTTTGTGCTTAGTTTGCTGGTGCAGCGTGTTCCGCGTCTTCGTTTTTCATAGCTCATAGTAGTTGTGTGGTGCATATTTACTAAATGTAAAGCATTATTATTTTAGTATTCAACGTGTCGGACAGTTATTTGTATTGGTAAGTTGTATTTTTTTTTTTTTTAATATGTTTCAATAGGTAGGAAAAAAAGGTAAGAGTTGGATAGTTTTCAAATCTGAAAGAAACTTATCGTAAATAAACTAGTGTAAATTTGTAATTATTTATCTTGTAAATTCTTTTACATTTTATTTTTCTTCCGAGTGTTTTTCTCTTCGATGAACGGAATAATCAAGACTGGTTTACGTTTAACGTGCTAAATGTCACGTAGCCCTTGGTGGCGTTGCATAGCGTCATACGAATTTGTGCATAGGTATTGATTTCTTGTCTAGATTGTCTGGTTTCGTGCGTTCATAAGTCTTGAGTTTCATCGTGGCGTTCGATAAGTAGTCTCCATATTCGTGCTTGTCATTTTTGTATATCCGTGGTGATTTTCTGCAGAATTTGTTTGCTAAGAAAACTGCATACAGGTGATGATTCATCTATTGTGGCTCATGCTCTTCGTGCGAAACGTTTGACCTTCATACGCCCTGGCTTCAAGCGATGATGCTAGCCTTACACCTTACGCGAATCATTGTATTTCTCACATTAATTCGAATCTCAGGGTTGTAAGTCTAATACTATTATACTTTTTTTTTTCCGCAACGGATCTCCCGACCATAGTTTCGTTTGCTGTTTGACTCAAATTTTATATATTGTAATATTAATTATGTATGCATCTTAACCATGCGTTGATCCCTCATTTAATTTGCGTATCACTGCAAGTAAAGAACATAAGTTGTTTTAAAATCCTTAAAAATAGTAGATAATGCTAAATTAACTGAACATTATTGTTATTAGTCTTATTGGCGTGAAGTGCGCTTAATTCTGCGTTCTAGTAATAGTAGTAGTAGTAGTAGTAGTAGATGATTTGTGCTGGTGGATTGGAGTTTAGCATCCCGTTCCGCAGCGTGGACGTGGAATTACAGCTAAGCATAGGATCCGAACCACTTGAGTTCCCACTGGAATCAAACCTGGTTTTCGCTCGCCGAATATGTGTACGCTAAGTATATAGTAATTATTGAGCCCACGGTTTTCCCAACATGAGCAGTGTCTTGAATAAAGAGGTATTACTGCCTTTTTTGAAACGTCCGATGATTATGTACCGAGGCTCACAAGTGTATGGATAGGGTTCATATACTTCTAATATTAAAGACCTATTTCTGAAATTGTTGCTTCTAGCGGACGCAGTAATAATTATACACGACTTAACATGCTATAACCCTCATCTGCTAAATCGAAATTGTATTATTTCGCGTGCCTGCAAGATGTCGAAGAGAATGTGTTCTCTTAAAAAATCCAAGTTCTGATCTGTTATATCATGTAATTGTGATGGGAGAAGTCCCTCATTATTCCAACCAAGTGTCCGTTTTTTTAAACTCATGATGATGAAATGGTGGAATTAAGGAAATGAAAGAACCCACGCACACAGGTGTTCATCAAAAAGTTCACTTGGCGCGAGCTGGAATCGAAGCAGGGACCCCGCGCACTGGATATGAGGTGCTCTACCATTTGACCCATTGCGACCCCAGCTATCGAAGTTTGTGTAGACCAGTATTACGTGATGGAAAATGAGTTACTTTTATTTTAGTTAATTCTAGTTAACATGTTACTGATTTTTACTCTCTTGCTTATTTTAACTTAATTCCTACGTTATGTATATTAATACAGCTGTTTAAATAGCAAATACAGAATTAATAAAGTTAGTACGCCTAATTATCATTTATTTATAGGGTCATACAGTAAACTAGATCAGATTTTTCTTGTGCTCGTGGTCTCGAGTTCGATCCCGTACGGATACCAAACCACACTTACAAACCCAAGATCTGATATTACTTTAAGAAGTAAATTTGTTTCAGAGATTGGTGCTGAATAGCTTAAAAATCTAGCCAATGAATTTAAACATTGAGTTGTCCATTTTTCAGTATTGATTCGTTTTGATCGTTAGATAATTTGTGTATAAAAGTTGATTACACAATTAAATGTGAACTACGGTGAGTTTGTTTTGCGTTCTTATGCAACACAGGTTATGAAAGATAAGATTGCTATTAACGTCGACTGACCAGTTTCTCACCATTAGTCTAGTAGCTGCTACGTGGCAGCGGGTTCGGTTCCCGAGGGAGAGCGCCCTTAATTTGAATGCATTACGGTGATTCGAATTCCATCTTAAACTATAGGCTTACGTCAAAGAAATAATGCGGTAAGTATAGGCCGCACGTTTTACACAGTTTCGCCTCTAAGAGAGCTGGATTGCAAGACTGCGCCACCAGTGTGAACTTGTAATTTTCCAATGTTCTAGAAAATCGTTGATATCTAAATTCATGAAACATCTTTCTTAGTTTCATTAAATACGAATGTCAGTTCTTGTTACGTGTTATGTCAGCGACGTGAAATCTTGCAGTGTTTATGCGATTGTGAAGACTTAGATTTTTTTTCTTTTGTTTACGTAGCAGCAGCAGCAACAGCAGCAGCAGCAGCAACAACAACAGCATCAGCAGCGATCTGCGATGTGCTGGAACAGTCTGATCAATCTTCCACCTCCACGATCAGGGCACGAGACGGGTGAAGAGGATCGGAAACGAGTGGAACAAGAACAGCAACGATTGTTAGTTGAAAGACAAAGACAAGAAGCCCGTGAAAGGGAACGGGTTTATCATGCTGCGGTAAGTAATCTGTTTTTAATTTTATATATATTACACTTCGTATGTTAAAGTATATTAATAGATATGTAATGAATAGATTTTAACAGAATCTATTGAGAAATTCAAATGAAAAATGTAGATTGAGTAGCGTTAGCAACATTGTTTTTCACTTCTTGAATAGTTTGAATTGTTTGTGCTAAGTAACGTATTTCAAGTTATATTCAGTGATTCCAATCACAGGATATATATACTGGATATATAATTATACAATGGCAAATTCGTTATTTTTCCTCTGTTTGTACGTCACATCAGAATATATATAAAAAAAATGCCTTCGAAGTGACAAATTACTTGACATGCCAAATGAGGGGGGGGGGGGGAAGGACTTGAAGGCTGCGGCTGCCGATGTGATTTTCCCTTATAGAACTGTGAAGGCGCCACTGCTTGATACATACAGTTGACTATATTATGTAGAACGGATGAAAATAAAATATTACTGGTATAATATATCGATCAACGAAATTGAATGTATAAAGTGTTTTTTTTATTATTATTTTTAAACATGAAACTATTAACTGTCTCGTTTATATAATTAATGAAAATTAAAAGAACGTGCAGTACGGTTTACGTCAGAAAGTGTTATGTACTATTAATTTTTGTCATTGATAAATCAAGACGCTGTTGGGTGGTCTCCGTGGTAGAGAGGCGCTTATCTGGTCTGAGGGAATCCTGGTTCGATTCCGGATCATATGAGTATGTGGTGGACAGCGTTGTATCAGTGTTTCCGGAGGGCTCCTGTTTTCTTCCCCATTCTAATTCAATCAATTCTTTTATTAATTCGCTTTCATTAACCACCTGTCTCCTTGAGTGTAAAGAAATATATTCGTGGACGTAAAACTGAAAATTCATTTACTTGGAGTTTTCGTGTTAAGAGATGGAAGAATACACATGTATATCTTTGAAACCCTTTGATTGAAGTACTTGTTTTGTTCCGTTTCTAATACTTGTACGATTTTTTAAAAAAGAGGTGTGTTGACCTTTAACACAGAAGGAACAAACTTCTTCCTTACACTACTCTTTCTGCTGCACAATTGTCAGTCAACAAAATGCATATTATATTTTGCCAAATCCCGCTCTTCCTGTAGTATCATTATGTATTGTAATAACTATTTAATGTAGAAGCGTTGCTTATTTGCTACTAATTGAGTCTCCGTGTTTACCGAAATTTATTTTTTCGTTGGCAGGTGTTTGAAATTGTTATACTTTTCCGATACTGAGAAATATTTAGTACTAAAACTCGGAAAAGATCCCCACGAAATAAAAGTTTATGGCTTATAGGCCTATGAGTTATTAAATTTTGTGACGTATAATTTCCCTGTTATTAAGAGATGCGACTTATCAAGAAGAATGGCGAGGGATGGCGTTAACGAAACAGGTTGGTTTCAAGAAGTGAACTTTGAATGCTGTCAGCACTTGACGTCATTTCTTGGACGAGGTGCTGTGCCCACGCGTATTTCTTGCCAGGATGCTTCCA
The DNA here is from genome assembly GCF_964235325.1 of Thermobia domestica. Lineage (NCBI taxonomy): Eukaryota > Metazoa > Arthropoda > Insecta > Zygentoma > Lepismatidae > Thermobia > Thermobia domestica. The sequence goes on along the minus strand of NC_137454.1, from coordinate 141,175,567 downwards.
GGAATAGAAAATCGATCTTGCTCTAATGCGCGAGGATACAGTCAGGATTCGGGGGCAGTGTTTGTTGTAATTGTGTACAATTCGAATGAAGATCGTGGGTGTGTGTATATTTTATGTTCATTCTCAGTGTTTTTCATAATGAATGGACATATTTACTTTACTGTGGCGTTCATATATACTGCGTTACTAACGAATTACGTTGTCTTCATTACGTGTTAATTTTATTTCAAGTGCATAACAATAGAAAGGATTATTTTGTTCATAACATCGTATGTACATTCCATGAGAATGTAATGATAGCGATTTAGTTACGCCAGACTACATAATTAAATCACAAACACCATCTACTCATAGTTGATAGGATTTGTCCGTTACTCGCTGAGCCCTACAAAGAGAGAACATTTCTCGTAAGGATATCAATCATCTGTCTGAGAATGTTTTTACTTAGGAGAAACTATATATATATATATATTATTTGTATAAAGATGTTCTGGAGTTTTTATTACTACTGACTGACATCTTCACCTTTTTGATACTTTCGGATTAACTAATATATTGGATTCATTCACTTTGTGTTGTAGTATTATTTTTAGGTGGATTCGGTAGTTTAGTTTTTCAAAATAATTGTTAGTGAATATTAGAAAGTTCTAAATCGTGTATTAAAAATGTTTGTTACTGAGGAGGGATTTCACAACATACATTGCACTCTTATAATATACCTCATTGGACCATTTCTTCCTTCCTTCACATATGTGGAAATGGCTGTTATATGCAATTCCTTAGTTCTTTGAACAAAAAATATACTATTTTTAAAAAATAACGTAATTGTAAATAAGACCTTTCTTAAATTTGGGAATTCTATCATATTAATTGATTTAAACATTGGGTGATATCAATGAAAATGAGTAACTACTCCTGAGAAATCCTGCTGGAGAATCAGAGTAACTACACCTGGAGTAATATCCTCCCTCTATTTCGTATCAATAAAACAAGCCACTACTCAGGTCAAGACTGCTCCAGATTTACGAACGTTTACTCGCTTTTCCTATCGTAGCAGAGAGTCGTACCAATAAAAGGAGTGATAACTCATTTCCCTCATCTGTCGGGCGGTCATTCCGTTGTGGTTAACCTATAGCGCAGTATCCTGAACGCAACAGAAGGGGTAAGTAGCAACGACAGTTTCAATAGAGGTGCATTTGTGGATATAAAAGTAAACGAATGAAAGCCGAAGCTTTGAAAGCAATTAGTGAAATCCGACGAAATATCAAATACACCAATGACTGAAACACAACTTCAAAAGAAAATCTTTAATATTCAAGCGAGAATAAAGCCAAGAAAAAAGAAACTGATTTGAAAAAAGCGGGAAACAAGAAAGTAATACTGAAACCATGGGAACGAATCTGTTGGAGCTGATGGATGCTGATTCGAATCTAGCAATATCAAGATTAACACGATAAGCGTATATCACGTGTTATCCAAGGACTTTGTAGATTGTTTGGCTTTAAGAATGAAATCAGACACTTGGTCTCTGTTCCTATGTATATAAAAACACTCCAGTCACCTATAAAGCACGTCCATCTGATTGTGTTTTCCACACCACACATGTCCCCTTCCACCTTGACAAACAAAATACACACATGTAGGTATATACTACCTTTCTATTAACATATTCGTCTTCAAAAATGCTAGGTTTCTTCATTGTCACGTGTGTACAATCAAGTACTCCGATAGTATCCGGAAATGTATATTGTTCTTTTCCACTCTTCCTTTGCTGCTTGCATATTACGCGCGCACTTGCCGGAAACTTCATCCAGTTTTCAGATTTCGCAATAATCGCATCCATTACACTTGTAATAGTCATAGGCACAGTGCTTTGAGTTAGCGTACGCGCCTTTGGCGTGAGAGACCCGGGTTCGATTCACTGTGGGAGCTCATGTGGTTCGGATTACACGTTAATCAGTAGGTCCCGTCTCATATAGCTGTGCTGCTGAAAGGGACGTTACACTCAAAATCAACTCGACAGTACTTTCAGCCACACCAGAATCTTCCGACACTCCGACATGGAATCCCGGATCACTCACGTAACGCAAGAAAACTCTCATCTTTTCGTCATTGCTTAGTGCGCCACCCCGAGTTTCGGTTGATTCTCCTAAAAGATAATGTGCTAACCGCTTTACATTTTCTTTCATGAACGTATATATAGTAATTACTATTTGTGACATTTCTATGCAGTTTATAAGTTTTTTCTATGCTGCAAACAATCATATACTCCGCCATGTTTCGCACGGAGTCACCTACTGAGCTTGTTCCACAAATTTGTAGAAGTTACTCGCACCACAGAGCAGTCTCAGAATTTTATTGATACCAAACGCGGAATAGTTACTCAGCTCGAGAATAGAGGTGTAGTTGCTCTAAAGGGGAGGGGCTTCTCCGAGGTCAGCCGAGACCAGTAGTGTTCAGTTCTCCTTTTATTGATACCAATGTGAGTAACTACTTCAAAATTGGGAGTAATGAGTAACTTTTCCATTTTATTGATATCACCCATTAATATACAGCTTCTTTCGATTATAAGTTAACTACTCTCAGTAAAACACTAAATAAGATCCATACAGTGACAAATTGAAAGCATAAACCATCTCGAACAAAGTAACGTAAAAATAGTGTTTCAGCATATTGGAGGGCTTCAAATTGCAAGGGAAATCCAAACTAGCCATACTTTTGTTCTGGGATTATTTCTCAAATAGTACTTAACATGCGTTAATACTAATTGTCAAATACCTCAGTAGTTTTAAGAAGTGTAATGAGATGACATTTCACTCACTTTAATTTCTTAGTTTATTAGGTATTTCGTTTCTTCGTAGGACCTGATTAAAATTTATTTTCTTTTTAGGCCCAACAGCGTCCTCCTAGTGGTCCAAATAAGGTGGAGTATCCTCCTCCACCCGCTGCTCACAGTAGAGGGAAGCCATCAGAGAAACCTGGCCACTCGTCGCTTCCAGCTGGTCACACAGCCTTACCAAAGGCAGAACCTAACTTCAACCTGTTCGGTTATCAAAGTTATCATCAACCTGGGAGTTTCTTGCCTCCAGAGAAAATAAAGACTGAAATGAAAGGTTCACCTCTCGTTGGAAAGACAGACTTGCCAAACCCACCACCGTTGATGAGTGATCTGAAGTCTGTGATTGTGAAACATGAAGGAAAGAATTCTCACGACAAAGTGCCAGCACATTCCGTCTCTCCAAAACTTCGCATAACTGATGGAGCTCCTCACTATTTGCCCCCAACTTCTTCGTCGCAGCCAAAGCCCTACGAATACAGAAGTCCTACGCAATCTCCTCAAACTGGGGCTCATCCTCATACGCCTAGTCCGCATCATAATGTTCATTTAGAGCCACAGAACTTAGCGAAAGGTTTGACGAGACCTAGTCAAATGAGCCCACACGGCAATCCTTCTCCTGCCCACAACTTGCCTCCATCATCACATCCTTCGCCACCTGAAAGAACTGTGTATACTTCGAGTTTGCCGTTTGTGACTGCTGCTTCATCGAAGGTAGCAGTAACATACCCTTACAGTCCTTTACAGCCTGGGCTAGTCAGTACATCTCATTTCACTCTGACAACTGGAGGCAGTGTGGTGGGAGTGAATCCAAGCATGACAACAAAGCCAAAAGTAAGCAGTCCAGCTCCACCTCATATGTACGGAAGACCGACTCTTCCTACACCAGGTATTACGACTGGCACCCCAGTTTGTCGTTCAGAAGTGAGTAACCCATGTCCTCTTCCGCTGACGTCAAAAGCTTCATACCCTGCCCCTGTGACAGTCTCACATACTAGTATGCCAGCGACGTTCCCAGGACCACCTCCAGCTCATAGTAGTAATCGAAGTCACCAGGAAAGTCGAAGTGTTGATCCACGATCGTACGATCATAGACTCTTCTCTTCTCCACATGGTGCATCTAGTTGCCCACCCACTCTTGTGAAACCTCCAACACCTCAAGGGCCACAAATTGCGTCCTCTCCCTCCCCAGGTGTTGCCCCAACTCCCCCTCATTCCCGATCGTCTCCTTTGAATGCACGACTGCCTCTCTCATCATCTCCGTCTCCGAGCTACCTTCCTCCAATGGGAGGTACATTCCAAACACAACCTTTAGATCTAGGCGTTTCAGATAGATCACGAGAGGATTCGTCGTCTCCGAAACGTAAGGGCTCATCAGTCGCAGAAATTAATCTTGGGAAGAAGCGAAGGACTGAATTAGGAATCGTACCTACTCAACCGAGTGCCATGCCCCTGCCCCAGCAACCTCTTTTTGCACGTGTGAGTGAAGCAAGTCCATTGATAGCAAGTGCAGCAACCACAATTACAACTGTGGTGAATACAGCAGCATATTGTACTCCGTCAGTGACTATTGTGCAACAGGACTTAATGACCAACGTTAGTTCGTCTCCAACACCCTTGAAGACATCAGCAGACAGTGTTCAAAGACCCAGTAGTACGGGGAGCACAGGATCGTTTCCTGTTATTCAGCGAAATCCAAGTCCATTTCAGAAGTCCAGTACTCCACCAGGAACGATTGCTTCAACAACCAGCACAAGTACTGTCACAACTACTAGTGTGTCATTAAGTACAACTCCTCCGGCACAAACTTCCGTAAAACCTTCCCCACCAAGTACAATAGACTCTGAAAAGTCAAATAGTCCTGGACCATCAAAGTCTGTGAGTTACCCAGTGCACAAGTTAAAGAAAGCGTGGTTAGAACGACATTCAGGTGAAGATGGCACAAAAAAGTCCAGTAGTGAAAATCATATCAAGACATCATCAGGAACTGTGCAAGTTACCCCTGTAACTGTGAACAGTAATAGTTGCGTTAAAGACAGTGGAGGAAATAGTGGTACACCTTCCCCAACCAATGGGAGTAGTGGGGCTACGGGAAAAGGCAAACCAGTTGCGGCAGGCAAAGTAAACCGGAAGGGTCCTAAGGAGAACGTTACGTTAAATGGACATGCAACGGATATTTCCAAGACTCCGGACGATTCTTCAAGTTCTGATCAGGAGAGGAAATCCCCAACCAAGACAAAGCGACCGAAAGTGAAGAAGAAGAAAAGTATGAAAAAGGCTGAAGAATTAGCTAAACGAAAGAAGGCGAACAGTGAAAGTCAAAGTGACAGTGATAAAGATACAGGAAGTGAGAAAGACTCGGATAGTGGTGCAAGTACCGGTGCAGGTGCAAGTCATTCAAGTAAAAAGGGAGGCTCAAAAGATGGCAAAGAACCACGAAAGCGCGGAAGACGTCCGAAGTCAAAAAACGAGCGTGAGGAACCTCGACAGAAAAAACCCAAAGAAGACCCACCCCAGAGGGATCCCTTTCGGAAGCCCCCTGTAAATCAGCTCAAGAAGACAGGTGAGAGTTTTCTTCAGGATGGGCCCTGCTTTGAGGTGGCACCAAAGCTCGCCAAGTGTAGAGAGTGTAGGTGGACACCCAACCAACGCAGCAAGAATATGCCCAACATTTTCTGCCGCTTCTATGCTTTCCGCCGTCTTCGATACACCAAGAACGGCCAACTCGCAATCGCAGGATTCTCTGATCCTCACAAGGATGCGGCAGAGGTAAGTTGCATTCTAAAACACAGTGGAAATGACACCGTTAAAATTTTGATATAAGCTCAGAAAATGCTGTTCTATCTTGAGGCAGTGTGTTGTTTTACTCGGAGAAGTAGCTTTTTTAAATCCATGTAATTTAAGAGTTGTACGTGTCTTTTGAAGAAAGATTATTTTAATGAGAGTGCAGAAGTGTATAGGAGATACATATATTATGAAACTAATTTTGCTAAATATTGATATGAAATTTAATTTAGTAACAATTTTTTCGCTGGATTTTTGTTTTCGAATAAGAATGCTAGAACTCCTGTATTAGTACTAATCCGTCTAGCCATAATCAGTTTTCCTTTCTAATAGACTCCTTTGATCCTGTGAGACCATATAATGAGAACTTATTGAATAATTAGTCTCTGTATTTTTGAATTTTTTTTTGTAACTCGCTTTATACGTCTCATATGACAAAATCTTATATCGATATTAAATATCGAAAAATGATCTTGCTTGCTTAAGCAGTCTATCACTTAGTTTTTCTCTACAAGAAATAGAATTGTTGCTATTAAAATGTTGTAGTTCGTAAATTTTGAAGGTAAGAATATCCTTGATTGTAGTTCAAATCGACACCTTTATTTCGGTTTAGGTACTACAATTATTAAATCATATATATATATATATATATATACTAGCAGCGTTCACCCCGCTTCGCTGGGGTCACCCCGGAACGCAATAAACTTTGTTACTTAGATAATTTTTACTTTTTCGCTTTCAAGTGATATGATAAAAACCATAGTAGATTCCAGTAAATGTTAACATTATATCGCCTGTCATTTATGTTAACCCGCCCCGCTTCGCTGCGGTCACCCCGGAACGCAATAAACTTTGCTACTTAGATAATTTTTACTTTTTCGCTTTCAAGTGATATGATAAAAACCATAGTAGATTCCAGTAAATCTTAACATTATATCGCCTGTCATTTATGTTAACCCGCCGAGTGACACGGTCATGCGGGTTGCATATAAATACGTTTATTTTTATACCTATGATGAACTAACAAAGGATTTGTACGTTATGGACACTTGAATGGTCAATTATCTCAAGACACTGGTAATTAAAAATTAAAGTGATATGATAAAAACCATCTAGGGTCCAAATCCTAATAACCCCCCAAAAATGAAATAAATTGGTTCAGCCGTATTAGCGTGATGAGCTAACAAAGGATTTGTGCGTTCTCTTTTATATAATATATATATATATATATATATATATATATATATATATATATATATATATAAAATCTCAAATTTTAGAAGACACATCCTTTGATGTATACATAGCTTCGTTACATATGTTACGTTCGTGTTTATTATTTTACAGGAGGATTTGAAGTTGTGGCTGCCAATGCCCGAGAAACCTCCCACTGATCTTGATGCTGATATGTCGAGGTTCCTTTTAGCGCAAGTGGGTGACCAATTTTGTGATCTTTTAGAACAAGAAAAGGAATCTATTTCAGTCCATATGTCGGAAGGTGAGTCTTTCTTTTGAGCGTAAAATTCTCTAAACATTAATTGCATCACATAACTGTCCGGAACTTCGTAGGAATGATCATATTTCCAGTATGTGGAACTAATACCTTTGAGGAATTTAAAATAAGGACTTCAGCTTCGGACGTAAATCGCATCCTCAGCTTGCTGTAACACTAACATGGATACCTTGGATGGATACATGGATTTTTTTTGACACAATATATAAATAGTAAAATATATCAATGTTCTCTGGAAAAATATAAATTTTCAATTGCTGGGGAGAAATATTTAATATCATGGATACGTGGATTTTTTTTGACACAAAATATAAATAGTAAAATATATCAGTGTTCTCTAGAAAAATATAAATTTTCAATTACTGGGAAGAAATACTTAATATCAACACTACGTATCTGTATTTAAGTAGGGAATTGATTTCACAGTCGTCAAGAATAATCTTCAAATGAAAACAGGAGAGATGGGTAAAACTAAAAGTAACTATATGTGGGATTTGTTGTATATAGCACTAGAATATTGCAAATGTGTAATTTGTCTGTTTTTATGTATTATCACATAAAAACATGTTCGGACATTAATTTCAAACAATCAAATAATATGTAGAAGTTACAGTAAAACCTGGTTTTCGCCAAGAGTATGAAATATTTCATTGTAAGTAATTCTTTATGAAAGCATGTTTAAATAGTTTTTTTTTTCTTTCTTTCTTGATATTCGGAATACAGATCAAAGAAATGCTTGATAGACGTTCATAGCTCTATTACAGTGAGCATTAAGCCTCTGTAACGTTTAACGCGAGTGAAGAATTAACGTTTTAACGCTTAAATTCATTCCGCGTGTCCTTCAAACAATGTGTCAGTTTAGTTTAACAGGACGGTCTAAGTAAAATTTTCATATCGAAGAGGCGGAGAAATGTTAACTTGTTTCGAACATTTCATCACAGCTTTATCATTTTGGATTCCAGATTGTAGACACCATTAATATTAAATACAATTGGAATATCTATTGTAACAAGCTCCTTAGAAGCCCTGGTTAGTACACCGTATCTTTTGTGAACCTTAAAACGTGCACTGTAACACAACAATACCCACCATTTTTCTATGTACTCTCATGTCCAAAATGATTGTTGCATATCTATAACTGTCTTTTTGTAAGAATGTAATTTGATAATTATTTTGCAGGGTACTTTTAATATGGATACTATGTGCATAATCGGAAAATGTATATTTGTGGTAAATTTCATAGAAAAAAATTATAAATACGAAAATTAGAATGAGTAAAACAAAATGTTGCTAGATGGACAAGAAAGTTAGTTTCGTTTTATTCTTATTTACTTTTCTTTTGACATGAAATTTGCCACATATGTTTTTCCCGATTATACACATACTAACATTGTAAGAAATACCGGGCGAATGCGTTATCAAATTATATTTCTATAACATATTTATAGACATGCGACAATAATTTTGGACATGAATGTACGTGAAATATCCTCAGTAACGTTCACTTCACATCGACCAAGTGAAAACATTTTCTAGTTAGCTGTTACGTTGTTTCGCAAGTTTACATACTAACTAGTAGAGTGATCAAGGTGAGGTTACAATTATGCATTATTTCTGATTTCTTTCTGACACTTAAAAAGGAATGAAGAAAAAAACATGCATTTGCGATTTTTATATTTCATTGATAACCCTCTCAATTCTAACTAATACATAACAGTAGAATTAATTGTTGATACTAAACAGCTTGATGTGTGTTACTTCAGTTTGTTTTTCATGAGCCTGCATGGGATGATCACAATATTGTCCTGATTTGACCTTGAAGGTTAACAACTGAGCTTTTTAACCGTCTGATGCAAGGCATGATTGAGAATTAGAATAGTTTGGAGTTTCATTCTTGTCAGTACTATCATATTATAATGTCTGGAATGGTCCAGAATTCATTGTAAATGTTTCATATTTTCCAGATAAAACAATCGCTTGGAAGAGAGTAGTTCAAGGTGTACGAGAAATGTGCGACGTGTGCGAGACAACGTTGTTTAATTTCCATTGGGCGTGTGGAAAGTGTGGTTTTGTAGTGTGCATTGATTGCTACAAGGTAAGAAAAAAAATTAAATATGTTTCACCTACAAACATATCGAATAATAATAAAATAAATGTTAAGATAAAAAGTTTTTGTTTTTTTTATTTTTTTTCCCATAATACATTTTGCATTCAAAATGTTTCGTTAGGAAGATATTCTATTTTGATCGGTCTATTAATAATTATGCTCTCACTATGCGTAGTTCCAGTTTAGGAATATATTTTGTATACACATTTAACTGTTTCAGTGGTCTCATTCGCCACCAGTTCGTTTTTCTTCTTCTTCTTCTTCTTTCTTTCTTATAAAGTATGCAAACAACTCCAAAATACTGTCAAAAGGCTCGTCTGTGACGATGGTGGTTGGGGAGAGTCATGTTATTTCCACTTTTGGACAAGTTCGATCGCTACCAAGTCAGTTCTTTGAAAAAAGAAAAAGAAAGAAATCCAGAAAATGAAACGGGAGAAGTTCGTAGGTTTCAAAGGAACAACAGTGTTATCATTGGAACCTGTCTGGCACCAAACTACTCCTCCATAGCTCGTAATACAAAATATGGACTGATTGAGAACGAAAGTAATTTCTCGCAGTAATTCTGAAATTATCCATAATTATCTGAAGAAACTTCAACTACATTCTTAAATTCATTCATTTGAATGCTTGCTTCTAAATCACTCTTGAATAGTTTTTAAATGCTCTCTGCGTCTACATTTAAATTAATTGAATCATCTTATTGTTATATCTGATAGAGCTCTGTATACAGTTTTATAGATATTGGATCACTGGTTTTCCGACGTGTAATTTCGGTGTTTACTCTTAGAAGTCTCGGGAAATGTTCATTTACGCACCCTTATTATTAACTTACACGTTTCAACGACACCTTGTAATCCTCAGTATGTGTCCATTAAGGGTTTATTATGGGTTCTAGGTAGTATCATTATCATCCCTGTCCATACTTATAATTCATTAACACGAAACACCACCTTGAATTTACTTTGAAGGAATCAAACCACTTGATGCACTGAAGAGAGACTCACAGTGTGTGGCCTCTTGTTGCTTCTTTGATTACAAACTTCGGGATTAAATGTTCAATTTAGTTTAAATCTGTGCCCATAAATTAAATTTACTCGGGCTAGAATTTTTTAAAAATATAGAATAATACAAATTACTTTCTTGAATTAATTTCTTACGTAAGTCTCAGGGAAGTTACTATAACTCAGTTACAGGATAACAAGTTTTTATGCGATTAAGTCAGTCTTAACTTGATCTTTCGAATGCATCACACTATTTTGTCGAGAAGACTTAGTTATGAGAAATAACATATTGTAGTTCTAGGATTGGGAAGAAAGGTTAATTGAAGGTTATGGTGAAGATTTTTTTTTTTTTCAATAAATCATTGATACATATATATGTGTGTGTGTTTTCCAGGGAAGGAAGAATGGAACAATCAAAGTATGGGGAGAAGCAGGAAAAGACCGCGATGAATTCTCATGGCTTTTCTGTACCAACCGACAACCTCATGAACAGGAGAAGCTGATGTTGACACAGATCATAGCGGGAGATTCGCTACTTCAGTTAGGTCGTAAAGTGCACGAAGTACGACAGATGTGGAACATTCCTCAGTATTGTGGGTGTCCATTCAGTAAAGAGTTGGGCCAAAAAGGAACAAATGGAATATGCAAGGTAAAGGTCTAGGAGCAAATAAAAATAAACTAGTTTTTGTTGCCTTTGAAGAGAGGGAGAGAGTGTGTGTGAGTTTAAATCATTTGCTTGTAGTGTAATTTTATTATTTCGAGTCATTGTATATAAATAAAAGGAAATGCATTTCAGTTGTGGTTTACAGTATGTTGTAGTAAAGTATTAACTAATGGTTTGTGTTTTTTATCTGTAAATATTTCTCACCTACATAAAATATTTAACTTCAAGCAAAAGTATCTAAGACAGATTTATTTATTGAAAAATGTACTTTTGAATGAATAAATAGTAATATTTTACATACAAATTGAATGAATAAATAGTAATATTACATACAAAATGGCTAAAATATGTATATATAATATACTTTTTAATAGTGAATAACGCAAATGGATTGATGAAGAAGTCTTATTTATTTATTATTATTATTATTATTATTATTGGTAACTTTATTGTTCTGTTATTACGTTGCAATGCGTAATGAACTGATCTTAGTGTGTTCAGTTTAGCCGTTAGCATTAGTACGCTGGCAATGCTGCCAAATTGCTGCATGAACTAGCGACTGCAACATGCGAAGTTCGATATCAGCACAGGAACGTTCGATTACTACTCGTAGATCATGTAGTGTACGAAGCTTTTATCCATGAACCGCATTCGTGGCAATCCCCCATAATCAAAATCTAGAAGAACGAGATACAGGGATTGGAGCATACTTTAATTGACAAACCGCATTCGATCTATTCATCATTCGGGTAAATTTTCTTTTAGAAATTCTTTGACAAGATGGTATGTTGGGCACCATCTTATTGAATATGGAATTTCCCGTCCTCGTTTGAACCTTTGAGACTCTCACCGGTTTCATGGGCACAGTCTTACAGACTTTGTGGTGAGCAAGTGAATTGTACTTCGCAAAACTTGTTGCCGTTATAGGTGGTACAGAACTATTTTCGTATACATCTGTAATATAGCTGACTGCTTCAAATTTATCACGAATTCGGGCAGTTGTTACACATGTGGTCGTTCCAGATTCATTTCACCATTACCGTTGCACCTCATTGATGGATCACCTCAAGACCACCTCGCTTTCCTCAAATGTTAGCCTTGCAGCCATGTTGCTTCACTCACGCCACCTGTATAACAAGAAAATGAAACCATTGTTGGGATGCAATAAAATAACGGAACATTAAACTTTGACATTGCCAAAAATCTGACTTTTCCGTCAGTCCATTTGAGAGAGTTACTTACAATGTATATTTTTTCTTGAACCAATCGATATACAGTAAAAGTCAGATTAATAACTTGAAATGAAAATAAGCCGAAATGTATCGCCTTTTTCTTTTCCTTTATTTATTCGGGATGCATATATGCCGTAGACAATGACTTACTGATTCTAAAATAATTTCAGGACTTACTGAAGAGCATAATAAAATCAGAACCACCCAACGGAATGATCAAGCAGGAGAAGAAGGATAAAGGCAAAAGTAACGACGACAAGAATGGTGCTACAAATGGGTCAGTCAAGAGTGAGGACAAAAATTCTCCTCTCAGTTGGTTAGCAGATGTTGCGTTATCAAACGAAGATAAGAAACCAAGTGAGGTAAGTAGGATTCATTGCTTCAAATTTGTGTATCAGAAGCCTGGAAATTAATATAAAGTACATATACATAATAGGGCATTTCAGTGAATAAAATTTCATAAATTAAGTTTTGTGTATGTGGTATATGACTACTTACTAATTAGAAAACATCACTGTAAACAGTTTTCAGGCAGTACGTATTGAAGTAACATTCAGTATTTTATTGGCATTGAAAAATCTGTTCCAGATATCAATTCCAAGAAATATTCGTTCGAACTATCGAAAGAAATACCGTAAGGAAGGTTAAGAGAACATCTGAATGTGTGGGAGAAGTTGTAACTAAAATACATCAGAACTATTGTAAAATTGTTGAAGCAAATTCGGAGATTTTTCATTTTCAGCAGTGAGTTACATAGTCACAATTATTGTCATGTGCATTAAAGAGAATAACTCGATTGTTCGACACTGGAAACATTCAATAAATTAACATTCAGTATGGATATTTTGTTTGTTCTAGTAAGAAATAATGTTATCCTATATATATATAATATCGTTAGTACAACATGCCCGGAAGTTCGGTGCTTACAAGCATTTGCAGGAACCTGTATCATCTTCCGGTTTATATATCAAACTTTTCTTTCCTCTCTATCAGGAATGCACGTTTTGATTTGAGATTTCTAACTTCAACTTCACAATCAATTCAGGATAATGCTTGTCATGACTGGGACAGATAGCCTTCATGCTGCCATTCCTATTACAACCCTATAATCAATCAATATTTCGGTATTGCATGAATGTATTTTTCAAGATAGTGTCCGAAAAGCAGTTATCGGGTTTTGAATGTGTGTACGTTGACGTAGTCACTGAAAAAGCATCAAACAAATCGACAGCATTGTTCGTATTTGTAAAAATTTGTAAGGTTTCAAAGTAACTGCAAGGAAAACTTTGTATCCACTATGGTTGATGTATCTGCCGTATTAAAATAATTTTAAGACTAACTCATTTATGGTTATGCAGTTATGAATTACTGTTAGGGGCAGAATTAAGATTTGTAGCGATTATATCCAGTTATCTGTAACTCGAGGTATTGTCTGTTTTTGTTGATTAAGAAAAAAAATTCTCAAACTAGAGACTTTTAGAGAAATGCCGAAGACATTTTGGTATAGGGAGCAAATAAATGTCGGTGTTTGTGTGTGTGAGCGGGCGCGCGTTTGTTTACTCCTTCCTCAGTAACGTTTTGCGATGGAAAAATTAGTCCGAAGTGCATTTCCTTTTACTTTTTATCACAGAAGCGATAGGATGATGTGTTAAGTTTTACAGTCTGCAAATGATTATTTTCAGATCCAACTCAGACTTTGCAATGAAGTGTCCGAATTTTGAATGATGCAGACATCTTAAAATAACATGCTTGGATAGCTTAATGGGTATTTCGTTTTTGCAGTATATCACGAAGGAAATGTTTGTTGATACAGTAGCAGTTTTGAACCTTGTTCTCTCTACATAGGAAAGACTAAGAATGTATACTTTGTATGTATGTTAGAGGCCTGCCTTTTTTCTTTGCTCAAATCAAAATTAATTAATTGTTTGATTTGAATCAATTTATTGCCAAATTATCCCAAATATACTAGGAAGTTAATTACAGCAAACTTCATCAGAGAGTAACTTTCAATGTTCATTATACTACAAACCCAATCTTTGAGAGCAAAATTTAAGTTTTATATATATAAACAAGATTTTCTATTCTAATTCTGTGTGTCTGGCACTAGTATGGTAACTTTTTTATACTAAACAATACGTTGTACATTTTATATTTGATTTTTTAAGAAAAAAGCTCTTGTCCGACACTTAAGCAATATTTTATGATCAACTGCACATGGAAGAATATAATGAAAACCCGTGGTATTTCAAATCAACTTAAAAAAGGAAAACGATATAGGTAGAAAAAGCTACAACACGGAGACTACAGGTTTTTCCCCTTTTTTTCCTTCCTGTAATTAATCCATGGGCTGACTTTGTAAAGCACGTGTTACACTGGCTGTTTTTTAAGTTCTTACAGGTGTAATAAAAATGTATAGGATTGTTACATTGTTACTATTCAGGTTCGGTAAGGTGCTTGATTTTAACAATCAAAATACTAATGTCTCATTTTTGTAAAGACGTCGTTTACGTATAAACAGAACTATGGGCGTAATTGTCTTGAATGCAAAGGTATTTAACGGGAACTGGAGTATCAAATATGTTCCCCTGTTAGCTTCGCTCCATATTGACTTTGTGAATAATCTTAATTTGAGTATCTTATCATTTAAGATAAGTATAGCGCGAGCCTATGCAGACCTCTAATGTACTTACAATAGAATGAATGTTACATTTTCTATTGATGTTTGAATTGGTTGCAGATGTGAATGTGTAGTTTGATTCTAAATGTGTAAATTGTGATTTGTAGGAGTCTGGAAGTAGTAGCGATTCAGATGACGAAAAGGATGGCAACTACTCTACGCTGCGAGAACTCTTGATTCGTCCATCTCATAAAACTGGTGGAGGTAGTGGAACGCCTTCTCCAAATTCTGTCCAGTCTACAAATAATCAGCAGTCTCAACAACAGTCTTCATGTACAAATAATTCAAGCAAGAATACTGGAAATAAGAAGTCTAGAATGGACACTTTGGATAAAGTTATTTCTAGTGTAATAGAGGACAGTGTTCAGCAAGATGACCAAAAAGTGCAAGCTCCTCTTGAGTTGAAACACTTTATAAGACGATATGAATATCGACATAGAGGAAGAGAGCCACTGCCAATAAGGATAATGACTTTGACGGAAAGTAAAGTGCTATACCCAGACGTACCACATTCATGGCTTTGTGACGGCAAATTACTTCGTTTACATGATTCAGTTCACAGTGGAAATTATAGAATATTCCAGGTAAATAATTTTATTATTTGTGTAAATCGATGGAAATTCCAAGTTTTTAGCTTTAAAATGTAATGGGTAATCGAGTAATGCAATATTACTATTATTACTAAAATACAGTGTTGTTAAGCCTATGATAGGCAATGGACAACTTCAAAGGATTATACATGCATGCTTTAAAATATTACACTAGCAACTTATTTCATATTCAGAGGTATCACTAGCGAACAAGTAATTTTTGCGCTTCAAAAAATTCATTAGTATTATAAAAAGGCATGCCACTAGTCCTTCTATACCTTTAGCTTTAAATTTATCAATAGGCATATAATGCATATACGGTAAGTTGGTGACACGACAGTCTTTGACTGCTGATAATTTACTATGTTTTGTGTAGGTCAATACTAAATAAATGTAAAGATTTATTACAGGCATTATCTTTAGTTGAACAAATAGTGGCTTACAATCTTCATTGAAAGATAAACCACTAATTATTCTAACAGCCTTCTTTTGCAATAGTAACATATCGTTCATATAAGTGCTGTTATCCCAAAATATTAAACTATACGTAATTATACTTTGCAAAATATGCAGTTCGTAGATAATTATTTGGCATTGTTGTTCTTAAGGATCGCAACAAACATATCGTTCTTGATAATTTACGACAGGTGTTGTATATGTGGTTCCCAGGTCAACTTACTATCTAACATACCAGAAATTTTAAGTTGTCATACTAATGTTAGGGTAATCTCTTATCTGTTTAGTCTTATTTTTGTTTAATAGACATACATGTACACGAGGAAAGCAGACATGAAACTACACATATACGTATGTCGTTACCTGTTTTTCAACATAAGGTTAGGAGGCACTTGAGTCATACCTTACAGTGAACTGTATCGTAGTTTTTATTCTTGATTCATGAGCACATACTCTTCTGTTGCTGATGGTTTGGACCTCAGCCTAACCGAATTGTTGATTGCTTATGAATCTGTTCAGATGATAAAAAGGGAGTAAGTATGTGATGCTTTTTGAAACCACCTAGGAAGATTTTTTTTCCAACTAATGTCTCAATAAACATCTGGACGTGCTTTGTTTTCAAGCATGTTTGTCAGGGCGTTTTACACAAAAGGCCTTTGGTGGTGGTGGGGGGAGGGGGACAGTTCTTTTTTTATTATTATTAATTTTTAATGTACCCATTCCTCCTGGACTGCTGTGTTCTAGGAATGTAAAGACGACGCATAGGAATCCTATCGATTCTTGCACACTTGTAGAGAGTTGTTCTGTATGTATTCACTAAAAAGTTCAGTTGTTTTTGACCCTCCTGTGTGCAGACTTTGTGAAATGTTGAACGTATATGTTCACATGTGGATCTGATGATCATTGCATTCCATTCAGTTTCCTTCGTCAATGCTTCTGTCAAATATTCTGTGTTGAACCAGTCACAGGGCGACAGAGCAGTAGGAACCGAGTAAGGTTTACCGGCCCTCTTCAGACAACTTGCTCAATGAAATGATTATGCTTCAGTCTATATATTCAGCACTATTTATTATAAATTCAGTTATTTTCTTTACCGCACAAAAGTCAGATTGCTACACCTCGTTATTCTTTTAATAGATATTTTTATATAAAATTCCTTTTTCTTTTTTAAAAATGTCTGTTTATAAATAGTAAAATTTGTTCATCTTGTATTTGTTAGCAAGAGTTTTGAATAAAAATTGTCTTAAGATAAAATTTGTTTCTGTGATAAGTTTTCAGGAATTAGTGAATTTCTCAATTGTCTTTATTTTATTTATTTTAGGACCAATGGAAACGTGGCCAACCTGTTCTTGTTAGCGAAGTAACGAAACGTTTGGATATGACTCTTTGGCATCCAGATTCATTTGCCCGTGACTTCGGTGAAGATAAGAACGATTTGGTGAACTGTATGACAGGCAATTTGGTGCCTAAGCAGCCCATGAAGAAGTTTTGGGAAGGATTTGAGCATCTGGCTCGGCGATTGAAGGATGAGAAGGGCAATCCCATGTTGCTCAAGTTAAAAGATTGGCCACCAGGTGAAGATTTTGCAGAAATGCTTCCCTCACGTTTTAATGATTTGATGAAGGTACTTCCTCTTGCTGAATATACCAATCGAAGTGGTCGCCTGAACTTAGCTAGTCGATTGCCAGACTGTTTTGTCAGACCTGATCTCGGACCGAAGATGTACAACGCATATGGTTCAGCCTTATATCCTAACAAAGGAACGACCAACCTTCATCTAGACATTTCAGATGCTGTGAATGTGATGGTCTATGTGGGCATTCCGAAGGATGCAGATAGCGAAGAACATAAGAAAGGTAAGTTTCGTTTGTTCTTTACCCCCGTATTCTCTTGTTGTTATGTACCTGATTAATAAATAAGTTCATATCAGTAAGGAATAACTTCTTCCGTTTTGTAAAGAACATAAGGTATGTAAGTTTGGCACAGGTATGTAACCGTTGATTGTAACCTGCCACTAATAATAAACAATGTAGATTTGTGTGGGGCACCAAGAAATAGGTTTCTATATTTGTACTGGTCTTAGATTAATCGAAGTTTTTGTCGTCTCAACAGATCTCATTAAGTCAGCCATTTGTAAATTCAACTCTTTAGCGTTACAGCCCACTATTGGCTATCGCTGGCCAGACAATTTTAAAACGAAAAGAAATCAAGTCTTTAACGTCCATTGTTTATATCCTTTAGGTTAAAGGTGACTGATGAGTAATGAAAGTAGATGACTGAAGTAGTTGGTAGAATAAGAATGTGGGAGAAAACTGAACTCAGAAAACTCCGAACGGAATATTGTCGACGACATTCACCTGGTCTGGTAACGAACTGAACCTCTCGCACTAGAAAGGAGCGTTTTCTTGCTAAGCTATTGTGGACAAATTATGTAACTGATGTCTCATGAGCACATGGTTCCCATCATAGTTGGTATTGACAGGTATCCCACTCTCTCTGCAACTTCCCCATTCTTGGGGTTACTAGGCTACCTTTACTACTCCATACGAGAGTATAATAGTTCCTTGTTACATAACAATAATAAATAATAATAATAATAAAAAAATGCTGACACCCGAATTTGAACCTAAGACTTGCTGCATCTGCGTTATAAGTATTCTTCAAATTGTCTTCAGAGTATCTTCGATACTAAAGTCGGATTTCCTCCGTTCAAATTCAGAATTGTGTTGAGCGAGTTTACAAAAATGTATTTTTAATATTTCATTTATTTATTTATTTATTTTGTTTGTTTGTTCCGGATTACCAATTTACCTTTCTCGTAGCACCTGAATCACACAATTTTCAAATACGTTCTTTAATTTGATACTTCTTTTCGTAGAGTGATGAGGGTCACTTACTATCTAAACATTTAATTTTGCTATGCTGTGTTAACGCAAGTCTTGAGTGTACCGAACATTTTGATGTCAAAATTTAGTTTTATTTTATTTTGAGGTCCCTCGTGGCTAAGCGATTAGCGTACGCCCTATGGCGTTCGGGATCCAGGTTCCATTCCCGGCGGAAGCTCATGTGGTTAAGGTTCCACGTCAAAGCTTTTTAAGTCCACACTGTTGAAAGGAACGCTAAACTCCAAATCAAATCAATTTATATTATTTTGGAATAGAAAGATCGGGACCCAAATTGAAGTTGTGTTTAAATTACCATAAGGTGGAAGCTACTAAAAATTGATTGATTTCCCTATAATATTGGGCAAATAGTTTCAACCTTCTCTAAAACGTGTAAACAAATGTGTGAAAAAAAGGAAATCTGTTCCATAGTTTTTCGGTGTCGACTTCTTCATCTGAAATTATGGATTAGACAGCCATTATATTTCTTCGAAAAAATTTGATCGTTAGACACTCGTTTTTTTGGTTATAAATGAAAAATTCTTAAGAGCTTCTCAGCTTAGTATTGTATGCTTCATGCCTAGGTCATGAAACTGTTATGAGTATCCCACCTAACGAATGCATTTTATTTTCACTATTGAGGAGTGGTATTTGAGTACTGAAGTTGTCAGCTGGTTTAGTAGGAGGAGGTAATGACAATTTGAATAGTTTCAAGTAGATTGTTAGTACAATGTAATTTTGCTCTTTTTTGTTACAGAAGCTTTAAGAGCAATTGATGAGGCAGGATGTGATATCCTTACACGACGGCGAGTCAGAGAAACAGGAGAACTACCAGGTGCTTTGTGGCATATATATGGTGCACGTGATGCGGATAAGATCCGAGATCTGCTCAATAAAGTTGCTCTTGAAAGTGGAAACAGGCTGGAACCACACCACGACCCGATCCATGATCAAAGTTGGTATTTGGATGAAGTTCTACGAGAGAGGCTGTACAAAGAATATGGAGTGGAAGGATACGCTATTGTCCAGTGTCTTGGAGATGCAGTTTTTATTCCAGCTGGCGCTCCACATCAGGTAGACATTTCTGTTTTTTTTTTTAAGCAGCTAATTATCGTTTCTTCTCGTAATTTGGGTATATTTTCGATTTCACTGCTAGACATATAGATTGAAATTTCCTATAGTCTTATACTATCACAAAAATGGTATCCTTTTTGTACCCCGTAAAGTAAGTAGTTCGACAGTTCATACAACAAATAAGTAATAGTAAGCTTCGTTAAGTAAACTTCATTGTACTACTAAAGTAGCTAACAGATAGTATCGTTAAGTGTATAGGGTAGTATACCATACTGGCGGTAAAAATGAGCATTCTTAATCCTTATCTAAATTGTGTATATGTCAGCCTAATTTGGTATTATGTTATAGTGTGTTGGAATGTCAATTTGTGTAAAATATCCATTGTGTTGATATGTATAATTAATTTTCATGTAAAGGGAAATAGGGAACAGTACAGATTTTTTAAGAGGCCTCATCCCGGCGAAATTAAAATACCGCTAATTTTACAATAATTATGTAATATCTTCAAATAGATAAAAGATAATCAAAATGTGGAACAAGAGCGCCCTAGACAATATTATTTTACATGAGATACCGTTATTACGACTTCCATATCTGCTTTCGATTTCGAGCCATTTTGATAATTGGCATTTATTTTCGCGTTTCTAAACGGCTGAAAACGGAAAGCCACTAGGTGACTTGTAATAACGGACCTCACGCGATATAATATTGTCTAGGGCGCTTTTGTTCCACATTTCAATTATCTTTTATCTATTTGAAGATATCACATAATTACTGTAAAATTAGCTGTATTTTAATTTCGCCGGGATGAAGCCTCTTAATGTAACTTGGCCTGAGGTCAGCAACCGTATTTATTAAAGAATGAAAACTAATGGTTGCATTGCGTTGTGTACAGTACAGTTCAGAATGTATTATCGATTGAAGTTACCAGACTGAATTTCAAAGAAAGCTATATAACATGTTTACTATCATAGGGATGTAAACTTGCACGTATTGGATATAAAAGTAACGAAATCATTTCAGTAATAATGAGTGTGCACGAAGGCGGTTTGTAGAAGTATAAATATAGAACAATTTTAGTTCTGTGCGGAAGTATTTCTTTACTCAATTCATTCCTCATTTCGAACGTTTAAACGTTCAATGTGTGTCGAAAGTTTAAATGCTTGCTTGTTAAGTATGTCATTCAACAAAGTTTGTGTAAAATCAGTATTTAAATTGAGACCAATGCTATTCATAATTATGGAAAGTATTATAGACCGATACTGGCCATCGGTCCATACTGTTGACAGGTATCAGAACAAGAAGAATAAGATGAGAATTTTTAAGAATAGTTATTTGCAAGTTATCCCCTACACGTTGGGTTTCAGTATTTCATCCTTGTAGTTAGTTTCCGTAAAGCTAAATCCACGTGTTTCTTATTTGAGCTGTCATAACGTGAAAAGATAAGTTACAACTGCTCGATGTGGGAACCTTTGGTGATATGTAACCCAGTTTCGTCCCCAGGGTATAAACAACTGGTGTCATCCGAAGTATTTTGCTTTTAAGTTGCAAACACGCGCAGCGCCATTTGCTATGGTTGCATATGCATACACAGATAAAAAAAAAAAATTTCTTATATTTTTTATCCTTCCTCTTTCTTGCTATGAACCGTCTTTCCTGCACCCTAATCTTGACGTGCGATCTAATAATTCAGAGGCTGGGCATAGTAAGTTTAGATGATTTCCGCAATCGGATGTATCAGTGTGAGGAAGTATTTTCAGAGCATTAGGCACGTCTATTAATAACTAACTGTTCTTCTTTTCAGGTTCGAAATCTCCTGAACTGCATTAAAGTGGCAGAAGATTTTGTTTCCCCGGAAAATGTAAGCCATTGTTTCCATTTGACGCAGGAGTTCCGAGAACTTTCTGATACGCATTCGAATCATGAGGATAAGCTTCAGATCAAGAACATTATTTACCATGCGGTTAAAGACTCGTTGTCTGTGCTTATGGCTCTGGAGAATGACGAAGGCAACAGCAGTTCCAGTAGTACCAGCACCACCAGCAGCAGCAGCAGCAGTAGCAGTAGTTCTAGCAGTAGTGGAAGTGCAGGGAATAGCAGCGGCAATGCAGCTAGCCCGGGTACTTCATCGGCAACTGAAATCAAAAAGGAAATGACATGAAGCGTTCGTAGATACCAATGGGTACCAGTTGAGTAATTATTGTTCGTTGTAATTACTTCCCATGTTCTTTATGAAGGAAGATTTCAGGGAGAATCATAGATATGGCCAAACGAATGATTATTAAGTTTTCATTGTTTGTGTTATCGTGTTAGGAAGCTTCGGAAAGTCATTTGCACAGGAATGTGCATTACTTGTGATAATACTTGTTACGATAATGGCAACATGTCGTAGGTTTGTTGTGCACTTGCCTGCCGATACTGCCTCCTTCAGTAAAGCGTAGGATGAGTATATAGGCTGCTGTTTCAGAGGGGCTCCATTCGAATGATTTCGTTACACGAACATTTTCATTCACCACTATGGTAAACAACAGATGAAGTACAACCAAAAACTTTCAAAGTGCAAGAAATTCCTGGGGGTTTTTATAGCTGACCCATGGGGGCAGATTATTTCCAAGTGTTTTTTTTTTTTTTTTTCTGTATGCATGTGGGTGTATTTGCGCATGCATGTGTGATAGTTCACTCTCAAGTGAATTTCGCGGACATGCCATGTTGTAAACGGGGCAGCAACGTGGCAGATAAAAAGACAAGTTTCGTGGACGCAGAAATTTTGAAATGCTTAGTTCATTTTTCTCTTCCTGCACAGAGCGTTAGGGAGTGTGTGGATGTGTGAGAAATGAGGTTCATGATCTCAAAAATAATATATATATATAAATAAATATATATATTATATATAAAATATACTAACACCTGTCAGCTGCTTAAAGAGCAGGGGTATATGCATAGTTGGGTTTTGATTCCCATGTGTTGTATGGGCAGCTTATGCCTAATACTATATAACAACTGCATCTTAAAGAAAAAAAGTTAAATTCTATGGATATATTGAGGCTAATTAAAGAAAATGCTGGAGAAAGTAGATACCGTAAATTTTGTGGTTAAAAAAGCTTAAATGCGCACTCTAAAAATAAAAATCCTGTTCTTACACATAAGTGGCATATTCTTTGTAAATCTTGTCTGTTTTCACTTTCCAATTAAAGAGAAGAAATATAGACAGTTAATTTGATGTGCCAATTTAAGGTATGGAGAAGTCTATTAATGTTTTGAGTTTATCAGTATGTTGAGTGATTAATTTTAATTTTTTTGTTTTGAGAAGTGAAGATGTTTCTTACAGAACCAAAGGCACATGGAACTGGTTTAAAACAGAAAATAAAGAAGTTCCTATGTAAATCTGTTAGTATTAACTAAAACGTAATCTTGTTTTCAAAGTTGGGTGGAGGCATTTTTTCTCAGTTCTTTTTAAAAAGTTTTGTCTACATACAACGATGAAGTTGCGTACACCTCATCTAAAAGTTGTACCAGGGAAACAAGCATCAACCAGCATGTTCAAGAAAATCATGTGGTGTCATCAGTATTTTTCTTTTTCCCATTGTTTCTTGGAAGTGATAATAAGGTTTTGATTGAATGATTAAAAAAAAATCTTCCTGTTTCCCCCCGTTTAATGACAGGTGGTTTACTTGTCTTGGTTAAATAATAGTTATTTGCTTGTGCTGTTGAAGACAGACCCATGTACAGTTGTGTTCAAATAATTTGTACATCCAGCATCGTTCTAGATTGATTGTTTTTCGTAGATTGGTTTGCTTGAAAGTTCGGAGAGAAAAAAGAAAAATATATCAAGCAAACTAATCTACGTTTACGAGTTATGGTGAGACATAAATTTTTACTTTGAACCGACTGTACTTACAAAAAAAGGAACATTATTTATTTGTGCTTTTTCGAAAAGGGGGGAGGGGTTTAAACGACACCAGTTCATGTTGTACAGTTCGTAGTGTTAACGTTGACCTGTAAAGTGTGGAGGTAGTTTACATTGGTCATTTACGACCACCAACATAATATGAAAAAATTCTTTGTACAGTTGTCTTAATGTAACTGCAACCTCATGCGGTCAGTGAAAACCTTTTTTTGTACTGTGTATATGTAAGGAAAATAACGAGTTTGAATAAGAAAATGTTTATATTATGGAATCGTGAAGTTTCTTTTTAGAAGGATTTTTAACCCACAAAATATCAACTGTCTGGATAGTTTGTAGTTTTACTTGCATATTGGAGAGAATTTCAAGGTGAACATGTTAAACTTAGAAAACGACACGTGTAACATCATCAAATTGCATGAAAATTCCAATCTTACAAAATCTGTCTTGTCAAGGTGATTTTTCCCCTTCAAGCAGGACTTCTGACCCTGCCGTGACAAGTATAACCTTGCATGCATGTCAAAATCACGGCCTGATCAAGTCATTTTAAACATGCAGCCGCTCACATCAACGTTAGTGTAAAACTTGTATTAAGACAACTGATTCAGTTGTGATTTTAGGACTCATCTCTTGTACTTAACATCGACCGTTCTGAATTGAGACATGGTCCAGATGAAAAAGGTGATCAGGTGGGGCAGGCCTGCTGGTTGTAGGGAGGGAGAGGTCACGTCAGAAGTCTTAAAATACAAGAAGCCACTTTTGAAGAATATGCAGTCCTAAAAATCTTGTGGCGCAACCGTCGCAATTGCGCCCAGAATACGACAGCAGTAGTGCGAAGAATTAACGAACGGGAAGCATGTTCTGAAATGTAGCTGGGGTGTTACAACCCAAAGCGCGTATTTCAAATTTTAGGAACTTGGAACAGGGTCAGCCTTAAGTGGTTCGGGGCCCGATTGGGAACATTTTGCGGCGCCCCAGGTTGTAGAACTAACTAGCACCAAGGTCTGTAGAACAATATATAATATCGCGCCTCTCCCTGCTGGTCTAGTGGTTAGCCCGTGCGCTTGTTGTTTGGCCTTACACGAATTGACTTTCAAAAGTTACGTTACAATTTAAGGTTAAAATAATAGGCCCTACTTGCACTGTGTGTTAATATGACTGAATAAAATATAACACCTATGTATAATTTCTAATGAAAAGTCGACCGTTCCTAAAGCATGCTTGAAAATGAATGAGAAAATGAATTCATTCTCACTGTTTCAGCCACACAGTGATATCCGATGATCTTTCATCTGATGTTTTATTGACATTTCCTATTGCTGTTTATGCTATTCTTTCAAATATCAGTGATTTCATATTTAAGATACAACCATCTTCAAGCCGACTATCTTGTATCTTGCTAGACATATATATGAAGAGGGTCATGTAATAAATCAAATTGGGTTAGAATTTTACGAGAAATACAATGGTGAGGTCTGTTTCCATAAGTGTATATTTGTAAAACATATTAGAATGCATATTGATAAGAATTCGTTGGTTCAAAGATTTTTCAACAGATGTATCTTTGAGAAGTCAAGTCAGGAAAACCTAATGTACGCTAGTGAGAAAACCTAATGTATCGTAGGTAGCTACTTATAAAAGGTACAGACATGTTCAAATTATTAGACTCGACATTGTTTCTGAATACTTTACTGTTCTTAAAATATTACGTGAGAAAACAGGTTCGAACTTAGTCCGAATTACTACTTTCTAACTCTGTCTTAATTTCTCGTGAGTGTGGCGTTTGGTTTTCAATATCAATGAAACAAATACGTACGTAACATTCAAATATAATTACTATAAAGTGTGTATATCCAAATTGGAAACAGAAAATGAAATGGAATACTTACAAGAAAATTCTCTCTCACACAAAGATTAATATTTCTTATAAAATCCCTTATTCTTGATTAACTCTTTTATCCTTTGTGGCATCCTATGTACGAGTTTAGCACATTTTGCCTTCAAGTCAGCATCGTGATACCACAAATTGTTGATCTTGATCAATTGAAGTTTGGTTCTATTGTGTTTCTTCTCTAGCTTTTCTTTCATGAAGCTCCAAAAGTTTTCAATCGGGTTCATATCAGGACTAGTGCCTGGCCACGGAAGAACACTGATTTCGTTGTCCTCGAAGAATTTTGCCACAGCTTTGGCCCGGTGGCATGGGACTCCATCATGCATAAAGATGAATTGTACATCATCAAACCAGAGTGCAGTCTGGGAAAGCAGTTCTTCTTGAACTTGTAGGTATTAGTCGTGCTTTGTCCTCTCTACTATATACAGTCTTCCAGGCCCGAAGACAGAGATCACACCCCAGATCATGACTGAAGTAGGAGGCTTCGCGGTTTATTAAAGACATTCCAACTTGAATTCATCCCAGATCAACGTCGCACATATTGTGAACATTCATCAGACACAAAGATACATGATTCATCACTGAAACACACTATTCTCCAATCGTCAATAATCCAATATTCAAGACCTCGTGCCCATTCGAGGCGCTTCTTTGTTATGATTGGAGTAGACTCTAATTTCTGTTTTCTTTCTTGACCGTGTGCTTTTATTCCCTCGGTACAAAGAATCCTTCGAACACTTTCAGGGCAAATGCCTGCGCCATATTCAGCCATTTTTATGCTTTATTCTATTAGAAGTTGCACTTCTGTTTCCCAGAGCCAGTCTTAGTTTTCTGATACCTCTTAGCGATAGCTTTGGTTTTCTCTCACTTCCCAACTCTATTTTGGCTCTTGTTCATTTCTACTCTCACAGATTTTTGTTCTATCCCAACTCTACTAGCAATGTATTGCCGTGTATATCTTATTTCCACCAGAAATATTTTATTAACTTCCATTTTACTCGGAGACAGGTCTTTTGGTTTTCCCATTATGCTGCAATTACAGGAGTGCACAGAATAAAAGATTGATATACGAAACACGATCATACGATCATTTTAAACTGGCCCATTCGAACTGTTGAACGCTTTGAATGTCGTTAACTTCTTACGACAGCAACCACAACACTTCGGACGGTAACTTGTTGATAGGAACCACAATAGCAATCTACAACTGAAACACCACTCTCAGAATTTCACCCCCTCACTAATGCCATCTGCTGTTCAACGGTGATATTAGCACTTCAACTGTACAGTAAACAAATGAAGGATCCTATATTGGTAGTTTAACCATTAAATTAAATGCTCTAGAACTGAAATTAAGACTCCTACATCAATTTTGCATTTTTCGAGCGTGAGTGTAATAATTCGAATACATCTGTATAATCATTTTGAAATCGTTGACTGCAGACAAAATGAAATGATGATGAGACAATCACAAATGATAGTACGCAGCTGATAGAAGATAGAAGACATATTTTCCATTGGATTATTCGAGTTAGAAGATGAACTTTCATAAGCAGCCACCTATTTAGTACGCACTAGTATGCATTCTGTTTTTCTGATTTTATTTTTTTAACAAGAAAAAAATAACATACACGGGATTACTCGCAGGAGAGGACAAAGTTTGTCCTGGTTTTGTATTTTTAATATAGCTATAATAAGAGAGGATACGGAAAGAAGTCGCACGAAGGCATGATGTATTTCATGCCGTCACTGTATTCACGGTAGTATCACATGACAATCGGTAAGAACGCCAAAAATTTTTACTTAGTGGGATGTTTAGAGTAAAATAGGGTATGCACCAAGAATAATGTACATTTTTATACAAACTCAAAGAAAATTATTTTTACGCCCAGGGGGGTGTGTAAGGAAATTTGGGGGAGTGATGGGGTGTGTAAAATAATATCTATTTTTACAACAAAAGTTGTAAACAAAAGAAACTACTGCAACATTAAATTCAGAAAATATTTGCTTATACCTAACTACCACAGTAGTATGACTGTGCTTCGTAATAAACTATTGTTATGGCAATAAATACACCAGAATTTTGATAAAGCAATATACAGTGCATCACATTGCAGAGATAAATTCTTGTGATTGTACGTTAAAAGTCAGTACTGACATTGAGACGTTTTGTATTATCTAATGGTATATTTTGTTCACCCACTTCATTTCAGTTCAGTCGTATATAGTGACGTAATGAAATCAGTGAAAAGCAAGTAGGTAAGAGAAAACTAGCTTACTGAGGAAAATTACAGTAAACTTGTCAACTCTACGGAATTGGCAGTCTTAAAAACCTTAGTGGGTGGTAATCGGAACTGTCCGAAACAATCATATCCTCTTACTAGTGACATTGTAACTTATGTTCAACGACGTTGCCATAGCTTTGGTCCCCATTACACTGATTAATGGCTTACACATGTGGGTTCTTTCTATATAGAGAAGGGGGAAATAAAGAAACACTGACCAACTTGCCTGCATATATAGATCATTCCTTCTCAATGGAAAAAGAAATATTCTGTTGAAAGCAGGTTGAAAGTGTCAAATAGCAAAGCAACCTCCCCGACTACTTTTTTCTTCGCCAAAACATTTAAGACATTCCATTCCTTATTCATGTGCTCAGCTTTTGCTCACCCCCTATTTTCGCCGAGAGCTGCCGTCCAGTTCGAATTTTGTTCCTCTCCGAAGGAAGATTTTTCTACTCAGTGTCAAATAACAAAACAACACAAACCATTCGGAGTTTCTACGCTATTTTTTTTTCTTTTTCGCCAAAACCTTTCTCAAGTGACAGAGAGGAATACGCACTCTGGTCGAGAATTGTCAGCTAGCTAGAATTTCTTGGCAACACCGGATTTCGGAGAAACTATCTGTTTCACTACCATGTAGTAGGAGGAGAAGGTTAATAGGTCAATTTTCTATACCTCCCCCCAAGGTTTTTAAGATGTTTCTAAAAGTTTAAAATTGAAGGGACAAACCACATTCTATAGTTTTAATATCCAGTTTACGAAAAAGTATTGCTGCAAACTCCACACCATACTAAATTGCCAGGTAGAAGCTGCCAAACTCAATAGTATACAGTGTGTCCCAAAAGTAGGTATAAAGTCTCCTTCTGATCGGTCATGACATTTTATATCCTTTACTTACTGTTATCCATACAGGTATTGACTTCGTTTCTTCCTTATCTATTCTTAATTTATTTTCGCTTATACCTTAAGCTCGGAACGAACCAAAGCAAATAAATTCATTGTCTCAAATTGTCATATTTGATCGATACTAGTCTACCTACTTTTGGGCCACTGTGTATATATAGTATCATGGTTTGAGATCACAAGGTTTGTTCGAGATATAGGTGTTTACAAACGAGAATATAATAACTATTGTGGGTCTACAGAGGAAGGTAAGACTGCAAATGAGATATTCATCCTTTTGCAACCATTCGGGTTTTCCCCTGAGCTTATGTGAGACCATAGAGAAATCAGCAGGAGTCCAACATCACGGATCGTCCACATACCGTAAGGGCTCTTCAGGCCAATAGGTGTGCACACCAGACAGCAACAAAATCTCTTGCGGAAGGAAATAGTCATGATGAAGGAAATGAGACATCTACGGAGCATGTTAGTTATGGTGAAAGAAATGAGACATTACGGAGCATGTTCTGGATATAGCGTGAGAATCTAGAGTTTCGGGTGTAAGGGTGTACCCAAACCAAGTTGTAAGGGTACAGCACAGTACATTCTTGATGGTTTCACAAGCGACATAAAGATCTTAACTATTGAGGAGTAAGTTAACGTAAAAAATGATCGGATGTTTGGAATATCATGTAAGGAAACCGCTTTGATCATTCTCAGAGTGCAAGAACATCATCATTACACCTCAGTAACGATGTGGTAGTGGGGTGTCATATGGAGCCACAAACATCCACTTTTGCGAAATAATAACTCGTGCTGTGAAAGCCTGACCCCTGTATTTAAACTTTTTGTCATTCCCTTTGCCTACGCCCACTGGGCTTCCAACAAGATTTAGCTTCGTCCCGTAAGTCAAAGTCGACTCAAATGGTTGTGTTCACAATTTTATTACTTAATGGCAACCAGAAGCGCAAGCCCTTGGGCTATGATATATGATCCAAATTGGAGGCCATACAGAGTTCATAAAAGGCGAAATTTGAAGAGAAAGGGAAAGGAAGTGTTAATGTTCTGATAAATTATTAGTAGTGTAGTTATGTTTACGGTTTATCCATGAAATCTCATTTGGGTGTGTAGCGAGTCTTTTATAACATGAGTGAAAACATAATTCCAGCAATTAATAAAACAATTCAACCTTCAATGTAATTAATGATTATTAGTTGTTATATGGTATTTGTGATGTGACGCATGGCAGTTGACAAATCTTAGTCAAGCATATACGTGATTTCCAATTAATGTGAATGTCTGTAACTTGGTCACTGTCACTCTTTCGAACTTTCACAGATAAGTTATTGGCGATGATGTTTGGAGTTTAAAGTCAAGATATAATTCCAGTCTCAGGGCGACATAGAGACAACGTGCGATGTAAAATCCAGCTATACATCATGCCATCCTGCTAGCATCTTAAGGTTTTATATTGCTGATGTTACCTAAAGTGTCTGTGGTTATGACGTAGAGCCACGCTCGAAAGACGCCCAGAGATCAAAAATTATTTACACTTCTCCAAAATATAATTGTGCCCCTTAAAATTGCCATAATTTTCTGGCTCTTAAAATTGTCACTGGTAACAACGCATTCGAAGGAATGGGGTAAATCATAAGAGAAAAATAACTGTTATAAGAAAAAAAATAGACATCTGAACACGGCTCAGTTTGTTGAAGTACTCAGCTCGTCTTTTGTTACTTAATGATACTTATAGAACAAAATAGTACAGTGAACCACAAAAGTATCCCCACCCCCAAGTCTTCATATTCTATTACTTGGGGTCCAGGTCATTTGTGGTTGTGAGAACGCCTAGACACATGCAACCCAACTTATACGTAACTTTTCTCGGTTCTGACAGCAGTTGGTAGCCCTGATCCAGGTGTTTATGCAGATAAAATTGTAAACGAAACAGTTCTCCATTCTAAGATGAATTTCTATGGTTCGGATCGTGTTTTCCAAAGAACACCGTATATTAATCTCAATATTACTGTGTATCTAATGTGTTATTTCTTTATATACTATATGTTTAGAAAAATAAAAATACTGACCACGCATGAATCAGGAAATGCTTGAAAGTAGCTGAAAATATCATATCTAGAACAACTGCTGGAAATAATTTTGCAAATGATTGCCTTCATTGAGAGATCTTCAGTTCTCCTCATTCCAACACCTTTTTCTTTCTGAAGAAGATCTTGCTTGTCACACTGAGTATGTATTGAAATTGAAACAATTGAAACGCCAGGATTCGAGCCCGGGTCCGCCGAATATAAGTTCAATACGCTAACCACTTACCTACCGCATCACTTCATCTTTCATTTAAACGTTTAGCTAGTTATTTCGTTGCATGTAAGACTCTACAAAATACTAATGCTCGTATAAGGAGACGTTCCTTGTGAGTATCAAAATGACTTACTCAAGATTTCCTTAACTTTAAGACAAGTTATATAGACCTTCGTCAATGGGGTAAATATCACGAAACGTTGAAATTGAAGCTACCTCATCGTAACTTCTAATTTCTAAAGAAAAGCCGGCAGCATTTACGCCGATCCCGAGAGTTTCAGTATTTGCGCGCTACCCTAGCCAGCTGCTTGAAATTGGTCATGTAAAATGTACAGAAAACATTGAGCAAGAGAACAGAACGTAACCAACCCCTGTGGGGCTTCTAACCCGTTCCTATTACTACTACTACTACTTTTACTATGGAACTGTATAGTAAAACTGCAAGCTTATTTTAATGAAAAATGTGTTATGAAAATTTAAGAATAATAATCGGTAAATCACCTTTTTGAGTATTATTTTCAATCTTTTTTTAAATTTTCATAAAACTTTTTTCATTACAATAAAAACTACTTGGGCAGGGTTGGAACCCACGCCAAAACTATTTTCATTACTAGCATTTTTCTCTAGCACGTTCGGGTACAAGGACTGACAGCAGTTGGCCTTTGCTTTCCACTATATGTATGTCATAAGTCTTGATGTCCTATCTGTATCGGCCAATAAGATCAGAGGATATTTGAAACTCTTTGGATCTGCGAAAATGCAAGCTGGCAGACATTATTTTCAGCTTCTTTGAAATGCATCAACACGTGTAGAAAAAGAAAATTCTACTTTTATCTTCCGTAACTAATAGTTTATTTTTTACCTTTGTGGTAGATTGGCAATTATTTTTTAATTGGAAGGTATTATTTACGTAATTACTATTCTAATTCTGTTTTCTTTATTATATTATTATTATTATTGCAAAGTCGAGACTTGGCTACATATTTTATGTGTTATGAATTTTCTGATTGGATTTCAAGTCTTTGTTGATTAATCAACACCCCATTGTAGGGGGTTTGGGGGAAGGAAATATCATCCTGTTGCATTTTCTTTACTTGCACGCTACACAATCAGTTGGGGCCACAGTGGGACACAATTTGATATATCGTTGCTCTGGCACAGGGCAAGGTTTTTAACTCCGGAGCGGGAGATATATATCTAGAAAGAATACTGGATTAGCTACCGACTGCAGACATTTAGGCACACGTCTCCAATATTTTCCTCATGATTGCCAGAGCGTTGCATGTTCAGCATCTTATCAGAAAGTGTAACCTCATACGAAATACAATAGTTTCTATAACACACCAAAGGTCTTCAGTTCAGCAAAACCATGTCATAAATTACACCAATGTTTTCCGGTTCAGTATTGTTGAAAGTGCACCAAGTTCATCAATGAACGAATGACTTCTGAAAATTGCAACTCAATTTCTGACAGTAGCATTAGAAATTTACGATTCCCCAACGATTGACATATCAAAATGTTTTGGGGCCATATCCTTTGTGCAGATGTACTGAATAACAGCTCAGATTTCACCCATTGTTCCTTAGCCATGCCTAGTCACGGCCTTTCTGTCGATTTGCGGAACTGCATGCAAAAGTAAATTGTAGGGCCAATGATATAGGTGAGGATTCATTATCAATCCTGATTTTCTGTGCTAGGTTGAACAATGCATATCAATTACAGTGATATTTCGCTAAATATTTTAACACAAAGTGATAAAAATTTTAGAATAATAATAATAGTAATGTATCCTATCCATAACATTACAATATAATACTTGGTATATTTTAAACGGCATTCGCTAACTTTTACATGGCATCAGATCAATTCGAATTAAAACGTATATACAAGGGTGTATCCAAAAGTTCCAGGACTGAATCTGTAAGATGGAAGTTTCTTACCTTTGAAGTTAAATTCCACCATTACCTTCAAAGTACTCCGCTTTTGCATTAATACAGCGGTCCCAGCGTTTCTGCCATGCTTGGGAGCATTTCTGGAAGTCTTTTTTTTTTTTTTTGGGAATAGTGGCAAGTACCCGCTGCGATTCTTCTTGAATTTCTGGAATGGTGTCGAATCTTCATCCGAAGCTTCAGCGTGGAGAAAAGAAAAAAGTCACCGGGGGCCAGGTCAAGTGAGTATGGGGGATGGAACCAGTCATGTTCTTAGCCAAAAACTGTGCCACTTTAAAGGACCGGTGTGCAGGTGCATTGTCGTGGTGGAGAATAAGGTTACCGTTATACCATTTCTGTGGCCTTTTGCGACGCACATTTTTACACAACCTTCTTAGGACACAGTAGAAGTCTGCATTGACCGTGCTTCCATGTGGGACAAATTCCCGGTGTACGATCCCCTCTTGGTCAAAGGAACAAATGAGCATCTCTTCAACGTGCTTCTTTCCATGCGTGCTTTTTTGGGTCTTGGAGATCCAGGACTCTTCCATTGAAAAGACTGCAGTTTAGTTTCTGGGTCGTAAGCATAAACGATGCTCTCATCGCCTGTAATGACTTTGATAAGGAGCGTGGGATCGTTTTTCACAGCTTCCTTCAGTTCCTCACAGATCTGTACTCGACAGTCTTTTTGATCCTGGGTCAACACTCTCGGCACGAACTTTGCCTCAATGCGATGGATGTTCAACTGTTCAGTGAGAATTCGCTGACAAGTTCCATACCCAATTCCAACCTCTGCACAGCTATCGTGTATGGTACGTCAACGATCCTTGTTCACAGCCGCCCTCACTTCTTCCACTTTTGAGGGGGTTGTTGCCGTGCACGTCTACTCGATCGATCATCTGCAGTCGATGTTCTTCCTTTCTTGAAACGTCCAAACCACTCAAATGTTCGGCTACGGCTCATGCACGAATCACCAAAACTGTGTTTCAACATTTCATAAGTTTCACTTCCGTTTTACCCAATGCCACACAGAATTTGATGCACGCCGTTTGTTCTTCAACTTCCGCCATACCGCCGAGATAAGAAAAATCGGAGACGGCTAATGCAACACACACACGAAAACACGTGCAACATTCAAACACTTCCACCACAAACCACGCTACTCGGCGCACTGGCTCGCAAGACACTACTGCAACACTTCCTAGCGAGAAACTCGTGAACTGCAAGCGGTTTGCATGTTATGAACAGTCCTGGAACTTTTGGATACACCCTTGTATGGATTTTTCTGCCTTTATCTGTATAGAGAAACGAAGTTTTAGAAAGCTATGTAACTTCCGGTTTCCGTTCTGACTCTGTAATAGAGAAAATTCTTTCGTATGGATTCAGCGTGTGAAGAACAGGTTCCGTCTTGGACATTATCGCTCTGTTACACCCGGAAGCTATAGATGTAGCACTTCCAGTTAAAACCCATAGTTCCGAAATTAACTGTTGTTTCACAATACGGAACGCAATCCACTTATTCATGAAAACGAAAAAAAATGAATTGAACAATAATATGTCGGTTAGTGGTACCAAAAGCACTTGAAAATATTAGTTTTTACACGTATAGTGGATATAAAAAAATAGATTAATTGTTTTCATTAACACTCTTACAGCTTTGATAATGTTACTCTACTTTTTATTTGACCCAAAAGAGGGCCCAATGAAATAAATCTTACACCATTTCATATTTACGGATTTCTTTGTTATTTCTCTTTGAATGGATATCAGTCAGGTCATTCAAGCGGTGTTGCTGTATGTATATTCTTAGGTATTATTATTATTTAGTAGTAGTAGTATCATCATCATCTTTGAAAACGCGTTCCTCAGATGCAACTATAGTAGAAATGGTGAGGAGTATGCGATAGGCTACTGCTATATTATATTAGGATAATAGTCTATACAATCAGTAACCAGCGCTAAAGCGTTCGGTGAGACAATGATTGGACTGATAGCTCCAATCTTAACGTAATAAATTATCGGTGAATTCACTTGTGGAAATTCTATTACCTGGTATACGTAGTGTTCTATTTTATTGGATATAGGACAGCCAGATTTAGAGTTCAATAATCTCCAAATTCTTATCTCATATACATGCATTTTCTATCATAGGATCGCAGCGTCAGTGTTTAAATTCGATGTGCATCACATATATCTTTAACATATTGTATGTTAAAAGTGCCTTAGAAAATGATTCATCATCTCTAAATATTTCTATTTCCAAGAATGAATCAGATAAAGTAAATTGTTACTTTTCTTAAACGGCATATCGCTTCCTATGGCGCCGGACCCATATAGCGCAGGATCTACGCAAACGTCCACTCACCAGATGTCTTTGCGTAATCAAATTACATTCTTTCAGGACTTGCAAACCCCAACCCACAGATACAACTAATTCAATATTTGGTATCAGCTCTCCCATTAAAAGATCCTTGAAGTACCGCAATCGATTTCGTTTAGTGGCGACATGGTAATCAAGTATATATGGTAGATCTTTCGACAGAGTCCTTAGTCAATGTATCAAGAGTACCGGCGTTCTTGACAAATGTTCTTAAGATTTTACCACTGGGCGAAAGTCAGAAGAGGTCTACCTAGTATATAGTATGGGTTGGTTTGGTTAAAGTTTAAAAATAAGCGAATACAAGCTATAATTAACAAAATCTTTGTGTCAAGAATATTAATTATAAGTTTTTAATTACATTAATAAGTCACGGTGTCTATCTAAACTTGTCAAGAAGCTCCAGGGAATAGCGACACAAGAGTTCACGAACAATGTCGTAACAAAACTTTTCGGGGCCCCGGTGCAAGAGGATATTTGAGGACCCCTACAAGCGAATGTATTTTTCAATATAATAGTAAAAGCAGCGAACACAATATTACACACACATACATACACAGAAAGAAAAGGTATATTTACAAATTACATTTCACAATTCACGATAATTTTACGTAGATTTTAAAAAACACAGTACCATATCCATCGTGCAAAGTAAATTAAATATATTTTCAATATTAGTAAAAATGAAAAAGGTATTAATCACATACATTTTTAAGAGAAAACAAATATATATATATATATATATATATATATATATATATATATATATATATATATAATGTGTGTGTGTGTGTGTGTGTGTGTGTGTGTGTGTGTGTGTGTGTGTGTGTGTGTGTGTGTGTGTGTGTGTGTGTGTTACAGGAAAGAACATCATGATTAAGAATGAAAAAAAGGAATATCAGGGATGTTGCACAACTGCTGAAGCAATTTCAAAATAAACTTATTATAATGGATTAAAATATTCAAACATGCAAAGTACTATAAGATACAACAAAAATTTAAAGTCGTTTCAAAATGTTTTTGCTCCTAGCTTTAGCATCAGAAAAATCTGAACAATTTGTCTGTCTAGCCTTGAAGTTTGTTTTCTCTCTACGTTTAATATAACACATTTGTTAAGGTACTACGAGGGTCACTACGAAAGTTTTGAATGTGAAATAACTTACATACTTAAACTCAATTTAACACTTACATTTTCTCAAAGTATTCACCATTACACTGTACACACTTTTGCATCCTCTAAAACCACTTTGGAAGCAGTGTTGCCAGTCTTTTTCTTCAAGTGTTGAAAGTTCATTCTCGTAAGCCACTATAGCTTCTTCGTGGCTGCAAAATCTCTCCCCACGCATGCGATCTTTGATCCTGGGGAACAGAAAAAAAATCACACGGGGCCAGGTCAGGGCTATACGGCGGATGAGTCATAAGTTTGACCTCCGTAGATTCTAAAAACTGAATTGTGATGTTGGCCGTGTGTGCGGACGCGTTGTCATGATGAAGCAGGATCCTACGCAATCCAGTTCTTGGACGCCGTTCCAGAAGCTTCTGGAACACTTTTGTTAAGCAAACAGTGGTGTACCGCTGAGCAGTAACGATCCTTTGTTCTTCAAGTGGAACAGTTGCAACATGGCTAGATTTGGAGAAGAAAGTTGCGACCATCTTCTTCCCCACACTTCGCGGTCGCTTCACTTTCGTGGGTGGATTTTCGTCTGGAAAGATCCAAACTGTAGACGGGTTTATTTTCAGGGTCAAATTGATAGATCCAAGTCTCATTACCAGTAACAATGTCAGAGACGCGTCGAGAATTTTATCCACCAAACCTTGCAAGCATTTCTTCACACCATTGCACACGCATGCGCTTCTGCTGTTCAGTTAAAGTGTGAGGCACCTAACAAGATGAAACCTTCCTGAGCCGAAGATGATCATGAAGAATTTATGTTACTGCTGGCGATCCAATGTTCACTGTAGATTCAATGTCCTTGAAAGTTGTTCGAGGATTTTCTCGAATCATTTGTTCCACAGCGGCAATGTTTTTATCTGACACAGCTGTTGCCGGACGTCCAGCTCTCTCTTCATATTTAAGCGATGTCCCGCCTCTTCTGAATTCACCAAACCACCAAAAAATTGTAGCACGGGAAGAAGCAAGGTCCCTAAATGCCCCTTGCAAACGGTCAAGGCTTTGTGTCTCGTTCAAACTACTTTTGAAATCGTAAAGGATCATTGCCCGAAAATGTTCCCTTTCGAGCTCGATTCTAGACAGCCGAATACTGCTCACATCAACAAACAAGTGAAGGTGATACGGCCACGTCGATAAGCGAGGCGAGTTGAAACTTGCTTCGCTTCTTCGCTCTGGATACCACTACCGAACGCAATTATTGGAATTCAAATACTGTGCCAAACAATGCGTATCTCAAAACTTTCGTAGTGACCCTCGTACTTCTGAAGTAGTTCCTTATCACCTTTAATTTCGGGAAAGAGTGTTCAGTACACGCCACCTTATTGGTATTGTTAAAAAAATAACACTTGCGGTAAGTACACCAGGTAAAGACGTAGAATACCCATTTTCCGCTAAGAAGAAAGCCCCGAATTATTCGAAGGTTACCTAATTCAGCCCTATTACAATCTCTGAATAGTAGCATTTTTCGTGAAAAATCTGAGCTTACATCACTACTGTACTTCGTAGCAAAGTCATATCCAGATTTTTGGAGGTCTTTCTCAAATGCAGACAACAATGTTGTTGGGATAAGAAAAGAGCTATTGAGCACTTCAGTCATTCCTTGAAAACAGGTGCTAAGTTATGACACAACACATCCAGAATAGGATAAAATACAGTGACACGAAATGTACATTCTGATAAATCAAGTCTACTATTCGTAACCAGTTCATCAAAATACTTCTTTGCAAACTTTTTTTGCGTTTCACTATAAATATTTCTGAAATACTCAATTTCGAGCACAGGTCATATGTTAGTGAATATATCCGTAAATGCTTTGATGAAATTGAGGAGTACCTAAAGGAGAATAACTTATTTGATGTTGTTAAAGACCCTTTTCGAATTTTTAATGCAGATGAAACCAATTTTCAATAATGTCCTAAAAGTCAAAAGGTCTTGGCACCAAAAGGAGTAAAAAATGCCTACGAAGTTCTTGGCAGAAATGAAAAGAGATCACTTACACATTCGGAGCTAATGGCGTAATGTGTCCTCCGATGATAGTATGCAATTATAAAATACTTCCGGCCAGTGGCGTGCCGTGACTTTTCTCACAGGGGACTAGGTTCGAAGAGAATGTGTGCTGTACAGTGGAGGTCCTGACTAGTATTGTTGACACCAAATAACACAATTTATGTTTCTGTAAACGCTTCTTCTACCAAGCCTCTTTCTTTCAAGAAATGGATAATTTCAGCCACAGTTTTATTTGAAAAATCTAAGAGTCTGTAAACCTATATTAATTCACTCCGCAAATTGTTAAAATTAAAAAAAAAAAAAAACTCCTGTAACGATTTAAGGGTCAAAAACAATCAGGAAATCGAGATTTGAAGCACTGAAAATTCTTTAAATCTAACAGCTCAAATTGTAACTCAATGAGATCTTGAAATCTCACCTCCATTTGTCCAATCGCAGTATCAATAATGTCATTGAAGAGACGCATATATTTAATTTTTGGATCTGTTGAGTCATCTACTTTAGTCTACGTCTTTTATTAGAAGGTTCCCGTTGTCATCCAATTCTACTTTTCTATAAGTCTCTTCAAAATCGTTTCTTGTATTTCTAAGTTGAGATACCATCTTTTGTACTTTTTAAATGCAATATTTCACATCCAAGGTTTTACTTTAAAGAATGTTGAATAGTATATCCGTGCGCGAAAAAAAATGACTGAAAAATTTTAGTAGAAATGCAAAATCGAAATCCTTCAATGATAACTCACACATTTTTTTGTAGTCATGAAAGCTTCGATGTCGCAATTATCTGAATCCTCTACAATCTTCTCAGAACACCGTAAGAGTTGTATTTGATTTTCATTTACTGCATTCACAATTCTGGAATTGTAATTCCATCTTATATTGGCAACTGTTGGAAATCGCTTAATTACTTCTGATTCAGCAAGCGCGTTACAGCGTTTCAATGAATATGAAAAGAAATTTGGAATGCCACTTATTCTAAAAAATATTTTACATTCCTTGATGTGATTAACAGACTGTGGATCAACGACATTGAGTCTGTGAGCATAGCAGTGTATGGTGAGTGCACTCAAACACCTTTTCACAAAATATTGTAAACCGTTCAAATGTCCAGAAAATGTGGCAGCTCCATTAATAACCTAGTGCTACAAGCTTTTGCTTACAATTAAAGTGAGAGTGAACTTGGAAAGCATGCTCACTTAGACAGGGGCGGATCCAAGACCGACTTCTGGGAGGGGACGATGGGTTGCCATACTGCTACTTTTAAGAGCTCCAAATTTTGGGATGGGTTTTATTTATATATATAAAATCAGAAAGTTTCCTCTTCTGCGGGGGCAATCAGCCCCCTGGATACGCCCCTGCACTTAGAGCAGTCGCAGTGCAATCACTAGTAGCATCCGCAAAACAAATAAATCTTTCATGAATATTGCCGTCTTTCACGTACCGAATGAATGTTGAGAGATCTTTGCAATGTCCGTAGTTTTGTCTAACATTATTGCTGTAGAAAGTGTATTGTTTATTTCTGACTTAATTTTATCCAGAATTACGTCACCAACACATTTAATAATATCATTCTGAATCCTGTTTGATGTTCCTTTAAAGGCTTCTGTGCTGTGAAGATGACAAGTCAACATGGGCGCCCGAGGGAGAGGGCAGGGTGTGGCCCGGGTCTTCATCTGGCTCACGAAAATGTATACGTAATATAGCAAACCACGTATATTAAATACCAGAAATACCAGACGCAACATAGCATCTATGGAGATGGGCCCCTCCCTAGAACATTTTCTTCGGGCGCCCCTGCAAGTCCATTTAGTATTTTACTTAAAAAGTAACTGAATTATTTCAATATAGTTTCCCTAATTGACAGAATCTTCCTGTTCGTTATGACCTCTAAATGATAGCTCTTGTTTAGCCATAAAACAAGAGGCATAAATCAATCGGTTCATTAGTTCTCGGTTTGAATCAACTTCTGCATTGCTCGCTCAATTGAAAATCAATTCTGGTTTCCCGAAAGTTTTCAATTTAGTTATTGTGGACAGGTGTGAATAACACTTTTCGTGGCGCAACTTGGGTTTGTGAAAATTGTTCATGTCACAAAAGCCATCATTATTCCACACGTCCTTTTCTATGTGGAACAGAATACAAGACCAGCAATACAGTTTGTTTCTTGTCTTACATGCAGTTAACTATTTTGAAGAAGCAAAATAATTCGTTTTGATATTATGTATATAATCTTTCATTTTTGTCTGAATGGAAATGCTTGGAGTTGCTCTACCACTGGTTATTACTTGTTGCTTTTCTTGAAAATTAAGGAATCCAAATAATACGATGAATAATTAGTCCAGAATACAACACTGAAACGGCCGATCCCCACCCCTACTGTCTCCCGTACCAATTGAAGTAATATCACTGCTTGCGCCATCGCTTTGCTGCAAGGGACTCGGTTTCTCAAACGAGTCCCCCTTCCATACTTTATTCTTCGAGTCATTTTCAAAATATATTGACAATCTAAAAAGTTCACACTTCACTAGATCTCTTAAAGTGTCAAGATTAATACTGTAAATTTGATTGCATTAAAACTATTAACTGTAAAAAGCAAACGAGCATTAAATTCGCTTACGACACAACGCCCGTGCTTAGAGCTTAGACAACATAATATGAGGACTAGCTGGCTGGACCCTGTTCCCTTTCCCGAGAAAAGCCGATTAAAACCCGAGTGTTTCCGATCTCCACTTCGCTGTCGCACCCAGCACACGGGCGCTGACTAAAGCTGTGTCAGAACAATTGAAATAGTGTTATTTTACGAAAATAGAGAAATACAAACAATGTTTTCGTTTTCTTTGGTATATATTTATCACAAAATGCTTTAATTAAAATGCCAGGGGACTAGCCTAGTCCCCTAGTCCCCTTGACGGCACGCCGCTGCTTCCGGCCGATATAACCATGTCCAGTTGAAAAACGAGGAAAAGGATACGAAGATACTCCTAATGTTAGTCTATTTTTTTCTGGACGTGTAACTGGAACAGTGTGGGGCTGAAATTACCTTCTGCCCCTCCTGCTAAACGAATGCTTTTTGGCGAGGTAAAAGAGAACAAAAATGATGAAGTTCATTCCTCTTTAGCATGCGGAGAAGATTCAAACATATGGAAAGTGAGGGTGTTGAAAACAGTATAAGAAACAATTAGAAAAACCTCCTCCTTTACCAGCAATGAACTGCAAATGCTGTGGACAGGCTTTTCATAAAGCTTGCCTTCATGCTGGAGAGACAGTCTGCGGAGAAAGACTCCGATGATGATGATATACTTTATTGTATCTAGTGTCTGCAGGTCTTACCAGGGATGATATCGAAACTGCACCTTGAATTGGGAGACATTCTATATATTTCTTGATAGGATTTCTCGAGCAAGTTCCAAAACAGGTGTTCGTTTCTTGCCCGGAAGTGACCCCGCCTTTGCAGGGGCTAAAATATATAGAACATTTTGACCTGTTTTCTATAGCAGGTGTATAAAGTACGTTGCTACCCCTAAAAGTTGAAACCTATCCTAAAACGCCAAAACATCTGTTTCATCATTGTAAAAGCATAATTTAACGAAGTGAAAATATTTGCCCCAGGTTCTCCGCAGGGTCCCAGGTTGGGTCTAATTCAAAATTTGCAATTGAAAAGAGGGACAAGTAGCATATCGTTTGAAAGCTAGTGTTAAAAGGAAAACGATAACAGAAGTCTCACAGCTCTAATCAAACTCTGTGCGAAATGGTGGAAGATTCAAAATTTGAAAACAGTCTGCAGCTAACAGTGCATGGCCACCACTAGAATTCCAAAACTGTGATACAGGTGTCAAAATTCTAAAACACGTGTTTCATTATTTGAAAAGTGCTATTTATCGAAATGATAATGTTTACCCCAGGGTCCCCGCAGGGTCCCAGGTGGGATCCAACTCAAAATTGGCAATTGAAAAGAGGAGCACGTAGCATAACGTTTGAAAGCTATCCCCCTACAACTTACCGACAGCCCGTCTGGTAGAAGCGATCTAGAAACCTCTAGACCACTTCGCTGTTTGGCATTTACAAATGTCGTTTTGATGTGAAGAACCACACAGTTCGACATTTGTTACAAAGCTTTAGGTGTAAGAGGTGGTCATGAACTTTAAGATTCAGCATGTAGACGTAGTGTAAACACCCCATCATTTTGCACATGATTGGCGTAGAGACGAAAGATTGGTTCCATACGCTGTCTGTTTTGAGAAACTTTGAAAGAAAATACTACTTAACCCATTTGAAAATGTGTACTTTGACCGGTGCCCGCATATAGGGACTCCAGGACATACGTTTTCATTTCTATACACCGAACGTTTGCAATGACGAATTTAGAAAGCTAGCAACCCTGACTTATAGCCTGTGACTAGCTTGAATGAAAAGTTGTGTTAGTCAATTTGCAATATCGTTGACTTACATCTAGAAAATTGATTTTGACTTACATCTAGAAAATTGATTCTCTAGATTGCAAAGAAGGTTCACAAGCTCATCAAGTTGATGGTGACAAACTCTGTTCTCCAGGACATTACAATGACCGTAGATGATTATGTTACGTTCGAAGATAATACTCAATTCCAGCTCTTGGACACGACATCAAGTCAACAATGAACTGCTTCGGGTACCGAAGGCGATCCTGATTACGACTACCTGGACCCAAATTCTTCTCAGGAAACCGCATTTTGGAGATCATGGAGTGAAACGAAATTGTGGGATACTATAGCAGCTTATAACAACGCATCCAGTGGACGCAAACTCAAGGATGAAAAACGTGTAGCAAGAGTTGATATCTGTACAAGTGACATCATTTGGATGAAACTATTCCTGTACAAGGCATCCAAGCGGACCAAACTAGCAGAACTCCGAGAATCTGTCAAAGCATGGTGCGAAAGTCAACGCGCTGCTCCGAATTTTTTTCAGGATCACTGAAGAAGGCATTGCCGTGGAAGCCTTGGAACAATCGCGGAAGCTAGGGGTTACTGGTTTCAAGGCATCCCGATTCTGGATCCGCCGACTATTGAGAGAAATGAACTGGGGTTGCAGGAAAATCACAAAAATCATGACAATGGCAGCCAAAACGAAAGCACTGGAACGTTCAAACGAATTCGACAGTTACATTCAACAAATCAGCCGGAAGATTGAAGAGGATAAC
Organism: Thermobia domestica; assembly: GCF_964235325.1. Taxonomy (NCBI): domain Eukaryota; kingdom Metazoa; phylum Arthropoda; class Insecta; order Zygentoma; family Lepismatidae; genus Thermobia; species Thermobia domestica. The sequence goes on along the minus strand of NC_137454.1, from coordinate 141,131,811 downwards.
TACAATTTTGATCAAATTGTGAATCTTGATCAAAATTGATTCAATTATGAATTACTAATACTACGAACTCTAACTCAACGTGGAGTAAAAAATGTCGAAACTCAAATAAGATGCGAATCAAAAGTGACACATTCTTACACAGTCCAGGAAGCGATTTCGGCATCAGGAAAGCTCGTGGGCCCGACTGTCATTGTGCTCCGCGAACCATCCGGGAAATTTGGATCAAGGGTCCAATGTAAAATCTCTCAGATCTCTGGAGTCATAATCAGAGCCAACAAGTCAGGAATGATGACAAAGGTAATATTCAAGGAATACGTGCCACATCTTGTTCGAGACGTTGGAACTTCGTGTCTTTTGTTGAGGGACGACGCAGCCATCGTGAGAGATCCGGACTTGTATCAAGAGTGTCCTGACTTACATCCAGGAACAATCACTCCAAGCTGTACTTCCTATGGACAGCCATTCGATGTGGGATATATTCTTTACAGAAAAATGATAGTGAAGCGTACCCACAAGCATGTTCGGAATGAAGGACTTGGAGACAAGCTAGACATAACAAATCGGTATTCCAGTGCTCACTTGATTGGCGTAACACGAAATCAGTTGGAATCACCCAGATTCCAAGATATGATCAAGTACGCTTTCGGCAGATGTGAATACATCGACCTTCCTGATGATTGTAGTTACCAGTCAGTGAGAGACTTGTCTTTCCGTTTTCACACAAAGGATTCAGCTTTCTCGACATGTTCGATTCCGGACGACGAACACTGCATGAAGAAGAGTTTTATTCAGTGCAGTTGGTGTCTCCAACCACTGTGCTTTCATCACTTCTTCATGAACAATAGCATGGCCGCCCCCTCCACGAGACACTCAAGCCACAATATCAAGCCGTAGAGTGATCGTCATGCATATGGCCCTCATACCTGCATAACAAAGATACAGTCCCGGCAGCTACCACGTTGCGACGACCGTGGCGTGAGACTTACGTGGCTCTCACAAATAGACCAGAACAAAAGCCAAGCTTCAGCAAACAACATTCGACGGAGCCGTATCTTCTACACTGCTTCTACCAGACGAATCGTCAAAAAGTTGAAGAACGATATCTTATAAACGATATACTTTTTGAAGCCTTGCCAAATGAAAACTTTGAGGTAGAATCCGCGTAGGACCCTACGAGGGCCCTGGGGCAAACATTTTCATTTAGATAAATTGCACGTTTTAAATACTGTAACACATGTTTTCGAATGTTGACATCTGTATCACACTTTTGGAATTCTAGTGGTGGACATCCACTTTTTTCAAATTTTGAATCTTCCGCCATTTCACACAGAGTTTGCATTGAGCTGTGAAACTTCTGTTATCGTTTTTCTTTTAACGCTAGCTTTCAAACGATATGCTACTTGCCTCTCTTTTCAATTGCCAATTTTGAAATGAAATCTGTAGGTTTTACGTTATACGCTTATGCCGGTTAGGCTAAAGGAGACGGTGATGATGAGAGATGAGTAAAATGGTGGAATGAAGAAAGTGGGAGGAAACGGGAGAAGCCCGAGAAAACCCACGAGCACGGTGTTTGTCCACAATTGCCAATTTTGAGTTGGACCCCACCTGGGACGCTGCGGGAACCCTGGGGTAAACATTGTCCTTTCGATAAATAGAACTTTTCAAATAATGAAACACGTATTTTAGAATTTTGACATCTGTGTCACAGTTTTGGAATTCTAGTGGTGGCCATGCACTGTTAGCTGCAGACTGTTTTCAAATTTTGAATCTTCCACCATTTCGCACAGAGTTTGATTAGAGCTGTGAGACTTCTGTTATCGTTTTCCTTTTAACACTAGCTTTTAAACGATATGCTACTTGCCCCTCTTTTCAATTGCAAATTTTGAATTGGACCCCACTTGGGACCCTGCGGAGACCCTGGGGCAAATATTTTCACTTCGTTAAATTATGCTTTTACAATGATGAAACAGGTATTTTGGCGTTTTAGCATAGGTTTCAACTTTTAGGGGTAGAAACGTACTTTATGTACACCTGCTATAGAAAACAGGTCAAAATGTTCTATATATTTTAGCCCCTGCAAAGGCGGGGTCACTTCCGGGCAAGAAACGAACACCTGTTTTGGAACTTGCTCGAGAAATCCTATCAGGAAATATATAGAATGTCTCCCAATTCAAGGTGCAGTTTCGATATTATCCCTGGTTAGAGGAAACTGAAAGTGACAGTAATTAAACAAACAGAGTATCTTGTTTCATACACGATCTTCAGTTTTGTATTAAAACTGTTTCTATAAAACTTCAAAACATTAAAACGGGATGCTGTATTATACATTTATATAACAAAGCAATCTGTCTTGAGATTATTGTTTAATAAATTTAGAAAGTTATGCACAGGTGCCCATACTGTAATCAAAAGTGCCCAACTTAGTCTCTGTAGATCCCATCACTATAAAAAGTCACAGTACTTTCGTTTAAAAAAACATTACATGTAATATCCGCATCTCAGGAGGTTGCAAGTCTACGGAATTCGATCTTCGCGACCCTTCCAGCTGATTTTCTCCACCCACTCCCGGCTGTGAAGATTTTTTCAGGGTGGCCAGTCTTATATATACAAACACACGACTAACTCTATTTCTTGAAATGGAAGGGTCTTGGAGAAAACGAAGCAAAGGAAGGGCAGATAGTGTTAGGTGTGTGCATTGTCCATTTTCAACATGGCACTTGACAATCTGTTTCACATTTATCACATGGCTACTGGTTCACGTTTGTAAAGAATACTCTCATTTCACGATAATTTAGAACTCGTTTTAAGTCCTCCCAGTGAACTTTTTTAAGTGTGTATCTATTCGTGCTTCAAGATAAAGGATTATCTTCTCACTTATTGACAATTCATCCATAGAAAGTATCCTACAATATAGAAAAAAAAAAAAAAAAACTAAGAATACTAACTGCAACTTTTTCGTTTCATTTGACCGAGATCCTGCCTCTATGTTGGATACCAAATGCCCAAACTCTTCCTGTTTTCCTTTTTCATATCAGACAAATACTGGGACCGACACTTAGAAAAGCTTGAACCACTTTCTTCCTCATTTTATGTCATAAAATGTAAGCAGGTATTTAGACTTGAGATAAAAGTATACGTGCAAGATGCCAACAAAGGAAACAATGTGAAGTTTAGTCTAGTGGCATTTTGATGTCCAACAATCGCAAGTTTTCTCACCTTTCTACATATGCACTTATACATAAGAATATTAATTAATAATAATGTCCTCAGCTAAATCAATTGTCCATAAAAGCATTCGAGCTCCTCCGTGGCTAAGCGGTTAGCGTACGCGCCTTTGGCGTGGGAGGTCCGGGTTCGATTCCTGGCGGGAGCTCATGTGGTTCGGATTCCACGTTAATCAGTAGGTCCACGTCTCATATAGCCTCGCTGCTGAACGGGACGTGAAACTCAAAATCAACTCAACCATAAAAGCATTATGACGCAATTGAAATAGATAAATGCAAAACATTTTCTAAGACCCCCCCAAAAAAAGTATGTCTTGATCCCGGTCGTGTGGTAAGAAAGTTCTTTAGAGAACTCTTTTTATTGCACTTATTAGATATAGCTGTCCGTCAGATCGTTGCACGGGTTTTGCTCTATCATAAGTTCCTCTTAGTTATTTTATACTTATCCAAGGGGGTCTAGGAGAACCAGACCCCTAAAATGTTCACGGTAGGTTTGCAAATGAATTATAATATGTAGATGAACTATAATATGGTTGGATCGGGTCTCGCTATTTTCTACCGTCCCCTCCCCCTACATTTTTGGTCTGGCTACCGGTCTGGCCTTTCCCTTTAGTTATGATTTAGTCTATAGTTGAAGAACTCTTTGGTTTTATGAGAGCCGCAAACTGAAACAATATAACCTAAAAAGACGAACTCGAAAAAGTTTTCTAATTACTTTTTGTTAATCATCAACAAAGCACCACTTCATAATCGAAAAAAGTAGTGGATATTATATTTAAGATAAAGAGGCATATATTTAAGATATGATGGCTGAAATTAAAGAAAGAATATTTTTATTGCTGCGGGTGGGATGGTTATAATGTATGTAATTACTTGCATTGTATTCCATTCTTAATCCTTCTTTGTTCATCCTTTAAAAAGTGAGCATTTTTAAAAAGTACTCTTAATTTGTAATTTATTTCTTATATCCAAATGTTAGTAAATATATAGTTTGTACGTTAAAGGGCATATATTTAGAGTATAGAGAGAAATATCATTTGATTGTTACCGTTCTGTTTCTGCTCGAGTTTTTTAATTTCTGTTTTTCACTAATCTTTCAGAATGTCTCATTCCGTTTATTACTAAATTCTACTGCTTGTTTGTATGCCTGATAAGTATTTCTATTAATATGTATATAATTTTAATCAGTGTGAAATTTGTTCAGATTCCGAGTCAAATCTGATCAAGTGCCCCTAAATTTGCCCTTATTAGCCAAGCATAACTGCAACTGAAACGGAGAATTTTGGATCAAATCGCTCACGTTGGTAAGTTGTTAAATAGTTGTTTCATAACCGTAATTACAAGTATCTCGATACGATACTAAAAAAGAAAGGAAGTTATATTTTGAGTAACCATTGACAATTAGTTATTGAAGTTTTGTTAACAAAACTAAAACTATTTAAAAAAAAATGTTTGGAAAAACTTCCTTTAAAAACTGTAGGCAGCTGTTACATCGACAAGATAAACATTTGTTGACAATTTCCTGTTTTGACCAATCAAAAGCAAACATTTGCATTCATGTTTCAACTACATGTACATACCATACGTATCCCAGTAACTACCCTTCAGTTTTGTATACATTATCCCGATTTGCATTTCCATCATTAATGTTCGTAAGTGCTGTAAGAAAGTTTTGGGAACTGTAAGAATAACAGCTAATTCCTTTAGGTAATAAATCATGATAATATTCTTCTTCAGGAAGAAAGCTACGAAATTAATAAACGGGTAATCACCTAGAAGGACAGTAATCACAGATTCTGTCAAATTTTTAAGTTTAAAACTACTTTAAACCAAAATATGAGATAATAATAATAATAATAATAATAATAATAATAATAATAATAATAATAATAATAATAATAATAATAATAAAGTTGTTCGAGTCGATAATGAATGCTAGCTGCAAGAAGTATAAATTCAATGGTGATGCGAGGTAAATTGATTTATAATTTTATTTTCTGACTATGGAAGTATCGAGACTGAAAAAAGTGTCAAATAATTTGTATTTACTTTTTCAAACAATCTCTCCAGACTCTCCCTGTACTCTAATAAATTAAACTAGCGAAATGAGTAGCATATTTACTCTCAAATACAATATATTCATTGATGTTTTTCAAATCTTTTTTCTTCTCCTTCATTTTAAAGACTAACAGGAAGACGGAATTTCTCTGCTCTTTAACTGCTGGCTAGCAATGTGTCAGGTGTCACTGAAGAGGGAGAAGGAGTGCGCCACAGCGGCCGGAAGATTGGTGTTCAATTTAACATGGGATCTCAACCATTTTTTAGGCAAATCATGGTTTCATTTCGTTCTTTCGCAAAAATGTCTCAATAGCTCACTCAATATGATGCATCTCATTTTAAAGGTGCAATTTGAACGCTGTGCGTGATATTTTCTTCTTATAAATACAGATAATTATAATCCAAATTCCCATAAGAAAATGATCAAAATTAGAGGGAAAAGTCTTCTGTTTTTTTACAGTAAGGAAAAGAGCTAAAAACTTCGGGCTTTTTTGAGAATGGAGTACTACCTTTGTATTTGTGCGCTACTGTACTATTTTTTCGCTGTTTCCAATGACATTCATTACACAATCGATGAGAAATTATATCCTTCATTATTTAATCTACAGAAATCAGAAATCAGATTTTTCGTGTTCACGTACTTGGCCTTCTAACTGCTAGATGGCACTATAGTCATTCCTTATCCCACTTTCCTTCTCAGCGGGAGCCAGTCCTTTTGAAAACCTACTTTGAACTTCTTAACAGGGGCGGGAGAATGGAAATCGTTGTGAAGAACGGGAACTTCAAACACGAGGAATAGCAAAATTTATGACCTCTTTAGTTGATGGTTTCTGTTTCAGCAGTACAGTGTATTTGTAGATGGTTTCTATGAGAAGAAGTAATTTGTGTTGGTAGCGATAAAGTCAACCTTTCGACAGAGATTTGTGAAGAAGCCGAACCAAAGTCTTCGTTTATCTATTCCAAGAAAGAAATGAAAACTTCCTGCAGGACTGAGAATATACATACAAGAGAAAAAATAAAATACATTATTATAATCTTATTATAATAATCGAGTAGATTAATCCCCGAAATATTCTTTGTTTACCTGTCAAAAAATCAAGAATAATATAAAGCTCTTTCATCAGCTTCCATCGTACAACATACTAAACACAAACATTATATATATATATATATATATATATATATATATATATATATATAGTGGCGGATCCAGGATATGATCAAGGGAGGAGCTAAACCATAGTTTGTCTCTTTATCCAGAGTAAACAGGATTGAAGCCCATTTTATCCAGTGTATACCTGAACGTCAAGGGGAGGGGGGCTATAGCCTCTATAGCCACCTTTGGATCCGCGCCTGTATGTGTATACTGTTTACAGTGCCGGATTTACGTATAAGCTAAACAAGCTATAGCTTAGGGCCCTGCTCTCTTGGGGCCGAAAAATCTAAAGAAAAACTGGATATACATTTCTAAAATATAAGAAAATTAAAAAATAAAATAAAATGTATATATACGTAGCAACAATGCTTCCTGCTGTGTAGCCTACGTTCATGTAATTAATGGGGCTCCTTCTGCTAGTCTGCTTCCTAAATTATCTCTAGTTTGTTCATTTCTGCATGTAGGGTGCCTATGTTCATCTGGACACATAAAGGACCCCATTACCTTAAACAGCTTGGGGCCCCACGAAACCTAAATCCGACTCTGACTATCTATTTATGCATGTTTGCTCCCTCTCTTTCCAAAGCAGTGTTTCTTTGATATTGCTTCAGATTCCGGCAGGTTTTACCAAGGAGGGAAGAGTCCTTATTCATTCCAGGCATTCAAACTAGGGACTGGACTACTTGCTTCCAACATTCTGTCCCCCATGTATCCCGGTCTGAATCAATTGCCTAAAGCCCATAAAACATTCAAATTCAAATGTAAATGTTGTTCATCAGTGTCGACACCGAAATATTTCTCAATCAATGGTAGGGATGTTTGGTATCCTCAATCTGTCTCCCTCTTATTAGCGGAGAAATACTCTATATTCGGTAGTAATTTTTTTTTTTAAAGTGCTGTTTAATGTATCGCATAGGAAACTAAATTTTTATATACCCTAGTAGTATAGAAACGCACCATACGGTACCTTACAAAATAAACATCCTATGCCAAGGATGCAAACATTAACAATAATAATAGAAAAACATACTAATAAACATTTTAAAGACATTCTTTCATTAATCAAGTCGCACTTAAAAGTAGAAAACAATTTTGGTTATGCATGGCTAAAAAAAAAAAAAAAAAAAAAAAAAAAAAAAAAAAAAAAAAAAAAAAAAAGCGCTCTAATATAGGCTTACATACAGTTACTTTATAAATTCTTAAAATGACGCGCCCCATTCTTTTTATTTAGGCTTGCATAAATAAGATTATTTTTAACTTTTTAGTGCGAATTGATTAACAAAAGAATGTCTTTAAAAGGTGTTTTATCATTTTTTTTATTCGTTGGACACATTTTCCAAATCCTAAAGTGATATGCAACCAGGGAAATAAGGGCTGGTTAAAGGCTAGTATTTATTTTAGGATAAAATAGTTGAAAATAAAAACATATTAAAATTTGCTTTTAAAATAAATAGATATATTGCAAAGTATGAAAGTAAAAATGAAATATTGTATTGTCGCCGGACTTACGTCGCTCTGTGACAGTTCTTAGTTCTATGACGTCAGGAAATAAGTTCAATGTATACGAACACTTATTCAATGTTTGAAACAAACACCTGTTACGTCCTTGTACACTCATCTCCAAAATGATTGTCGCATATCTATAACTGTCTTCATGTAAGAATATAATGTAATACTGAATTTGCTGGGTACTTTTTATACTGATACTATGTGTATAATCGGGAAATGTATATATGGTAAATTTCATAGGAAAATATTTATAAATACGAAAATTAGAATGAGTAAATTATAATGTTGCTAAATGAACACGAAAGTTTTATTTTCGTTTTATTGTTCTTATTTACTCCTCTTTTGACATGAAACTTGCATACATGTCTCTGCCGATTGTACACATACTAACATTATAAGAAATACCGGGTGAATTCGTTATCAAATTATATTCCTACAACAACATATTTATAGACATGCGACAATAATTTTGGACATGAGTGTACCTTCCTGAAGAAGGTGACACATCTTTTAATTCTATTGTTAATGAAGTGGTCTATTTCCCCAAATAAAAACCAATACCAAGCAGAGCATATGCTCCCTCCTGTCCTTCTAAGCCGGTACCCAAGGCTAAATGTAACATTGCGTCCCTTTCCTGTTGTAATAGGAAAAAGTCAGGATGGTCAGCTACTGGTATCGACCCCAGGACCATTCGAATGTGAAGGTGAGACAGAGGGTAAATCTGGTGATCATATTTTGAAAAGAAAATAAAGAAATGGATTCCACTAAAAAAGAGTCACATTGCCAATACATTTCAGATCTTTGTCTGGGTTTTCTGCCTTTCAATTCCAAGTTTTTTTTTGTTTTTTTTTTTAACCACGAAGGCCCAAAATAAATTAGAATATCGACTCTCCCGTTTTTTTTTTAAATATTTGCATGGTTCTTCATTTTATATCAGACTCTTCCTGCACTATTCCCGCGTTATTTACCATAGGTAGAATCCTTTGAGAAAGAGACAGGCGACAAGTGCTTTAGTTCTCTATGGTATGTTTGTGACCGTTGTAGATATTTGAGTGGCTGATGGCTGATATCATGTTGGTCCCTCTTACAATATCTCTGTATTTATTTTTTTCTTCAGTTCTGTTTCTCTTTTAGCCAAAAGAAAGGAATTTCACTCCTCTGTCCCATTTACATCCGTAACCATCCCCCTCCTGCGCTGTCCAACTTTGACCACATGCAGTGGAAAACGAAGGAAAAGGAGGGGTGCCATTTGCTTTGACGGCATTTCAGCAACAACCCCATCTGTTGCCAAAATAAGGAAACACTTTGCACTGCGATATCTTCGATTTGTCAAGGTCACTTGACTCCTTCCGACTCTGAAGCTTGATTTACAGCATTTCCTCCCTCCAAATGATCAGAAGGGAACATTTCTTTGGATTTCTACACAAACATGGCATTCACCATATACCTGGCAACTCTGAAAAAAGTTTGCTTTTGGAGAATAATAAACTATCGTAGAACTTTTCAGAGGGCAACAACTATACCCTCTGCTCCCCGCTTCCTCACCCCGCACTTGTATTCTCCTCTGAAGGGGACAGCCAGGCACGTAGTCAGAATTTCGTCCGTGACATGAAATACTATGGTCATCACAACAGGGGCTCGATTATTCTAAACTATTTTATTGGTTCGTTCAGCCAGGATTTCGTAACGGGGGGGGGGGGGCTTACATGAAATTCTGAATGCCCAGGAGCTCGATCAATCTAAACTACATTACTATCAATATATATTGATTTGTTAGGACAATAAAATGAAAATATGTTGCTAAGTATTTTAATAAACTATGAGAAATCTCGAGTAAAATAATCACAAAAAAAAAAGTGCTGAAAATGATTTTGCAATATTTACATCTTTCCTCTGTTCATTAAATATAACAATTTTCCTTTCATTATGACCCCAACCATTATAAAAAGTACATATTCATTATTATAAAAAGTACCTACTCAATAATGTCTTGTAAAATATTCTACAATATCTGCGTTCCTTTTTCTGTTGAATCAAATGTTAACAGAACTTTCTTTCCATATAAATTTTTGTTTTTATTATTCCGTTAACTACTGTCTGTTCCAATGACAGGTTAAAGGAACAGTAGAAAATTGTTTTTGAAATAACACTTTGATACTGCAAGGATGTAATGACGAAAATTTATGATAAAAAATGTCCACGTTGTTTCAGAACGCTACTATACTTTCGGAAGCTTTAAATTCCCCTGACTAGTAGCAAAAATTCTGAGAATTCCGTAACTCTTCTAGAAATTCTGAGAATTCCGTAACTTTTCTAGAAATTTCAAATTCCCTGACTCTTCCAGGATATCTCGCTCACCTCGCCACCATGTATTGCAAGTAATACAAATCTCCTTATAAGAAAGAGTAACCAAAAGCTTCCTGATTTTTAAAATTTTTTTAACGCGATCCTTCTTTTTCTCATTTCATTTTTTCATCCTTATTTTTTTCATTTCTGGTCCGGAACTGTTTAGAACAAACACATCTGGCAACATTGTTTATCATGATGCAATAGTACCGTCAGAACATGGGGTTGTACTTGAAATGAAAAAACACAAATCATTGAAATGGATCATTTTATTACACTGCACATACATCATACCAGATATAGGATCTGGATATTGTCGATACAATGTATTTTGAACTGCTCGCACTAGTTTGTCTTTAGCGTATAATTTTAATTCCAATTGAAGTCTTTTAAGGTCTATTGGTGGAAACTCAATGTCCATTTGATCACAAATAAACTGTTTATCAATGCAGGTATGAACCCACGAATGATGTTGACAACCATTACAACATCTAGATACATGTTGTTAACACATTTCTCAAGTAATATACTTGTTTTGTTGCACACATCCGCTGCATGTTTAATACACTGGAATACATTGATGAATTTGTTCTATTCCGTTTGCGTTAGATACACCATGTTGCGGGCTTCACATAACAGCACCATCTTCTCTTCGAGGACTGTACGTAGCACAACTTCATGATTTGAGCCTAATGATTTGACTATGGTCATCATGAAAATAATCATTCATTTCGTCGGTTTGTGCCATTCTTCACAGGTCAGTTGTACAACAAATTGTTCTACTTTGCCCAATCGAATCACAGGTTTAAATGTTGTAGCACAGATACCAACCACAACATGTTTTGTTTATTGGATAATACCTTGCGAAGAGGAGAAGTACACATCTTTCCTCCTGAAACACACTTGCTCGATGGGCTGACACGGTATTTGCTGATTTCATAGAGTTATTGCTGACGTTATGCTAACGAAACCAAATTCACTGATCCGGCTGTGTACTAAATTCTAATTGATGACTCCGTTCGAGTCTTTTATAGCATAAAGATACAGATCCAGTGTTTAAGAAACGTAATAGTTCTTCTTGTTTTGATGCTTCCATGGGTAAATATCTTGCTGGTAAAACAATATTCTTATCATTTTCAAGCTTCTTAATCCGAACTTTGTGGGGGTCATTTGGCTAGCTCAGATTCTATAAGGTATATTCTGTTGTAAATCGGTAAATGATTTTATCACATCACGTGAGTTTAGAAACTGCAGACAAGTAGCCATGATGACGTTATCATGAATACTATCTCGAACGATGATGCAAAACTGATGACGTTCCATTAAAATTATGCGCTAAAGACAAACTAGTGCGAGAAGTTCAAAATACATTATATCGACAATATCCAGATCCTATATCTGGTATGGATGTATGTGGAGTGTAATAAAATGATCCATTTCAATGAATTGTTTTTTTTTCATTTCAAGTACAACCCCATGTTCTGACGGTACTATTGCATCATGATAAACAATGTTGCCAGATGTGTTTGTTCTAAACAGTTTCGGTTCTTTACTAATGAGTGCACAAACTTAAAAAAATTTGAAACAAAAACTTTAACAAAAAAATTTGAAACAAAAAATTTTCAAACAAAAATTTCAAACAAAAAATTTCAAACTTCTGAAACGAAAAAATTTTGAAAAAATATTCAATCAAAAATTTTGAAATGAAAAAATTTTCAAAAAAATTGAAACAAATTTCGAACCAAAAATTTTCAAACGAAAAAATTTCAAACCAAATTTTCAAACAAAAATTTTGAAACGAAAAAGAATTCAAACGAAAAAAATTTCAAACCAAATTTTCAAAAAAAATTGAAACAAAAAATTTTTAAACGAAAAATTTTCAAAGAAAACTTTCAAAGTAAAAATTTTTCAAACCAAAAATTTTAACTAAAATAATTTTACGTTTCACGATTAACCGTCAAACTTTATCCGGTTTTTAACTATTCGATTAACAAATAAACTGTTTTGATCATATTTATCAGTGAGTACAAAATGTTGAACAAAACCAAGATTTTTAAATGTCAAACAAAACTTAAAACTGAATGCAGCAAAAATGTGAAAATCATCAGCCAATCAGATTGCACGGAAGATAGTGATCAACCAATCAGATTGCATGAAAGATAGTGATCAGCCAATCAAATTGCATCAACAATAACTTCGCCAGTGTCAGATTACATCACCTTGTGACTAAATTTCAAAGTGTTGTAGCATGTATTGCCTTTCGTCTATGAGTCATAAGATTCAATAAGGTTACCTATCAGATTTCTGAAAACTCAAGGTTAATTCAACCACCATCAATGATCTTAGATTATCGGTTTTTAACTATTCGATTAACAAATAAACGGTTTTGATCATATTTATCAGTGAGTACAAAATGTTGAACAAAACCATGATTTTTAAATGTTAAACAAAACTTAAAACTGAATGCAGCAAAAATTTGAAAATCATCAGCAATCAAATTGCACGAAAGATAGTGATCAACCAATCAGATTGCATGAAAGATAGTGATCAACCAATCAAATTACATCAACAATAACTTTGCCAGTGTCAGATTACATCACCTTGTGACTAAATTTCAAAGTGTTGTAGCATGTATTGCCTTTCGTCTATGAGTCATAAGATTCAATAAGGTTACCTATCAGATTTCTGAAAACTCAAGGTTAATTCAACCACCACCAATGATCTTAGATTATGAACTTAACTAAAGATCAAAGTATTGTTTCAAATTTCGCGCCTCATACTAAAATTTTGTTTATCACAATTCCCAAATTTAAAGAATGCCTCTCTCGATATACCTAAGTCTTAGAATTAATCATATAATTACATGTTGTAGTTAGGTCTCAATTAGGTCAATTGTTTATCTTAGCAGAACCAACTGTTGTCTAGAAACGTGTTATTTGATAAATTCCACGAATTTTGAAAAGGAAATGAATCCCTGTACACTACATCATCAAGGTCAATCACATGATACATCATGTTGCTTACGTTTATATTTGGCTGGAATAATCAAAACCAATGATGTAATTTCATTTTGACAATTCTCAAATTATCCTACAAAGATTCAATGTACAATGTCGTGGACTCCTAATCCCATCATAGGTCAATAACAAATCACGTGATCATACTAATATTTGACAATGATTTATCCAAAGAATGAGATACCACCCAATTGTAAGAAGAACTACCAATTATTAATTTGACAATAAGAAGTGTACCCCGCCCAAAATTAAGATTGGTACATAAATACACCTGTGTCTTATGAAAAAGTAATAAATCCTATACTCATTCAATGATAAAGCCGTATCAAAAAAGATAAAATAGGTCAATAAACTTTAAAATTTGAATAGTTTGCCATAAGAGGGACACCAACTTGTTATTTGATAATTCCCAAATTTAAGGAATGGTTCTAGGTACCCCAACAAAATTTAAAAGGGAACATAAAAATATAAAGGTAATAAACCTCTGTACACATTCATCCTTATCAAAGGGAATAATCACTTCCGCAATTTACATTTTTGACAATTTTTTACCCATGAAAGGAAACGAGATTTATAATGGTATATATTAAGAACCTATATTATTATACCAAATTAGGCAATTTCCTAACCTTAAGGGCGAGCCAATGTACCTCTGCCAAATTTTAAGATGGAAGCATCGATGAACCTATATCTTAAGAAATAAAATAGACCCCTGAACGCATTCATATATTCATGTGAGATAATAAAACCGCATCAAGGGGTCAATAACCTCCAAAATTTGAATTTTTAACATTTTTTATCCTTAAAAGGGAACGAAATGGACTACCCAAATTTATACTAATACATATTAGGGTCCTATAGTACTATATTAAATGTTTAAATTTGGCAATTTCCAAAATTTAAGGTAGAGGCCAATGTACTACTTCAAATTTTTCAACGGGTGCACCAATGTATCTGTATCTTAAGAAATAAAATAGACCCCTATACATGCCCATATAATCATATAAGGTAATAAAACCTCATCAAATGAAATAAAATGGGTCAATAACCTCCGAAATTTGATTTTTTCTAGTTCTTTACCAGTGAAAGGGAACGAGGTGGACCATCCAAATTTATAGCGGTACATATTGAAGTCCTGTAATATGATATCAAATGCTTATATTAAACAATTTCTAAAATTGAGTGGATGAGCGAAGGTACCCCCTCCCAAATTTTAAAGGGGCTGTATCAATGTACCCATGTCTTATGATAGGAAATTAATCCCCTATACATGACTATATAACTATATAAGGTAATAGGACCTCATCAAAGGGGATGAATTGAGTCTAAAGCCAAAGACATGGTACAACATATTGCTTATGTTTATATTTTGGCAATTTTTTACCCATGAAAGGGAACTAGGTGGACCACCCAAATTTATCCGGATACATGTTGAGGCCCTGTACTATGATACCGAATGCTTAAATTGGAAAATTTCCAAATTTGAAGGGGTGGGCCAAGGTACTCCTCCCCAAAATTTAAAGGGATGCATCATTGTACCCATGAAATATGATAGGAAATTGACCCCTATACATGACCATATAACCATATAAGGTAATAGAATCTCATCAAAGGGGATAAATTGGTCCAAAAACCAAACACGTGGTACAACATAATGCTTATGTTTATATTTTGGCAATTTTTTCCCCATGAAAGGGAACGAGGTGAACCACCCAAATTTATCATGATAGATATTAGGGTCCTATACTATGATACCAAATCTTTAAAATCGACAATTTCCAAAATGAAAGGGGTGGGTCAATGTACCCCCTCCCAAATTTTAAGAGGGGTGCACTAATATACCCATGTCTTGTGATAGAAAATGGACCCCTATACATGATCATATAACCTTATAAGGTAATAGGACCTCATCCAAGGGTATAAATCGGGTCAAAAACCGAACACGTGGTTGTACTAAAATTTGGCAATTTTGTACCCCTAAAAGGGAACGAAGTGGACCACCCAAATTTATCATGATACATATTAAGGTCCTATACTATGATACCAAATCTTTAAAATCGACAATTTCCAAAATTAAAGGGGTGGGCCGAGGTACCCCTTCCAAAAATTTAAAGGGGTGCACCAATGTACCTATGTCCTATAATAGGGAATGGACCTCTATACATGACCATATAACCATATAAGGTAATAGGATCTCATTCAAGGGGATAAAATGGGCAAAAAACCAAACACGTGGTACAACGTATTGCTTACGTTTATATTTTTGGCAATTTTGTACCTCTAAAAGGGAACGAGGTGGACCACCCAAATTTATCATAATACATATTATGGTCCAGTACTATAATACAAAATGTTTAAATTGGGCAATTTCCAAAATTTAAGGGGTGGGCCAAGATACCTCTCCCAAATTTTTAAAGGGGTGCACCGATATACCCATATCTTATGAAAGGGAATGGCCCCCTGTATACGTACATATAACTATATAAGGTAATTAAACCTCATCAAAGGGGATAAATTAGGTCAAAAAACCCCGAAATTTGACTTTTTGGCAATTTTTTACCCATGAAAGGGAACGAGGTGGGCCCCAATACTACTAGAGGTACATACCCTGGTCCTAAGCTACCATACCAAATTTTTAGATTTGGCAATTTCCAAAATTTAAGGGGGGTGGTCCTATATATCCCTGCCAAAATTTAGGGGGTGGGCCAAGGCACCCATACCAAAATTTAGAAGGGGTGGTTCTAAGTACCCCTAGGTCATTGACCCTGGGCCAAGGTCATTGACCTTTGACTATGACGTCACAAAGTCGGGGTCAAAGTCCAAAACGCGATCAAGTGGGGCCAGTACTACTGGGGTAATGTGGTTTTGTATTTCTCATTTAAATGTACTAATATTCTTTCAGCAGTGTATATTGTTTGTATCAATTTCCATAAGGTTATTTCGTATGATTTTCCTTCCTCCAGATCTTGCAATTTAACAAGTTTTAAAATGGTAATATTGTTTTTCTTGTTTAATTGTGATGCCATTTTCTTTTTATTGTACAAAAAACTTTAAAAACTTGTTCAGTTTTGCAATGACCTTATCTCGTTATATATATAGTAGGGATGGCCAATTCCGGAATTTCTACTTTCCGGAATCCGGAAAGTAAAATCGGAAAATTCCGGAATTCGGAAACATTCCGGAATTCAGAAAAATTCCGGATTTCGGAAAAAATCCGGATTTCGGAAAAATTCCGGAATTCAGAAAAAATTCCGGATTTCGGAAAAAAATCCGAAATTCGGAAAAAATCCGGAATTCAGAAAAATTCGGAAAAATTCCGGAATTCGGAAAAATCCAGAATTCGGAAGAAATATTTTTTCTTTTTGTAATCCTAAGAATTTTGTTCAAATGCAAATGAACAAATTTCCTTTTTGTAATCCTAAGAATGTATGATGTAAGTTAAGCTGAAACTTACATCCTAAAGTATACACTACTCAATCTTCCCATCGTTAATGAGATGTAGTCCAAAAGTACGATGTACTCCTAATATTTAATTTTTGTTTTACTGTGATATTGTCCAGAGGTAAGACATATATCACACTGAGATAAACAACTTGACATAATGAAGATGTTATCATACGTAGTTTTCCAGAAAATCGTGAGAAACGAATTTTTATGAAGTTAAAATATGCGTCGCTTGTTGCCAGTGTGATGCAATTGATAACTTTTATGCTGCAATAGTTTTATTATTATTATTATTATGATTATTATTAATCGTTTATGTACTGTAAAAGAAAAATATGAACCGTTCAGTAGTAGATTTTATCTGTTGTTTTTTGATATCTTCTAACAGTAATAACAAACTGCCTGTAAATACGCAATGATTATCAAGGACAATGGCATATTAATGTAAGGACTACTCTGCAGACTAGCAATAAACAATAAACAATAACAGATAAACAATAGTTCCAAAAAAAAAGTAACTAACTTGGGCACGTCAGAATGTTCGCGAGAATATAGGGACCAGAGATGTTCACCCTCGCGAGGGTGGCCCTCTCGAGGGCATCCTCACCCTCAAGTTCCCTCGCCCACAGTGACGCGAGGGCGAGGGAGCGCGAGGGCGAGGGAGCGCGAGGGCGAGGACAAGTTTTGGCCGCGAGGGCGAGGGTGCGCGAGGGCGAGGACAAGCTTCGATGGCGAGGGTGTGGGTGCGCGAGGGCGAGGACAAGTTTTGTCCGCGAGGGCGAGGACAAGCTTCGATGGCGAGGGTGAGGGTGCGCGAGGGCGAGGAAAAGCTTCGACGAAGAGGGCGATGGTGCGCGAGGGCGAGGACAAGTTTCGGCAGCGAGGGCGATGGTGCGCGAGGGCGAGGACAAGCTTCGATGGCGAGGGTGAGGGTGCGCGAGGGCGAGGACAAGTTTCGGCAGCGAGGGTGAGGATGCGCGAGGGCGAGGACAAGCTTCGATGGCGGGGGTGAGGGTGCGCGAGGGCGAGGAAAAGCTTCGACGAAGAGGGCGAGGGTGAACGAGGGTGAGGGCCAAGTGTTACTGCGAGAGCGAGGGTGCACGATGGCTAGAGACAACTTCCTTCAGGAGAACGAGGGCACGCGAGGGAGGAGGACAAGCTTCCTTAAAAGCAACTGTTTTGGAGTTTGCTGTTTGACCTCTTTTGGAGAGAGGCAAAATTTAAAATATATTCTGCCATGTCCCCTAGATGAAAAGTTAGTGTCATAGCAAGGTTATACATTAACCGTATTTTTCCTTTCAATTAATTGCAGTAGACAATTTCTCGTGTGTACGTACATAATTATTAAAAATATTAATGCAAATAAGAATAATATTTGATTTTTCCCATGAAAGTTTCCGGGTAGAAATAGCGCTACATTAAGAAGTAAGTGTGCCTCATTGTTGCCCTCCCTGTGCTGGAGACGTTTTAGATAAGAAGTGTCTACTACACTGTCATGTTTAAAGAGTGTTGGTAGACAGACAGACAGTCACTCACGTCATTCAGCTGTAAATGACAAGAGCGCTGATATCTGAACAAACACAATCAATGAGAGAACCATCAGAATGCAGTAGATCAGATGGAAAAAGACTTGATGGAATGACTTTGATTCATAGATGGCCATTTTGCTCTGGACTCTCTCGGACTCGGGCTCATTTTTTTCAACTGGGCTTTCGCTCATTTATTCCTTTGGGAATCGTGCTCGGGCTCACTTCCCTCAGTTGGACTCGCGCTGACTTATTTCATTGGCGCTCGGGTTAGCGCTTAATTATTGAACCCGAGAACGGTCGAGCGCGAATGCCGAGCTAGCGAGCGTTGGGCTCGTGAGTTTGGATGCCCATGAAATGGGCTGATTAATAGCATACATCCTCCTCCAATGTCCACCACTGATGATGTTGTTACAATTAATCGGAATTTTTAACTTTTCATAGTTTTGTGACAGCCCAAACTATTATCTGAATCGATATTTGTTAAAATAATGTCAGTCACAATTGTATCGATTTTCATTGTTTCTGCTTTTATAATCTACGTGGGTAGAGCTATCATTTAGTTACAAAATAAATATGTTTTTTCTTGTCCTTAAATAGAAATATCTGACACGTTAATACTGAAATTTTGTTAAAAGAGCTTCTTTAACAAAATAAATTTAATAAGTTCCACAAGACATAAGTTGTTTATGCAGCCAAAATTTGCAACTGTTGACTGATTGCCGTTTAGCGTCCTCTTTCGTCGGCGAGGCTATGAGAAGTGGACCTATAGGTTTAACGCGGAATTCGATCCACTGTCGTTCAATGTTCTCCCACTCGGAATTGTCCCCAGGACCCCATGCACCAAAGGTTCGCGTGCAAGCCAGTGAGATAGGGTTTGTATGTTGTGTTGTTCAATGATTTTTATTAGGAATGAAATACGTTACAGGATGATATACTGATTGTAAATATTATAGTGCAAGTATTGAACGATTGTGTGGTAAAAGGAGGAATATAAATTTGGACAAATTAAAAAAAAGGCCTGAAAAAAACTGTAGGATATATGAAACATATAAAACTTAGGTAAAGCCACTTCAGCAAAACGAAAAAATGAAATGAAATCTTTGAGTTTTACGTCCCACGGTTATGCCTGTTAGACTAAAGGAGACGGTGATGATGAGAGATGAGTGAAATGGTGGAATGAAGAAAGTGGGAGGAAACGGGAGAACCCCGAGAAAACCCACGAGCACGGTGTTTGTCCACCACAAAGTTCACTTGGCGAGGGCTTGGATCGAACCCGGGACCCCAAACACCAGAGGTGAACGCTCTACCACTGAGCCACCGCGCCCCCCTTTCAGCAAAACGAGCAGGATTTTGTTGTGGGTAAACAGTTTAATCATATTATTATTAATTTCGCACAAATGTGCCACACATCATAGCATGGGCGGCGATTAGGGGGACAAAGAGGGACAGTTACCCCCCACTCTTTAGAAATGACCCATTAATGTCGCTATATAGTTTCATTTGGAAATATAAAGTTTTTGTATGTATTAAGGTTCATAGAATGAAAATGGTGCCATAAAATATTTGCCGTTCCGTGAGTACGTATTAGTTGTCTTTCCGTGCAGTTAAGAAAGCTACAGGAGTTGCGTTTTAATTGCCACGAAAAATGGCTCAAAAATTAACCTATCCGAGTGTACTTTCATATTCATTTCTTCTTATGTTAGTCAGCCGCTTTGGAACTAATTGAGATAACATTTCGCAGAAAAAGAAGTCCTTCATGAGCAGTGTTTCTTTCAGAAACAATGATCTGGGGGGGGGGGCACACTTAGTATCCCGGGGCGGCACTGCAGGTACTATTCTATTCATTATTATATTATAGACGTATTATTTTGGTCTCCTTCGGGGGGAGGCTCTCAGAGCTTCGGGGGGCAGTGCCCCCCAAAAAAACATGTCTGGAAGAAGCACTCTTCAGACTGTTGACAAATGATGTAAACGTCACTATCGACCGAGATCTCCATTGTAACAGTTGTTCCATTTTAGGTGTTCCACAGTAAGTTATACGATGATATGTTTAGTTTCCTTTCTTTAGGACGTATGTTAAGCAAGGGCGGATCCAGGACGGACTTCTGGTGGGGGTGGTGGGTTGTAATACTGCTACTTAGAGCTACTTTTAAGAGCTCCAAACTCTGGTATGCGTTTTATTTGTATATATAAAGTAAAGAAGTTTCCTCTTCTGGGGGGGAGCGATCGCCCCGATCGCCCCCTGGATCCGCCACTGACGATAAGGAAATAATTCAACAAGTAGGTTGAATAATTGATGCTCTGATCCTCACGAAGGAGGCCCTCTCGAGGCCTCCTCACCCTCAATTACCCTCGCCCTCAATGATATGAGGGCGAGGTTGCGCGAGGGCGAGGAAAAGTTTTGAGCACGAAGGCGAGGGCGAGCGAGGATAATGGACAACACCTATCGCGAGGGCGAGGGTGCGCGAGGGCGAGGACAAGCTTTGATGGCGAGGATGAGGGTGCGCGAGGGCGAGGAAAAGCTTCGACGAAAAGGGCGAGGGTATGCGAGGGCGAGGACAAGCTTCGATGGCGAGGGTAAGGGTGCGAGAGGGCGAGGAAAAGCTTCGATGGCGAGGGTGAGGGTGCGCGAGGGCGAGGACAAGTTTTGTCCGCGAGGGCGAGGGTGCGCGAGGGCGAGGACAAGTTTCGACAGCGAGGGTGAGGGCGCGCGAGGGCGATGGACAATTCCATTCGCGAGGGCGAGGGTGAACGAGGGCGAGGGCCAACTGCTACTGCGAGGGCGAGGGTGAGTGAGGTCGAAGTAAAATGAACATCTATGATAGGGACGCATTGAGACTAGCAAAAAACGTGGTGTTATTATTACTCAAAGGGCCGTACGATGGAGGCATTAACGTTAATGTTAATGGCACTAATGAGCACTTACTTGCTCTAACGGTTAACCTCATTTTTGAGATGATTCTTAGAAGTGGGCGTGTTGGCATGCAGTTAGAAGACTTATATCCATTATTTAAAAAGCACACGTTATCTGTGGAGTACTAACGATTTGCGTCACTATCGAACACTAACGTAGTACTAGCGACGTTTAAAGTCGAAATTGGAGTCTGACATAAGTGGCCTGTCAACTTCACGGACATTATATTTTCCTTGAATGCGAGAATTTTGCGCCCGGGAAATTTGTGCCCTACCACAAAAATAGGAAAAAATGCGCTTGCAATATATTTGCACTGGGATGTTTGCGCCCTACCCCAAAAAGAGGGAAAAATGCGCCGGCTATATATTTGCACTGGGATGTTAGCGCCCTACAATTCAACTTATTATTGTATTGTGTAAAGTAACTTCCACTCGCACTTGAACTAGGCTTGCCTCTCATCGTCTCAGTGAGTTACTCCATCCGTTATAATATTCCGAAGAAATTAAAAAAATACAATTTTAGTTCACTAAAGGGCAATCCATACAAATACAATTTTTCATTATACTATAAAATTTACAATAAACGTATAAATGACTGATATATAATTATTTATTAATATAATCAAAGAGTATAATTTAATCTACAAAAGGCTGTTTGGCTCTACCCAGATATCTCTGTTCACAATCCTTGCGAGTTGTTTGGCTTTTCAGGACACAAAATATAGAAAAGAAAATGTAAAGTGAATGTAAAATCAGTTCAGTAATATTATCAAGAAAACTATGTACAGTGTGTTTACTTGCTGGAATTACACTTCAAACACACAATTGCGTTCAGTCGTTCTTTCAGGAAAAATGTTCCGGGGGGCACATTTAGTATTCCGGAGGGGGTCACTGCTGGTACTATTCTATTTATTATTATATTATAGACGTATTATTTTGGTCTCCTCCGAGGGGGCACTCTGAGAGCTCTGGGGAGGCCAGTGTTCCCCCAAAATCATCTCTGGAAGAAGCAGTGATTGCGTTGATCCGTTGTGTTCTTTTGGCTTATATTGAAGTTCATTCTCCCCTTATATAGCCACAATGAAAATAAATCACAAATGACATGGTTGTGGGGGGAGGATTGTTTATGCTGTAATGTCAGCCCCTCCGAGCAAATGCGTAAGCTCCAATAGGTTCTTTTATTTCGCAGGGCTCAAACTTCCCGGTGGAGGTACATCGCAGGCGCAATTTTCCCTGTTCTTGAGGTAGGGCGCAAATTTCCCAGACGCAAAATTCTCGACACCGTTCGAATGACCTCGGAAGACTATATCTTTTTCAATACTTTTTTATATTCTTTTACTCGAGATTTCTTCATAGCTTCTTATTAAAATACTTACTAATATATCCTCATTTTATTGTCCTAACCAATCAATATGGGTATGTTGTCAGTAGGGTGACCAAATCGTCAACTAGAAAAAACGGGACATCTTTTATTTCTGGATAAATTGCTCCCCTAAATATATATTTTTGCCTTTCCGTTCCCTATCCCCCCCCTCTCTCTCTGTATCCCCCAGAAAAAAGGTAAATTTAACTTTTTAGTTTTAAAACCTATTTAAAAGGTTCTGGAATTAATTAAATAACAAGTAACTATTAGCAACTAACAAAAAATGAAACATTTGAAAACATTACTAAAAATATACGAGCGCTCAAATCTGTCACCGACAGGATTTATAATTACTCTTAGCATCGGATTCGAACACCTTTTATTTGCATTTTGTTATTTTTAAACATTATTTCACTTACAACTGATTTTCTTTTTACTTTTACAGTTCTATACCTTTGTTATCCTTTCATAGTATGTTACATCTTACATCAATTTACGGAAACACTGATGACAGCGCCTCAATGCGCCCAAACAGAGAGTAAAAACAGGTTACAGTGCGTCGGCGGCAATTCAAAACCTGCTATGTGCATTTTGCAGGAGAAGCGAAAAACAGTATCCTGGTTAGCTTTTTGGCTTTATAAAAGTGATGTTATAAGTAATATTTGATGCTGCACGTAACTTGATACCTTTTCAAGTAACTTGAGAAGGTACCAGTTACGTGCAGCATCAAATATTACTTATAACATCACTTTTATAAAGCGAAAAATCTAACCAGGATACTGTTTTTCGCTTCTCCTGCAAAATGCACATAGCAGGTTTTGAATTGCCGCCGACGAGTGTTCTTCATAAGACTTTCAGCCTCTTGCACTGTTGTCTGCGGAATGGGGAGGCCTAGGAGGGAAAACAGTGCAGCCACCACATCCAATATTGCAAACGTCGTAATGACGTTGCTCAGTAACTAGACATATTCCAATATAATCACATAGCTTAGAAAAAATAATATAAATTAGGAAATTTTAGCGATTCGAAAGGTTTTTTGTACCGAATGTACGTAAATACGGGATATTTTGGCGTCCCGGGAGAATTTTTCGGGACACCGGGAATGATAGTGAAAAAAAACGGGACAATCCCGTTTTTACGGGACGGTTGGTCAGCCTAGTTGTCAGTAAAATATTTAGATTGATCGAACCTCTGGTGTGTAACCACAGTATTTCATATCATGCTCCCATTAGAAATCTTGGCTAAACGAACCATTATATGTTGCCAATAAAATAGTTTAGAATGATTTAGCCCTTGGTAAATAACCACAGTATTTAGTGACAGACCCCTTCCCCTTCCTATTACCATATTCTAGCTACGTGCCTGACTCAGCTAATTCTCTACATTCTTTACCAAGTACACATTTTCTAAAGCGGAAAATGCTCTCTAAATACCTAAGCTCATTATTTTCAGCAGATGCACAAACTGGGTAAAATTCTATCTACATGAATGTTATATATGTCGATTACTGGAAACCGCTTCTCGCTATCTATTACCATATTTACTATATAATTATTGTTAAAACCGGAAATGGTTGATTTGTACCGCTTCCGGTTTAAATATTACATTCATCAGGGAACTCGATTCTTAACTATTGACTCTGTACATCATGGCCAAAATTGATTGGTAATCCATCAGATAGTTCTTGAGACTGTTTGTTTCACTGACGGACAGAATGAATATATGGCTATAGAGTTTTGATAAACTAAATTCGTTAACGAGTGATGGTGGAACAAATATAAGAAAGGGAACCAAGAGTAGGCCTACCACCGGGAAAATTTTCGAACACAAAATTAGCCATCGAAAACCCACATGTCCTGGGTTAGAATACCATAAATGAAAACTCTACCACTGAGTCATCAATCACCCGCTTATTAGTTTTATTAATTATTATATTAATATAAATTAATGAATGCCTGCTTATGTTAATTATTGAACAATTACATTGTATACTTCGTAAAGTCATAAATTATAAATTTGTATTTACTGTACATACAGTGAGCGCAGAAAGTGTTCGTACACATATGCTATTGAAACGAGAATGCCTGCGAAAAAGAAACAGAAAATTTAAGAAGTGTAATAACACACACAATATGAATAATGAAAACTAAGCTTTATGAATATATCAATAAAGAACCACAAAGACAAGTTTAATGGTCAGAAAGTAAATAAATTCCGTAGAAAGTGTATAGAGTAGACGCAAAAAGTGATCGTACACCTGACGTACGAATACGAAACAAAGATACCACAACTGGGGTTCACTAGTATTCACCTGAGTGTACACCTCTGTATAGCTTGACGAGTGACAGAATGAGTTTAGTTGTGATTAGGAGTGAAAAAACTGCACGGTGGGCTGTCGAAATGGGAAGCAACCGAACAGAAACAAATGAGGAGACAAGAAAAGTAATTATTAAAGTGCATAAGAAGGGTAAGTCTTTGAGAAAGATAGCAAACCTTGCAGACAGGCCTCGTTCAACAGTACAAACAATAATTGCGATGTATAATGTTTCTATCACTGTGCGAAACCATATATATTAAAAAAAAAAAAAAAAAAAAAAAAAAAACCTGGAAGACCAACAGTGTTGAGTGAACAAGATAAACGTTACATTATTAGGAAAAGAAAAAAGATTCCAAAAAGTAGTGCTGTGCAATTGGCAACGGATCTGGAAACACGCGGTGTTAAAGTATCAGCCAGTACAGTGCGGAATATTTGCAGGGTATCATGGTCGGATAGCCTGGAAAATGTTCTGGGTGAACAAGACAAATCGTATAAAGAGACTAAAGCTTGAAAAAGAGTATAAAGATAAGGGATCAGGCTTCTTTCTGGAATAGGGTCATATTTTCGGACGAAAGTAAATTTAATTTTATCGAGTCCAATGGGAGGCGTATGGTATGGCGCAAGGTGAATACAGAGATTAATCCTCAAAATCTCGTCCCTAAAGTAAGACACGGAGGAGGGTCCGTGCTCGTCTGGGGTTGTATGAGTGCCTCAGGAGTGGGTCGTCTCCACCTTATCGATGGAGTGATGATCCACAAAGTGTATATTAACATATTAACGGGATGATCTACCTTTTCTCGGCACAAAAAATTTTATATTGGACCTTATGGGGAGAACATGGCTACCGAATTTCCTCAGTTTCTAAGGAACTAGGTATCTCTAATGGGAAAGAAAAATTTTGCAGCATTCTACAGAAGTTTATTAACAAGTTGAAATACTTAAATTGTATATTTGTCTGCTAGTTTAGCAGAAATAAATTATTAAAAAATAAATAAATTAGTTTTTTTTTTAATACAAATTATAATATGTCTAACTTTGGAACTAATTATGGTAGAAAGATCAACTTTTTTTTTTTTTTGTTTTATTCCTTGAGAAGAAACGACTCTAATAGTTTTAATCACAACTATATCTGATACGCCAATTAAAAAACAGTATTTTAATATAAGTATTAAAGTCCACCTGTCAAGAAGTTTGACGAGGGTAAGGCATCCGCGCCCACCCTTTTCTTCTGTTTTCATCCCTAGAGATATGAAGGGACCGTTTTCACAGCAGGTGTCAATGCGAATGTAAACATCCTGTCCTCACGTTCAATAGCCCAAGTTCGGCCACTTTCTCTCTCTTTTTTTCTCTCTCTCTCTCTCTCTCTCTCTTCCGAGGAGGTGTTTCTACCCTGTAAGAAAATTATAGATATGTAGAGAAAATGGTGATCAATTATTTCTGATAGCCAGATGATAGACAAGCATTCTAAAATGCCTTCGAATTCCAAAAATGTATCGACCATAACTTTACCATCTGGTTGTTTTCAGGAGGCAAAAGTTATATTATTATTATTATTATTATTATTATTATTATTATTATTATTATTATTATTATTATTATTATTATTATTATTATTATTATTATTATTATTATTATTATTTGGAGTTAGAGTGCAAAGCCACGAAGATACAAATGGCTCCATTGGCTAAACATACACATAGCTGCCCCCATTCAGAACATCCCTTTATGCGTTAGAAAACATGCTATAACAATGCGCCCCTCTCAAAAATATAATTCAACTCTTATTGACCTCAGTAGCGCTTACTAATAGCGTAAATGCTATAAATCAGGCATTTGCAAGTAGGAACAAGGATTGGCCGAATCACAGAAATCTTACTGTCGTCACGGGCTGTAAAAGGTAATATATGACATTTTCACAAGAAATAATTATCGGATAATTTAATAACTGACAATTTCGCGGGCTGTATAAAAGAACTCGGCGTGTCAGATCCGGCCCCGTAAGGACTATTATGAACGGAAGGTGGCAGTCAGTAGTGAAAGAATCAAGATAATTGAGGAACAAACACGTGATCAAAGCCTAACTGAGACTTGGTTTGAGGAAAGAAAAATCCAGATTACTGCATCAAATGCAAAAAGGATTGCTTGCAGAAAACAAAACACTAGTTGTGCAAAGATAGTGAAGGACCTGGTGTATCCTAAGGAATATAACACTGTAGCGACAAATTGGGGGAAAGCACACGAGGCTATAGCACGAAGAAAATACCTATGAACAGGTTCTAGGAGTCTCTGTTATTCCTTGTGGTCTATTCATAGATAAACAAAACCCCTTCCTAGGGGCAAATCCTGATGGTGTCGTTTATCCAGATGAAGGAGAACCATATCTCTTGGAAATAAAGTGCCCTTACAGTGCACGATTTTGCGAAAGTATCGCTGAAGCTTGCGAAAAAATAAAATCCTTCTGGCTCGCAAGAATGAAAATTTTTTTTCTCCCAAAAAACCACACGTACTACTACCAAATTCAACAGCAAATGCTTTGTGCTGGAATGAAGAAGTGTGATCTTTTCGTGTTCATCCCTGTAGCAAGTGAGATACCTAGTAATCAGAATGAAAATTATGCCATTATAACAATAGAACGTAATGAAGACTTCCTCAATGACCTTGTACCAAAACTGCGATGGTTTTAAGTATATGAAATGTATACTACCAGAGCTCGCTGATTCTCGTGTGTTTCGTGGGCTCCCAATCAGGGAACCAAAGAGGCCATTCACGAAGGCAGATGACAATCCACAAAAAAGGTACAAAGAAAGTAATGATGTGAACCTCGGTGTCAGTAACAATAAAACTATTTAGTGGCCATAAATATAAAGCATATTGTAAGTATGTACTGGGCAGTGTAACGCATTCTTAAGCACAAGTTTATTTGTGAGAAACTGTCACTTTGTGTAAATACAAATTCATATATCACTCAAATATGAGTAGTACATGGGAAGAACGATGAAAGCCACATTTTCAGTCAGGTTTGGCTATGTTCAGAAAATGTTTTTTCTGCACCAAAATATATAAAATGGATGGTGAATGCAGGTTGTAGTTCACTCATGGGTACATCCACGAGTAGATTACAACTTATTGTTACCACCCATGTTATATATCTTGGTGCAGGGGGAAAAAAAATTCTAAACCTAACAACCAAACATTACTAAAAATGTGATATTCGTCATTCTTCCCCTGTACTACTCATATGTAATTCATCACAGTAAACATTTGCAATAACCTACTGTTTACAAAATATTACTCGTATTCTAATGTAAATATTGTAAATAAGTGCATGGATGTCATTAGTGAATAGTCTCAGTAGCTTAATCTGAATACAGAAACTGCAAATCAATGGTTTCATATGCCTACAGAGGAACCTTCCATTGTAAAAATAAAAAGGTAACGCATCATGGATAGTACCCCTCGGGTGATGTGGAAATCTATCCACTGTTTTCTGCATATATACCGTACATCTATATCTGCATATATATATATATATATATATATATATATATATATATATATATATATATATATATATATATATATATATATATATATGTTTGTATGTGTGTGTCGTGGATGAATAGTTACGCTCATCCCTTATAATCATGGAGTCCCTTGTTTGATTCCCGATGAAGACACAAGTGGTTCGGATCCTACGTTAAACTGTAGGTCCCACCCATAGGACGTCATCATTCTGAAAGTATGTTCTTTTCTGCGTATCATGCTTCTTGTTTCAACTCTTTAAGATAAATTGAGACTAACTGACAGTGCGTAGTCTTAGCGGGGTAAGCGCGGAAAACGAAAAAGTCAAAGAAAACAGGGCTTTGCTCCCTTGTCCCCATATAACAATGCACAGTATGGACACCGTTCCAAATGGGTCTTATAGGAGCTATCATGGCAACATTTTTGTATAAGACAATTGGTGTGTGTCGTCTGCATGGTTGTCTGGGGACAAAATAGGGCAAACATGTTTTTCAATAAATAAATAAATAAATAAAAGAAAACGTGCATTTTTCAATTCCCATATCCTCGTCCTAAGAAGGCGCTTAGCGCAACGAGCCTAAACATTAAATGCTTTGAAAGTTTGTTCTTTTTTGCGTATCCAGCTTCTTGTTTCAACTCCCTAGGGCAGTGATGATTTCAGGGGTGATTCTGGGGGGAATTCTCCCAAGAGCTACGAAATTCACCCTCGGGTGCTTGAGATCTTCACAGAAATTTCTGTGGAGCACGCAATTTTTAGTCGCTTTCCCCCCTGTGCGTGGTGCCTCCGGAGGAAATGATCTGAAATTAAAACTGCTATAGGATAATTGGAGATTGGCTTACAATGCTTAGTCTTAGCGAAGTAAGCATAAAAGCGAAGTAAGCGATAAACCAGAAATATCACAAAAAACAGGGCTTTTGCTCCGCTGTTCCCCCGTGAAAATGCACGGTTTACACACAATACAGGTTGGGTCTAACAGGGCTATTTAGAGAACGTCTTATATAGCATTTGGTGTGCAGTGTTGTCTGCGGACAAGGAGGCAAAACCGTGTTTTTCATTAAAAAATGGAGTATTTTAAATTTCCCTCGCCCCCTCAGGAAACGCTTCTTCAATGAGACCGTATCCTGCCTCTTTCTCCCATTCTCTAGGCTCTAGGCCAATTAGGACTGACAGGCATTTGAATAAGTCCATTACTTGGTTGCCTAGTAATTAGCCATCATATTGGCTGCCATATTGGATTTAGACAAATGTTCTCTCATGTTACCATGTAAAATATGTCTTGTGGTGGTGAAAGCTACCGGAAAAAGTAGGTTTCGTTTAGTCCTGAGGAAGTACGCTACATCCTAGAGTAGAGATGCAAGGGCTCGAAAAAAACCCGGCTTTTTTGGAAAAAAAACTCGGTTTTTTCAGCTTCGCTTTTTTGCTTGGGAAATTTTGGGCTTTTTTGAAAATTCTGCTTTAAATTGATAAACCAGATTTTGTTTCGCTTCTCTACAACACAAAAAGTCATTTAATTAGTGATTGATACCGATAATAATATAAAACCTCGAAAATAAACCATGAATTTCGAAAAGATATTTCAAACAGTTTTACTTCTCAACATATTTACATTATGAATTCCAAAGGATTAACCAATGTATATAATAAGATTTTTTTAACCTCCTACATACAAAAGTAAGCAGGGTTGGCAAGAGCCATGGTTGTTTTTGAAAACGCCAAAAACCCGTTTTTTGGGGGGAGTTTAAACTAGGCTTTTTTGGTTTAAACCAGGTTTTTTTGGGTTTAGATATTTTGCTTTATGTATTTATATTACATATTGACAGAAATAAGTTTGTTTCGCCTTGGTGTTATTATGCAACAACGGGGTTATGCTGGAAGAGGTCACATAAGCTTAAAGAAGTCCGGTCAGTAAATTTCTTAAATTGAGAAACTCCCGCCCTAGCCATCGGGAAAATCCCGTCATTACTCTAAATGTAAAACAATAACGGAAAAAATCCTGTTATTGCTTTGCGTGTAAAATTTAAAGGTCAACGTATCATAATCAGTACGCTAAAACTGAGGTATTAAATTACAAATTTAGTGCGTACAATCATTGAAAATACAATCCAAGCTAATGTTGGAAGCTACGTAGGCAATCGATAAATTTTGTCAATTTATATCAGTATATTTAAGCAACCTTGGCTTCTTTATAAAACAACAGGCATTCAGGCATGCAGAAATATACAATTTAGTTTCGTTTCGTATGTTCAGGCTTAACATCCTTACGTAATACCGAGGTTATCAAGGAGAAGACTTTCGCTTAAAGTGACATCCGAACCGCTACTTTGTTTACGCATGAAAGAGGGGTTGTGGTTCGACCGAGAATTGAACATGGGACACCTTGATTAAAAGGTGAAAAGGAAATAAAACTAATGCAGATGGTTTGATGTCTGGAAACGTCACCATGAAGTTCACACGATTCGCATTTTTCGTACCTTTTATTTTTTTCCGGTTTAAACCAGTTGTTTATTAAAAAAAAAGAAGAAAAACAGCTGGTGTAAACCAGCCAACCCTAAAAGTAAATACTTCTTTTTAAAAAATACTCAAATAAGTAGCAAAATTCTATGTAGTATTTTTACTTCAAAATATTCCATACCCTTTTTTTGGAACAAAATAAAATTAAAATAAAACATAAGAAAAATACTTAGATTTATATGATACACTTAAAGGCTGCACACCTAGAGCTTTTGGTTTTGTATATTCTTGAAATTCTACAGTTTTATATAAGCACCATCACGGTTTATTCAGTCCTCAAGTTTTCTGTATTTTTAACAAGAGGGATTGAACATGAAGTGTGTGAGATAAGAACATGGTAACCCACAATTTTACTATTTTAAGAAATTAGAAATTTTCTGCTGCACAATCCATTTTGAAAGTCGGAAAGCTGATTTTTCACATAAGTCTATACATGAGGGATTAAACGAAGCGGTATGCGTTGCTGCCTATCTGATGCTGCGTAACTCAGCAATTGAAAATTTGTTAGTTACCATGTTCTTGGCTCACACCCTTCATATCATTATGGAACTCTCCCCACCCCACCAACACACACAAAAAAAGGACTACGGAATATATTTAAGTTAAGATAAATACAACTGCACAACAAACATGATTGATTGGAGCTTTTGCGCTTCTATCGAGAAGTCCGGAATTCAACTCAGCATTCGACCATTCTGACAAAACTTTTCTTCATTCCATCTATGAAGTAGAAATAGTGCGTGTACTGTGAGTTGGCTGACTTCATTTCTTATTGTTTTTAAATCGTTATTATTACTAATTACCAGCAGTGACGGTTTTGCGAAGGTTAGGGGGGTGGTCTTTCGGACTGACGCCTGTTCCCCAAAATTACGGAATGTCTAAAACAAACGAAATATCTATTAGTTATGCCTTTACTCATTAACTTTAAGCTGCCATCAAATAAAAATTACGAATGTTTAGAAAAACTAAACATTAGTAAGAAAAAAACCCTCCCAAAATACTCTTCTAAATCCGCCACTGATTCTCAGTATAAAATGATCTTCAAGGTTGTATCCGGAAGATTATCGCTAAATATATAAACGAAACGAAATACAGTATTAGTTATGCCTGTACTCATAAACTTCAAGCTCCTCCCAAATAAAATTAGGAGATTTTAGAAAATGAAACAATCAGAGAAACCCGTCCCAAAGTACGTTTCTAAATCCGCTACTGATTATTTGTATAAATTAGTATTCAAGGTTGTATCCGGAAAATTATTGCTAAATCGTTGCACAGCTATAGTATAACAGAAATGTGGAAGTACGGTTAGACGGATATATTGAAAAACGTACGCTTTGACGGATATATAGAAAAACGTAAGTTTAACTTTTGTGCTAGAAGCTAGAGTACTAAGCTCTTAGAAATGAAACAGACGACAAACTGAAATGATATCGAGAAGAAAAAATATCGATAACTCAAAAGTTAAAATAAAGTTAAATAGCCTCTAAAATTGCCCTCAAATACTACATTCTTCATGTTAGCTTTAATTCGTAAAACATGTGCTCCATCCATCTTGATGGTGAATTTTAGAGCGAAATATGGCATTTAGGTCATGGAATTCTTATTTAAATATAGAATATACTATAAGAAAGCTATTTAGATAGCAAAATCATGAAAATGAAAAAACCCAAAATTTCCAAAATTCTCGTTTTTTCCCAAAAAAGCCGGCTTTTTATGTGAAAAAAACCATCGATTCAAAAAAGCCGGCTTTTTTGCATCTTTATCCTAGAGTAATGCGTGCATATACGCATTTGTAACTTTGTACAGTTAATCGTTAGACAACAGTGTTGCCAGGTTGTAAGGTTTCTAAGTGCAATAAACAATGACATATTTAAATTCATCGTTCAGAAACCTATAGTTTGACACCAAAATTATCTTTCTAAGTGCCTTGGTTCACGATCTCTCTCTTTATATATATATATATATATATATATATATATATATATATATATATATATATATATATATATATATATATATATATATATATAGAGAGAGAGAGAGAGAGAGAGAGAGAGAGATTTACGTAGGGCGGCGGCCATATTGGAAAATGACGGCTAGGGGAAATCACCTCAAATTTGAAATATATTCCCAAGACATTATTATTAAAAAACTTAGGGGACATTTTTTTTTACGGACACCTATATATGAGGGCCAGGACTTTACATTGTCGGAATCCTGTGGGGGCACCCCTCTGCCCCCCTTCCCTTCGCCACTACTGTATGCTATAATATTTGTCCGGAAGGGAAAAAAATTCCCAAAATAACAGCGTTTTCTGATATATACTGTTCTTCCCGCGCACTCTAGAATGCATCTTGATGAACTTCCAGGTTCCAGAGGTAACGGGGAAAAGAGGATACTTCACACCACATAGTCCAGTCTCTTAGTATGGAACCATTGAGGGAGACAAACTCTGTAAAGCTAACAGTATTTGGCAGCTGACAGGTAATCTCAGAAACTGATCGAGAACCTGTTTCATTAAGACATCCACCCCCTTCCCCCTCCATTTCACCATCCCCACCCTTTCCGCGGCCAAGCTTAGAGTGGGGCGTGACTTACCCTCGTCAAACTTTTGACAGGTGGACTTTAATACTTATATTAAAATGCTCTTTTTTAATTGGCGTATCAGATATGGTTGTTTATCAAGCTACAGAACTACGAACTACTACAGGTGAAATCAATGCCACGAAGACTACAGCCAATCATTAACGCACAGGGTAATCCCACAAAATATTAAATAACGTAATATACTTTATAAGCATTAATTCAAGCATAAGTGTACGGTGACTTTTTGCGTTTACAAAAAAAAGGAATTCTCTCTTTTCTTCTGAACAAAACAGTGATTGTGTTTGTTTGGCCTTTCTCTTGTATATAGAAATAAAATGTATGAATGTGTAGTCTTAATTCTGGTTATATATATATTTTCCAACTCCCGTTCTCATGCTAGCTGTTTTCAATATAAAGTATGCACGGTGTACGAACACTTTCTGCGCTCATTGTAGGTATGTTGACAATAAGCGAATGTTATTAGAATATTTGTTGAGATTTATTTTCCTTCACTGCCTTTCGCCTGGTTAAAAAGTAGTATGCAGTGCTTTGGAGCAGCTGCAGGTGGGAACGCGATAATGTTTGAGACATACCGGCGACTTTTTTGTGTGTGAAAATAAGACCTTTCTCATAAAGCAATAAATAACTGCAGTAGCAATTGTCTACGTAAATGATAAAGACATATCCAACTACAAGAAACTAATACAGTATATATATTCATTATTGTGTTTCTCTTTTAACAGCTACTAGCTAGGGATGGCCAATTCCAGAATTTTTACTTTCCGGAATCCGGAAAATGAAATCGGAAAAATTCCGGATCTCGGAAAAATTCCGATTTTTTCTAAATTCCGGATTTTTTCCGAATGTCGGAATTTTTCCGAAATCCGGAATTTTTCCGAATTCCGGATTTTTTCCGAATTCCGGAAAGTAAATTTTCCGATTCCGGAAAACAAAATTTCCGGATAATTTTGGCCATCCCTAATATATAGTTAATTCTATCAACAATGTCTTTTATATGTTTGTCTGGTAATTCTCCAATCATTACTTTAATAACATTAAGCTCATCCTTAAACATAGCAATTTGAGTAACCATATTTTTATAATACTCTTTCTTCGAAGCTATATTAAATCGTGTAGATAAGCCAGTGATAACAGCAGAAGTAGATGCAAATGCTGTTGTAATAATTGAATATACTGTAACGGGAATAAATATATTTATAAACCCTGTTGAAGCAGAAAGCAGTATCGAAAATGCAATATGAGTAACATAAATACATTTTAATCTCTTAAATTTCCTCTTATTTTTCGCTAGTAAGCTCTGGAGTGTTAATATTGTATCCTTAATTAACGCAATTAGATTCTCTCGTGGAATGTTATCTGGAATATTCATTTTTATTAAATAAGTTTTTATGATATTACCATAAAAACACTTACAAATTAAACAAATCTAATAAACATATAATTGATTTATATCTTCTAGATCATCTTCTCTTTTTGCACATCATATTCAAAGTTTTTCTTGCCAATCATTACAACATAACAAATCGTTTTATCTGGTACATTCCTTTCAAAATTAGCAGTCAATTTCAAATTAGTTCTCATTTACAATTACTGATTTATGCTTGCTTGTGTTAATTACAAACATTGGTCTATTTTCTAAAAACTCTTTAGGATAATAAAACATCTCAGTTTTTCCAATTGTAACTCTCTTGTATATCGTATACATTTCGTAAGCTTTGAGATATTTATGCTTTTCAAAATCTAAGTTCAAAGATTCTAAAGGAAAAGACTCATTTTTAGAATTACGAAAATGGATATTCTGGACTTTACAATGATCAAAATAGCTTGAATCTCTTTCTTGATTATCATTCCTATCAGTTTGGAAAAATGCAATCACGAAATTAGGCATATCAAATTCACTTGAGTTAAATTGTGTGGTTAGATCGAATTCCAAATATTTGCCTGTAACTGATTTCTGTAAACATTGATATGTGTTGAACGAAATAGGAATTTTACCCTCTTTTAACATGTTAGTTCTTAGCAAGGCAGCATAGTTAGGTTCATAATTAACAATAGGCATTCTCAACTCCATATTTGTAATCTTAACTTTACCTGGATGTGGTTGATCATTCTCATATGTTCCATCCTCTTTTTTTGTTTTCCAAATAGCAAACGCGTTATCAGAACCACTTCTTTTAATTGTATATTTCAATCCTCCTTTCCACATAATATCTTTATAATCAGAACAAAATCCTGGTAAAAGTCTTAGTAAAAATACTAATTCTTCATCTGTTCTTCGCCATGTAATTCCTTCCCATCCACATTCATCATAATGATTTGCTTCTGGTTTTGAAATGGTACATGTGTTTACAGCTATCGAAGTTAAACCAGGATAATCTATAATATCCAATATCTGTCCATGCTTACTAACTTGTATTTGAGAAAACAGATGCGGGAAGAAGTTATTAACAAGTCTAATATTTTGGCCAGCAGTATATTCGCCATCAGCATCTCTACCTCTAATTTCAAAAGTTACATAAATATCAGCATAATAAGGATGAACAAACCCACCCCCAACATCTATATCAAACTCAATAGATCTGTTTGGTTTATTTAAATTTTCGATTGTCTTTTGATTAGGTTTAAAGGATTGTAATTCATATGACTCTATTTTATCCGTATTTATTATAAAGAAGAATATTTTAATCGTTTTATGGATTAAACCCATAAAACTTAAATATAACTTTTCCAAATATCCTTATTCCTATTCACCTGACTAATGATTTCTGAAAAACTATACCCATCTGTAAACATTTTTAATACTACAATACATAAATGCCCATGTGACAGAGAGAGAGAAAGAGATATAAGATCTTGCTTGTGATTGTAAAGAAAGTATTTTTTTTAATACGTGTTTTTATAAAACAGAAGAACATCTTAAAAAAATGCTTATGAGGGAAAAATAAGCGAAAAAAAAAATTTTAAAAAGTCATGAAGATAAAAAGAAATTATAAAACACTTCTGAATATCCGGGTTCATCTGGAATTTGGGGCTGGGGGGGGGGTATGCATTTCTTAGGGATTTGTCTGCAAATGTTTACGAATAAATGATCTTGGATCCTCTTGATTGTGAAGTTTCAGTGCCAAGGCTATGAGAGGTTGAGGTGGAATTTACTGCTTGTTAGATCAGAACCTTGCGAGGCAAGTGGCTCATTGAGAATCAAACTTAGAGACTGCGTGTATAAAGAAATCGTGGTCATTAGCGTCTTGGTTGCGAAGAAACAAGGTTCATTTCTAACTTGTTTGAGTTTAACGTCTAATTTCACAAGCATATATTACTTGTGGCTCTACAGTTCAACGTAAAATTCGAACCACATTGTCTTTCAGGAAGCGAACCCTCGATCCTCACTAAACGCGAAGAAGCGCGTCATTAAGTAACTCATAATATATTGAATATACAATGTTTGCAAATGTTGATTACTATTGATTTTTTTCGAGTGAAAAGCTATAAAATTCAGAAATAAGGATGAAGCTTGAAGCTAACCATTTTTCCATTACAGGGATGAATATACATAACACGAAGGAACGTATTCAAATCATTACTATAAACCTTAATTATATAAAATTTTGTTTCCAGTGTCTATGAAGGGGCAATCATTAATTCACTGAGTAAACTGCTTGTAAGAAACAAGTATTGCTTCAATGGGATAAGCAATCAATTTTTGGTTCCCGCAGTGATTTTCTAAGTTTCATGAGTTCGGCCGTTTTGCAGGGAGTGAGGACTCGCCGGGGTGCGCACGAAGTGGCAACCGCGTACCACGTGCTTCTCCAAACGTCAGTTTGTTTCTAGTTTTGAAAACATTTTCATATGCACTTACAATATAGTAAAAGAAAGCACTTTCAAACATGCAGCAGAGTTGTGATAAAATTTTGTAGGTGAAATGTAACATCGAAAGTGTACTTTACTTTCAGGGATTTCTCTTTAGATTTTTTTTTTTTGACAGTTACAGTTCATATACTCCTTTTTAAAACACACACAAATAATGAGATTAAAATGAACAGCTGTACAAAAAAAAAAAAAGTTTTTTAAGGATTTACTCCTGCAATTAGCCTTATAGTACGTCACAAGATGCTTCTCTTCATTTACTGGTGTCACTTTGTGACGTTTATAGCCAGGCAAGCTGAAATTTAATCCTTGAAGGTATTTTCCCATGGCTTCAATTGTTTTGTAGTTCGAATTTCTCGCAATAACACCCGTCAATTTATTTTTCCACAGACTGCCTGAATTCACCAGGAGCTGACTGAAGCTCGTGCCGAACTTTATCAACTAGAACGAAGCATTCACTGAGCAGCATTCCTTGCGTCTCTTGTTTCTGAATTGATCGACATGATATTGCAATGTCTTTATCATTATCAGATTACACGTAGCGTCTTGGCAATTGTGTCTATGCTCTGCTGGTCGGTTGCTAATATGATTGGTTCTCCGTAAACTAGGTATTCTTCCATCCTCCCATGCAAAAAGCCGTTCTGTTGCATAGACATGTAAATGCGTTGAAAATACAAATTGAAACTGGGTTTGTTCCATACTATAAGCATACGTCTGAATTAAAAACTTATAGAATATGCTCTTAGCACTAATTTATGCTCTAACCTTTGAAATATGCATTTATATGTACTATAAAGCTTCAAATTCGAGCTGTATTATTGTTCTTAAAAAACCTCGATCAACTTTAACACAGATGCATATAAGCAAACAAAATAAGCATTTGCATAAAAATCCGATGTCTAATGATAAACAATCCAAAGTAATTTAGCTATGCAAAAGAGAAAAAGTAAACATACAAATATAATTACAGGATTGTATACGAAGGTAATACTCGAATGCATACGAATATAAAAAAGTAAACAAAATCTAAAAATCACTTCCATGCACAAAGAAACGAAAGACTAAAACAGCTTCTTTCCTTTTGAAAACATGTATTTTGGAGCGGCAACACTGGAATGTTAAGGTCTGTTGCCAAGGAAACCCTCAGCCCAGTGTTGCTAAAAGGACGTTTATGATTCGAGTTGCTGCTTTGGAGTTTAACGTCCCGTTCAGCAGCGAGGCTATATGAGACGTGGACCTACTGATTAACGTGGAATCCGAACCACATGAGCTCCCGCCGGGAGTTTATGATTCGACCCTCGCTGAATGACCGCAGTAGCTATGTGACGTAGATTCCCTTTTTCAAGACAAATCTGCACGTGTTTTTGAGCTGTCAATTTGTTTCTAGTTTTGAAAGCACTTTAAGTGCATATTTTAACACATTTAACAGCATAGTTCATGAATTTTAAGCGCACAAAAATCCGATGTCTATTTATCATGAAGGAATATTACAACAGAAGTGCTACTGCCTATCAAATAAATAAAAATAATTACAGTATTGTTACCGTTTTGAAAATTAATAAAACTTTTCTCCCGGCTTATCAGTAGTTTCGTTTACTGTTTGGAAATGGCTGACGTATAGAGAGATCAAGTATCTAGATTAATGAACATTTGTTTCTTTAGATATTAACATCCACATTAGAAAAATAGAAATTACGAAACTAGGTGAGTGATGGAACACGGTAAAGAAAAATATTTCAAAACAAAGGCAATAATTCTGGACACTTTTCTTTTTGTGATGATTCATTGACTTATTTGCATCTTATTTACCTCATACTTCATCCAGGTCTGCAGTGCATATTTCGGAGCTTAGTATAGTTAACCATAGTAGCATAAACAATACAAACCTTTTGTAAATATTCGATTTCTAACCTTTTAACAAGAACTTCCTCACACAACAGCACAACTAAGTTAATTTTTACATTATTATGTTGGAAACATTCCTGTTTATTATTTCATACAATACCAGAATACCATTGATTAATAATGGATGCATGGACGAACACAAGAGTTAAAACCATAATGTGGCGTTTAAAAATGTCATCTACGTTAATCAACAGTAATTTGTATGATTCTTTTCATAACAAAGGAATAGACTACAACGAATTTAACTATTCGTTGTGTCATTTAATGGAACGAATATCGCAAAGCATGGGCAATTAAAAGAATTAACTTGAATTTCATTATGCAGTTAGAAAATTATTATTATTAAATAAGTTTACCCAATAGTATTATGCGGTAACATTATACCATTGAGTAAACTTATCTAGAAGTTATGAGAAGAAACATAAATGCACCAACTCAAGAAAGAAAGAAAAACATTGATTTTAATTGGAGAAATCTGTGTATAATTCTCACAGAAGTAAAATACACACAAGTTCACATCAGAACTGATATTAGAAAAATAAACAATTTAATTTAAATTATAACGTAACTCACAAACAAACTGAAATGCATTGTTTTCAGTTTGAATTAACCTGAATATTGACACTTTGTACTATTTAGTAGCACAAACCATAGCAACAATAAAATAACTTGCAAAAATGAGTCAAGCTTGTTTCATTTTTGATCAGCTATTTGTAGCCAATTCCATTCACTAA
The DNA here is from genome assembly GCF_964235325.1 of Thermobia domestica. NCBI lineage: Eukaryota > Metazoa > Arthropoda > Insecta > Zygentoma > Lepismatidae > Thermobia > Thermobia domestica. The sequence goes on along the minus strand of NC_137454.1, from coordinate 141,091,791 downwards.
TATCACTGGGTTTCCTCATGTTTTTTAAATACAGAGAAATCAAAATTTGGCATCTCTAAAGGTGCAAGCGTTGGAAGCTCTCTGTCAGTACTGAACACAACGTCAGGGCTTAATTCACTGCACGGAGAGAATACAAAAGGGGAGGAACCGGAATCAGTAATTACTCTTAAACTTTGTCTTCCACCGCCATCTTCGTGTGGGATTCTTTGTTGTTCCAATTGCGCTTCCAGTTTTTGTACTTTCGCTCGTAGATTATCATTATCTCGAAAACACATTTCTAACTGAGCTGTTAATTGCATCACTAGCGTTTTTAATTGATGGTTGAGAATTTTTAACTCTTCAATCACCACTGAATCGTCTTTAGGCTTCTTGCTGCCTTCAATACATAGTTTCTTCTCACACGAACACTCATTACTCTCTACTACGTTCTGGTCTTCTTTCTCAGTCAACGGAGCCTCACTTTTCATGCTAGCTTCTGTATCACCTTCGATCTCTCTCTTTAACAGTAGCTCTAGCAACGAATCTGCCTCTTCCATGGTTCTGAAAAATAAAAGATACGTCAAAATGAGCAACCTTCAATACATCAGTACTTACACAACACAAAATACTAAAACTGTTCGAGATAGATTCGCGCTATTTTTAACCGACTTCAAAATAGGAGGTTATCAATTCGACCCATTTATATATATGTTGTGTCTATGTTTATGCATAACTTTGATAAAACTGTTTGTTTGAAAGAGTATTCTTTCCTTGTAGTCTCATGTCAACTTGGGTATCTAACGATAGTCTTCAGAGCTAGACCATGAAACTTTTCAATAGCTGACAGTGTTCATTATTTTGTGTATGATCACACACAACTTCGACAAAAGTGCACTAATTTTTCTTTGGTTTTTTTAGGGGGGGGGGGGGGAATATTCTTTTCTTGTGGTCTTGTGTAAACTTCATAAGAATCTAACACATTTTCGGAGCTACAGGATGTCCGTAAAGTTGCACAACCCAAATTTTGGAGCGTTAGAACTTTTGAAAGTGCGAATGAAATGAAACTCTCACTCAGGTAAGGCTTATCTTTGTAGATATTTTTGAAATATAAACCGTGAATTTTGTGGACAAATGGAAATGCTAATGAATAGGCTGGGTAGAAATGTATCGTTCTGAAACAATAATGGTACATTGACACCAAGTGTAGACACCCCACGGCCGTGATAATAGCGTGTCGTATAAACATCTCTTCTCCGGCATTATGACGTAATATGGGAACACTGACTGTACCAGACGATGTAAACATATGTAGATAGCTATCAACTACCCTACATATAGACCATTACAAACAAACAAGAAACTATAAACTCTAATCATTGAGAAAACCGTATCTATCTACGTCTGGCCATGACTTCCTGAAAACTTTTAAGAGCTGACAGTATTAATATCATAATTAACCGACTTCATTGTGTACATGTTCACGCGTAACTTCAACATAGATGTGCCGATTTTAATTATTTGTTTTCAGTTTCGAAGAGTATACATTTTCGCAGGTTCCAATCTTTGTAGGTATTTTTTAAATATAAACCGTGAATCACGAACTGATTACAGTCTTTGGAGTTTACAGACTATGAAACTCCTCAACAGATGGTATTGTTAATATTGTGCCTATGTTTATGTATCATTCCGTAGTGCATACACCAATTAATGTACAGGGTGTTAATGAACAATACCGACAAACTGTAAGAGGTGATTCCTTACATCAAAATAAGAGAAAAAGTTCATATGGACCTGTGGGGAAAAGTGCATGGTTTCAGTGTATGGCTGTCCAAAATCGCGAAAAAGCCAAATTTCAAGAGGCCTATTTCGTTGGAGAAACTGTGATGATGATCCTTATCAGCGTAAAGGAAGTCACGCATACGCAATTCAAAAATGCATATTTCATTAATGTTCAATGGGCGTACAGAGTATTCCATGCAGGGCGAAATTCCCAGACATGGTATCAACCGGATTTTGAGATGTGCTCTGACTTTATGATGGTTCAAAGTAGGCAAACGATAAGCCTTGATAGCAATGAACATGGAATCCTTTGACGCGGTGTCGGAAGTGTTAAGAATCATCAACAACATAGTCTCTCGTACTCTGGAAAACGCATGCTGCAATATTTTCTTTCACGCTTATAAATGAAGAAATCGTGAAATATACCGTGACGCGAAATACATCGCATTACACGTTAATTCAGCGAAAAAAAAAAAAAAAAAGAAAAAGAAAAACTGGAGGAGCTGCCAGTCCCTAACACTTCCGAATGTTCATTGTTGTCAAGGCTTACCTCCTGTCTACTTTGGACCCTCCTTGAAATCAGGGTATATCTGAAAACTCTATGTAGAGCATCTGAGAATTACACCCTGTAGGAAACAGGCTGTACACTTATTGAAAATTAACGAAATATGCACTTTTGGATTGTGCATATTTGGTTTCTTTTACGCTGATAAGGACCACCCATCGAGTTTTTGGAATTCAAAATAGGGCCTGTTGAACTTCGGCTTTTTCGCGATTTTGGACAGCCCTAGCTCTGAAACTACACACTTTTCGCCATAGGTCCATATGAAATTTTTCTCTTATTTTGATGTGAGGAATCATCTCTTACAATTTGTCTGTATAGTTCATTAACACCCTGTATATGGTCACGCATGTTTCATAGGCTGACTTACTTTACAGGAAGTTAGGGTTCTATCTTTAATTAATTCTGGTATCTAACTCTACTAAAGTAACGAAAAAGTAGAAAAATTAAATAAATTTAAAAGAAAAATAACTGATTTCAAAAACACACTACAAAACAGAAAATAATAATAGTAATAAAAAATTGATTAACGTGCCGAGAACAACTAAAAGCAAAAATACAGTAGTTGGTCGTATAATTCAGTGACATGAATATAAAGCTATACGATAAAATAAAGTTTTTCTGTTGTTTGGTTGCAATAGTATTTTACCCCTTGTACCATATACTGGAACCTTCAACTCCAAGTTTCTCTAAAATATAGCTTGAATAACCGTTGTTGTCAAATATCTTTCTGTAAAGTTCGCATCAAGCTATTTTCTTCTGTCTTCAAGTGGTTCAAGTTTAAAATATGTTCTTCAGTCTGATTTGTTACAACAGTAATCTAAACCTAATTTAACACAAAGCATTCTTATAATAACATTTTTGTACCATTTCAATTTTACTTATGAGTGTCTGTGTTGAACTGTTACAAATATTTGACGCGTATTTTAATTTAGATCTAACCAACAGCTTATATAAAAATATATATGAATCTGGTTGGTAGAAAGCAGGCCACTGATTGAACAGATAATCAATCAATCATCATCTTCGCTTCGTTACATATATTCTGTATGTGTGCATTAAAACGTAAGGAACTGTCGAACACTACTCTTAGATCTCTTATAGTATCAACTTTTTGCAATAATAATAATAATAATAATAATAATAATAATAATAATAATAATAATAATAATAATAATAATAATAATAACAATAATAATAATAAATCAACTATTCCCAAACAAATTAATACCTCATAAAATTATCATCGAAATTAATTTTATATTCATGGTTTTCTATAGGTAATACACAATGAATGAATTATTTTCTGCTTTTAATCGCTTTATTATTATTTTCTACTTTCTAGTGTTTTTGTTGAAATCAGTTAATATTGTCTTTTTTTTTAATTATTCTTTTTATAAACAGATGGTTATCAACATAATAGACATTCTGGATGCAAATGCAACTTTTGCCTGATTAATATGGCGTTGGACCACCGTTACCGTCCCGAACTGCTCTGATTCTTCGTGGTATAGAGGTATGGAGACACTATAAGTTATGAATAATTTGCAAGGCAATACTGACTATTCCTCACGCAGAGCAGTACTGTAGTTCCCTCAGCAAGAATGGAAGAGAATATCTGCTCCGGAGTGAGTTCCAGACCTGAACACACGTGTTCAATAATGTTGAGATTTGGAGATTGGACGCGCTAGTGAAGATGGTGTTGTAGTTCATCCCAGTGTTCATGAAATTGCATCAACAGATCCAGTATTGGAGCACTGCCATCCTGGAATATTGCGTCAGTGGCAGGAAAGAACATCTGGACATAGAATGAACTTAGTTATTTAAAATATTCACATAATCACTGAGAGTAATAAGTCCTGTCAAAGTAATCACAGAACGTACGGGATACCAAGAAAATGCTGCAAACAGCATCATAAAATAAACACCATGTTTGATGGAGGAACGAGACAGCTCAGGCTGGAAGCTTTTTTGAATGTTCGCCATATATAAACACGGTCTATTGTTGGAGATAACGGAAAAGACCATTCATTACACCATATTACATATTTTCAATCATCGCCAGTCTACTTTACATGTTCTTAACACCACTTCCTTCGCGCTCAAACGTTCTTGCCTCTGATCAGCTGTTTGGAAATTGCAATCCGACCCAGGATTGTGTCTGACTGTGATTATTGCAATAGGTTGTTCCAGGAGCTGGTTAAGTTTCGCAGTCACTTTTGCCGCACTAGGGCAGTCATCATGGCCCTTGGTGACAAAATTTTCTTCAATGTTCGGCACTCCCTGTTACTAGCCACTGTTCTCTTCTGTCTATCATCACTCTTTGACAATGTTATTTTACTGTGCTTTCTGTATGCCGTTTTTAGCTGTTCCTTGCGACATGCCTAACACACTGGTTACTTTAGACCTTGCGACATACCTAACACACTGGTTACTTTAGACACATTTGCGACAACTGCACACCCACAATTTGACATCTCTGAAACTCACTGAGGCCTTCCTTCCATTTCGCATCATCACAGTCTCCCCATTTCAACACGCGCATTCGTTCTAGCCCGCCTAACATACTACAGATTATCCTCTTAACACACCGTGAACAACGACCACATGCTGCAAACGCATCCTAAGTGTTACCACGTCACATATCTTACGTGTTGCAAATTAGAAGTGTTTCCGTCATTTTGATAACTATCTCTATGACATAAATGCATTTCATTAACATTTGTAAAATTCCAGAAAATATGGAAACCAAACGCGCAGGTTTCATCTACCGCGTTCTGATTATAAGAAACTATTTTTCTGTTGGCTCCAAGCTTATTTCTTTCTTTTGTAGTTCAGTGCTAATTGCTATTGGACAAACTGATGGTTTCTTGAAGATTAGAAAATATAATAATAAATACAAAAGGATAATAATGAAATGATATATGAGCAAAAAATGAGATATGTTTGTTCATCAGAGAATCTGATCAACTTCATACTTTTGCGTTTCAGATGTACATTATTCTAATATTGTTTTACCATTTAATACTGTGGTTTTGTCGATATTAACGTAATTTTATCAGAAAATAAATGATGAAGATATAATCTCTTCTTCTTCAAAGTTTGAGAATGGTGTGAATTTATTCTTTTACACTTGATCGATATTCAAACCTGCAGTATTAACGCTAGATAAACATAGAGGTTTGTACACTTTGTACTAAATGCCAGTTTTATTTACGGACAATAATCATTCGCATACTTATTTAATGGCACATAGTACTAATATGAATAAGAATTCAGTTAACATTAGACAACGTATGAGGAGGAAATATAACAACATAAGTGTGTTATTGAATTAAATACTTGTTACGTGCTGAAGCATAAACTTATTAATGAAATGAACAAAACATTGTTAAAAATTGTAAAGAAAGAAAAAAATTGTAGATTGTTTACAAAATATATAACATCCCTAGTCAAATTACTTTTATATATGAATCGGTGAAAACCATAACGGTGTAAGAAACGTTTTGGTCAAATTTGAGGTAAGTTCACATATGACAATTACACAAAAGAAAGTTCTTGTGGCAGAGAAATCTCAGCAGAATAATATTATCTGCTACATAATTAATTGTTTATATGCAATTTTTAATAATGAATTTATGAGATCAGCCAAATTTAAACTAGTTTTTCTACGAAACAAAATTTATGCACTTATACCATAATGGTTTTCAATTCGAGGTGCATATCAAAAAAGTTCGTGGGTTCTGCCATAGTTCAAAAACTTATTTAGTTATATTAATATAATTCCCTGATTTAACTTTAATCTAATACTTAACTATTGCAAAATTTAAGACTTCTATGTAGGTTTGTTTTTATATATAGGTGTATTCACCTGCAAAAGAAAGCCTTTTTTTGATACTGACCTGAAATAACGGATTTCACCATAAAGGTGCCTAATAAAGATTTTGCCTACGTGTTGTGAAAAAGATATCGATATTCATCGCCGCTGAAGGATGTTTGTGGGAACAATATGCTCGCTAACTGTACTGTGCCGAAAAATGTGCGGCAATTTACAGAGAATTAACTGGAAGCCCAATTAACGCAACTCAGAAAATATTGGTTCTGTTGAGGCCAGAATCCTAGAGAATAGGAGGCTAACCGTTGAGGATATTTATAAAACATTAAAGGATTCTCTCATCGGATCGTGGAAAGAATTTTTAAAGATCCTTGAAGTTATCAAGGTCGGTTTACGATTAGGTCTCTCGGCAGCTGGATAAGAAGAAAATGGTATCTTGGATAAGAAAGCTTTTTGCAGAATAACATCCAAGTTGTTCCTCATCCATTCTGCTCTCAAGAACTATCCCTCAGTGACCTCTGACTGTTTTCAAAATGAAGGGTTCTTTGCGAGACAGATGTTTTTAGTCCACAAGCGCCCTCGAAAGAGTCATTTTCAGTGTCTAAAATATACCCTACAAAAAGACTTCTCAGATGATTTTGATAGTGAGATACAAAGATTGCAATAGCGTGTAGAAGAGAACGGGAATTATGTTGAAAACTGACAGAAATATATAACTTGAAAACTGTACATGATTGCAATTGTATGTAAATGGCACGTTCTCTTGGTACGAATCTCGTATATGACTGAAGAATGAATGTATTCTCTACTTCGTTTCATCAGTAACTGCACACGGCTTATCTTAATATTTCGGATCGAATCGTGGGCTTTCCTCTAAAAGACTAAAGTGGGTCAAAATATAATTTATACGGTAAAACAAGGTTTAAATAAACAAATAAATAAAGTCATTCTAGTCCAACTATTAGAATTTGTATTTTCACTATGCAGAGTCACTAGTAAAACTAATACCAAACCTTACATATTAGATTGTTAACGTCTGAAAGATTCCAACAATTTTAATCAAGTTTCTTTTGTCCAGAAGTATGAATATAGTGTTACTAATCGTATTTTACTTGTCAAGGTTTTCATGTTGTTTACGCAAATTATGCATCATAATAAAATAAAAAAAGTTTTTACGTATTATACGTCTTGCACTTGTTTTTGATTCCTAATATTTCACTCACTTCCTTATGCGAGTATCGTCACAGAAAATAGCCTTATGAATAAAAAATCGAGTATGAATTTACATGTTTTTTTTTTTTTATTTGTTACTTCCTCTATTCCAATGCACGGAACTTTTCTGCAAAACTCTTAAACAACCTCAATCATTCCGATTATTTATCCTAGCTATTTTAATCATAGTAGTCAATCCCTGTTGTGTATTCGTTTCTTACAATTATGAAAATTTTTTTGGTATGAAATATTTTTTGCACTTCTTAATTTGGAACACACTTAAACAAAGTTTGTGTTGGTTCTTACGCTGATTATATATTTTCAACTTTTATCTAGAAATCCTTGATCGAGATTTAATTCTGGCACAGTAGAGCTAATAAAGTACGATTAATACGCTAACTTTTCTACTTGTGAAGATGTTTATGGAGTAACAATATCTTACTGATGGCATGCTTTGAGACGGCCAAATGTTTAGATAGTCCTGAAACTGGGAGATTATAATCCTTTGAGTTTTTTATTCTTGTGACATTTCTTTTGGCCATACCATCATAAGTTTAACTGCAATTGAACTTTACTAAATGTGTACCAGAAGCACTAAGATTGTCCACAGTAGCGTAACTAAGGATGCATGAGCCTTCCTGCGAAAATGTCAAAAGAGCCCCGCTCTTTCCACGTTCATGAAGACGTAAAATGTATATAGCAAGAGAAAATTTGTTTGACTTTGTTATGGATGTTCTGTCTAGTTTCAGCGTTGCCAACTGCAGAACATCATTCCGGAAACTTTTGGTACAAACCGTGTAAAAAGCCAGTCATAAAGAGTCATAAAAAATCGAAAATTTTCACTTTTCCGCCCTCAAAGCCAGTTTTCTATGTGAAAAATATTGAATATTGTCAATTCCTTTCTGTTTATTATTCCAATCTCTATACAATGTGTTCGCGGTAAATTAAACGGCTTTCTAAGCGCTAGTCTGATAATATTAGAAGACTACAGAACAATACTGAGGAAAAAGTGTGTAATAATATGAAATCTAAGAAGTGGATTTTAACCCTTTTCTTGGCAAGAAGAATTGCGTTGCTCAGAAAAAATAATGCATGCGATTTCCGTGTCAAATAGTTGTAAAAGAAGACATAATTGCACATTTTAGTTACATGTTTTATTTAGACAAGGCTGTAACGTAATGTATCCCATAGGATACATTGGCAAGAATAGGTAGTCACAAAGTAACCAAAAATATTTAAAAAAAAACATTATGTTACCCAAAGGATACATTGCCAACATCCTAATACCGTAATCTTCGAAACTTAAATATATCCTCCCCCTCCTTTTGCAGTGTAGATAAGGAAGAAAACTGGTAGACAAAATTAATTGCGCAAATTATGAAAAATTACTCTGTCAGACCCTTCCCAATCTTGGTTGATGAACGACACGTTAGCTAAACACCTACGCATAGATGCCTAGCCTACCAACTATACATGAATTACCGCAATTGCACAAACCTAATGTTCCATTAAAACCAGTATAACAGTAAATCCACCAGACATTCAAGATTCAGCAATGTGGACCCCTCTTCACAGTGGCGTAGGGAAGGGGGGGGCCCGGAGGGGCCGGGCCCCCCCCAAAGAGGTCCGACAATGTACTTTAGTACTTTGATGTATGTAATTTTTTTATATATTTTTATGTTTATATATTTTTTTGTTTGTAATTTTTCTATATGTACCTATAACAGCACTTGGGCCCCCCCCAAACACACCTCCTGGCTACGCTACTGCCTCTTCACATTGCTGTCCGTTAATTACATCATTTCACATAGTAGCTTTCGTACCCTATGAAGTTCTTTTCTAATTTCACCGGTAGTTTAAGTGCTTCCTTAGTCACTTTCCGCAATTTATATGAGAATTTAGGCCACAAAGGGAACAAAATTCACAATACTAAGTAAAAGTTCACACTCATTGCTATAAACCACAAAACAGTAGCATTTTCGAGGAACACAGTCCTCATTATCAGCTGACTTGAGTTTGAAAAAAAAAAAGGTAGGATGAAATGATAAAAGTGGACATTCGATGTAAACAAACCCCTTTACGTCCACGAACACTATGGCGAAGCAACTTAGCATTCTCTCCACGAGCACTATGGGAACATACTTTTTTCTTTTTTTTCTTTCTTCTCTCTCTCTCTCTCTCTCTCTTTTTATTTTTTGGTAAACTTGTAAAGCCTGTTTTTCATTTTTCTAAAGTAAAATTTTTATATCCATTGAGTAAGTCTAAACTGTGGATTTGTTTTAATTGTTATTCCAAATTTTCTTCTAAAGATACTAATCTGTACGCTCTGAGAAAATACATGTTTATCCATCCATTCGCTTTGATGTGAACAGATGAGCTGACTTCTTGTAAATATGGAAGTTTGAGACGCTTGGTTTTCTAAAAATATTAAAATGAAATTTATTTTCCTTTTTAAAATGATAGTCTAAGAAATTGATTATGCTGATCTTCTCGAGTTTCGAAGTGAATTTGAATTTATGCTTATATTATTAAATTTATTTAACAGAATACTCAAGTCCTTATGTTCCCTTACAGAAGTAACATGTCCGCAAACCTTTAGTATTTAAGAGTAGTTTGTTTATTTTACATTAACGTCAATTTCGCAAATTAGTACAGTTCCTCTGTAAACGTATCACCCTACATTTTTATATTCTCATATAGTAGCTTTTGTGACTATAGATAAATCATTAATACGTAACAAAAAACAGTAAAGGTCTTTAGTTTGACTCCAGCCTAACACGTGAATAAGCTACAAATTAAAGGATTAGGAAATTTCTTAGGGTAGAGGGTCTGCGCTCACGGAAATATGACAAAAAATTATGTGACATACATGAAAATTAAATGTTCTAAAACTTGCTAAGAAGATTATCATATTAACATATTAACACAGTATTTAACATATTTAAGATCTTCCTTTTTGAATTATTACATTCATAATAATTCAGGTCTATATTGACAAGTAACGGAAAAAAGAGGGCTTCCTACTGCCAGAGTTCTATTATATTGATGATTTCGTATATCTCCAAGTTGTTTAATTTATTTTCACGCAACCAATTTTGGGTATAAGTGATAAATAGCTTAATGGTATCGAACCAAATATATCTACTATAACTATCGTCGTTAGTTTAACTTATTGACATTTACTAACGAACTAATGTTCCTTTTAGTTCATAATTGATCTTCATAGTAAATTTAATTTTATTAGTAGAAATATAATTAACCAATTATTGTCCAATCTTGAATGTCTGGTGGATTTACTGTTATACTGGTTTTAATGGAACATTAGGTTTGTGCAATTGCGGTAGTTCATGTATAGTTGGTAGGCTAGGCATCTATGCGTAGGTGTTTAGCTAACGTGTCGTTCATCAACCAAGATTGGGAAGGGTCTGACAGAGTAATTTTTCATAATTTGCGCAATTAATTTTGTCTACCAGTTTTCTTCCTTATCTACAATGGTGAATGAATTTCCTTTATTCGATTTCAAACACCAGCAGTTATTATCTTTAGCCATTGTTTAAATCCTCGGACAAATTTTGGCACTTTTTGAAGTTTTCGATTTCGTCGAAATGTTAACTAGTTTCCCACAAATATTTACATTGATTTGAAAAGCAATTTTAGTTTCTATATCTTCGTTAAGGCACACTATCTGTTTCTATAGAAGATATGAAATCTGATAGTGTGACAGACTTACCATATGTGCTTTGTTTGATTATATTCTAAATTAAAAAGCACAAAAAAGGTTTTCATACCAGTGTATAAAAAAAAAAAAAAAAGTTTCAGTACTTTTTCATAATTGTACGAAACCAACACACAATAGGGATTGGCTGCTATGATTAATAATATCGAAGGTACAAAATCGTGATTTTTCTTATAGCCTGTAAATACATTTTTATGACTGTATATGAAATTGTTTAAGAGTTTTGCAAAGAAATTATCTCCACTGGAAGTGAACAAATTAACTATCCTGTACATTCATACTCGATTTATTCTTCATAAGGCTATTTCCTCCGACGATGTTCCCGGAAATGAATGAAATATTGGGAATCAAACAAATACAAGACGCAAAGAACGTTGAAAACATTTCCTTTCCTTTATGTGCCCTAGTTAGTTACTTCGTTGTGGAGTTATTGACAAAATAACATCTACTTCTGCTGGTGACTGCCCAAATTGTCTTTCTCAAAAGATAACTACGTTCCATATGCACTGACATATATTTTACATCAACCTCACAGTCATCTGATTATGTATGTTATTTTGTTCCTTTTGCTTCTCTATAATACTAGACCAACTTGCACACTGACTTTACAAGATTATATCTTATGCATCATATGTTTACATTACCATAATTCAAAATCTAGTTTCGTATAAAAAAAATACTACCTGTTTTATTTTATGTAACACGTTAATAGTTTCGTATCACGTACATTATTTCTGAAATGTTTAGAAGTTCCAAACAATAATTATCACTTTCAGAATATCTAATCTGTTCTTTCAATCTAACATCAACAACAGTAAACTAATTTTTATAACCTGTAAAATGTTTTTTTATGTTATTTCCAGGTTTGGAAGGTACATTAATATCATACATGTTACACAACCTTTTAAAATGATTCATAATTTTTTTATTCACTATACCTACCCTTTATTTTATTATTATTAAAGCACTTTTCATTTAAGAAAGAACAAGAGTATTAGTCAATGATATGTGAGTTTTAGCACTCACTCCAGCGTGATAAATATATTGCTAGCATTAGCCATAATGCCACATATGGTATTCCATTCATAGTTTACTGCGCATGCTAGAATGGATAAAAGAAGATTGCCCATATTGCTAGATTTTCAATTTGATATATTGATCTTCCACCGGGAAATCTAAACCAATCCTAGACAATTCATTTACCATCTACAGCCTCCTGTGACAGCTTCGTGCCAGCCTCCTTCAATGGAAACTTTGATACCGGGCGACACCCAGAATTAATGAGAACCAAACAGAGCATCATCGGTGGTAATGTCATGGAATTTCCTAAGGCAGGTGAATCTCGAAATCGTCACTATAGATTGGAAACATTTTCTCTATACGTGAAATTTAAATTTACTAACACATTCCTGCACATAAACAAGTACCAGAATACTACAAATAACGTAACCTTCGAGGAGAAGGAAGCCATGTAAACACTTATATAAACTACTCATATTTAGAACAACTAAACCAAATGTCACTATGACGTTTCCTACCGAAGAAACGTTATATTTAAAATATGAATCTTACAGCATCTATCAGCAATATGTCACTATTTATACCAGTCAAAAAATGATTCAGATAATATGAGAGTATACTTTAAACTTAACAGTGAATGATGTAAGGACAGTCTGAAATACGACATTACGAACTCATTAATCAGGGAAAAGAAAAAGGTTTTTCGATTACTAAAATTTTAACTCAGTGCTACTGGAAAATCAACCAAACAATAAAACGAAAATAAATAAAAACTCCCAGAAATAAACATCAATCACGTTATTCCAATCGTTTGTAAGTTATTTATATTAGCGATAATGTATACATGTAACGTATTAACATTGTTCTGTCGGATTTCCACGCGGTAGCACCGAATGTTTTTTCTCCATCTTTCGTTTCGAAATATTAAATAAATAAGTAAATGAAAATAATAAAGTAATTGTAATTTATTAGTGAGTGTTTCCTCTTGTATTCTGCAAGTCACAATTGTTACACTTACACAGAGACGTCAATGAAAACAGATGATAAATGAGAACACCAAAAACGGTTATACGGACTTGATTCTATACATCAAAACTGGAAACCACGTTAGTAAAATGGGAAGAAAACACGCCAGGCATTCGGTAGGGATCCGATAAATGAAATGAAAGTACAAAAGGTTGTTGAGTTGATTTTGAGTTTAACGACCCTTTTCAGCAGCGAGGCTATATGAGACGTGGACCTACTGATTAACGTGCAATCCGAACCACATGAGCTCCCGCCGGGAATCGAACCCGGGCCTCCCACGCCAAAGGCAAAAGGTTGTTCAGTTCATTTAAGAACGACAATGGATCAGTCCAGGAAGCCCTACGTACGATACATAACAACAAGGCACTCAAGACGGCTACTGCCGTAGAAGCATTGAACAGCAGTGCGGAAACCATTCGCCAACACCATCAGCTTGAGAAAAAGTAAAACAAAATAGGAAGGTAGGTTCCAACCTTATTGATTGTGGCTCTAAAAGCGACACAAACAAATGTCTGATTTTCTAACTGTTGCTATTTCGTTAGAAGGATCTGTTCCAGAATACTGGCGTGCGATGAGGATATTCTACAGCCCTTTCATAAGTGGTTGGCACCACCCACCAATTCACTCCCAACCAATCAAAACACCTTCACATCAACAGGTTATGCTCTGTGTTTGGTGACGTATTTGGATATAGTACATCGTGAACTGCTGCCACCTGACTACACGACCAATGGAACTGTGTACTCGTATTTGCAGCAATTGGAACGTGTGAAAACCGTAAGAAACTTCTGGCTGAATCGAAGACATGTTATTGTGCTTCAGGACAGAGTTGAGTCACATGTCAACAAGGTCACCTGTGACACGACTATTCACTTGATTGGGAAACGCTAATCATCCCCACATTCCCCGGACATAGGACATTCGAATCATCATTTGTTCTATTTGTTAGACAACCGTTTCGAATTCTTCACGAAATGACCGACTTCTTGGTGCTGATGCGAACTATTCTTGATTTTCCAGGCACTATTGTCAAGAGAAATATCTCAAATATTAGCAGTTTTAAAATGTTTACCAAAATCTTATTACCTGTAAATGGCGATCTGAATGTCTCCTGCTTTTCTTTCTCCATCTGGAAGATCCCCTTTGAATGGTAGCTGAGCCATTTTTTGTTTCTGGTTTTCTACAGCCTTTCGATACTTCTCAAATTGATTCTTCTTCAGTCTGCAATATGAAAGAGAAACTAAGTAACATTTCATTTTATACCATTCTTTGCTACTTGCTTGTTGTGTTACTATCTGTCTAAATAAAATTCACAAACTTCCTATTTAAACTAATGTACGAAATTTCTAATTACGCCAAAACACAAAAAATTGACATGCATGCATTATACATACCCACGTCACCCTGAAATATAGTAGTCAAAATCAGGGTTTACACAGCATGTTTTTAATCAGGGTCAGCAGATGGCGGAAAAATTACATTTTTTTTTAACGCACTTCACTTGAACCGTAAATACAAATGCAATGTATTCTAAATATATCAGCTTTGTTAATCCTCAGTCCGTAGTTAAATATTTTGCAAAATCAAAAAGCAATACATTGAATCTTCTTTTTACTATTACTACTACTTGTTATTACTATCGTACTACTATTTTTTCATTGCTCAACAAGAAATGCATCTCTATGAATTTCTTGATTTTAACAACGTTTTTCTAGGTTTTTACATACTTTTTTTATAAGATTTTTCGTCTTATATTTTACGCGCTACTATTTTATAACAATGCTGATATATAAATAAAGACCATTCAATAAATAAGCGGAATATGTTTTTGCAGAACATTTATTATAAGCAGCAAAATAACTACAATACTATTTCTCAAGGCAGTCTCTCATTTTAATCCATCTACGCCTGCGCCTGACAAGGGTACTATCTGTACAAGAAAAAAAAAAGTTTTGGACGCGTGCGTAACTACAGGATGGGGCAGACACTACAACCGTAGGTCCTCGATTAAGCAAAAGCACACCATTGGAAACAGACTAAGTCGTTTCAGCTTTTCGAACAGAAGGTTGGAAGACAAAACTTACGTACTATTTGGCTATAATTCAGAAACAAGTAACGCTAAGTGAATTAACTTAAAATTTTACAGCTTATCTGTGCAAAATTTCAAGCTTCTAAGTATTCGTCTTTTTCTAGGTTCACCTGTCAAGTAAAACTTTTTCTGACACTGACCTGAAATACTAAGTTTCATAGGAGCAACGTGCCGTAATAAACTTTTGTCTTTATATTGTGAAAAAGCTGTCGACGTTCATCACTAGTTCGAAGATGTTTGGGGGAGACAGCTCTTGCTGTAAGATCGATTACGAGGTACACGTTAGAAGTGCATCTGCATGAAACATACCCTTCAAAATGAATGACAGAAAAAAGTTTCCATCATGGCAAGCGTGAAGGTGATTTGTGCTCCGCAGATTTTGTATATTTATATGGGACGAAATACCCGATATTGAATAATATTTAGTGTGAAGTGAACTGTAACTACTGTAGATTATAATGGATTATTAACTTTATTAGCTGGTAGTTCATTTCAATAAATTATCAGCAATGTCATATTGAAGTGATCGGTCGTAAAGAATGTAAACAAACCAGAGACAGCATTGGTAACTCAGTATTACAAAATTATGACAATTCAGTATTACTAGGTCACATCTTGAAACTGTCATCACTTAAATTGTCGTGCTGTGTCAGTCTCATAGATACTTTTTAATTCTATACTACTTCAAAAAATTTTGTTAAATATGGTTAACGTAAGATTTCCCAGGTTTTATTAATAAAATACGGATTAGGAGCAAGTTTTCAAACTTTTTATTAAATATTAAAAAAAAAAAAAAATATTGTTAAATATGGGAGTTTGCAGTAAATATTATAAAACTGTTCCCAGGCAAGAACTGAATCAGAAAATATAATGCAAAGCTTGTAAAAACATATATTATGGTACTTGTGTTAATCTCACGAAAGAGGATATTAAATTTCTTCGATCGAATGATCAAACTTGGCGTTACGATAATTGCGATAGAGCTAGGCGTTCTAGTATAGATAGTGACTAGCAGCGTTCACCCCGCTTCGCTGGGGTCACCCCGGAACGCAATAAACTTTGTTACTTAGATAATTTTTACTTTTTCGCTTTCAAGTGATATGATAAAAACCATAGAAGATTGCAGTAAATGTTAACATTATATCGCCTGTCATTTATGTTAACCCGCCGAGTGACACGGTCATGTGGGTTGCATATAAATACGGTTAGATTTAGCTATGATGAGCTAACAAAGGATTTCTACGTTATGGACACTTGAATGGTCAATTATCTCAAGACACTGGTAATTGAAAATTAAAGTGATATGATAAAAACCATCTAGGGTCCAAATCTTAATAACCCCCCAAAAATGAAAGAAATTGGTTCAGCCGTATTAGCGTGATGAGCTAACAAAGGATTTGTACGTTCTCTTTTATATATATAGATAGATAAGTTACTGGAGACTCAACACAGTGTCCTTCGTTACTTGAAGTTTATCACTTACTGTTATGTACAGGCTTTCTAATGCTAATGGAAAAAAATATATATAGGAAATCACGACGAAAAAATATAGGTTTCGTGAAGCTGTGAAGAAGGAAGATTTCAATTATTTACTGAAACATTTTGAAAGAACAAGGAACAAAGAAACTCATATAACAATATTTCTACCTATTGAAAGAAACATTTCAATTATCCAATAGGTAGAAATAAAAAATAAAAAAAAAAATAAAAAAAAAAATCACATGGAAATTACATCAATTGTTACATGAACATGCATTCTACTCTAAATATAACTAAATGAATAATTGTAATTATCTGGTTGCAAAATTTTATACGAGTTTCTTGGTGTTTTCGTACGTAGCTCACAGTACTAAGCAACGACCATAAGGAAAGTGTAAAAAAGGATTTGAACAGAAAATCAGTGTTTTTAAATATACGTCTCCAAGATGTGACTAATTTAATCACTTGCAAAAAATCCTGTCATTTCTATGTCAATTCCTTTTTTTTTTCTTTCTTTTTCAAATAATATACATAAGTTGTAAAAATCAATACAAAATTCATTTAAAAAAAATCACAAAACACATGATACGAAGAGTTGGATTGTTAAATATCTAAATATCAATTGCACACAGAACTTAGTGCATCTACTGAAATATATACAATAGTAAATGTAATCTTGGGGCCATGGATAGATTATTTTTCCTGGAAGAGGAAAAACTTTCCTCTACCCCTTGTGGCTTAGCAACCGCAAACTTCACTGGGGTTCGCGAAGGCGTCAATGTTGCCAGATTTCTAAACTGAACTAACGAAAGTTTCATTTCTTAAAAGGATCCTCTTTCCTTCAGAATGACATTAAAATAAATAAATAAATAAAAAAGAGCGAAGAGTGTAAATGCCTCTAAAAGGGTAAATATTCATTCTCAATTCCTGCAAGTCTTTGGGGCTACAATATACAACTTAAGGCAGGTAGTAGGGTTATTTTCCTTTTTTCCTCTTGAGTTTTATAGTTTTCCGGATTTTGCAAACCATAATAAAATGAATCACATTCTTGTAAACTTAAACATGATTTTTTTTTTTTTAAATTTATATATAAAGGGGAAAAAATGAAAGACAATTTGAATTAGGTCTTCTTCATCCATGAATGAGCAGTAAGACATATAAAGAAGTTAAAGTTAAAACAGTTTTTTCTACTGTTCTGAAAATTAAAGAAACGAAGAAAAAGAAGGAAAAAAGTCTTAGCTTAAAATGCTTTCTCAAACTTCGTTCCTTATAGAAAGATTGAATTTATTGTTTATAGCCAACAATAGTTCACTGGCGCAAATCCCGGAGGTATGAAAGGGACATGTCCCCCAATCTTGGAACTGGGGGGGGGGGGACTGTCCCTTCCAATAATCCCATTTTATTTTTATTTTTTTTATTTTAAGAAATGTGATGACTTGTGAAGACATCCGAGATTATGAATTTCCTTATTCCATCAGAACATTACATCGTCTGTTACATAGTATGGGGTTTTCGTATAAATCAGTGCCAAGAAAAAGCGCGAAATGTGAGTCCAATGAAGTATTACTTAAGAGATACCATTATTTCGAATAAATTAAAGCTTGTTACCATTCCGCGGGATATTGTGACGTATACCTAGACGAAACTTGGTACGATAGCAACACGTGCCAAATCAAAAATTGGTCCTACGACTCAATAATTGCACAGTTGCAACTTCGGGCAAAAAAGGGGAAAGGATCGTTATTATGCACTTTGGTGGCCGATTTGCTTTTGTGGATAGTTCTTTGTTTATAACTCACAAGAAAATGTCTGATGCTTCTCCTTGCATTGCAGAAAATGCAGAAATTTTCGAGCATTGGTTTGAAAAATCCATACTAAAACGCTTAGAGGAGGTATCTTCTATATATTTATATAATGCCCCTTCCCATAGTCGTGTAATTAATCCGAAGCCTAATACTTTGTAAAGAAAAGAAACTATTCTTAATTATATGCGAATCTACAATAGTGCCATATCTAGTCCGGTCCCGATAATACCTGTTCTCTAAATTATTGATGAACAACTACCTGCGAGCGGAAAAAGAAAAAGTTACGCAATTAAACGAACTGGCAGCATCATATGGGCATGTTGTTTTAAGATTACCACCATATCATTGCGTACTTAACCCAATTGAAATGGTGTGATCACAATTAAAATGGACCGTAGCATTCCAAAAGATGAAAGGCGAACCCCTACCAAAACTAGTGTCTTTATTAAATAGTGCATTCAACAGAATTAGAGTTGACAATTAGAGAAATTACAAAAGACACGTGGAGGATATTGAGGACAGTTAAAGAAATCTTCAGTCAACTCAAATAGAGTTTTAGTGGAAATAACAGATTCGTCAAAACAAACGATTCTGACTTAGATCAGGAGTAACACTTTTCCGGGGAAGACAGTACTCCATAGGTTTTAATATTCTCTTATTTTTGTAGATCATGTACCTTATAAAATTTCTGGTTAGTTACTGTCCAATTAATTTTTTTTTTTCTTGTTCAAAATATTTGTATTCACGAATGGGTGAACATTGCATGTTTTTACAGAATTTCCTATTTAAAAATAATTTCCCTATTAATTTTTGCGTTAATTAAAATATTGATATATTTTATTGCAAGTTTTTAGTTTGTAATATGAAAACGTTTGCTTTTGTAGAAGAATTCACATACAGTTAGAGTAATACGTGGCAGTTTTATTTTATTACTACTGGTAATACAATATATTGTTTTCTTTTATCCTTTATGATTCATTACCCGAAGACCGAAAATAACATAGAAGCAAAGTTATCTGATATATAACCAACAAAGAAGTGAAAATTTCAGGAGGACTGAAAGTAGTCGAAGACGAACTAACCCTAGCTACAGATCTGATTTCGATATGAACACTGGTTAAGAAATCTGGGCGATATGTATCATTAATTAATGCTAACTATTTAAAACCTATCCCAATAAAGCATTTAAATTTCTTATTGCTAAATGTAAAAATTTACCAAGATTACTTTTAAAAGTCAAGAATATAAAATAACTGGACAAGATGAAAAAATTTTTTTGAGACGAAGTGAAAAAGAATTCTTTGTGAATTGAGACAAGACTTCTTCAAACTTAACAAGACGTCTCTTCTCGTGGGCAATACTAGTCAAGATCGAGTTAAATCGTTTTCCCGCGTCCTAATCGGGATAATATACAATAAATCTAAACAACATTTCTTTAATATCGCCTATTTATTGGCTTCAATGATGAGAACCATAAACCCAGCCCAAGCCACTAACCTTAGGATACGTTTCCATGTAAAACATTTGCAAGCAACTGAATTATATTGATTTCAATACAATAGTAAAATATTTACATACAAGTCATCATTTTCACAATAGCCTATTTTAAATTTTATTTTATGTTTAGTTTACTAACGGCTTTATTAACCAAGTACTAATCAAATTGCAATTTTCTGATATTTTGCACTAATGTTTGTTTTTAATTACCTGGGACTTTTTCTTCAATAAAACTAATAATATAGGTATAATGTTATAGAAAATGACTCTACTTCCCCTTCTCAGCAACGGAATTTTTAAAATAACTTCAAGGATTCGTGAGATACTCTATTCTTAGCAAAAGCTATTTGAACCCTCTTTTACTCGCCCTATAAGACATAATTCTAAACAATCTATTCTTAGTCCTTGAAAATGAAATGAAATCTTTAAGTTTTACGTCCCACGGTTATGCCGGTTAGGCTAAAGGAGACGGTGATGACGAGAGATGAGTGAAATGGTGGAATGAAGAAAGTGGGAGGAAACGGGAGAACCCCGAGAAAACCCACGAGCACGGTATCTTAGTCCTTGATTTTGTGACAAAGGAACATACAAATTCACGTTTCTATCTATAATAGTTTGACTTGGTTATTGAGGAGTAAGTCATTTTCATCTTTTTTATATAATAGTGTATATTTCTTTCTTTTTTTAAAGAAAAAAGAATGATTCGTATTGAGTTTTGATATTTTCTCCCGATTTGAATTATGTTGTAGGCAATGGATCACATAACATTTTTCTTAGATCATTTTTTTATTACACAATTCACGCGTTAGTACGTTTCTACTACGGCTTTCTCTAGAAGAGATGAACATATGGTGTCCAGACTTTTCAAGAAAAAAATATGACAACCTTGTCCTCCAGCTTGTGCGTAAAAAACTTTTTGTGGTCACTTGTGGTTATGCTTGCGGAAGGGGCTCTTTCTTACGAAGGGTATGGGTAAGGGCCGTTTATCGGTGGCCGCGACTGTATCAGTGTAACTTCCATTTTCTTCAGTGCCTGAATATGCTTATTTGCCATCTTCCGTTTCTCTTTGTTCTGCTCGTCTTGAATTTTCTGTACTTCATTCATCTTCAAGGATGCGGTCTGGATCATTGCCTGGACAACACTGACGTCAGCCATGTCCTATTTTGATAGCGCAGAAGATACTCTTGTCTGAGCATCTTTCATCAGTCTAGTAGCTACTCCATTTCCTTCTATACTGTTTCGTCCATTTCATTTAATTTCTTCAGAGACGATTCACTTCTTGAAACTTCCTTTGATATAGCTTCTTGCTTCGCATTTCTTAACGCACTTTCTTCTCTGGAAATCTTCGCCACTGTGGCCTCTTTGGATCTGCACTCTTCTCAGTAATTTTTATACTTTCTCCAGGCGTTCTGCATAGCGTCTGTTAATTGTTTTGTAACAACTTTTCCTTCATACATTCCAATGCTGTCCTTTACAGTCCTTAGAGCTTTTATACTCTCGTGTGCAAGATGGGATCAATCACTTCCTAAAATGTGTTTGTTGCCTGAGAAACCACATTCCATAGCAGCACTACCATGAAATACTGACAGGCAAGCTTTGATCACTTTAGACATCATTGGATGTTTAATTGTTCCACATGAATTTCTTACATCACATCCTCTTGCCCAGTATTGATCCATGGGCAAGTATCTGACATCACCACACTCACCTTTTTCCATAAACCAAGAATCTTCAATAAGTTGCTCCACAGAATAGAGTTTCCACTCCTCCATGAAGACATCGATGTTCTTACAATCTGCAAATATATGCTTCACTTCTTTTGCCAAATTCCGTGCAAGGGATAAACAAGTAATCTTTTCTGAATAGTAGATGTAGACACTGCAGCTACTTCAACAATAGTTTCGATATTGGTAATTTCTTACGCAGTTGTGAAACCACACAAATGTAGAATTGCTTCACATCCTCCCTGAATTCCCTCTTTTGTAGCTCTGAGCAGTTAGCTATTACAGGTTACGCTTTCACTCCAACTTCAGGTTGCCGCAGATGGTATTCGCAGGTCTTGAAATCAATTGTAGATAAATCAGTACCCTTCTTTCCCCCAATACATCTGGCTTCACAAGATGCTCAATAGAAGCATTCTGACTAGTTCTGATGACTCTGAGTAAATGAATTAGCGGGTTTTTGCGTTGAAAGAAACATAAATTAACCAAATATCACTGAAGTACATATGATGAAATGCAGTTTCGCTTCAAACAATTTATCTGTAGAATATACTGTTTGGTGTAATTATCTTTAGACAATAAGCAGGAAAGGATGAAACACAGAAGTCTCCATTCAACCATCCACACCTTATCTCCTTATGTTATTTTCACAAGTGTAAGTAGCAATGCCACAAAAATATAGGAGGTTTCGTTAAAATATAGGAAATATGGGAGCATTGGAAATCCTGTTACTGGCCTATCGCATGCTGTGTGTGTGGGATTTTCGGAGGTTGCCATACGCCGAATCACAAGCAATAGTGGCTCAATTCTCTTCGTGGGAGGCCGGTTTTTAGCTGCTTGCGACAGTGTGGTGGGTCCAGGAGTGTGTCGCATATTTCTGTATAATACGATTTACAATGGAACACCTACACAAAATTACGCATTTGACACTTTCTATGATGCGCGACGCCTTGAATTTAGCGTCAAAAGGGGCCACAATGAAGCCCTCCTTCCGCATTTGACACTTTCTATGATGCGCGACGCCGTGAATTTAGCATCGGAAGGGGTCACAATGAAGCCCTCCTTGAACCTGTTCAATTTCGGCGGCACTGCTACACCCGACAACACTGCTCTATTGCGTGCTTGCCTCGTGGCAATATCACGGCGATGGGTTGCGTATCTGGGTGGGTACAGATGCACATTAGCTTCGGCTTAACCTATGTGTTTCTTCGTCATTTCTTATCTCCATATCTTTCTTTTTTATTTTATTCATTTTTATTATTACATAGTTATTACATTACATTATTATATGCTAAATAAATAACTGGTGAAATGACACAGTGGAAGGAAATACAAATACCTTAAGAAAATATTCTCCAGAAAAGCAACAGTAAAAGTCACGACACATTTCTGGCCCTAAAATCTTAAATTGAGATCTACGTACCTTATTATATCCTTCTGATGTACATGGTAATTGTGTTGTAGTTGCAGAGACTCAAGAGCCTTCGTCACTTTCGTTAACTTCATGGCATCTTGAAGCAGTTCGGATGCCCTCTGGTGGCACGCAATGGCATCTTCGTATCTTCTGTTGCGGAGATGGTTTTCTGCCCGTCTATGTTGTTGGTGGGCCTACGAACAGAAAATAATAATAATAGTTTGTCATAGTTAATTTAAACTAAAAGTAGGACTACCATTAGCAAATAAATAAATCAGTCAGTACCCTATATCACTCCAATTGGATATGATGAAAATCTAGCTGCAGCAGCCTGTCTCGATTTTGACTTATCGCGGACCAGACTACAAGTTTCTCGATCCGAAAAAAACGTTTTCAGAAAAAGATATAATATTTGTTAAAGTAAAACTTAACGTTTAAATCATTTAACCAAATGGAAACAGAAATGCAACAAATGATACAGGGTCCTTTAATAAACTAAACCCTCCACGTTAAGGAAGTAATCAATTTTTCCTCACAACATACGAAGGGCTACAATTGGTCAAACAGTTTTTAGTTTGCAAAACCTTCATCAACGACTTGGATAGTTTGTTCGTAAACATAGTTCCTACGTATAAGTTGTGTGAATGGAAATAAAACACAAAATTGCACATAAATACATTTTGAACTTAGGTTAGAATTTAATATAGAAAAAAGTTCGACTGAACTGAGAAGCCAACCGGTATCTCCGGCTTGCTGCATCTTAATTACTACTATATTCTCCGGTCCGTTTCCTGACCATCAAAACCTTCACTCTTAACCGTCATCTAGGGATTCAATAACATTCACATTGAGCTGTCCAACACAACAAGGATTATGGTACAGTCTATGTATATTAAGTCTCTGTGGCTGAGCGCGGACTTCAAGTTTGAAAATGTGGCTCGTCAGGAAGCGTAGTGGTTAATGTTCATGGTCATTCCAATTTTAGTTCTTTCACTGTTATTAGTTAACCTATGGGTACGTTGTACATATAAATAAGATCCATAGACAATCATTCTTATTATTAAAAAACAAATAAAAATAAAAATTAAAAAAAAATAAAAAACGAAAGTAGTATTTTTAAATCTTGGCAGCCCCAGTCCGTACATTTTAAGAACAGGGGATCAAACCTACAACATTTAAACTGATATTTCTTCATGGAAATACTATCCTAATGCCTTCTAGACTTTTCTTTATTGTTTTGTTTTCTCATACCTTCATATCTTACTCGGCGCAAGTAAAGCCTAAAGGCGCTACCAACTTACATGCCATAAAAACGGCATGCAAGAAAAATAAGTGGTAATTACAAACTAGTTTTCGTGACGGGGACAAATAGCCTCGCTGCTGACGTCGCTAGTAAACTATTATCATTCATTTCAAGCTAACTTTTCAATCTACTCCGGTGCAGGAGAGAGCGAAATGGAGGGACTACATACTGCATCTATAGGAGCAGGTGCGAAAAAGAAGATAAGTATTTAGAGGGCGCGCGAACGTGAACTAGACAGTCACTATATGCTAATTTCGCATTACAATTGCGTAGTAAGGAAAGCAATTTTTAAACACTGTTTCTAAGTTCACAAATATGTTCTTTAAACACTGCTTTTTTCTTTCTTTTTCACTGGCAGATTTTACCTGTAAATTTTAAAAATGTAACCTCATATTCTTAATCACTACCATGTCTAAAATTCATAATAGACTTAAATAACTATTTACTGATGTATGGTTAGGTGTAGTTGTTGAATTGGATTAAAGTATAGCGTCCCTTTCAGCAGCGTGGCTATATGAAACGTGGACCTACAGCTTAATATAGAATCCGAACTATATGAGCTCTTGGCGGGATCAAACCCGGGTTTCCCGCGCGGAAGACGCCTACGCTAACCATATAGGCACGAGGGAGCACAATAGATTGTAGCTGAAATGAAATTATTATTATTACTACTACGATTATGGCCTTTAGGCTAAAGGAGATGGATGATTAGTGGAAGTGATTTTTTTTTTTTTGGTGCTCTCCCACCGGGAGTGGAACTCGGGACAACGTGCACCAAAGGTACAAGAGCTACGTACTAGACCAGTTGGTGTGTTACAGTTATGAATAATCACGTCATATTTGTTTGAGATTGGATTATTGAATAAATTGCATAAAATAAGATCTTGCCCAGTGCAGGTTTACAATAGTTAGTCATAAAAATGTAATTTCATGCTTAAAATAAGTGAGTCCATATACGAAAGAGAACTGCTTCTGAAATAACTTCCACCGGTGAAGTATTTCTGCACAATCTAGGGAGCTGTATTTTATGTTTACAAGAGTAGAATTACTAGTGTGAAACCGTCGTATCTACGGTATCTGTAGATAATTCTGGGCACTTAACAGTAATGTCAGGCATCGGAGCGTCTAATGGCATTGAAAATAGCTACTTTGTAGACCAAATGAAGCACAAAAGGAGACTTCGTAAACTAAATAAAGGAAAAAAAGGAGGCTTTGTAGACCAACCCGCCTCTGATAAGGAACTTCACAAATCAACTTTCAGTCGTAAGTTAGAAAATGTAACATTTTTACAATGATTTACCCCTACCAAGATGCCAGTCAAGACCAGAAATAAAAAATATATTTATCTATTTTCCAATCTTCACAAATGATTAAAGACATTTTTAATTTTCGAACACATACAAAGAAAGCTGAGGGACAACTCAGCTGTAAAGTCTCCAACAGAACAAAGCTTTTATTTCCGGTTCTGGGTTGGGATTGGCTTTTTTCAAAGATATAATAACATCATTATAATTTGACATCTCAGGAACATAACAAAACCATTGCACTTCGATCAATTTTACTACTTCTCTGACTATGCATTAGTGATTTACCCCTACCAAGACGCCGGTTAAGTTTAGCAATAAAAAGTATATATATCTACCTTCCAATCTTCACAAATGATCCAAGGCATTAGTTTTTGAACATATATAAAGACAACTCAGCTGTAAAGACTTCCAACTGAACAAAGTTTTTATTTCTGGTTCTGGATGGAGATTGGCTTTTTCTCAAAGATGCAATAACATCATTATGATTTGACATCTTAGTAGCATGATATATATACACTTTGCGCTTGGATAAATTTCAGTTCTTCTTTAACTGTATTTTAAAAAACGATGTAATTAGAGCATTCCTCTTCTTTTAATGACATGACACCTTCCAACATCCCTTGAGCGATTTGTGCCTCCTTCAGGTTCCCTTTTTTAAGAGCCTTCCGAAGTCTATCTGTGACTTCACCAAGCAGAGAATTCGCAGATTCTTTGGTCTCACTATACTTCCTCTTCCTTTCATTAAGCTGGCTTTCAATTTCTTCTATGTTATTCTTAGCATTTTTTGCATTTTCCAGATTTTGTTCTCATTTTTTTTCAATAATATGTGGATTTCGTAACATTGAGGTAATATATACATGTACAGTCAGGGACAAAAATTGGGCACTCCCCGTCAACGGCGCCGACTTTCCAAAATTTATGTGGGTGCATATCACTGACGGGACGTATTAGCCTATACGTTTTCAGGAAAGTTTCGATATTTGATTGATTTAATTTTAGTTAAAATCTTTTATGAACACTGTCATAAAAGGCTGTAGTGAGATAAAGTAAGATATACCGGTACTATAAGGATAGGTTGGGGCTGCCTTAGTCTGTAAGACGACTGATTTAAACGCAAGAGAAATAAGTGCAAACACGGGTCCAAACTAAAACTTTTGTGGGTGCGCCGCACCCACAAGATTATTTGTGTGGGTGCCGGAGCCCTGGAGCACCCATGTAGTTGGCGCGCATGCTTCCCGTAAAACTTATACGAGGAGTGTCCAACGTTTCTGTCCCTGACTACTTATATTTGACACTCGTGTATCATTGTGTAGTCACGGAGACTCAATAGGTGTACTTCACTTGTTTACTCATGAAGACCGGAGATACGGATTTTATTTGCTCGTATCAGTTAATTGAAACTTACGGAATACATCAACTAAGTAGGCTACAGAACTTTCAGAAAATCATTTAAAGCAAGAAAAGAGGATTCTTAATTTTTTTTTTTTTTAAATAAATATTTCTACTGGCGTACTTTAAGCTTGACCTGCATGATAATTAATGGTTACAGTAGATAAGAGTTTCTCTCGGAGTTATTTCCTTTTCTGTTCTATTCAACCGTTGCACGTATTACATCATTAAAATTGTGGCTATACAGCCATAAAGACTTTATCATTGAAATTGTTCTTGTATTATAATGAATTCAATAGTCACAGTAGGAGTATGAGCTAACCAAAATATCTCGGTTATTAAGCCGAATAGCCTGTTCTAAGTTGCACTGTTTACACTTAAAAAACTGTAGTAAAAAACATTTGTTAATGAGGCTAGATATTTTTATCGTATTGTTCTAAGCAGAGTTATGAAAAACATGTCAGTTAAAAAAAAAACTACCCAATGGGTTTTATTAAATTTTGTAGGTAAATTGAAAGCCGTATTCGTACCTAAAATAGCATTTAAGCATTTATGTTTTGTTGTACTAATTTGAAAGTATGGAATTCCCTTGTCGTACAATGGGAATCCGTGAAGACCTATCCGCGTTTCTTGAAACACACTTTGCACTTGGTACTCGCTCATATATCAATTTCTAGAAAAGAGGAAGTAAACATTTTGTAGAATAACAGAGGTGGGGAATTGTCTATAATATAGAACAGGAATAAAATTCCCTATTACACCCAGGATTCATTAGCTAGCCGTCCTGACTGAAGACTTCTTTAACTTTTGTCAAAATATGCCAGGCAAATACTCGGACATTACCTCAAGTTTTCCAGGAGCCAGATATCAAAGAATGCGACTTTATTAAACCTTTTGGCACAAACGCTGTGTCACGCACATATATAATCCGATTACCACCTTGTAGAACCTATATGCTAGTTTCAAGGTATTCTTTTTTTTTTTCTCTTTTATTTCTTATATCCGGAGGGTATAACGTTATAAGAAAATGCATTTTCCGCTCTTTGCATTCGACTATGAAGAATGATGACATCTCTTCAAGTTTGGGCTTGAAACGAAGCTATGTGTTGGGGGTAATGTAGGAACATTTCTGCCTCTGCTATGCAAAAGCGGAAGGAATTGAAATTTATCAGTATTATTTGTCGGGACTTTAGGTCTACAGTTCATGCACATATATATTTAAAAATGAACGTTATAGCATTTTCCCCTTCCTCTCTCTCCATTTCCCTCCTTACATCCAGAAAACTTTATACGATATAGCTCTGAGATAAATAAGGGAAGTGAGTGTTGTTTTAGATGCTATGTGGATTTGTTGTATTTTTATTAAAGAATCGCAATTAGGCGGTGTAATTTGAGTAATGCTTGGTATACTAGAAAAATAAAAGTGTTGTTACTGGGATCGATTGTCCAAAGGTTTCTCATTTGCACTGTCAAACAGGATTGAGAAGTATCTTTTCCTCATTAACTATTGAAGCTAGATTATATTCGGTACTTGTGTCCGGGACTGCTCCAGGAGGTTCCAAATAATAATAATAATAATTTCTCTGTTTATCCCAAATTTCCTTTACCTACATTATGAACAGATGTGCATTGTACCACTTCAAAGCTTGTTTCATTCTGAAAGTATTAACCATGGCATTCGGATAAATAGTACTGTTTTTGGAAACTTTTATTTTGTATACCCTTTGTTTCCCTATTTATATATGAAATTTGGTAATATTTCTCCTTCGTTTAACTATTGTAGATATTGCAATGAAACTTGGCACACATTTTACGTATAGACCATAATATTTTCCAAGCTAGAGTACGTTAGGGTACCTGTAGCCAAAGCCACTTCTGGGGGGCATCAAATTTTAAGGAAGTGATACTTTGGAATGAAATTTCCCTATTTTACGCCAAATTTCCTCTCTCGTGCATCGTGTACATATGTGGATGACACTTGAAAGCTAGTTTCATTCTAAAAAGAATGACGTACCAGCCATGGTACTCAGATAAATAGAACTGAATCAGTAACTACTTAACTGAAAGTCAAGGTTTTTCTAAACAAAAACGCAAGAATCTAATACGATTACTGGATTTTATTTTATTTTTTGAAGAACTGAAATGTTGGAATTTTTTTTTCTTAATCTCATTTTCAATTGCCAATTTTCTTTCTTACAATATATTTTACGATCAATGAACCTTTGTAATATACGATAATCGTGGTACACAACATATGTTCCATCAGATACTCAAGATGAATTCGAAAGTTTCCAAATCTCCTTTTTAGTGCAACTATTTTTCATTTTTGGATGTGAAATCATCCAATGTAGTGTTGAGAAATTCTTTCTTAAATGAAGCATTTTCGATTTGTAATTAACTGAAACATGGAGAAACATATGTTATAATTTGTTTGTATTAATACGCGAATATGTACTGCAAAAGCAAAAGAAGGTAGTCACGCTGATTTTTAACTCAGATTACAGTCGAACACCGTTACGTCGAGTTCGATGGAGCTCGAGAACTGAATTTGTTGCGCATGATTTCCAAACATTAAATAAATAAATAATAATAAAAAAAAAAACTAAGTTCTGATTTTTTTTGGGGGGGGATCAGTAAGACCCACTGTGTTTACACTGTGTTTATTTGGACCGGGGAAAATTCTAACAACTCTCGTTCTAAGTGACTTAAAATTCTCATCACACTAAAAATTGTGAAAAAGTATGGTCGTGGTCATCCAACAGATTGGTCTGTTTTTCAAAATGAATAATTGTTTATATGGCATATCAATTTCCACGCATATTATCAATTATTTGAGAATGCATAATGAACATAACAGTGCACAATTTCTTTGAGGGTACTGATCAAGAATAGTCAGTCATAAAAATGACAATTTTACGGTTAATGTGGGTGAGTGTACATGAACGAGGATTGTGTAGAATAATAAATTTCACTGTCGGAGTAACTTTTCACAATGTGGGAAACCAATGAAACCATTACAAGTGAATCAGTACATATCAAAGACGACTATATAAAATACTAATTTTCACCGGCGGTGTATTCTGCACTAAATCTGTATCTTATCTTTTTTACAAATAAAGAGCTGTCAAACAATTACAAATGTATCTAACCTATGTGATATGAAGTATTTCTTGGACTATCCTTTTTTATGCAAATACACTCCGTCGCTGACACGCTTGTTCCCTGCGGACACCCCGTATTCCGATTTCGGTTAGCATTCTTGCTTTTAGTAGCCACTTAGCACAAGTTGTTTTTTTTACAGTAGTTATGGCATACGTCCGGACGCGTATTTATATCCGTACGGGGAAGCCCTCGTAAAGCAAATCTGCACTCATGAACGCAGCTTCTACCCACAGGAACAATTATTCAGGCGCTGAAAAACTTTCGTAATGACATACTTGCATGTAATAAGACAGCAAGTGATTGATTTCCAGAGCACACATATTTGCGTGCATATTATCAATCTCTACGCAATTATTTTTGGCATGCGCCACGGAATTATTTAAAACACAATAAAAAACAAAAGAAAAGTGCTTCTATTACTTGACACACTATTTTTAACCTGCACCTCTTCTATCTTTTTAAAAGTAATTTGACGAACTATTGTAAAGCTACATTAAAGCTGTCTGCTATTACTATGTTCAATCAGCTAACAGCTTTCGTGACCTACTTATATTATTCTACCGTATGTCTTGTAATTTTGCCTACAGGTAACAATAAATACAAATAATAAATTCATCAGATAGTATCTCATAAAATACATAATAAAAAGGCATTGTTTTCTGTATGGTTCTTTGAAACAAGGAACACATTACCACTTATAAACACACCAGATTCAAGGCCGATTCCTCCATGTTCTTCCTGCCTGTCACCATTACCAACTTTCCATCGTTGTTGACTTGAAAGTGATGACGTTCATGAACGATTCATTCAGAGTGAACGAATTAAGTATCTTCAATCATTTGACAGTTCCGTCAAGAACCATTTTTAACTGTTTTTGATATTAATAGAGTTTATCTTGTAAATTTAAGCATGGCAGCTAAAAAATAACACACACACTGCTAAAAAATATTATAAAAACATCCAATGAGGTGAAAATTATATTTTCATTTGCATATATAATTGAACGTACGAAACAGCGCATGTGCCTCGCCCTCGAAATTTAAGTTTGAAGTTCTAATGTCCCTTTCATCCCTGTCCCGGAGACATTGAACTTCGGCCTATCGTGGGATCTGAACCATATCAAACCCGGGTATATGCTCCAAAGACGCGTACATTAACCATATAGTCACGAATGATCATATAGTCTCATTTCTTTCATTCGGCATTTTCAAAATCCATATCTGTCCATACTAGGGGCGGCTTTAGGATTTTAATTTTGGGTAGGCCCGCTCTCTTGCTTATGAATAGATATACATATTTGATTGATTCAGGGACAGCGCCAGAAACGCTTAATGGGGTGGGCGGAAAGAGGCGAAGCTAGTTGCTGGCTGGGGGACAATGAAAATGAGAACTGGGCAATGTAGACATGTTCTTGACAATAATTAAGTTTCATGTTTTATACTCTTTAGTTGGCTAAGGCTCAGACCGAAATAGGGAAGGAACAAGGATGTGGAAAACAGCTGTCTTGGCCTTACAGAAGGTACAATTCCAGCATTCGCCTGGTGGAACTGAAGAAATGCAGGACTTAGGATGGGCTGCAGAAGTTCGTGGCTATATGGTTGACCTACTGAATTCCGCGTGGCAGACACACTACCTCTACTTCCAGTTCTTTTTAACAATAATAATGAGGTGTACCATGTAGTCGATGAAGTTCAAGACAGCTTTACCTCCTCTCCTCTTTCTTCAAGAATGCACATGAATGCATAGAAATAAAAGAAGGTTCAAATAACACAGACTAACAAATAATGCTCTACCTTTCGTTAATAACATAAAATACACAATAAGTAGGTAAAGTAAAACAAGATTTTTTTTTGACGTGATCTCTATATGCAGCAGCAAAGACTTATGTTACTAAAAGAATAGGAAAATTCGACAGCATGATTGTTTGATCATAGCTTACATAGATATCTTTGAAACTGAAACTCAAGTTAGCAAAAGAAATACTAAAACAATTATAAATTGGATAAAGAAGTAAATAGCAATTAACAAAACTTCATCATGATCCACAGAAAGAACAATGTATTTTAAACTATGAAGGGCTGAAGTAGTAGTCCCCCCGTTATGCGCGAATGACTCATCCTCACTCTCTTTTATGACCGGGATTTTTGAAATTCGTTCCCTTTTACGGCTAAGATGAGTGCTTTTGTACCTCGATTCTGATTGGCTGAGAGAGGTCACGTGACTTTAGGCCCCGCCCACGCGGGAAATTCAAATTTTCAGGTCACGTGGTATGACGTCATGAGTCACCCTGCGGGGAAATCCCTCACCAAGATTTTTGAAAATTGTTCCCTTTTACGGGTAAGATGAGTGTTTATGATTGGTTGACAGAGGTCACGTGATCTTATACCCTGGGATATTTGAAATTCGTTCCCTTTTATGGGTAACATGAATGCTTTGGTACCACGCTGATGATTGGCTGACAGAGGTCACGTGATCTTAGGCTCTGGGATTTAAAAAAAATTCGTTCCCTTTTACGGGTAAGATAAGTGCTTTGGTACCTTGATTTTGATTGGATGATAGAGATCACGTGATTTTAGGTCCTAGGATTTTTGAAATTAGGGTGTCCTTTCTGATGTATACTTTGGTATCTCGATTCTGATTGGTTGATAGAGGTCACATGATTTTAGACCCGCCACACAGTGAACAGGTTACATGGGAAAACCCCTCACTTATTTGTTTTATTTTATGTGTAAGATGCGTGTTTTGGTACCTCAATTTTGATTGGTGGATAGAAGTCACATGATCTTACCCCCCCCAGTCCATGAGGGAAATACAGAGCGATATGACGGCGATCCTGGATTTTAGAATTTAGTTCCCTTTTTATGGTTATGCGTAAAGTTCCCATGAAGGGTTCAACCTCCTCCTTAAATAACCCTTTTTGGTATCATGATATTGTACTGAAGTTTACCTTAAATATTATCGTTCTCTTTGACAGATAATTACCTTGATGGAGATCCTGTCCTTGAATTAGTAGCCTATGTCTCTGGAAGTAACAATGGTGAAAGAGAGGTGTCGCTTGTAGATTTCTTATAACACATTGTTGTGAGTTTAAGCGATTTTTTAAACGCTCAGTAAGCGCTTCATTAATGGAAACAGTGTTGCCAGATTTTTTTTTACCTAAACTGCTCCGATTCTTTTCGAAACGGTTCCGCAGAGTACAAGAAATTTTAAACTAAAAAATTTTTCGAACTAAAAAAATTTCAAAACTAAAAATTTTAAAACAAAAAATTTTCGAACTAAAAAATTTTGAAACAAAAATTTCAAAAAAATTCGAACTAAAAAATTTAAACTAAAAACTTTCGAACTAAATTTTCAAATCAAAAAATTTTCGAACTAAAAGGAATTTAAAAAAATTTCGAACCCAAAAAAAATTCGAACTAAAAAAATTAAAAATTTTTCGAAAAATATTTTAAACTAAAAACTTTCGAACTAAATTTTCAAATCAAAATTTTTCGAACTAAAAATTTTAAAAAAATTTCGAACCAATTTTTAAAAACAAGTTTCGAACTAAAGATGTAAACCACATTTGAAAATTTTCAAATTAAAAATTTTTCGAACTAAATTAAAAATCAAATTTTGGACACTAAAAATTAATTTTTCGAACAAAATCGTGTAAACCAAATCTTGGATGTATTTTTCACCTTAAATTTTCAAGATTACCATGATTTGAAAACAAGTGTTCAGGGTTTCAAGAAATAATAAAACACATTTTTTTTTCAACTTGTTGTATTTAACGAAAGGTATGTGGTCTTCCTATACATGTTTATTAACATAATAAATACAGGATCTAGTTAATGAATATGTTGGACGCGTCATCATCTTCGAATCTTGTAGCCGTATCCTGTAAAGAAAAAGAAGAAACGACGGATTACTTTATGAATTTCTTTTTTTTCTGAAACAATAAAAATGAGTCAATATTGATAAGAGAGAAATAAAACTTACTCGTAAATGATGGATCTGTTAGGCTCATCTTCCTCCTCGGGTACGAGATGACTGCATTTTTTTCACCGATGGATGTTTATGAACTCTTCTGGGTACTGCATTTTTTCTAGGTGTTGCTCCTTTATGGTCAAGGTTCCTCCTTCGGTACGAGATGACTGCATTTCTTCCACTGATGGTGGTGTTGATGGTTTATGAACTCTTGTGGGTACTTCATTTTCTTCTTGGTGTTGCTGCTTTGTGGTTAAGGAAGGGAAAGAAGAAAAGGAAAAGGAAAAAAGAAATGGCGGCCTTATTGGGTATTTACAGTTTTTTCTTCTTCATCTTCTTTTTCCAGTTCCATCTTCTGTTTTTTAACGTACCCGTACGGAACCGTATCATAAGAATTGAATTCTTTAAATCGACGTTTTGTGTACTGGATACTGTACATTTTTTCTTCTTTGCGTGTGACGATGGTATGGTCTTTGGTCCTGCATATCTTATGGGGGATAGTGATGGTGACTTGTCCACGGCATTGATTTGTAATCATTTCTTTTAGCGTGTTGAAATTTAATTGTTGTCCTGCATTGTAGTTTAATGTAAATCCTCTAATTTTACATATGTAGCTGGTGACGTTGGTATACGGATTGTATATTTCTAAGCTGTAATTTTTCGGTCCTCCACTGACAAATGTCTTGATGTATGCTCGTGGTCCGTAAGACTCCATCTCATTCGATAAGCATCCCAAGTACGTAGAAGGTTCAATGATTGGCTCCCCGGGCTTCTCCGTAAATATCACAGAATCCGTGTCGAAATATAAAACACGTTCCTGCAACATTTCCAGGTACTTGTACAGTTCCAGACGTGCCTGACATGTTGTAAATGCACCTAACACGACATTGGTGTTTCGGTTTTGAACAGGCACATGTTCATTGTACTCCCAGAACGCATACAACATCGTATCATTGATGGGTACAATTTGATGGAGTTTAATGTCGGGGGAAGTGAGTTTTTCATAAAATTCTTCCGGCCGATCAATAATTGTGGTCTGGCTAAAGTTTGTACGCTGGCAAAGCTTTCCCCATAGAGAGTTCACACAAAGCTTAGATAAACTTCTTCGTGCAGGATTATTTTCAATTTTGGACGGATCCAATGCAATACCTTCACGCTCCAGGACGGTTTGTATGAATTTTGATTTGTCTTCTTCGGTCACACAGGAACTGGGCCAGCCAGACGCTTCCATTTTTGATTTCAAAAACGTATTGATATATTCCGTGAACAAGCCACCTGTTTTCGTGATGGGATCATATTGTTCAATGTCATAGTCCCAAATTTCAAAAATTTCCACCGGTTGATATCCTAATTCTATTGCTTTCTGGATTTCATATGATACCCATGTTCCAGTGAGGCACCGCTCCTGATCGTTGTGCGTACACGTTGCTGTAGGGTCTGGGTTCATTTCTTCGGCACACGCAGCACACAGTGGAAAGAGTAGTTTCTTGTTGCATCGGTAAGGCAGGAGACCATGATAAAGATGGCGACTTGGTAATATCGTCATTTTGATCAGACCATTGACTTTATTTATTGGTGGTATATTTTCATCACCCTGTAGATAAATTCGTGGATGGCCTACAGGGTATTTAGCACACTTATTTACATAAGGATAAAGCGAGACAATATCGAAATATTTTATTACTTCTCCTGCTTTTTCGTCGACTTGGTGGTACAATTTCACGCAATTGGTCCTTCCTCCAAAAAAGCTATCTCTTGGATTTAATGGTCTGCGGTTCATGTACGGGTGATTCTTCAGATACGTCGCCATTGCAGGATTTTGTTTTAAGAACTGATTAAATTCGCACTCCCACATTTCATGTACAATGTACCCCAATTCACGCAGTCTTGCATTTTTGCGTTGCGTTCGTTCATAACGGAATTCCATGGTGTCTTCTGGATTGCTGTAGATGGGCTGATTACGGCCTGTAGTAAAACATACTTTACACCCGTGATAAAAGCAGCCGGCATGCTCGTAGACGTGCTCCTCTAACGTCTCAGGATCTTGGTAGTAGCCATCAACATGGAATCCCGCAATAAACACTTCTTTTTGTCGGGCCGCATGTAAGATTTGTTTTTCTTCGGTTTTTTCAATGTAGGCCAGCCATTGCATTGCAGCGATCGATTGGGTACTTCTCCATCGATAGCCATGTGCCGGTAGAATTCCAATGGTGTTGGGTTTAAGGAAATTCCGGCGGAATACTAAATTGGAAGCACTGGCAATCGTGATCGTCTCCAAGAAGGGATTCACTTTGGTTTCTGTTTCAAATGACGTCATAAACGAAACGCATGCTTGTCGCAGTACATTGACATCTTGAATACAATACTTGATAATTTCTTTCTGGAAATCAAACGTGTCATTACGATGATCGTTGTACCACTGCATGAACTTGTTTCTGTCTTCGACGGCCATTTCATCTGCACCATAATACTTCGTTTCTGGAAGTGGTCCAATATACGATTGATTCTCCTTGGTGTTGAAGAAATGCGGGAAGTAGCCTTTGGTTGCGGGTAAATTGAACGCTTTTGACAATTTACTTAATGCCATAGGTAGGAAGTTCAACGAGTCAATGAACGTCAGATTATTCAAGGTTAAACTCAGTATCTTGGTCCCATTTAATATGACGTCAGGTCTCCATTGACATTGTTCTACCATGGTCTTTAGGATAAAATGTCCATCGTATCCCTTAGCGTTGTGAGCGACACAGAAAATCCTATTTATATTGGGACGACGTTCCCGCAAGTACTGGAGAAAATCATAAACTGGATCCTCTCCTTGGAAAATATGCTGGCGCTGACCACACGTACTGCAAGACTGCTGGATATTATTGTTTTCAACACATACATAACATACTTGTTGTGCAACCAATAAATTTGGAATGTGTACATACGTATTATCGCCAATATTCATGTCCTGCATAGATTCTATATCATAGAATATCAACAAGGCTTTCTTTGCGTGCATGAGTGAAGGAACACCAGGTTTCAAGCATTGGCGATCAGGAAGCATAAAACATTGATGGGATCCCGGAACAATCTTCTTACAAACATTGCAAAAGATCTCATTGTAATCATGAAGGCGTTGTCCAGTATGCACAAAAGAATAAACTCTGTAGCATTTAGTACATTGCTTCACCATTTTGCATACAGGTTCCCCACGATGATATACAATATTACGATGATTATTAAAACATTCTTCGCCGTAAAATTGCCGATTGCAGTCGTTGCAAAATATCGGCGTTTGATTCTTGTCGCATAGAGGTCTCTGTAAACATTTGGAGCACGTTACAGGACAATTTTTTACATGTTCATTGCGTTTACTATACTTTTTATGGCACGCTTCACAGTAGAACTTGGTTGCAAAACAAGCAGTTAAGGATTGGATGATGTCAAAATGGCCAGCCAAACAAATCAAATTTATGGGAGTGCGATTTTCGTCGTTGGGCCCCTCGTACATGATGTCACGGCCTGTGAAACTGGTATACACTGTAATTTTATATTCTTTAAGGTATGCCTGGAATTGTCGTATTTCATTTACACTGGCACCATGATCCAAATTCACTCCTGCATTTGCACATAATGCATTCACTTCATCGTCCACAATACATTTCGATTGGCGTTGATATTGCCAATATCGTTTCACATCTACATTCTTGTATTTTCTCAGGCCAATAGCAATAACAAGGGCGTACGCCAGACACCTTGAATCTTGATTTTTTACTCGTACAATCCCACGCTTGCAACGTAACAATTCTTCATTTTGAAGTATTCCTTGTGCTAAACGATCTCCATATCCGTATCCTCTTGGAATATCCACACGATGAAAATGAACGGTGAATGGCTCGTGCAGGAGAAATGCATTGTTACTTTGTAACACTCTTTCGAACGAGGCCCACATCGTTTCCAGTGTCAGGTTTCGTGCTTGGCGAAAACTCACCCAAAATGGTTTATTCGTGTTGCGTGGTGATATTACTGATAAACCAACCATCGCCTCATCGTCGACATTGGCTAACAAATGGTCCAGCATTGCTTGGAAACTATTATGTACATACTGTATGATATCGGTTCCTACGGGTGGTGCGTTGAATTGAATTTCGAGCATTCTGCCCTCAATGTTAAATCGTCTATAATGACGAGTGATTTCATTGCGAACAGTAAAACCCGATTCGGCCATGGTTAATAAAAGGAGAAAACAAACAAACAGGTACAATTGCGATAAATGTGTAAGGAAAAAAGGAATTGAGCAGCGTGAATTTACTACAAAAGAAAAGAAGAAAGAAAAATCTTAATCACCTGATAAACAGGAAATCATAACATTCATGATAAATTCTTAACTAAGCAATTCATGTAAAGGTCCTGAGTTTGATTCCTGGCGGGGCGTTCAGAATCTCATTATGAAAGCACGTGTACTAGAAATCAAAGTTTTTTTTAAAAAAAATAATTATGTTACTGAAATGTGTGTTTTATTGCTGTCAAACTCGAGACCATTACATCAGCATTTAACTGACCTATCATTCTATAGTGATAAAAAGAATGCATGAAATGAATGAATGTTTCATCAGTACTGAGATGTGACAAAGTACGCGTAAGCATTTTTTTTCCCCACTCACAACGATCTTTAAATGATGCGTTTGCAGTTGAAGAGATTCATCAAACATTAACGATACCCATGCGTAATTGTCGAAACAAAATCTGTATAGTGTATTTTTTTTTATTATTATTGTGACTAAGCGGTTAGCGTACATGGTTCGGACGTGGAAGGCCCTGGTTCAATCCTCGGTGGGTTTGCTTTCCACGTCGGGGGCATGTCAAGCCTTTTCTGAAATTTAATATTCTCACGCGTTATCATACATTCTTTTCAAAACTAAGCTAAATGGTTGACGTACACACCTCATAATACATAAACGTACATAAATCGTCTATAATGACGAGTGATTTCATTGCGAACAGTAAAACCCGATTCGGCCATGGTTAAAAAATGAAAACAACAAACAGGTACGGTAAAACAAATATGTAATGGGAAAAAAGGAATTGTGCAGCGTGAATTTACTACAAAAGAAAAGAAGAAAGAAAAATCTTAATCACCTGATAAACAGGAAATCATAACATTCATGATAAATTCCTAACTAAGTAATTCATGTAAAGGTCCTGAGTTTGATTCCCTGACGGAGGCGTTCAGAATCTCCTTATGAAAGCACGTGTACTAGAAATTAAAGTTTTTTTTAAAAAATAATTATGTTACTGAAATGTGTGTTTTATTGCTGTCAAACTTGAGACCATTACATCAGCATGTAACTGACCTACCATTCTATAGTGATAAAAAGAATGCATGAATGAATGAATGTTTCAACAGTACTGAGATGTGATAAAGCACGCGTAAGCATTTGTTTTCTACTCACAACGACCTTTAAATGATGCGTTTGCAAATTGAAGAGATTCACCGAACATTAACGTAACACATACGTAATTGTCAAAACAAAATCTGTATAGCGTAAATCTTTTAACCAAATATTCATGCACTCTTTTTTATTTAAGCGGTTAGCGTACATGCTTCGGATGTGGAAGGCCCTGGTTCAATCCTCGGTGGGTTTGCTTTTCACATCGGATCGCTCTCAAGCTTTCTGAAATTTAATATTCTCACGCGTTATCATACATTCTTTTCAAAACTAAGCTAAATGGTTGACGTACACACCTCTGGCCTTGGTTCAATCCCGGGCGATTGCTCGAATATCACGTTAAGCTGAAGGGGACGCTAAACTAAAACAATAGTTTCAAAGGGTATCGAACCATATTATTCTCAGGCATAGTTTTTAATATTCTGTAATGCATTCTTTTCAAAACTAAGCGCACGCATCTTTGGCCATGGTTCAATTCCCGACGGGAGTTCACATTCAACATTAAGCTGAAGGGACGCTAAACCATATCATTTATCGTGCTTACTTCTAATGTGTGGGGGTCCTGATTCGTACTCCCACTTTCCCATTCCACTAATTTCTTCATAGTCTAAATATTTCGTACTAAAAGTAAAACAGTGTATTCGTGATCCACCCACAAATATAAAATAAAAATGATTTTCGAATCTTGTGTGAAAAATAAAATCTCACTGAACTTACCTCAAATTCAATGAACACAAAGTCGGTGCAGTAAAGCTTCTTAAATGAAGACACTTTTAAAAAACAAACCTTCTCACTCGATAGTTGAGAGCGGTGTAGGATTTGAAAAATGAAATTAAGATTTTTATTTAGGTCGCTGCGAAAACGATGTCACCGTCAGCCAATCAGAAACGAGGAAATTTATAAAATGACATCACAACGAACCAATCAAAACGCTCGCTGCTTTTGTCATGAATCACGAACCAAAACGATGTGTAACAATCGATCGTGACGTCATTCACGTTTCTCAATAGTATCGCAATTCCGATCCCAAATGATTTCTACATGTCACTACTTGTCGTAACTGTGACGACATTTCATTTTCCTCATATTCCATACGAGAATGTCAATGTTTGCTTTTTTCATGAATCATGCTGACACGTTCGTAGTAAAACAAAAAGTAATGCGATCCGCTGACGTTTGCATTTTTCAATCATATGTGCTTCTATGTCGTCACACAAAGAAGTCTATCAGCATTTTATTTTAATCCACGAACGGAAGCGTTACACTGTCAGATTTATTTTCTTAAAGTATAAGTGTATCCTTTTCAAGGACCATGGTTCGAAACCCACCAAGCATGATTAAATCCGAATTCATTCATAGCTAAGCGGTTAGGATACACATCTTTGGTTTGAAAGACCTGAGTTCGATTCCTGGAGAAACATTTCTTAGGATTTTTCTAAACTTGGTTTAAATTTCTAGTTCGAAAATTTTAAAAGTTTAGTTCGATAAAAAGTTTGATTTGAGAAGCGTTACACTGTCAGATTTATTTTCTTAAAGTATATGTGTATCCTTTTCAAGGACCATGGTTCGAAACCCACCAAGATCGATTAAAACCGAATTCATTTAAGCGGTTAGCATACACATCTTTGGTTTGAAAGACCTGAGTTCGATTCCTGAAAAAACATTTCTTAGGATTTTTTCTTAAACTTGGTTTAAATTTCTAGTTCGAAAATTTTAAAAGTTTAGTTCGATAAAAAGTTTGATTTGAAAATTTTTAGATGTGATTTACATCTTTAGTTCGAAACTTTTGTTTTTAAAAATGTTTTAGTTCGACAAAATTTTGTTTCAATTTTTTTAGTTCGAAATTTTTTTTGGGTTCGAAAATTTTTTGTTTGAAACTTTTTTGTTTCAAAATTTTTAGTTCGAAAATTTTTTGTTTGAAAATTTTTGTTTAAAATTTTTTAGTTTTGAAATTTTTTTAGTTCGAAAAAATTTTTAGTTTAAAATTTCTTGTACTCTGCGGAACCGTTTCGAAAAGAATCGGAGCAGTTTAGGTAAGAAAAATCTGGCAACACTGTTTCCATTAATGAAGCGCTTACTGAGCAATAAAACGCTGAGCGTTTAAAAAAAAATCGCTTAAACTCACAACAATGTGTTATAAGAAATCTACAAGCCACACCCCTCTTTCACCATTGTTACTTCCAGAGACATAGGCTACTAATTCAAGGACAGGATCTCCATCAAGGTAAAAAAGCTGGTAATCATCTTATCTGCCAAAGAGAACGATAATATTTAATGTAAACTTCAGTACAATATCATGATACCATAAAAGGGTTATTTAAGGATGGGGTTGAACCCTCCATGGGAACTTTAAGGTACCAAAAAGGATAACCATTAAAAAAAATCCAGGTCTAGGGTGGATCGTCGTCATAGCACTCTGAATGTCTAGCATTGGGATGGGTGTGTAAGATTATGCGATTTCTATCAACCAATCAACATCGTGGTACCAAAGCAATCATCTTACCCGTAACATGGAAACAAATGAGTGAGGGGTTTTCCCACGTATTCTGTTCACCTTGTGATGGGTCTAAAATCATGTGACTTCTATCTTCCAATCAGTATCGTAATACCAAACCCAGAGCCTAAGATCACGTGACCTCTATCAGCCAATCATCATCGTGGTACCAAAGCACTCATCTTACCCGTAAAAGGGAACGAATTTCAAATATCGTAGGGTCTAAAATCACGTGACAGCTATCAACCAATCAAAACACACATCTTACCCGTAAAAGGGAACAAATCTCAAAAATCCCGGGTGAGGGATTTCCCCGCGGGTGACTCATGACGTCATAACACGTGACCTGGAAAATTTGAGTTTCCCGCGTGGGCGGGGCCTAAAGTCACGTGACCTCTCTCAGCCAATCAGAATCGAGGTACAAAAGCACTCATCTTAGCCGTAAAAGGGAACGAATTTCAAAAATCCCGGTCATAAAAGAGAGTGAGGATGAGTCATTCGCGCATAACGGGGGGACTACTACTGCTGATCACATGCTACGAACAAGCTTACAATAAACTTTTATACCTGCACTTTAATGAAGAGCAATGCATCGATTTTTATGTTCAGCGTCGAGTACGTTTACCACATCCTCTACAGCAATTTTCATTACAAGTTTTCTTTCTACTGAGAGGAAACAAAGATCGCTTAGGCGACCGTTTGCGATTCGATTTCTTAGATATGTTTTAACCCGTCTAAAACACAAGAAAGAACGCTCACATGGTGAACTAGATACAGGAATGATGACAACAATTACGGCGAATTTGTGAATTTCATGAAAGCAATTTTGAAACGATCCATTATTTCAGTAAACAG
The DNA here is from genome assembly GCF_964235325.1 of Thermobia domestica. Lineage (NCBI taxonomy): Eukaryota > Metazoa > Arthropoda > Insecta > Zygentoma > Lepismatidae > Thermobia > Thermobia domestica. Next base: position 141,048,723 of record NC_137454.1, on the reverse strand, counting down.
AGAAACGGAGGTAATTTTGCATTGCTTTTCCTCCTTACAACGTTTCAAAACTTTCGGGGGAAGTTTCAGCTTCACCTCTACACTATCGACATCACAATCATAATGACGTGCAAGTGGTTCAATTTTCTCAAATGAGAGGAAGTGTTCACTTTTAGGGTGAAGACTGCTTATCCCACTGTATTTTCGGTAAAACACCTATTCATTTCTGCAAGTATTCTGTCAAGTACAGGAAGAAATATCCCAAGTCTGTAGTTTTCTTGGGATTGGATATCTTCTTCCTCAACCGATATTTGCTCAGTCATAATATACTGACGTAAATGATGAGGCAGTGATCGTGTTCTGGACATTGGACCCGTTAGAGATATACCGTTATTTCAGCAAGACTCAAAGACTCATTCCAAATTTTTTCGAACTCCTCGACTGTGTTTCGAATTTCAGTAAAATAATCCACTACACTCTTCGTAACTAAAACAGCATCAGCCAGTGCTCTCCTTATTTTGTAGATAATCTGACAATCTTTTCAGCTTTCCAAGAAAAAGTGTGAACAAGTTGAGTTAGAACATAAACTGAAAATTAACTTCACTCAATAGACGTTTTGCTTCAGAAGAGCGACTGTGATTTTTATTACTTATCTCAGCAAGTGTTAGAATAACTGCCCTAAACGTTCTCTTCATAGCCACACAAACTGCAACCTAAGATAAACGGGTAAAAAATATTTCGTTAGTGGTTCAGAAGATACTTAATGCCATAAATAATTCTATATGTTGAATACCATACGAAGATAGTACGGGAGCAGGAAAATTCGGTGTAGGAAATTTCGGTGTAGGAAAATTCGGTGTACAGAAAATTCGGTGTACGGAAAACTCGGTGTGGGGAATGTTAGGTGTAAAGAAAGATTCGTTGTAGTAGGCCGTAGGATTTATTAAACACTCAACTTTGACGATAAATGAGCGTATTAGTTTTAAGTTCAAACTGACGTAGACCGTAGGATTTATTAAAAACTCAACTTTGAGGATAAATGAGTGTATTAAAATGAAATGAAATGAAATTTTTGAGTTTTACGTCCCACGGTTATGCCGGTTAGGCTAAAGGAGACGGTGATGATGAGTAATGAATGAAATGGTGGAATGAAGAAAGTGGGAGGAAACGGGAGAACCCCGAGAAAACCCACGCACACGGTGCTTGTCCACCACAAAGTTCACTTGGCGGGATCAGGGTTTGAACCCGAGACCCCTAGCACTACAGGTGAACGCTCTACCACTGAGCCACCGCGGCCCCCAATGAGTGTATTAGTTTGAAGTTCAAATTTTGTGTAGAACGTACTTTTACTGTCTACTATCATTTTTACTGTCTACTTAATATTGCTTTATATTGAATCGTGTTCCTGAAATTATTGGAATTCTAGATTTCGATTGATTTTAACATTTTATGGCCCTTACATGACGAGAAATTTGTCCTCCAATCAGACACTTTAGTCCTCAAAGTCCTCCAATCAGACACTTCACCTTAAGGCAAACAAACTAAAGTGTCTGATTGGAGGAGAAGTCAACTATTTGTACAACTATTATCTGATAAAACCATCCTGCTTTATATTGCCCTTTCCACTAAGACTTTTTTGATCATTATATTTTTGCATCTTACATATGTATATACAGGGTGATTCTTTAAAAACTCATGGATTTCATTTGGCTCTAGAATTTCTAACTGAAGTCAGATTTTCATGCGGTTTGCTGCAAATCATCAAGGAGGGATGGGAGATTTATGGGACTATGTTTACTGGTTTAAATTCATCCGGGGTAATGTAGAGCAGGCCGCAAGAAAAACAGCAAATATTCGCCATTGTACGTTACAGTTCGAATGAGATATTGGATATTTGAAGCGAAATCACATGTTGAATAGAGATTTCTTGGGTGACTTAGAGTCGGTACCTGACATCTTTCACAACATCCGCCAGCGAGGTCCTATGCTTCCCTGTCTTCCTCAGAAGCGATCCTGTTTCCTGCAATTTATTCACTTATGACCATATTATGTTCCTGTCTGGGGCAGAACGTGAGGTAAAGTTGCGTGTAAATGCCCTTTGCGTAGCAACAACAGATCCCGTTCTCCAAAAACTTTTTAACGATAAAATCACGTTGCTCCAAAGAGTACATTATTGTAACTGTGTCCTGATCATATTGATACAGTAGCACAGCATAATTCTCAATACAACGACCCAATTTCTTGTTTCTTATTGACCGTTGCGAGGTTGTCATCTAATGAAGAAACTCAAATCTCCACACCGCACCTTACCTGATTCCAATTCGATACAGTGGCGAATATTTGCTGTTTTTCTAGAGGCGTGGCCGATATTACCCCAAATGAATTTAAACCAGTAAACATAGTTCCATAAATCTCCCCACGTTCCTTGATCATTTGCCACAAAGCGCATGAAAATCAGACTTCAGTTAGAAATTCTAGACCCAAATGAAATCCGTGAGTTTTAAAAGAATCATCTTGTATATGTTCTATGATGTACTATAGGAAAGGTGTTTTTAGTTGTTCCTATAACTATTCTCTGAACTTATAATTGTTTTATTTCTGACAAAAAGTGTCAGCTTCATTGTGTGATGAAAAGTAGTTTATAGTAATACCCCGCGAAAGACATGCAAGAGGTGGTGGAGGGGCCACGGTGGCTCAGTGGTAGAGCATTCACCTCTGTTGCTTGAGGTTCTGGGTTCGATCCCAGCCCCCGCCAAGTGAACTTTGTGGTGGACAAACACCGTGCGCGTGGGTTTCGTCAGGGTTCTCCCGTTTCCTCCCACTTTCTTCATTCCACCATTTCATTCATTACTCATCATCACCGTCTCCTTTAGCCTAGCCAGCATAAACGTGGGACGTAAAACTCAAAGATTTCATTTCATTTCAAAAGGTAGTGGACTGAAGGCATTTTTTTTTTTTTTTTTTTTTTTTTTTTGCTTTTCTTGAAATAGGAAATAACATTTTATTCGTTACATTTTATGGTTTTCGTTTTCACAATATGAAGTGTCGTAAATTATCGTAAGTGGTAATATTTAATATGTATTACACCGAATCTACCTTACACCTAAATTTCCCCACACCGAGTTTTCCGTACACCGAATTTTCCTACACCGAGTTTTCTTACACCGAATTTTCCTACACCGAAATTTCCTAGACCCAGATAGTACATTAGAAGCCGTCATTTTCTGTGTAGCATCACTGATGACACCTCAGCAATATACAAAGGACGCGATGACGGATTCATGGAAGGTCATTATGATGATGCAGTGTCCTGCCCGAAGGTCGATCTTTGACCTGAAGGTCCCTGGGCAAAGTGAACCCATGATGGCTTGTCATAGCCTTCCATGGAACGATGATAACGTCCTAAGAACGGGACCTAGAGTAAGATCCAAATCACTTGTGTTCCCACTGGTAATCGAATCCGGAACTCACCGGGGACACTGGAAGGTCAATAGGAGTAACATTATTTCGCATCTGTTTATTTTCATGGTAACTGTGCGAACAAAATGTAGTCCAGTAATAATCTTCGATAATTACAGCAGGAAGCGTGCGTTAATCCGAATATTTGCTTGAGCTGTTCGGGTTATTAAATTGTTTGGCGTAAAAGAGAGTGCTCAAAAGCCACATATCCAGTTACAAACGAATACAGGTTCGTCAAGGTTTAGTTCTAATCTAAAATATGTACAGTACCGTATATGTAGTTAATCATTCAAAAGTCATTTGAAACAGTCTTGTATTCAAGAAAAGTGACCTGATCTAGTCCAATAATTCACAACAACTGTTTCTGTTTGAGCAACCAGCCAGTCTAAAAATATCAACCCCGCCGGCTAGATGTCATTTGGACAAGAGCAGGGCTCGGATTACGGTGGGTTTGGATTAACGCGAGCAGCTTGTACTGCTAACGCAGAAACAAAATACGAAAATGTGTAATTAAATGAGCTCGAATAAAAGCCAGTCATCTATACTCATTCATGTCCAATAGAACAAGCTACCAATCATGTTTACACCATGCGAGAGGAAACAATATTAGCAATTCTAGCCGTGCTAACTTTTGGTCCACAGCAATTTGCGAATTATCTGGGAATGATGGGGAAATCCCCCTTTAAAACTAGATGCACCATGTAAGTTTTATTTTTTCGTGTTATTTTCGCCTGGAGTAAAAACTGGAATTAGAAAGGAAGGTTTACATGGATTGTGATGTCAAATAATGGATATCAAGGAATAATAAACATATATTCCTCCTATCAGTATATTTGAGGAGGGGTGGGGGGAGAAATTTTAGTTTTCTTTCATAAAAGGAAATTTACAGTAAGAACAATACTAATAATGCATAAAACAATAAAAATCACGTATACGTCAATATCTGAAATTCAAGCAAAGATATTAAGTACCAAAAGTTTTTCTTTTTTGGTTCATGTGTCTGCGGCAATTACGAGTGATTATTTTTACATTTTTTCCAGCCCTACGAAATCGGTTTAAATGGCTTCGTAGTTCACGAGGTGCTGGAATTTAAAACCCACGTAATTTAAAGGTTAATCACGACTTTTGGCATCATTATATTACTACAAGTATCTGTCTTAAAATCATTGTTCATTACAGAGTTAAACAGAGTCCTAGAACATTTTACATTACAATCGAAAGTAATACCTATTGCTTTTGAAGTACAGGATGTCACCTTCATTACTCTACTTTTGTTGGGGTGGGCGGATGGCTGGGCAAGACCATCCATCGGGTGAGCGGTCGCCCACCCTTAATGCCGTCTCTAGATTAATTAATGACAGTAGGAAATTACTAGTGGTTGATGCTATTTGTTAAATAATTATCTACCATTAATATAAATAGTGGAAAATATATTTACTCTTTATTGTATCTTTTAGTGTTTATATATTTTTCAAAATTTTTGGGTAGGCCCGTGCCTACCCGGCCTACGCGCTAAAGCCCCCATTGGTCCATACCATGTAGGTTCAAACTCGAGAGCTCGGCTTTCGGCTTCAATAGAACTTGAAGTCAATAATAAATGAACGCGAGCACTTATGATCTTTTAACGTATAAGTGGATAGCGAGCCCGAGTTAGGGTTGCCAACTGACCGGTAATTTTGTTAGAATGATTTAGGTCTATGTCGTAATATAACCTCCCAATTTTAGAGTTTACTTAAATATTTTTTTCTAAAATCTTCAATTTGAAAAAAAAATGAAAATAAATAAAGGGTAAGACACATTGGAATGGAGCAACACGCAAGTAAAATGAAGATTTATTCTTTGTTTTGGTTTCCTCTCATTCCGTCTTTTCATTTTTTTTCTCTGTGTATTTCTTAATGCAAATTTCAAACAGTGAATATCAAGCTAAACTCAATAATTATATTTTCTCGGCAACAAACTTACAGTAAGCGAAAAAGTTTCTAAATCAATCAATCTAATGCACAATTGAAGCTCCAACACCGACAGAAAATTATGAAGATCACCTCTGGTGTCCCCTGCTACCCGCGAAGATGGATCAGAAGGAACATAACCGACCATTGATTAACGTCGACTTGTAGGAAAGAGAAGTTCTCTGGACAATTCTTTCTTTCGTTAATGCTTTTTATTTAAGTCGACTTCACTCCAGGATGTTCATAGGAGAGTTTTCCTTACGACCTCCAGGATGTTCTGAGTCCGACGAATCGAAATTTGGTCACCACCTTTTTCATACCCAGGTCCTCAGCCTGCTTGTAATTCCGAGACTTCGGGACACTTCAACTCGATGCCATACTGGAAGAAAGAAAGAAAGAAAGAAAGAAAGAAAAAAGAAAAAAACCTGATCCACTTTAGCTACTTTGTCGCCATAAGGATGCCTAGCTTTCCGGACTTTCGCAGTGCAAGAGACTCGAACTGCAGAGCGTTGGAACTTCGATTATAAAAGTGTTCAGATATTTCTGTGCTTATTCTACAACTTGGACCACGGAATAGAATACAGCGATGTAGATGAGTAAGCAAAGGAATTTACAGAGGTTGGATGCAAAGTAGTGCCAAAACTATTCCCACGTCAGAGAGCTGTTTCAGTACTACAAGAGTTCGTAGGTGATAAGGGAATGTGAGGCGATGAGCACTGGCGCAAATCCCGGGGGATAAGAGGGACATGTCCCCTCCGATCTGGGAACTGGGGGGTTGTCCCCCAATAATCCGATTTGAAAACTGCTTTCTGGGGATAAGTGTGATGATTTGTGATGAAAAGGTTTGAAATTTCATTACATTAAATTAATTTATTTATTGTTAGTCTATTTTCAACTATTTTATTAATTCCTATTGCGCCTCATCATTTTACACAAATAAGAGTATTGTTGCGCCATACATAATTGATTTTCTTTCTTCATAGTTTCGGGGAAGTCATTATTTATATTATTATAAAATTTATCCTAAAGTTTTAATGTGGATTATTATGGATTAGGGTGGAGCGTTTTGCACTTTTGTTGGAAATTCGATTACGGCTAGTGCAGAAAAGGTGCCATTAGTGGCACCGATCTTATTGTTTTTGTTAAATATTTTTTTGAACAACCCCTTACCCTGCCCCAACGGACTTAAAGTTTTTTAAGTGTTTCTTTAGCAACACGCACAACTCCAATGACAGAAAAGCTACTTGTGGTAGTTTGTAGAGTTACCTGATGGCTATAATACAATTATTTTATTAAAAGAAATTTGTATCAATGCCAGTAAAAATTTTAAAATGTTTATGAGTCAAAGTGCAGCCATATTAGCTCAGTTGTTGGAATTAATGTTCAGATTTTGTTTGCAGGAAACATATGTTAGTAGAACACTTTAGTATGGCACTAATCACGTTTGAGAACGACTCTGCATAAGGTTCAAAGTTTTTTAAGTGTTTGGTTAAACAACACGCACAACACCAATGACAGAAAAGCTACTTGTGGTCGTTTTTAGAGTTACCTGATGGCTATAATGTAATTATTTTATTAAAAGAAACTTGTAGTAATGCCAGTAAATAATTTTAAAATGTTTATGAGTCAAAGTACAGCCATATTAGCTCAGTTGTTATGGAATTAATGTCCAGATTTTGTTTGGAATGCCACGTTAACGATAATTATAGGCATTATCCTTGATATAACACGATTTTCTTTGTGCAACTCTTCGCTTATTTTGCTCTGTACGCAAAATAACCCAGAACTCACCACGGGGAGGTGGTTGCACATCGAGTTCCGCCCACATACACACCCAGTATGCATACGTTGATATTTGACCTTAGGTCACGTAGTTCTTCTTGGTCTCGAAGCGGGGCATTCTTGTTCTAGACTTCAGTTTGGCTCTAACGTAGATATCTCTTGCGTTCAGGGCGCTGCCTATGCGTTCCATAGCTTGCCTATGGAAAGAGAATGTTGTTAGAGTAGCTGAAATTCGGATTTTTCTTCAAGCTGCTGATCCGTATGTTTCGTGTGATTGGCGGCTCTGTTAGACATTTAGGCCAAATCATGTCGTAGTAATTTTCAGTTGTAAAGTTTAATTTCGGAACAATGAAGTCAGGTGGGCGGCTTGATCTCGGTTTCTTCTGGCTGCGGCACTTTTTTTTTTTATGCTTCTCCAGCCTAACGTTTGAATATGCGGATTTTCATATGCTGTCATCGCTATCAGCAGGTTTACATGATGAGTATAGTGTCCGTTTGTTTGTAGAACAATGAATTATGTGTTATAGATTTTCTGGCAGAAAACGTGATAGCTTAACTATGCTAAACAGATGTATGGCGCCCATTTCGCACGAAGGATTTAGCCTTATTGAAAACCAGACGGGAGCGCATACTTTAACAATGTACTGGCAAAGTAGACACAAACTTGAACTGGGTTTATCAGTACTGATGTAGTGACGAAGCATCCTACAGGCCAATGTAAGCCATCGTGAATGTGATAATGGTATTGGTTTTCTGTTTGCTAGATCGGTAGTACACATTCCTGTAACAACAGCCTTACAAATTTCAAAAGAGATAATTCTGGTCGCTGCTTAAACCATCTGTTTTTTCCATTTCAGACAACCATTCAACGGGAATGGGTGTAAAGGAGACGATCGGTGAACGTTCACAATCCTTTAATTTCTTTCCGATGGGACCGGAAAAAGCGTTGGGTCGGTCGTCCCACCATCCAATTCGGTAACCAGGTGTCGGAATGGTAACTCGTTGGTATGAAGAAGGCAAATGAGATGCTGCAGTTCCTTTCCTAGGAATCTTTGTATCTGACTTATCACGCCGTTATCCCATCCTGTGTTCGTGGCTTCACCATCGCTGCCGACTGCCCCAAGACTTGACACGTCGTACTGGTTCTTCTCTAAAAGCTCCAATATAGAGTCGGCAATATCCTTGCCAATGCCTGACTTAGATGTGGCATGACCCAAGTATTCTGAAACGGGCTCCGATAGAACTGTGATATGCTTTTCTGCAACCTCTCGTCTTCGTTAGTTTGTCGTTAATTTTTTCTTGCACAAGAGTTGCATCATTTTTTCCGTCGAAGTATATACTTGTAATCGCCCGGCCTAGGTGAGCCTTTTCTTTCTGGATCTTCTCACTCAGTTTATCTTTTCCTCTTCGTACCTTAGATCTCTCAACAACAAGACTTTTGTCCTTTGTCGTTATTAGTCTCGCGTCCTGAAGTACGACAGAAGCGATCAAAGCAACCTGTCTGTCTGAAGCTCCAGTTCTAAACGCTGCCTCCGCTGTATTTTGAAGACAGATGCGCTTTAGGCTGTTTCCTTCTTGGTCGCGCCTCGAAGTCAGATCCCGACGTGTAGGGATATCCACAAGACGAGTCGAGACAGGATTTTCCTGACAAAATTTGAGTCGAGACACGGCTCTTCCAATAGAGAAATAAACATTTTTCGAGTCGAGACATCACTTTTACAGCATATTTTCGAGACGAGACATCCACAAATCTTGTCTCGTGCGCATCCCTACCGACGTGCTTCCCGATTCAACAGCTTCGCTGGATTGCCCTGACGACGCCACTATCTTTGACCTGTGCCTATGCCTAATCCCACTAGTTGATGGACTTGCTTCAACACTTCCAGCGTCTTTCTTGGTTGTCTGCCCCTTAAATCTGTTCACTTTACGGGAAAATATCTTTGACAGAGATTTGCTTGTTCGGACGTCAATGTTACCAATGCTCATTTTCCGTGATGTTCTCTGGTCCAAAAGAAACTTGAATTCTCGTTTTGGAATCTTGCGTGTCCTCTCACAGTTGCAATCTTCGGCGGTTTTACATTTGCAAGACGCAATATCAAAAAGAGACTTTTCCGCGTGTGCAACAAACCTGCATGAAGCGTTGCTTCTTGTCCTTGTCGACTGAAATGTTTTCCCTTGATGCGACACTTATTATAATATGTTTTCAGCATATCAAAAACTCTCTTTTCTGAAACCACAGGAATGCTTGCTTTACGCCAAGTATGTACAACTCTTTGCCAACTAGTTTACAAATGTCAGTCACTGGTAATTTAGTTACACTTTCGTCACTACTTAAACCACTTCAAAACCAATGATAATGTCGCATAACGTCAGCGTACGTGGGTAACTACACTTCACTCATTTCACTTGGAGTGCCAAATAAGCCTCGTTTCACACTTTCCCGCGTTGGTCTGCTATGAGGCGTTTTCATCTTGCTTTCCATTGCTTCCGAACTTGGAAACCAAAATATACAAAATGTCTCTGAATCGTATCGCACTAAGAAGACTGTAACTTTTGGTACAACGCACAAACTCTGTCTTAACAGAAACAGTAGCGAACTAAAACCGTTAAAGCTTAAGCTGCAATAAACTGGCCTGTTGGATTGGTTGGCCGAAGTACGCAATATTTATACCACCGCCGAACTTCGAGCGAGAATATTCTAGAAACGTCGGCGTAGGTTCTGACGCCAACGAGGCGAGCGGGAGGTACGCGCATCTTCTGAACGGAGCCGGACGTTGCGACGACGCTCGAAGATCGTGGCCAAAGTAAGCAAAGTTGTGTAGCGTGCCGCTAGATGGCATTTGCTGTTGGTGTACATAACAAGCGAAGAGTTGCCAAAAACAAGTCGTGTTATATCAAGAGCTATGCCTATAATCATCGTTAACGTGGCATTCCAAACAAAATCTGGACATTAATTCCATAACAACTGAGCTAATATGGCTGTACTTTGACTCATAAACATTTTAAAATTATTTACTGGCATTACTACAAGTTTCTTTTAATAAAATAATTGCATTATAGCCATCAGGTAACTCTAAAAACGACCACAAGTAGCTTTTCTGTCATTGGTGTTGTGCGTGTTGTTTAACCAAACACTTAAAAAACTTTGAACCTTATGCAGAGTCGTTCTCAAACGTGATTAGTGCCATACTAAAGTGTTCGACTAACATATGTTTCCTGCAGTAGTCAGGGTCTTAGTATGACACTAATCATACATCAAAACGACTCTGCAAAAGGCGGTTTAAGTCCGTTGGGGCAGGGTAAGGGGTTGTCCAAAAATAATTTAAAAAAAATAAGTAAGGTCGGTGCCACTAATGACACATTTTCCGCACTAACCGTAATCGAATTTCCAACAAAAATTCAAAACGCTCCACCCTATTATGGATGCCTAAGTAGAAATATACCGTAAGACTGGGTTACTTTGTACCAGATGTAAGAAATTTTAAAGAAAATCGCATGTAACTTACAAACGTAATGATTTAGAACATTGTATATAATGGTAGTGTAGTGCCCTTAGTAATTGTGTTATTTTATAATGGTAATATTTTTAAGTAGTATTGTTAACTCTCTTTTGAAAGATCTGGCAACATTAATACTTCCGCTTCTGTGGAGGGAAGACGAGCGGGTGACTTCCGCCGTACTACGAAGAAAGAGATTGTGTACCGCATGGCTTCTGGATATCTGTAAAAATGAAGCCTAAAATTATAGTTAATCTAGGCCTTTCGTAGCCATCCTCCTTTTATTAGTAATCAACAGTTTTGACAGAGCAACATTGAGTGTAAGTGAAGCTTTATGGTTACTTTTTCATCATAATTTTGGTGTGCAATTTCCAAGAGGAATTTATAAAGAAGAGCAAGTGGTCTCCCACGTGTTTTGTTACAGCTACAAGTTTTTGTCTGTCAGTGTGTGCCTCTCCATTAATTATATTTCAAGTTTCTGTGTTCGTCCTAGTGACATTCTCCATTTAATGCGATAATGGCAATTTTCGTGAAGTTTTTCTTAGTTGTGATAATGTATGAAATCATAATGAAGCACTAAAAACTTCTGTGGGAACCCGCCCCATGCACGCTCTGTCCGGTATCATATCAGTGAAGGAAGCAATGTATTCAACCTCTAGCACAGAATCATCAAGAGTCCAGATCTTTACAAGGATTGTAACGAATCAGCAATGTACCTTCCCAGGAAGTAACTTGGTTTTCACGTACAAACGACTTAAATGCTGATTCCCATTAATATATTTGCTACAACACTACTTCCGTGAACTTAAACATGTACTTCAACAAAATGTGGCTTCTTTACATTCTAGTGTACTTGTTACTGTACCAAGTATTGGATTCTATAGCTACTTATGGCATTTTAGTAGCAAGTAGCATGTTTATTCCAGACTAATATCCTTTCATATGTGTTGTTGTGAACCAGTGCAGTTTCTTAAGTGAGCAGTATTAGTCTATTAACAAGCAGCTTGTAGAGTGGTGCAGGATTTATGCCAAACGCATATTCAGTTGGAATAATTTAGAGGCATTTTAGTGGCCCATAGCCCGGGCGAATGAGCAGCATGAAGAATCCACCCGTTATTTTCGCCGCCGCTCGCTCAGTGTTTAGTCGAGCGATAATGCAGTTCTGGGACATGTTATCTTACACCACAATACATTTTTCTGAAGTTTTTCATACTTTTTTCCATTGTTAAGGAGTTACCTTGGAGCCCCCCTTTGGTTTAGCTCCGCCCAGCCTTGGCTCAGGATCAACTGGTAGTGAGATGAGATGCTGTTGTGTTAGTGTTTCTTATATGAAGATGGGCAGTTTAAAGGTGTTTTCCTGATAAAGGTTGCCTTCGTAGCAACCACATTCGTAATTTTTGATGAGTATGTTGTTTATAGTTATGTTCAATTATGTTTGAGCATGTTTGTGCGTATTAAAGCTCATCTTTCATATAGCCTGTTAATTTATCAGGCCCAGTTAAGCTCTTCGAAAGCATACTTTTTCTAAGCCCTCTTTAGTGTTTATAATGTTCAGTGCTCTCTGAGTTGAGTGAAAGTGGCATATTATCCAGTGCTTTCTCATAATAATAGTGAATCCTCCAGCTATCTCTCCAAGCTCATTTCAATGGTGTTCTTTGAAGAACTGTGTTTACAAGTGTGGTGCACTACTTAATTATCTTGTTTTTATGTTGCTTCATAGCTGCAGTAAGCTGTATCCTCTACTATTTGTCAGTGCTACTTCACGAATAGCTGTTTTGTGTTCTCACTGGTGCTAGGTGTCCCTTATAATCTCCGTATAATGTTGGCCACTCGCATTTTAGTGCAGTTGTGTTGTTTACACAAAAGTGTCTTTATCTTATCTTATCTTATTGAGCATCAATCCTGAATACATGCATCATTCATTAGTAAGTATGCTTTGTGCATATTCTCAGGTAAGAATCACAATGTTGAATAAACAAGCTTAACGCTATATGTGTTCATGGCAGCTTCACTCTCACCGGGATGGAGCATAATGTTGCCAGTTCAATCGAGAAAAAGGGCACAGAATGCCCATATGTGGAATGTAAATCGCATAGTAACAGGTAATCAGTCTCAATGGGTTATTAGATGAATGTGTATAATTTTATTGCATACCTTTTCTTAGTGGTAACAATTTTAATACTGAGTTTTGCACTTATGTTTGGATAGTGCACATGTAGGCGCGCACCCGATGGTGGGTATACGCTGGCTAGTACCTTATAGCTATATTATTATCCTTGAAGTCTAGTTGCAGTGTACAACAATTAACAATTATAATACGATATTATCTTTTGCATAATAAATTTAAACTATTTCTTTCATCATCTTCAGAAGTGACAATTCTTCTGGAATTTGGTAAGAATCTAACTTGCATATTATTATGAAGTGTGTTAATGTTTCAATCATTATACAAGGGAGGTGAAGATGGTTGTCCCTCCTCAATTGTTTATAGCTGCAAGAATTTTGATGTAATCATGCATCAGTAACTGAATATTTTCACGCATGACTTTTTTTTTATTGTTTTTATAAATATACGAATATATGTTCTCATGCATGATAGTATATGTACCTGTTATAAAGTACCTGTTCTATATCAAGCTTCCATGGCCCTAATACCAACTTTTGATCAAATAATAAATAATCTTTTCCATTTTAAGTGTTGTTGTTCAAGTGCAAGTCCCTAGTAGCTAGATAAGTTTAATTTAAGGTTAGCTATTTCTAAATTATGTTATACGCAGGAGCAAGAAGGGGAAGGGGGGTTTGTTCATGCCTTCTCGTAGAGCTGGTGTGGGCAAGCCTCGTGTTGTCGGACGTTGTCTGTGCGCCCTATACTTCATTGCCATATCATCTTTCACAGACTGGCGACCCCTTGATACTCAGTTTTCTGGATTTTCTTTAGTCTGCGTTCTAAGTACGTTAGACGCCTTCCGCTTTGTAGCACTCAGAAGTTCCGGGCCATCCTCTGGGGCGCTACAGTAGATATATAAGGAAAACATTCACGCAAATTCGTTACTAAACATTTACTATGATCATGGTTATTGAAATATAAACTTTGGTGCAAAGTCATCCCATAGGTGAGGATATTTTGCACCGCATATATGTTCAACGTAAGAACATAATGTTTCTGTGCAATATTTTCCCTCCAGTGTTTGTACATTTCTTTTTCTACTCAAACTGCACGCAGTCTACAAATATTGATATTAGAATGATAGTATCGGTAACGGTACTTAGCATGAATTACCGATATTTATAAAGAAAATTATGTATTTTCTGGTAACGGCACATGAACTACATTCTGATAGTTTATCACATGTCCCACAAAAATGCCAACTCAGGAACAGAAAAAAAAAAATCCGTGAACTAATTTCCTTTTGTTGCTCTTTATGTCCAAGAATACAATCTCAACCGTAATCAGTGGAAGATTTACTGGGTTTGGATCTTTCAGGCTGAAGCCTACCTAAATTGCAGGATTTCTTTTTAAAAATCTAATGTTTGTCATTCCTATGCGTATAAGCTTCAATCCCCCCCCCCCCTTCCCAAAAATCTAGTGATTTTTAAAAAACGAAGCCTTTCTGAGTGAAGCCCCTCTCAAACTATTTTTCTGGATCCACCACTGTTCGTAATTTATTTTCCAAGAATAAATTCATTCCGACATCTACTTAAATAGGAAGTTTACCTAAAATTAGAAGGCAGGAGGTATAATAATAATTTCATATCTAAGGAATTGCTTTTGACCGGTGCCAAGTAACCCCGATTAGGAACTAAAATAGTTTTTTTTCCAGTTTTATTTTTTCTATGGCTTTAAAACGTTTCACACTTCAATTTCAACTACTGCTTCAAAGTCCCATTATACACAGTAGTATTCTACGAAACTGACTTAACTTTGACGGAAATTCTTGTAGGTGATATCTTCCAAATTTTGTCTGTCTTTATAGTGACTGCTTTCCAAACCTCTACAACAAACCCTCCGGGTAATTAAAACTGATGTTAACTGCCAACATTATAGTCAAAATACAGTTAGATGTTTTATCTTACGGTGGCAGTTGAAACTTTCTCTTTACAGTTCATGATTTTACCGACAGAGGACTGTGCAACTCCTTTGGTGTTTTGTGCAATTTACCCATTTGAATTTACCCCTACAGTGCAAAGTAACCCCGTGTTAAGGTACCAATTATAGATATGCATGTAGACCTATTCAATTTTCAGAATGTGTTGACAACACTGGTTTGAAATACTGATATGTAGCACTACTCCATCTACATCGCCTGATATATGTAATATACCTCAGAAATCAGATTCATCTACCGTAATATGAATCTTCTCCCTTCCCAGAATAAGCCTCAAATCAACCCGTCTCGCAATGTTTGTGGAAGACAACTCTGCTCCCTTGATCCTCCATTGCATTTTCAACTTCATAAATAGTTTGGACATCGCTTAATATATATATATATATATATATATATATATAGGATGGACAACATTTTCCGGAATCGGAAAACCGGAATTTTTCCGATTTTACTTTCCGGAAAGTAAAAATTCTGGAATTGGCTATCCCTAGCTAATAGCTGTTAAAATAATAATAATAAAAATACACCATAATGAATGTATACTGTAACTTGTATTAGCTTCTTGTAGTTGAAGATGTCTTATCACTTAGATAGAGAATTGCGTCTTCCATCATCACACATTAATGAATTTTGTTTACCAAAACTCTATAGTCATACATTCATTCAGTCCGTCAAGGAAACAGTCTCAAGAACTATCTGATGGATTACCATCAATTTTGGCCATGATGTACAGAGTCAATAGTTAAGAATCGAGTTCCCTGATAAATGTAATATTCAAACCGGAAGCGGTACAAATAAAAAACATTCCGGTTTTAACGTTAATCACTGTACAGTAAATATGGTAATAAATAGCAAGAAGCTGTCTCCTGTAATCGATATATATAATATTCATGTAGATAGAGCCTTGGGTTACGTAGTGGTAATGTTCTAGTAATGTTACTTTTACTGACAAATTTGAAAGTGATAGTTTTATCCATAAATATTGATTTACCGTTTATAAATTATTGATATCGGACATCAACATGGGTAAAACGTGTGACGACAAAAAGCCACTAGAATTAAAACATCAAGTGAGTGAAGCAAAACTAATGCTGAAATAGCCCGGAGTATGCAACTGCATGAAAGTACAGTGGGTAGGCACCTGGCCAAGATTCGGGAAGCAGGGTGCGTAAAAATGGAAGAATTGGCAAATGTGGTCGAAAAGTGAAATCTTCGCCTAGACAGAACAGTGCACTGCGACGGTTGTGTTTTGTCGACAGGTTTGAGTCATCGGCAAATTTTGCTAGAAGTTGAAGGGAAACATCTGGTCTCGACGTTTGCCCGCGATCAGTGAGAAACAGGTTAAAATCAATGGGTTTGCGTTCACATAGAGCTGTCAGGAAGCCGTATCTTACACCGGAACAACATAAAAGACGCGTAGAGTGTACCACAACTCACAAGGATTGGACAAGTGACCATTGGCGCAAAGTTCTGTTTAGTGATGAGACGAAAATAACCATTTATGGCAATATTTCACGCGCTAGAGTTTATCGCATGACTGGTGAAGTACTTAATTCTGCGTGAAAACTCTACCAGTGTAATGATTTGGGGATGTTTTTCTTTTAGTGGAATTGGTAATTCACATTTGTGATGGTGTTGTTAATGCACAAGCTTATAAACATATTCTTGAAACGACAATGATACCTGCGGGTAGAGATTTATTCAACGGTGGTTCCTTTATTTTTCAAAACGTCTGTTTCCTGTCATCGTGCCAGAGTTATGAAAGACTATATGCTGTCTATATGACGTCATGTTACTCAACTTCCTTGGTCTATTAATTTGCCCGACTTAAACCCAATTGAAAATTTATGGATTGTTTTGAAGGATAAGGGTCTTGAAAAAAAAACCTATAACGAGAGCTAATTCAAACAATAAACGACGTCTGGCAACACTGCATTTTAATAGGGACATTACAAAACTTATTAAACTTCTTGCAGACAAGTGCAATTTTGACAGAAATTAACACCCATAGGCATTTGATAGTCAAAGTAGGCACATGATTTTCTCTGAAGAATCTTAGCATAGTTCATTTTTACCGGTTGCCAATCTTGATTTGTCCTCTATTCCGTGCTATGGCGCAATTTTCCAAAATGGTTGCCATAATTATTAAAAATCCAAAATGCATAAAAAATAATCATCTTCACACCAAACTATATGTTTTTGAGGCTGGAAAATTCAAATCTGCTGTCTATTTTTGCATAGGAGTGACCGGGTTTTATGTTCAGTCATATTCCAATATGGCTGCCATGATCATTCGAAAATTAAAATTAATGAAAATTAATCATCTTTATATTAGACCATGTTTTTGAGGCTGAAAAATTCATATCTGCTGTCTATTTCTGCATAGGAGTGATTGGTTTTGTTATTCAGCCATATTCCAATATGGCTGCCGTCATTATTCAATCGCTTTAGAAAACCAATTAAAAGACTGAAAAATTCAAATATATATTCTATGTTTACAATAATAAAAACGTGTTTTGTTGTTCAACCTTTTTACATTATGGACTGGTTCGATATTTCAGATTTCAGCTTCTTTATGTGTTGTTTGCAAATTGTAGTCCGAGTTAGCTGATTTTTTTAAAAAAGGATTAGGGCATGCTAAATTAATTGTCAATGGTTACCGGGCTTTAATTTCATATCTTTTCATGTAAAAGTACACTGAAGTACTGAAGGCAGCAGATTCTTTATTTGCATGGACCTCTCCATTAATATAATTATACATAGAATTAAAGTCTGGCGAATAAGGTGACCAGAACATTTCTTTGATTTCACCAGAATGTTCTTTGAAACCATTGAGAAAAATGTGATTGGAATGACATGTACTGTTGTCTTGGAATCAGGCATTTGTGGGACACAATGGAGAGATACAGGATCTGGTAACTACAAACAATTAATTAATTTTTAGCAAGAAAAAAACCTTGATTTTAATAAGTAAATGCATACCACATAATGTCTTTAAAAATCAGCAGAAGTCTTGCATCATGCTGCACTTACAAGCAGTAGTATATTTCAACTTCGCCTTTTTACAATTTCATTTAGCTTTTTTGCATTGTGTTGTACAACTACAGGTAATAAGTATAATTCAAGACTCCTGAACCGATGGCAGGGATGTTAAAGTAGGAGCAAAGTTGCCAGTTTTCATTTTCCATCCACCAGTCTCACGTAAGACCAACACAAAGCATTGCTTGTTCGCTTGATACCACACTGATGCTTGATAGTGTGCCCTCTTGATGTGAAAGAAGAGGGCATCTTTGGTTAGTGGTAGATATTCCAGAGGACATCCATGTACAAAGAGTATTGATCTTGTATTGTTTATAGATCCAGTTGTGTCAATCTTATGCAGTTTACAGAAGAATTGTTCTGCATCAGCACATATTTGGTAAGTTAGATCTCCTGCGCCCAAGTTTGATAAAACAATGGGAATTTGCTTTGTAAATATTCCAACATGCTTTTTTTTTTTTTTTTTGAATGTCCTGCGAGGAAAGATGTGGTATCAGAACCTGTTACAGAATGGAAAGCTGGTGATTACATTATCATCAAGCTGAGATTCAATATCGTGAATTGGAATATACATCTGTTTTTTCGATGTTCCTGCCTTTATCCAGATCTTTGGACATGGCATCTTTGTGAAATGAGCCACGAGAAGAACAAATACATCTGTGACTCGAGCAGGTACAACAATAGAGGAAGCATGATTCTTTGTACAATGCAAAATTATACGTGTGTCAGCTTCCTCTGTCGGGCTTCCAACTCTTGTATTGAGAAGAGAAGATGCTTTAACCTACTCTTCATCAGTGAAACCACCTGATACAACAATGACTTTGTTTGGAGCAGCCTGCAGAATGTGCTGCTCAGACAGAAAATTCGCCACGTCAGCTTTATTTTCTTTCATAGCCAGAAAGTTGTCCCAGTTTTTTTTTGGGGGGGGGGGGGGCGAACACTCCTGTCTTGTATTTCTTTTCTCACTGGTGCTACATTCTTGGCTCTTCTCTGCCTGGCACCCTGTTTGAGTGACATGTCATAGTACCTATCAAACAAAACGTCTATGCGACAGAATGCACTTCCAGTTTGAAGTATAGAGGCAACAAACACATCAACAAAGTCACCAGAGGTGTTTGCTTTCGGGGGCTTCCCAATGTAAATATGTGAGCTTGACCAACAATTATCTATGTATACTGCTGCTGCAACTCTGCTTGATCAAAAGGCTTGTAGGACGAAGCATTTCATCAATCACAGTATATATCAGAAGTGACTTCTGTCCTGACGGTAGATCACCATTAATTTATGCAAGTGCAGGAGGTGCTGGAGTCAGCTCATGCTTCAGTATGTCCTTAAGATTGGCATTTCTTCCAGCATTTCTGGCAGTGATGAGGCGTTGTAAGAACTTACTGTTTGCTGGGATTACTTTATGATCACTTATTTGACCTTTCTTCCTTTCCACTTCAAAGAGAAAAGCAAAGGTCAGATACATGTTTCTTGGTAAACTATCTCTGAAAGGAACCTTAGCGCCAGGCAAAAGCCCCTCCTCAACAAATTTAACGAGGTGTTCCTGACTCTTGTGTTGAACAAGAATAAGGTTCTCTTCAATCTGCTGTGTGACGGTGTCCTTTGTAGCAATATTTTGAAGATGTTCAGGTAGATTTTCAGCAACTAGTTTGAATGTTTGGAGGACTTTCATAAGATTTTCTTCATCTTTAAGGTCCAGTTTCCACCTGCCTTTGCTGCATTGTGAATGATGGAATCTTCCCGTCCAATTTCATAGATACACTTTGTCTCACTAACCAAGTGACTTCGCAGGTTGTATGGAAGGGTCCATTGGCTGAGAGCCGATGATGTCTTGGTGATCCAAACAATTCCACCACTTTTCTTGCCTAACATTATGCTGTGGTCTTGGTCTACTTGGTTGAATTTCTGTTTTGCTCTTTTCACAACAAAATTAGCATTCTCAAATTCATCCCTGACCTCTTCTGGAAGCTGATGCATCCATCCACTTTCTCACAAATGTCTTTGTTTACAAAGAGGTGAATAAAACCAGTTGTTTCATAGGTTGCGGTCTTTGCCTCAATTTGTTTACTCAGATCTTCATCCTTGTCACTGATGAACTTAAGTACCTGAGGAACAGTGTTGGGAAGTAACGTAACGCAAGTAACGTTTCCTAGTAACGCGTTACATTTTATCAAAAGTAACTGTAACGGTAACGCGTTACAAATTTTTAAGTAACGTACCTAGTTTGCGTTACTATTTTCGCGTTACATTTCGGATCAGTAACTACAATATATGTATATATTTTTTTTCGGAAACAAATGTTTCTTTCCTGTAAGTGAATTTCTCAGAATGAAACAATCGAGCATGAACTACGTATGTCAGTGATCGACAGTCACAGACACACAGAGAAACAGATAAGTTCGTAGTGCCACTTGCTGTTTTTTTTAAGATGAGGACAGCCTTAGGGAAATCACGTGTACTGATTGCAAGCACCTGGAAGATTTTGTCGTAGATTTTGACAGCTCCAAATCAATACATTCAGTGAGTGAACTAGCATTGCAACTATTTTACTTTGATTGGTGTTGTTTTTATAAAGATGGAGAACAAAAATATTATACCGTTCGAACATTTAAAAGAATACTTTTTTCTTAAGAGCTGAGGATGATGGTGGACAGAATTTAAAAGTAAAGTGTCTGAAGTGCCCCGGCGGAAAATATTTATCAACAACTAGGGTGGCATAATTAACGATTTACAGTAAGGTGTTAATATGAATAAACTGTGTTCTGATGAGCAGGCCTAATTTATTACTAGAAAATAGTTTGCTGATGGTATGCAATATTCGAGTTCTTTCAGATCAGTTTGCTTATCCTAGAGTCCCATTGACTATAGAGTAGTGTAATGTTTCTCTATACTCTTTATTTTTAATTTTACATAACAACATTGTTATTATTATATAATTAGTTTAACAGAATAATAATAAGCAACTATTTTTTCTAACGTATAGGGATGAGCACGAGTCAAGCTAAAACTCCACTCGACTCGAATTCAAGTCGAGTTTCGAGTCGAGTCAAGGGTAATATCCTCGAGTCGAGTTCCGAGCCGATTCAGTTTTTCGCGTCGAGTTTCGAGTCCAGTCGAGTTTGATAAATGGCTCGTTCGTTTTAAGTCGTCTTGAAATCGTGGCCTGATTACACTGGAAAACGAAAGCCATGAAAAATGTAAGCTAAACAGTAATATGGAATACTTTTAGTGTTGCTCACGAGAGGGAACACGGCTCGCATCTCGTCTCGTCTCGATAGCGAGACCACAAGAGATTTTTTATAACAAGCTCAGCTCGGCTCGGCTCAACTGAGAAGATGGCTCGAGCCGGCTCACTTGGGGTAAACCATCGGCTTGAGCTGGCTTGGTGGGGATGAGTCATTTGCTCGGTTCGGCTCAACTGAGCCGAGTCGGTTAGGTGAGCTGTTGGCTCGGCTCACTTCTCGGTTCGGATCGATAGTGAATGAGCTGTGAACCGAGCTGCTCGAGTCGTTGACAATTCTAAACCCGGACCGAGCAGTTTTGAAAATATTTGGCCAGTGCCCTTTAACTTTTAACAGTGTTTGGCTCGAGCCCGAATACTCAACCTAGACCCTCAACCCAAACTCAGAAGCTCGTGAACAATGTCCTTGACTCCTAGACTTCACGACTACCGAGGTTGGCAAGCAACTAGTTTTTTAGTATTCAAATACAAACCGCCTATCTTTCTTTTTATATACAGTGTTATAATAATAATAATAATAATAATAATAATAATAATAATAATAATAATAATAATAATAATAATAATATTAATAATAATAAAATAAGTTATAGTAGTAGTAGTGTCATTGATAATAATTATACTGTCTATGTAATATACTTGAAGAATGTACTCGAAACTACACTGCGGACTTGGCTCGAGTGGGCTCGAAATTCGACCCCAATTCGAGTCGAGTTGGAGGAAATTTTTCTAGTCAAGTTCTCGGGTCGAGCTCAAATATGTTTGTTACTAGTCGAATCGAGTGTCAAAGAAAACTCGCTCGTGTCCATCCCTACGAGTAAAGTAGTATGGCATTTTATCAATGTTACATTATATTAAAATGTTCATATATCAAGTAAAAATTTGTCCTTGCATTTACATAAAGCGATCCAGAATGTGCAATAATAATAATAATAATAATAATAATAATAATAATAATAATAATAATAATAATAATAATAATAATAATAATAATAATAATAATAATAATAATAATAACTAAGTAACTAACTAACTCTATGGCCTATGGAACCCGGAGGTTCAGTGCCGCGTTCACAAAAGCTCTCCACTGACTTCTATCCTTAGCTAACTGCATCCAGTTTCTACTTTGTATTCCAATCTCTGCGAGATCCATCTTAATATTATCCTCCCATCTGCGCCTAGGTCTTCCTAGTGGTCGTTTTCCTATGGGTCTACCAGTTAAGACTTTGAAAGCGTTTCTACTCTCTTCCATTCTAGCTACATGACCTGCCCAGCTAAGCCTCCTAGACTTGACGACCCTAACAATGTTGGGTAAACCGTATAAACTATGTAGTTCCTCGTTGTGAAGCTTCCGCCATTCCCCATTCTCGTTCCTCTTGGGTCCGAATATTCTTCTCAGGATCCTCTTCTCAAACACTTTCAGTCTATGTTCTTCCCTCATAGTAAGCGACCATGTTTCGCAACCATACAGAACAACAGGCATAATTATCGTTTTATATATTTTAAGCTTCAAATTCCTCGACAGAATTCGCGACGACAAGAGATTTTGAACCGAGTAGTAACACGAATTGCCTGCTTTTAGTCGACATTTAATTTCTTCGTGAATATGATTTTCGTCTGTTAATATTGACCCTAAATATTTGAAAGTATCCACTTTATCAAAAGCATTATTTAATATTTTAACGCCTCCACAATTTGCCGTATTACGGTCCCGACGCACTTCTATGTATTTAGTTTTCTCTGCATTTACTTCTAAACCCATGTCCCTGCAAGCGTTTAATAAGATCTCTGCATTTATTTCTACTGTTCTCCTATCATCCCCTATTAAATTTACATCATCAGCATATGCCATAACCTGGTGAATGCCATTCAACTCTAGGCCCTGGTTGCTATCTTTGATTTTCCTTATGGCGTATTCCAGCACAAAGTTAAATAATAATGGCGACAACGCATCTCCTTGTTTCAGGCCATTTTCGACGTGGAAGCTCGTGGACAAAAATTTTCCTACCCGGACTTTACTTTGGGATTCACTTAAACATATCTTAATTAATCTAATTAGCTTTCTCGGTATTCCAAGTTCTGTAAGAACGTTGTATAATGTTTCTCTCCTAACCGAGTCGTAAGCCTTTCTAAAATCAATAAATAGTTGATGTACCAGGGTATTGTATTCCCACTTCTTTTCTAGTATTTGGCGATAATAATAGTAATGTAATAATAATAATAATAATAATAATAATAGTAATAATAATAATAATAATAATAATAATAATAATAATAATAATAATAATAATAAAAGCGGTAGTAATAGTAGTACGGAAAATTGAAGTCATAATTTTTTCACATTTTTAAAATTTCGGACCTAAAAGCAGGGGTGCCCACAAGGGGGGGCTATGACGCAAACTGCGTCATTGAAATATTTGGGGGGGGGGTGAAAATCTATATAAATATGTTTGAGGGAGTGTAAAAATTAATCGAAAAGATTTTTTTTCATGGAAGAACACCTACGGATAGACAATTGAGGGGGGGTGCGTCATGGACATGAGGGGGGGTGGGCACCATTGCTAAAAGTAACGCGTTAGTAACGCGTTACTTTCGAAGTAAAGTAACAGTTACTTTTTGGGGGCAAGTAACGCGTTACTAACGCGTTACATTTTAAGAGAAAGTAAAGTAACTTGTAACGCGTTACATTTTTACAAGTAACTTACCCAACACTGCTGAGGAATAAGAATCCTCCACATTGCTTGCAACGTTAGCTTGTGACCCACATGCCTTTGGGGTATGTATGACTTGCCTGACAACACTTGTCCAAGCATACTACTCTCTATCCATGCTTCCTCAAGTGCAGATGATTGAACATGCTTTCCGATTACCTCGAGGAATATCATAGCTGTGTGGAGACCCATAGTCGGACAACCAAAAGGTCTTGGTAGTTGTCTTTTGCCCATTTAAGTTCCATAAACCTCCAGTAGAGTGCCTATATAGTTTTATATAAAGGTCGTAATAATTTTGATGGTCTTTCTGAAATTTTAATAATGATGGCTGCTATACTGGAAAATGGCAGAATATCAAAACTGGTAACTTTTATGCAGAAATGGACGGCTGATTTGCATTTTTCAGCCTCAAAAACACATGGTTTAACATAAAGATGATGAATTTTCATTGACTTTAAATTTTAAATAAAATGGCAGCCATGTTGGAATATATGGCTGGACATTAATCCCAGTCACTCCTATGCAAAAATGGACGATAGATTTGAATTTTTAGCCACAGAAACGTGTTTTAACATAAAGATGATGAAGTTTCATGAATTTTGTTTTTGATAATTGTGGCGGCCATATTGGAAAATGGCATCATAGCGCATAAACGAGGACAGAGCAAGCCTGGCAACCGGTGAAAATGAATTTAGCATGCCCAAATCCTTTAGAAAACACCATCTTCCTGCTTTGACTATGATTTGCCTACGGCACTTTAAAAAGCATGAAATCTGTGATTTTGAAACAGTCTAATGCCACACCCATGCAAAGACGTTATTACTAAGCGTGGACATCCAATCAAGTATTAGCTTGAGCCAAAATCAATTGGGTACGCTTCACTTAACTTCACATACTTTCACGTCACTTAACAATTGACGTCATATTTTGTTGAATATCATCAATTTTTGTAAAGATACGTAAATTCTGTGAGTAGATTTTGATTCTATATAAAACTCCTTTAATTTGATGTATACACTCTGTTTCAAAAAGAATATACGTATTACGAAGAATTATTTTGTGCAAACTATCGATCGCTGCGCCTCGGCTCGGCTATTGGAGAAACGAATACATAGTCTAGTTTATAATAATAGCCGCCAGATGTCAGTTGTCTTCTGTTTTGCTTGGTAAACGTCATATGTTTAAAATGGCTATTCCACAGCAGAAATCATTTTGTGTTCTTGAGTTTGCGAAGTGCAATTCCGTGATTACAGTGCAAAGCCGTTTCAGGTTGAGGTACCAAATTGATCCTCCGAGTGGGTGGAACATTCGCAGATGGTATCGACAGTTTGTACATGCAGGATGTGTATGTAAAGGAAAGAGTCCTGGCCGCCCTCGTGTTCCTAAAGAAAATGTTGCACGAATCCAAACTGCTTTCCAACGTAGTCCTTCAAAATCAACTTGTCATGCCAGTCAGGAGTTACAAGTGCCCACAACAACAATTTGGCGTGTTTTGAGACGTCGGTTGATTATGAAGCCGTACAAGTTACAGCTGTTACAAGCTCTGCGTCCTGAAGACAAACGAAAACGTGTGGCATTTTGTAACGAGATTCTGGATGCTATTGACAATGATAACATTTTTGCACAACGCACCGTGTTCAGTGATGAAGCGACTTTCCGTGTTAGTGGTCAGGTAAACAAACAAAATGTTCGAATTTGGGGCCTACAGAACCCACATGCAGTCATTGAACATGTACGAGATTTGCCGAAAGTCAATGTGTTTTGTGCGATATCCCGATCATCTGTTTACGGCCCATTCTTCTTTAATGGAAACACGGTTAACAGTCAACAGTATCTCGCTATGTTACAAAACTGGTTGTTTCTGAGGCTGAACGAAGACAACTTCATTTTTCAACAAGACGGGGCACCCCCTCACTGGAGTCGCCAAGTGCGGGAATATCTGAATGAAACTCTACCGAACCGTTGGATTGGTCGTCAAGGAGGAAGGAGCTGGCGACTTAGCATGTCTCAGCTGGCCTCCACGGTCACCGGATTTGGCTCCCTGTGACTTCTTCCTGTGGAGTTTTGTTAAAGACAACGTTTATGTACGACCACTCCTACAGAACCTAGAAGAGTTGAAGAACCGGATCCGTACTGCCATAACATCAGTGACGCAGGACATGCTTGCCCGAGTATGGGAGGAATTTGAGTATCGATGTGATACTTTCGTGTCGCTGATGGAGGACATATTGAACATCTGTAATTTGAACTTTGAACTGTAATTTGAACTTGAGAAGTTCGTAAATATGTGTGTAAAATTTCATATTCGTATGTCTTAAAGTTTAATAAATATACTGTATGCATTCGAAATACACTGTTCCACAAAACTTAAGCAACTCGAAGAAAGTGGCAGAAAATAAAACGACACGATCACTGCACCAAGTATAATGAACAAACAGACGCTCCAGATGAACAATGCAACACAAGTAAAGACGAACAATACAGTTAGGATGTTCAGAATGACCAAAAAGTTCAGCACAACGATACCTCAACAGGTAAAGCTGGATTATGCGAGGGCATATGCAGTCAATATGGCGTGTGACCACCACGAACAGCTATACAGGCACGACATCTGGCCTCCATGCTGCAAATCAGAGTGTTGATCAAGTCTTGCGGCTGATGGCACCACTCCTAGAGGAAAGCTGTTTGCAGGTCAGGGAGAGTGCGTCCCCAAGAGCATCCCACACATGCTCGATGGGATTCAAGTCCGGCGAATATGCAGGCCATGCAATATGCGTAATGTCTTCGTTCTCCAGATACTCAGACACAAGGTGTGCACGGTGTGGACGGGCATTGTGAACAATGAACAGGAAGTTTGGGCCAAATGCTCCGTGGAAATTAAGCACATGTGTATTAAGAATTTCATCCCGGTACCGTTGTGCTGTCAAAGTGCCATGTTGCACAATATGGAGGTCCGTTTTCCCATCCAGCATAATTTCGCCCCACACCATAATGGAACTACCGCCATAGGATGGCCGTTTAGCAATGAAGTTCGGATGATAGCGTGTTCCTGGATCTCTCCACACTTAAGTCCGACCAGAATCTGACGACGGGCTGAATCTCGACTCATCGGAGAACATGACACGCGCCCACTGGTGTTCCCTTCATGCAACATATTCTTGACACCATGTGTAACGCGCACGTTTGTGCTCCAGTTTCAATGGCACATACAGCACAGGCCTTCTTGCATACAGTCCTCTCTATTGAGCCGCCGACGAATAGTTTCACAACTTACGCGTTGTCCTGTAGCCTAAAACAACTCATTGGCCAGTTGAGAGCATGAAGCTTGACGGTTACGTTTGGCAGAAATTGTGAGAAATCGGTCCTTGACGGCCGACGTCTTCTTCGGATGGCCTCCTCCTCCATGACGTCTACTGACTTCACCTCCATTTTGGAAGCGACTCCACAGCCTCGACACAAAACTTTGGTTCACGTTGAATTCCTGCGCCACTTCCATTTGCAATCGACCCAATTCCAACCGTCCAATTATTCACCCGCGGTGAAAGTCACTCAAATGTCGTATACCAGCCATTGTAAGGTGCGTACCCCACACAAGAACCACTAACTCAATGCTTGGAGCCTCGGACACTACTGGGTTGTGGTGTACGCCTCACGGCATAAGTTGTTCACCGCGCTTGCAACGGCGCAGCTTATGCGATAGATGGGTGCTCGCCTTGCCTGTGTGTCTCTGTGTATGTGCATGCCACTAACCAGTGTTGAATGGGCTCCACACGTCACTTATACCACGTTCTCTCGGGTTGCTTAAGTTTTGTGGAGCAGTGTACTTATATTCTTTTTGAAACAGAGTACATATCATTGTATGTTTGTGCATATTTAGGTAGAAACTTCTTTGAAATCCTTATAAATGCGTAAAATTCCAAAGAGTTGTTATTAATTTTTCCATGACTGTAGTTCATTTGCAAGTCTATCGTGAAGATTTTAGGGGAGTGGTCCCCATAGCCTCCCGTGGATACGGACCTCGGTCAGGTTACTTCGGTGTAGAGGAAATAAAAGGGAAAAGAATCTCGTTTGCAACATCAAAGATTGCTGAAAATTATTTTATTTATAGCTATTAAAATCCATTCAGTAACTTGCACAAAATGAGAATAAGTTTATTTGAATGAGGTGTTAACCAACATTTTCTAAACAACTCTTCCCGCTAGTGTAGTGGTTAGTGTGTGGGTCTTTGATTCATGTAGTTCCGGGTTCGATTCCCATTCGGAGAGAGTTAAAAATTTGAATACATTATGGTGGCTCCAATTCCACCTTAATCTGTAGCTCCACGTCTTATATAGCCTCGTTGATTAAAAAGGACGCTAAACTTTAAAGAAATTTTTGGAATATCTTACGTTAACAATTTCATAATACAATGTAATGTAAACATTCATAACAAAAAAAAAAAAAAAAAAAAACTCACTGCAATCACCTCACTTCGAGTTGTCACTCGCAAAACACACAATAGTGATAGAGTTGCCAATGCAACATCTGAACTTTCCGTTAGTTATTTTCTTCGGATATTAGACACTCAAAACTACAAAGTGAGAAAAAGGAAATCGTTCTTCAACGGCATGTTATAACAATTTAACATTTTATATAGGGAGCTCGAAATTTGATTGAAAATAAACAACAACCGGTGTTTTTGGCACTTAAACTAGACTGCCAACCCTGTAATAGATAGGAGTGCCTAATGTCTTCTGAGAGGTTCTACACAGCGAATATTTGACCCTTTAATCGCACGTGGCTCGCACTCCTACACTTCTATAAGTTGATGCAAGGAATATGAATCCAACACAGGGATAATGTTCAAGCAGGCCTGAACTAAGAAATTTTTGTTAAGAGGAGTTCAAGCTTTGCAGGGGGGGAGTTCAATACTATAAGCCACTACGTCTATGTAGTATTGAACGGGTATTGTTCTGCACCCGAAAAGACGATAAGTAATTGTAAAATACTTCCATCTATGTTTTTTTTAGAAAGAAAACATAGATTGTTTTTATAAGAGAAAGAATACAGATGAAGTGTAATATGAAATTTTCAGGTTACATCAATCTTCTTGCTATTGAGAAAATCTACAAATGTGTGTTGTTAGGAAGTTTTGTGAGGGTCTGAACCCAGTGGACCCCTTGGGTGCGACCCTATGTTCAAGGGGTAGTTAAGACGATCTGTCTTCTTTACATCGAAGTAGGTGTAGTTAAGAGTTTACTTTCAATTTTTTTTAAAAAAGAAAAGAAATTAAAGGAAATTTTAAGCTAGGAAAAGAACTAAACTTAATGCATATAAAGTTGTCTCCCTCAAACTTCACCGCTGGATTACAGATGGAATAGCCATTTTAAACTAGCTATATAATTAGCTTCATAAACGATTGAGATTTATTATTATTATTATTATTCTTTACTTCTAAATTTTTGACGTACATCTGAGATTGAAGCTCCGTGACAACTAGCGGTAGCAGGCGGAACTACGTACTTCTGATAGTTCTCACTAGATGTCTTCGCTAGTATCAAAACGACGAAAATACTTCCACAAGGGGAATTTTCTGACGTAGTGCAAAGTCGTTGAGCCTTATACTGTATTGGTTTACGCAATATTTGCGGATACACGCAACGTAAATAATGCAATAAGTAACTATAACTCCAAACTAAAATACAAATATTGCTTTTTTTGACGAATGATGATCATTATGTATGAATTCCATATATTACTTTCTTGTTTGTTAATTTCACATCCCTTTACCTTACGATGAATGTTTTAAGCTCAAGAACAATGTTTATCAATGGCGTATGCACATCTAACGTTAACTATGCCTACAATAAATTACACCCCTATCTTATAAAACCTATATCCATCCCTACATTTATATTATTTCAATTCTATCTTTTCCTTTCTACTTTTTTTTTTTTTAAAAAAAAATTGTTTTATGAAACACAATGGGGATTTCCACTAAAACACAGATTCCATACTTAAATCCAAAAATAAATGTAAAACATTGATGTAATGTACCTTAAAATATTTCTTCAAACACTTTTCAATATTAAGAGATATCAAAAAAAAGAAATACAATCCGAGTTTTCTACGAAAAAAAAAATGTATTGGTCCACTTCATAGGTCTCCCTGGAAACGAGGCCTGTCTTTACCCACTATAGGTAGTATGCGGAACTGCATAATTATATCTTTATACGATACTGCAGACAACGGATATCTATATAGTTAGAGAAGAAGGAT
This sequence comes from Thermobia domestica, assembly GCF_964235325.1. Taxonomy (NCBI): domain Eukaryota; kingdom Metazoa; phylum Arthropoda; class Insecta; order Zygentoma; family Lepismatidae; genus Thermobia; species Thermobia domestica. The sequence continues at coordinate 141,018,696 of NC_137454.1, read as the reverse complement.
TTCTAAAAACTGATTCATATCAATACCGGCTGCTGCGGAGCTTAAATATAAAGAATAAGATGAAGATTACAAAATCAGATGTATTGGGTTCCTTACGCACACCAAGAATCTCTCAGAATGAAAGAGAATGAACTAAATTTAATTGAACTGAAGGACGAAGAGGTGAGCCTTCCCTGCTGGTCTAGAGGTTAGCACGTGTACATGGTCCCGCGTTCGATTTCTAGTGGGAGACCACGAAACTTAATTTCATCATCATTCACTTTAATTAATCACTCCTTTAGCTTAAAGGATATTATCGCAGGACATTAAACTAAAGAAAAAAAAATAAAATTAAAAAATATAAACTTACGAAGAGGAAAGTGAACTAACTACTTGCGTGTAGGATTTATTCAAAGACAACCTGAAATACATGTTATTATCATTAAATTATCGACCATATTAAATCTTCAGCGGACTACTCAATACTCTGCTACCTGTCAACCAGTTTCTGAATCTTCCCCTGATACAAGTCACCGTGTTTGGAAGCAAAAAACTGTGTCACTATTCATTGCATCTTGAAATGTTCTCCCAGAAAGATGATTTTGCGAACTGCGAAAAAGACAGTACACAGCTGGTGCAAGATCTGGTGAAAGCGTCGGGTAGGGAATTTTCTCTCAGCCACATTACTTGATCTTAGCACAGACTCTTCTTGCCATGGTATGCGCGCTATCACTGTGGATGAGCACACTCTTGAAATGAGCCATGGATTATTCCATGGATATTATACCATACTCTCAACATTACATTGTAGGGGTAGAGGTCATCTTTTGGCACAGTTCCTACGGCCCCCTGTAGATATCCACAGAAATTTACGTCCAGTGTTATGGTGGAGGACCCAGTTTTCATCCTCTGTCACCATTTTGTACATAAATGGCTCATGGCTGCGATAGGTGATCAGGGAATTGCAAATGTCCACTTGCTGCTTCTGTTGAGGCGTTAACGCTCCTGGTACCCATTTACCGAATTTTGACTTTTGACACGTACCCAACGTCCTGCAGATGATGATGAACGGTTGAATGACATGAAGTTCGCTGGCCAGCTCTTCAAAAGGTTACATTGGATTTGCCTCCACCGCTGCTTGCAAGGCATCGTTATCCAGCTGCCTTCTCATAGCTTATCGATGAGGCTGATGTTCTCAGCGAAACCTCTGGGACTTAAACACATCCACAGCACCTTGACCATATACGGCATTAACGATTCATGCTGCTGCGCTGATTGAATGTCCTTGATGAAATTGATACAGTACGACATGTCGTGGCATGTAGTCCTCCGACACTGCTATAACCAAACACAAGTCACAATTCCGAAACTAGGAGTAAACCATCTCCATCTACACACTGCTGTGCAATATGTTTCGGAAAGACAAACAAAGTGGCACATGGGAGCAGTGTACCACAATGTTTTCAGGGACTTGGTGACCTATCTTTTCGACAAAATGAAGAAATCATTTTGCGAGAAGCACTATGACATAAGAGAAGCTATCGTCCGTGCCATATGGCGGTACCTCCTGGACATCGAAAAAAGTGACGTATGCTGACAGTGCACTACGCGTTCCACGCATGTGATAAAAGGTAATGTAGATGGAAGACTACAGCAAGTATTTTATGCATAACACCAGATACGAATTATAACAGTTGTCATTACTTCTATTCAGCCTTTGTATACTTTGAAGTCTATTTTGTTGATTGAATTGTAACCAGTGACGACGCCAGCTTTAAGTTCTTAGGGGGGCAAAGGAGGGGCAGATACATTTTCGGGGGGGCGGCTATTTGCCATACCAAAAATGACATATTTATTACGTTTGACTTATTTTACATTACATTGTGTATTTCGTTGCTGTTTTCATATTAGACCTATATGATTATAAATTAAACTTATTTCAAGTAAAATTTGTAACTAACAAATAAGTAACGTCTGCACTTGAAACATTTTTCAATGAAACTTTTGAAGCCTAAACATAAATTGAATTACTTACGCGTATGCAACAAGTAACACAAGCGTCTAGTACTACAATGCTACGTATCTCTTTCTCTTTCTCTTATATATATATATATATATATATATATATATATATATATATATATATATATATATATATATATATAAAAGAGAGAGAGAGAGAGAAAGAAAGAGAATTTAGGACGAGCTGCTGAAAATGTCGTGGTCCAATCCAGAAGGAGAGTAGGTACTAGGTAGAAAAATGAAACCGTAGTTTAGTAAAACATATCTCCGTATGCACAAATACAAATTCTCGTATTAATAATGAAATTCTTATTGTTTCTTGGGCCTCTGAACTGATTATGTTTGTCCAAACAGCGAATTTCACGAACATCCAGATCCTAACTGTTATAACATTTTTGTTCCACAAGGAAAGTCACCGAAGTAAATCAATTAGGAAATCTGTGAAACACCACGGGGCTCTCTTCCGTTATATACAGTGGTGAAGAAGTAAGTGGCTTAGTATAAACGTGGCGATTTCTCAACAAATTATGCTTTACATCCAGGATGATTAAAAGCAATGACTCTTCCCGAATTCATGAATGCTATTTGTGACATTATTCTTGAAAATTGCAGCATTTCAGCCAGTGGTGGATATAGCCCGGGGCCGGAGGGCCTAGACCACCCCAGTTTTTGAGTGACAAAGATAAGCTATTATTTATATAGTTTTTAAAGTGTATAGTAAACTCACGATATACTTATTATAGTCTGAGGTCTGGCTCCACCCCGCTTTCTCAGTTTTTACCTTCTCAGCAAATTTGTGTCAGAGATTGTGGGCATTTCTTTGGAACGCGTCGATAGCATAATTCAGAATGGCTTGGGTATGCACAAGTTCTCGGCATAATGGGTTCCCAAAAAATCTGTCAGGAGAATAAAAGAGTGACGACATTAAGAGAAGTCTTCTTCCAATTTGATCGTAATGCTGATCAATTTCGTTCACGAATAGTAACCATGGACGAAATATGTTTCTACCACCATGATCCTGAAACGAAACAACAGTCAATGGAGTAGTAGCACTCATTTCTCCCTCGCCCCAAGAAGTTCAAGACACAGAAGTAGGTTGAGAAACTGTTTGCAACATTCTTTTGCGATAAGTATGGAGTCGTATTTATAGACTACCTCCGTTACGGTTAGATATTTAATCCAGAATCTCTACATTACTTACAAAACTGAAAGAAAAATTCGAAGTTCAACGCCGCGGAAAATGAAAAGAAAGGAATTCTGTTCCTTCAGGAGAATACACCTGTCCATAAAACCCCTGCGAACACAACTGACATTGCATAATCTAGGATTTCAATGTCTAGATCATCATTCTTATTCCGCAGATTTAGCTCCATCTTACTATTACGTGTACTTATTTTCCCAAACTTAAATAACACTTGAAATGACGCCATTTTAGATCTGATAGGGGTAGTGCTACGAACAGTGGTGCGAGGAAATCTTCAGATTTTTTCTTTTCTGCAAAAACTGGTGCACTGTACAAGGTAGTATATTGACTCTCGGGGGAAGTGTAGAAGAAGTAAAACTTCACCATTCCACGTGCATTCCTTCTGGGTTGGGCTACGAATTTTTCAGCAGTTCCTAGTCAATATGGTAGACGTCACGTCAGTATTTTGAAACAAAATACGTAAGGGAGCACTACTAATAGTATAAACCAATTACTAACTAAAGATCAGCACTCTGACAATACGTTTTATTGGGAATCAATTTAATTCCACAAATTTATTATCATTTGCAGGAAGAGAAAATACAACTCTTTTTATCCCCTTCAAAAAATTAATCACTGGTAGTTGCAAACTAACCTCCTGAATATTGAAAGCCGAGAATAATGTTTGAGAAAAAAGAAGTCTAGAACCTTTAAATAAAACAAAATATGAAACTGAAAACTTAAAACCTGGATAAATACAAACAAGTTACGTAACTGGTTTTACCTTTCTTTTGTTTCCAATCGAAGTTGATCCAATGAGAAGAAAACAAATCGACCAAATCTACTGTCGTTCGCTAGGCACAGTAATTAAAAATCATAAGAAAGAAATATAACTAAAATTTACCTCAAAAGGCGCTAAATTAGAAAACAGAAATATGCGTGCATACCCAGACGCTCAAAGAAGAAAGCTTGAGGACTAACCTGCCACATAGTAAATGCATGGAGAGTAGACTACAATTTGACAATGAAATTGGTTATGATACTGATATAAAATACTGCATGTAGAATGTTTAAAGATTGTAGAAGTCTGGGGGGGGGGCAGTCTAGGTGGCAGTCAGAGGGGCAGAAGTAGCTGTTAGGGGGGCGTTCGCCCCCTTGCCCCCCTCTGGCGTCGTCACTGATTGTAACGTTCTTTTTCAGCATCGAGGCAATTTTAGACGGAACCTACTAATTAAAGTAAGATCCGAATTACAATTTGTGTTGATATCCGTGGTAAACACCATATCGGGAATCGTAGCCCGGACCCCGCAGACTAAAACCACGAGTGTTAGTTACTTGGCCGCAAATAGGCACTAACTATTTATACTATGTAAATTGTGTAAGAAAACAATTGTCAATTTTGTGCAATTCCCTACGGTTATTAGATACGAAGGGGGTTTATAAGCGTGGACGCTCTTAATTTGACACGTACCCACTTACTCATACCCCTCCCATATGACATTTATCATCAAATGCCCTTGTAACTTTAAACTAATAGATGAAAAACGTTGAGATTTTGTACTATGCAAACATCGAAAGAGGAACATTATTTGACATATTCTGCAATATTACCAGATTAAGTGCGTTACAAATCCAGCATACAGTTGTATTAAAAAAGAAAGAAAAAAAAACACCACTACATCATATTTCAAATCTACATATTCAAAAAATGCAACACCACAATTATTATTCATTGTTAGAAACAAAAGGTGTTACAATATCGTAATCATAAAAAAAATGGATGCCTCTGGAGTAGTAATACCTAAATGAGATAGAAAGAACAATACATCCAAAATATCTTGGTGTCAAGTACTATGATCATAATATCAATATTTCGAACAAGTAGGGACACAGTTATAAGGGATTAGATTTTTCGAAAGGCTTATGCGGCGTTTACACTTGGTCGATTTAGTCGCACGGCTAAATCAACTCGCTGCATTTCCGACTAAATCGAAGCAACTAGGCCGAATAAGAGTGATGGATGTGTTCAATTGTTTCAACCGAAATTGAATGCTGCTTGTCGACTCGCTCTCCCCTGATCGATTCGAAATCGACTGGCAATTTTAGAGATGTCCAAGCAAAAAGTAATTGGTACAATTTGCGGTGTTATAGCAGAAGAATTAAGGGACGAAATTAAATAGCAGTGACAAGAAAAAAGAAAAGAAAATGGTGTTGGATAAGGGAATTTATATTAAGAAATAGGGATGCGCACGAGTCGAGACGTGTCTCGAATCTCGACTCGAGTCGACTCGAATTCGAGTCGAGACACACTTTCTAAAATTCGAGAAGAGTCGAGACAAACTTATTTCTCGACTCGAATTTTCGAGTCGAGACACGAGTCGAGTCGAGACAGCTTGTAAAAATCTCGACTCGACTCGAATGTCTCGAAAATCTTTCTATAATTTTTAATGCTATTTTGAAGAAAGTACTCATTCAGAAACACTCGGCACGAGAATTTCGGAAACTTCAGGACTTGTCAGGTGTTCGAGGAGTGCTGTAGTGAGTGTCTTCAAAAAGTGGTGAAACCAAGGGGAAACGACGTCCAAACGTCGAGGTGTTGGGCGCCCCCCCCCCACCTCATTACATATGTCGGACGTTGTAGGCTGAGCAGACTGGTAAAACAGGACACGCAGCGAACTGCGTCGGAACTAACATCAGAGTTTAATGCTGGGCCAAGTACAAGTGTGTCTGAACTAGTGTTGTAAAATTTCCGGAAATTTTGAACCTGTCGGTAAAAACCCGCTTTTTTCGATTTCTTTCCGAAAAAATTGGAAACATTGAAAAAAATAAAAAATGTTTGTATTACGTTAATTTTACTAGTAATGATATCCTTTTATTTTTCAAACGCGTGAAAAATATAAGTTCAAAAATTTCAATATTGCGAATATTAAAATATAGCACTCGAAAATAAAACTATTCCAATTATTATCTGTATTAAAATACTAGATTTACGCGTATATGTTTGTCCCCACAGAAAAGTTTATATGTTTGTTTCCAGTCCTTTCGACAATGAGATATTGAACCCACAAGCGCTAGAAACGTACCGTTTTCATTGGTAGATTCCAAATTTTGTGTAAATTGTCTCGTTCTAATGAATATATATATAAAAAAAAAAAAACATGGCCATTAGTTCTTTATTAAATTTTTACACTGGAAGTACTGAAATTTTTTAAAAGTAAAGCTTCATACCCTACGAGTTATATATTCCAAAATCACATAGTTGTATATAGGGGTTGTATATCTCTCAGGTGTTTGTTTCATGATAATGCCCAAATGATGAGAAAACGAAGGATAACCATTTCTCCAGTCTAAGATGAATCTCCATTGTTTGGAGAGTTTTTTTAAATGAACTCCGTATATAACTGACATAATTAATTGTGTGTGTAATTTATTTACTTATTACATAATGCATGCAAAAAGAAAGAAAACACTGGTCATATATGAATTAGAAATTCCAACCATAAGTCGGCTCAAATATTGCAAACGATGCGAGATATTGAAAAAAAAAAAAAAAAAGAAAATAGTCGAAAACTTTCCCTTTATGATACCCCTTACCTATTTTTATGAAGGCGTTTTTCACTTGTATCTATAAAGGGACATGTACAGATATGAGGAATGAGAAAGAGATTCATGCTCATATATGAATGAGCGGCTGTGTAGAGAGCACAGGTTCAGCTAGTTGAAAATTAATAGTCTGCACTTATTTCAGTTATGTCCTTTATTTGTGGATGTGCATTAATTACAGAAGTTACAGTTACAGTTACATACAGCTACATGCATTAATTACAGTTACATACAAGCCTACCTACTTGAAGTGTTCTGTTGCAACAAATAGGTTTCTTGAATAAAACTGAGTTCTCAATATGCTCTTTGGTCTGGTGAAGTTTTGTTAATTTTAACCAAATTACTTCTTAAGAGAAAGAGCAATTGGCAAATTTCACTAATACTCATGCACTAAAACATATAATTATTATTATTTAATATTTTAATATAGACATTTAAACTTTAATATTTTTATTTTAATATAACTTTATGTAGAAAATCCTGTATGTAAACAAATACATGTTTTCTAGTGCGACAGATTATTATCTATTACAATCAAAATGAAAGTGACTATGTTTCTAACTTAATAACTATTGAATCATCAGACCGACCTCGATAAAATTTTCAACATAGATGAAGTTCGGGATGGGTTTTATCATTTTACTTTGAAGGTGCAACTTGAGGGAAGGGGAGAGGGAAAATGACCGATATTAATGTCGAATCCATAATTTTCGGGATCGCTGAAATGAACAATGACACTTTCGATGCCATTTAAATCAAAATTCAGCCCCGCAACTTGGCGGAAGGGGGAAATATATATATATATATATATATATATATATATATATATATATATATATATGTGTGTGTGTGTGTGTGTGTGTGTATGTGTGTCGATTTAGTGTCGGTATGCAACGGTAGGGCATACTGGCACCTTTTAATGGTAGCGGAATATTTTCTTTTCTGTCTTAAAAATGGGTTGACAAGAAACTTAAAAAATTATCAAATAGTAAATGTATAGGTTTATTGAAAATCAGTCTTTTTGTTTGTTTGTTTGTTTGTTTTCGTTTCCTTTTTTCTTTCAGGAGAAAGAGCTGCGAATCTTTGTTCTTTCTTGAAGACAGTTATAATATTCAGGGTTTTTCCCTCGCTGGTACGTGTTCCAGCTTCCCTGTGTTCATTCCTTTTTTGCACAGAAATATAAACCATAAAGGCTCTGTACCGATCAGATTTCTTTTTCTGAAAAGACTGATGTCTCCCAACAATTTTGTCTATCGCTAATTCAAAGGTCATTAGAGATGGAAAGTTGAGGGTTGAATTCCTGAGATAAATAAAGCAATAAGGCAAAAGAGAACGGTGAGCAAAAGTCAGATTCTCTCTCTCTTTCACAAATGGGCATTCGGTAAATGGAAATGTACAATCAAGATGCATCAATTATCTATACAAGCCGGCTACGAGTCCGTTGTTTTGGCCACGGGTGCAGTCGAAACTACCTTTTCCTACTTCCAATTTTACAATTTAGGATTTAGTTTCTTACGGGATATGTAGCCTACCGAAGGACCACACAGATGTTATCGAATCTATTGTGCTATTGTTTCTTTCTATGCTTTGGCAGAAACTTCTTTGGATATCGAAGCCCGTTCACTTTTGTTACTTGCGTATACGTTGTGAAAAGCAATTTAGTAAACCAAGCTTTCCGTCTAAAATCTTAGTTTTTCTTTTTTTTCGCATTGAGAAGCAACTTCAACTCGTAGCGCTCTCGAGATTGTGCTCAATTACAGGTGGAAAAGATTGAAGTTCCGACCACAGCAACTCAAGAGATCCTCTGAATCTGAACATTTTGCAAGCGGCTTTGGTTTCGGTAAACGTCGTGGGATGAATTTTCAGCAATGAATTATCTTTCATTTAGTTGGTCGTGTGATTTGTTGCGTGGTGTGGTAGACAAGAAAGCTGTAAATATGTTCGAATTATGAAAATTTTAATTGAATCTTAAAAGTACGTATAAGTGTGTAGTGTGTAGAGGAACCTCGAGTAGTTATTTCCAGATATGACAAAAAAATATTTAACTGAAAACTTAAAGATTTCATTTCATTTTTCAATCGAAAAATTTGCTCCGTGCGAGCTTATATTTCAATTATTTTTTATGAAAATGTTGTTCTATTCAAAAGTGTAGGGTTTGAAGTCTGAACATTGGGGGCTAATTGTGCTATATATTGTGCTCATTATTATTATTATTATTATTGCCCTGATATATATATATATATATATATATATATATATATATATATCGAGAGAGAGAGAGAAAGGAAGATAGATATAGATATATACATGATCGAAAATGGCGGTCGAATCCATACTTTTCGGGGTCCGTTTAAATCCACAAATTCAGTCCCATGTCTACTCCTAAGACGGGACGGGAACAGGTAAAGGTAATTGAAAATTACCGACATTAGTGTCGAATTAATAGTTTTGGGGCTCGATAAGTTCATTGGTGACCGTTTTGGTGCCCTTTATGTCGAAAGTGAAACGTATTCTCACCGTACAAGCTATCCGGCTAGTCTGTAATAATAACGAACCCTTTAATATTCACATATTCAACCCTTTAATATATTTCTCGCTGCTCAAATTTACTCACTTGTGCAGTATATGTGTGTATGTGTAAATAAGATCATATCTCTTTTTGAGTTATTCGAAAAACATACAAATAATAACGAGGAAGGATTTTACCAGAAATCCGAAAACTAAAAAAGTAAAATTAAAACCTGTTGCTTTAGGCATTTTTCCTGTTAGCAGAATACATTGTATAATGCTGCAAACATGTTACAGCAAGTAAGATTACTAACATCAGATGAAGAAATATTTTTTAAATTACATTTTCCGGTTTTTACTAATATTTCCGAACAAATTATTTTTTATTAATGACTTCAAAATTTTTGGAAATTTTACCGATCTCGATAAAATTTTTACCATAGATGAGGTTCGGAATGGTTTTTATTATTTCACTTTGAAGGTGCAACTTGAGGGAAGGGGGAGAGGGGAAAATGACAGATATTAGTGTCGAATCGATAGTTTTCGGGGTCGCTGAGATGAACAGTGACACTTCCGGCCGTTTAAATCCAAATTCAGTCCCAGTAGTACTTTAAGGGGGAATGGTGACATGTAAAGATAATCGAAAATTACGGATATTAATGTCAAATTCATAGTTTTGGGGCTCCATAAATTCATTGGTGACAGTTTTAGTGCCATTTCTTTCCAAAATGAAACTTATTCTCCCCGTGTGAAAAACGGGTATTCTGCTAGTCTGTAATAATAACGAACGGAAGTTTCACATACTCAAGTGGAATTAAATCTTGTTGCTTTAAGTATTTTTCCGTTTGCGAAATACATTGTATATACAGTAGGACGTCGATAATCCGAACGTCAAAAATCCGAACGCGGTCCCTAGAAGCTTTTTACATTTTGTCTTAACGCGAGAAACAAACAATATTGTGTCCGTCGACGTTGTGTGAAGTCAGTGTTTTTACAAAAGTTCATCTATACGTAATTGTTTGTAATATATATTTTTATTTTTTATTTTCTCTTAGGCCTATAAGTGTGACTTACAAGATCAGTGTAATGTAGTGTACGAGCAACTTCTTCAGAAACATTAAATATAAGTAGCCTTTCGTACGGTATTGTAATTACTGTATGTACTGAATAACCACTGTATCGATAGAACATACCGTAAAGTATATGTAAGCCTAAATGGCATTTTCTTGGTCATTTTCGAAAATCCGAACTACCTGTGGTCCCAATTAGTTCGGATTTTCGACTTCGTACTGTATATGCTGCAGATATGTTACAGCAAGTAAGATGACTAGCATCAGGCCAAGAAATAGTTTTTAAATTATATTTTCCTTTTTTTGCCAATATTTCCGGACAAATGGTATTTTCTAATGGATTCAAAATTTCCGGAAATTATACATAGAACAAGGACGACATCTCAATAAAATACATGTTTGTTTTAACATATTAACTAAAATGATTCTGGTCCTGTTATTTTAACACTTTCCTGCTATCAAGGGGGAACTTCAAAAGATTGCTCAAGATAATTTTAATGCGTCTTACTAATCAAGAAAACTAGGATTATGTTATAGTCTTTTGTAGCCATAACTCCGCCCTAACACGGTGCTGACTTTGAAGTGTTTGGATAAATTGTGCACTAAATTTCCCTATTCTAATACAAGAAACATAAGTACTCAATTATTTTAACCCTAAACTAGTAAATACAAAATAGTTTTAATTTTGAAAGCACAATATAATAAAATATTCGAAAATATCAATTTTAATCTTTTCCATTTTTTCAAGTTCGGGAAAACCGTAAAAAACTGTTTTTTACCCAAAATTCCCCTTTTTTCCCAGGCCTTCACAACTCTAGTCTGAACACATAGTACACCAAACACTCCTAACAATGGGCCTCCGCAGCCGACGATCCATTCATGTGCGAATGTTAACACCACGATATCGGCAACTACGACTGAAATGAATACGTGACCATCGCCACTGGATCTTGGTATAGTGGCAGAGCGTTGCATTGTCTGATGAATCCTGATAACTTCTTCATCATGACGATGGGAGAGTGCGAATCCGTCGTATTCCAAGGGAGCAGCTCCTTGACACCTGTACTGCGGGACGGAGACAAGTTGGCGGCGGCTTAATTATGCTCTGGGAAACATCCATGTGAGCATCCATGTGTCTAGTGGAGCTCAAGCAAGGCACCATGACGGTCGAGGCGTATCGCACACTGCTTGCAGACTACGCACACCCCTTCATGACGACCCTGTTTCCCAACGGTAATTGCATTTTTCAAGATAATGCACCATGTCGCAAGGCCAGGAGTGTGATGGGGTGGTTCAAAGAGCGCAGAAGCGAGTTCCAAGTGATGTTCTGGCCCCCAACTCGCCGGATCTGAACCCAATCGAACACATCTAGGATGTGATTGAACCTGACGTCAGAGCGCATCACCCCCTTCCCGGAATTTACGGGAATTAGGTGACCTGTGTGTGCATAAGTGGTGTCAACTCTTTCCAGCGACCTACCAAGGATCATTGCGTGCATGCCAAGACGTGTCGCCGTTGTTATTCGTGCCAAAGGTCGACATACTGACAATTAGGTAGGTAGTCATAATGGTCTGGCTGATGTGCGCGTATATTTTAACTCGTATATTTTGTCTCGACTAGAATTTCGAGACGTCTCGACTCGAATTCGAGTCGAGTCGAGACAGAGACTGTCGAGTCGACTCGAGTCGAGACAGAAACATATTTTCGAGTCGAGACACGAGTCGAGACCACATTTTTTCGAGACGAGTCGAGACAGGCTTAAATCTCGACTCGACTCTAAAGCGAATAAAAAAATCACTTTAGCCCTAATTCGTTTATATATATTTAAATCACCAGGTTATTTTAATAAACATATCAACTTCAGATCAATAAGTCATAACATTATACGTACCAACTAACGTCTATTTTTATTCTGTTTATACATACACTATAGATCAACAGCCATCCATTTCGTGGATCATGTAGATAATAGTCTTTACCATGACAACATGTCATGTCAATAATAATGTTTTTTTCTTTTAACTATATATAGGCTATATGTTTGATTATTGCTCCTCTGATCAGTATTGACAAAATAGGTACAGATTGATTATAATAAGAATATATCGTTGTATAAAATGTCGCTCAGAACAGGAATTCCGTAACAGTATTACAGTGGAGGAAAGAACCCCGGATATTTTCAAAACATTCACTTTTTGAATACCCCTCGTATTAATTATTATTACATCAGCCCTCGTATACTGCGTAGATAACGTAGCGAACTGTGATCGGTGATTACCGTAAAATGGCACCCACTAATGTACGGAGCAAACTTCTGGATTGAAAAACGTACTGTTAGCAGTTCAATTTCAGTTGTGGTGTACCCCTTTTCTGCTTTCTTGAGAGTCCGACTTACACAATGTATGACAGCGGGATTTTCTATTGTAGGATTAGGTTGCCAAAGAATTTCAGATATCCCCGCTAGAGAACCATCAGACTGCACAAAAAAAGGCATGTTATAGTTTGGGTGATTTAAACGAATATTACGCATTATACTATCCTTCAGTTGGTTGAAACTTCGTTCTTGTAACTCGCCCCACTGCCATGGCGTTCCCTTTTTTGTGATAGAGAACAAAGGTTGTGCAATTTCAGCAAAACGGGGAATCGACTTTCGAAACCAATTGAATAATCCTAAAATTTGACGTGTTTGTTTTACATTGGTTGGCGGAGGTAGATCGCTGATGGCCTGGACCTTGGACTCACTGAAACACAATCCTTCTGAATCGATCTGGTAACCAAGGAATTCTATCGAAGTTTTGAAAAATTTTGATTTTTCTAAATTTAAAGTGAACCCAGACAATTCCAAGCATCTTAGCACAATATCTAGATATTTCAAGTAATCTCGGTAATCTTTTCCCATAATTAAAATATCATCAGCATACACTATAACGTTACTCCTCAGGTCTTGACCCACGACTTGATTTAAGCATGATGCTAATGCCGCACTTCCATTGATCAAACCAAAAACTACTCGGTTATATTCGTATAGATGTCCTTCGAAGGAAAAGGCCGTGTAAGGTCGAGATTCCTTATCCAAGAGAATTTGGTTATACGCCATGACGAAATCGAGATTACCAAAAATAACGTTCCCTTGCAAAGTGCTCAAAATTTCCTCAACAGGGGGATATCTAACTTGTAGCTTTATGCACGTGTTCAATTTACGCATATCTAAAACTATTCTCAGACGTCCATCCTTTTTTGGTACTACGTGAATGGGATTCAAGTGAACACTTGAGACGGGCTAATTATCCCCTCACGCAACATCTCTGAGATTTGTTTCCTTACGTTTTCCCTGAATCTGTAAGGAATTATATACTGTTTAGTAACAATAGGGTTTTTGTTGTGTACCTCAAGTGAATAGAGGAAATCTTTGCAACAACCAGGACGATTAGAAAATACCTTTCGATGTTTATACAAAATTTGTACAAATTCAGAAGTTATATCTTGATCTTTAATTTCCAAATCATGTAAAATCTTTTGAACATAAAGGTCGAACGGATAAGTTTCCTCACCTTCGTCAACAAAATTATCTATCACACTGCGTTGTAACGAGCTTTCATCTATACAAGAAATTAATTTTTGTGTTACGCTGTCAGGTAATCCAGGTAAAGTAAATGTTTGATTCTCAAAGTTTAAAATTACACGGAATTGTGTTATAAAATCAAGACCAATTAAAAGATTTTCATTCAATTCATTTATCACTAGAATGGGAAGATTAATATCACGATCTTTCACAGACAGAACAATATGAGTTTTACCCATGACTCGCTTTTTATGTTTTCCAGTATAATCAACTAGTATCAAATTTTCAAGCTTTTCCAATCTAGGATTAGAATATTCCTTAGCAATCCTATTCCAAAGTGAAAAGGACAACAGCGATGCGTTGGCTCCAGTATCAATTAAAGCATTTAGAGAAATTCCATTAACCTTCACAGGAATTCTCGCCGTACAGAACGATTTCAAAAATACAAAATCATTATCATCATCATATGAATCATCAATGTCGTCATCGGTTTGCCAACAACAATTTGCAATGGGTAAATACTGATATAAGCAACGTCTATTTAAATCTAATTCATATTTATCGTTACAGTTATCCATAAATAAATTACCATCATTCTCAAATAAATTATTAGATGAATCTCGGGATGAACGATTACGAGAATCCTCAGCTGATATGGGATTAACCCCAACCATATCAGCAGGTTTTAGTTTAAATTAGGGTTAACAAACGAATCCATTAGGGTGCATTGAACACCGCAATCTTGATTCTCTCTTGATCCATTTCCTGTTTCATTTATTGCTTCGGTCCTATTTCGACAGTTCCTGCCATCTCGAGATCTCCAATTAAATCTGTTTTGAGTCACACTGGTATGCATCACATTGTTACCGTAATTGCGTCTTCCACGAAAGTTTCTTCTGTTCGCCCAACTGTTCCTTGGATTACCATAATTCGTTCCATTTCTACCGCTGGTATCGAATCTTTCATTAGCTCCAGTTCCAGTACGCATAACATATCTTTCACTAATTCCAATGCCAGTATTGTCACGTAATCTCTCATCGCTGCGAAGATTTTCGGTATTCTCATTAGTTATATTCAGGTTTCTGACGGGAATCGGATTAGACAGATTACGGTTACTTCCGCTAGGGTTCGGGAATTGATTCTCAAAGTTCTGAACTAAGATTATGAGATGATTGAAGTTTACGCATTGAGCTGACAACAGAATCTGTTGTAATTTATACGGCAATAAAATGCGTACGGAAGCGATTATTCTGGATTCGGGCTGAAACGGATTGACGAGTTTGAGTTCATTATATGCATTGATTGTAAAATCCGTAAGGGATTTATCGACCCGAGGTGAATAGTAGCGAGTTCGCACCATCGCATCGCGGTTAGCTAACAAGAAATCATTTTCGTAATTAGCCAACAGGGCCCGTTTGAATTCTTCGTAGGATTTTATATGGTCGCGAATAGCTTTAAACCACAAGGAACAAGGAGGAAGTAACAGATGTGGTAACAACTTCATAAATTGAGATTGAGCTATGCCCATAATTTCACACTCTGCTTCAAATTTTTCTAAGAACGAGCTTGCGGTTTCGTCACACTTACCGCTGAATTTTGTCATGGCCTTGATTTCGCTGACCTTGACATTTATTTTGCTATCGTTGCGGTTTCGTTGACGTTGGTAATGGTCTATACTCCTTTCACGCTTATTTATTTCATTCTTCCTTTTGCGATCACGATCTTGGAAACGTCTTCTGAGGTTTTCCGTAGCTAAATCATCATTAGTGGAACCTTTAGAGGAAGATGATCTGTCGGTTTCCATTAATGGAGTTATCGGGCAATGATACGATATTTCCTGTTGATTGGGAACATCCAAAACTTCCTTATACACAGGATTATTGTGGTTTCCTTCCCTTTCTTGTAATAATCTGACTTCCTCTTGTAAGTTAGTTATCTGTATACTATGTGAGTCGACCTGGGCAGTGATATTCGCTATTTGATTCTTTTGTTGGTTTGTAATAGATTCCATGACTTCGACGACTTTCTTTATTGATTCAGTTTCCAGCGTTAACTGATCTTGTCTGCCTTGCCATTTGTCGCAGAATTGCTGGAACCGGTTATCTATTTCACGTGTTACATCGTTGGTGATTTTGATGGTAACCTCATCAGTCAGTACATGCAAATCTTCTTTTAAATTATGCTGTAGCCGATCGAAATTTTCATGGATACCCTGAACTCAATCTGCAAGAGATTGTTCTATCGATCTTTGCATCTGTTCCATCTTTTCATCATTCGATTTTTGTATTTGTTCTATCGATTTTTGCATCTGTTCCATCTTTTCCTCACTCGATTTTTGTATTTGTTCTACCGATTTTTGCATCTGTTCCATCTTTTCATCGTTTGATTTTTGTATTTGTTCAAGCTTATCAGTTAGCAGTTGGCTAATCGTACTAACAAGATTAGCCTGTCCATATTCAGGTGTGTTTTCTACTAAAGTACTCGGTACGGATATAGTATACGTAAAGCCGCGTCAGTTCCCGAGGGAGCTGGACGCTCATACTTTCAGGGATTATTCATTGAGTATCTACGAACTTACCAAGGGGGTAACAAAGCGACTTTGATTTACTTATCGACTGATACGAAAATAAAACAGAACGTACCTGTACTTCATATTTGCATGTGTAGTGCCCTTGTACTCTATCTATGACTATGTGTGTGTAAGGGGGGTGGAATTTAACGCATATCGCATGTCTTATGCACATGGACACTTCTTACTATTGCACTACGTAGAAAATTTATGGTATTTCATGTAGAAGTGGTAATAGAACACAGAAGAAAAGCAGATCACGACGTTCTCATGTATACTATTACCCTCGGTACATCCATTACGTCAATCCTTTGTATTTTCTTTCCGCTTCTTAAAACGGTGAAATTCATAAAAAGGATATATGTTTGCAAATATACCTCGTCCTTACTAATATTCAGAACTCTGAGGTAGACTCCCGGGGTCCGGCACCAGATAAAGCGAATAAAAAAATCACTTTAGCCCTAATTCGTTTATATATATTTAAATCACCAGGTTATTTTAATAAACATATCAACTTCAGATCAATAAGTCATAACATTATACGTACCAACTAACGTCTATTTTTATTCTGTTTATACATACACTATAGATCAACAGCCATCCATTTCGTGGATCATGTAGATAATAGTCTTTACCATGACAACATGTCATGTCAATAATAATGTTTTTTTCTTTTAACTATATATAGGCTATATGTTTGATTATTGCTCCTCTGATCAGTATTGACAAAATAGGTACAGATTGATTATAATAAGAATATATCGTTGTAACTCGACTCGTGCGCATCCCTATTAAGAAAACAGTATTTAGAAGCATAGCATACGTATACTTTGATGATAGAATTTTCAGTAGAGAATCTTTGTGTATGTTTAAGCACTTGTCATGGTTCCACAGTAATAACCAGGGCCCGGATCTTGTTGACAAGTCAACTTTTTTCTGCTACGCATAGGACAAGGCAACTTCAAATAAAAACGTTATCCTTCAACTCAAGGTTCTAAAAGTATATTGTTGTAGGATCAACTTTTGGTCACTTTTTGCCATTTTGAAGTTTCAGGTCATTTTTTAATATTTTAAGGTAACTTTCAGGTCATTTATGGTCTTTTTAGTCTTTTTCTTCTACATAAGGAAATCTTAAAATGAGCACTGTTTACGGATTTGAAAAATACGAAGTTATCTCTTTTCCTGGTTCCTGATTATTGGGGTGGAAAACCGCATTCCTAAGAAGCTAATGAACACTAAGCTGTAGCTGGTTGACTAGGGGTAGAGGTTGGTCGGTGGCCAAACAGATGGTTTTAGATCATTGACCACATAGGATGTGATTACGTGAATAACTAACAATGGATTAGAAGACGTACAAAGATTTTAAACGGGGTTTTTATCTATTATTCTCATGTATACAGTCTACACTTGCGAACTTCTATTGTTTAAGTGTGTTTCCTAGTTTCAAATCGGGAGTGAATTGACGCTTTCAGTACGTACAATGCCGTACAATGGACTGATCCATAGACTGCAACTAACCGAAACAAAACTTTTGAGAATGAGTCAGAAATGGTACTTAAAATCTAATAGATGTTCAAAAATGACAATGTTTAACGAAATAAACGTTTTAAAAAAACAAATTTTAGGGTCAATTTTTGTGAATTTTAGGGTCATTTTAGAGGAATTTTAGTGTCATTTTATAGGTCACTTTTTAGGAAATTTTAGGTCAACAAGATCCGGGCCCTGGTAGTAACTCTAAACTTGTAAACATAAAATATACTTTCCTATATTATAGAGAAAGACTCCGCTGGTGAAATTAATATATTACACAGTCATCTTTCATATGGAGTCACTCATCATAACCGCAGTATACCACTTGTTATAATAAAATACTGCTTACCTTCATTTTGCAAAAATGTTGATTTCCCTGAAAATGTTTTGGAATCAGGTGTTTACACTAGGCAATCTAGTCGTATTCGCTAGGCAATCTGATCGAATCGGCCACAGAAAATAGAACGACTTTCAATTCAGTTGCCAGTCGATTAGTCGCTTTCGATCAACAAGCGATTAAGTTGAAGTCCAGTTTACACGGTCGATTAAGTTGAAACTGAATCGAACGCAAATCGACTAAGTGTAAACGACCCATTAGATAATAATCTACACCCAACTACATCCAATCACATAAACGCTTTTAGAGATCATAAATGCCATTTACAGCAATTTGATATCTCACGTCAGTCAGTTCCGAAGATATAAAAAACCTGGACAGATGTTACTATACTCCTTCAAATAATGCATTTGTGAAATACTTGTTGCTTTCTTTTGCTTCTATAAAGGTAACCAAGAAAGTTTTGTCGCTTTTTGTGGAGGTCTGTGTTTAATTGGCCGTCTTGCATGCGAATGGAGATAAGACGAAGGCCAGTTGTTGGTGTGTGTATATTCAATACACTACCTGGTTGTGGTAGTTCGGTTACCCCGTGAACTTGCGTAAGAACAGAGTGAACATGAGACCTCCACAGAACGTCATAAGGACGTGTATGCATGAGTTCAAACTGGGGGCAAACGCCGCTGCAACGGGGTGGGACATATGCCAGGCCTTTGGAGAGGAAGTTGTGACTACGCGGACAGTGCAGCGGTGGTTTAACAAGTTTAAGGACGGTGACGAAACAATCGCCGACCACCACATGCCGGAAGACCAACACTAGTACACAATGGAGATCTTAAGGCAGCAACTGAGGCGAACAGTGGCCAGACATGTGAGGAACTGGGACTACAATTCAGTGTGAGTGGAGAAAAGTAGTAGAAAATGGATCGATCTGGCTCATATGAGGCCATATGAGGCCAACATAGAACAACTCAGGAGCCCCTTGGAAATCGAGCACCTTGAACCATGAACCCACGGTCTTTTACGACCTCCATTTTAGGGGTGTATTTGTTCCCTTTTATGAGCACTTTTTAAGGGGTGTATTCGTTCTCTTTTATGAGTACATTTTTAAGGGTGAACTCGTTCCCTTTTATGAGCATATTTTCCAACCCCTATTTTAACATAGCAGATAATACATAAGACTACGTAACATAGCAGAGGTGTATTCTTTTTCAACCCCATAGCATAAGACTATGTAACATAGCAGAAGTAGTAAAAGAGCATGGCTTATTTTCCAACCCCTATTTTAACATAGTAGAAATGACATAAGAATACGAACACATAGAAGAACAGAGAATACATAAGACTCATTCATTTTTAGGGGTGAATTTGTTCCCTTTTATGGTTGAGATCTGGGGATTGGGCGGGCCATGGGAGGTGTTAAACATCATCCCGATGTTCCTCAAACCACGCTGCAACAACGCCAGCTGTGTGAATGGGTGCATTATCATCCTGGAAGATGGCGTCATTGTCCGGGAACAACATCCGAACCATAGGATGCATGTGGTCTTCTAAAATTGCGACATAATCGTTGGCAGTGATTCGTCCGCTAAGTGTGATCACAGGACCCAAGGCGGCTCACAGCATCACCGAGCTGCCGCCATGTTTCACAGTTGGGCGGAGACACTGCAGATCATAAGCTTCTTTGGGCGTTCTCCACACATAAACACGGCCCATGGTTGGGAATAGGGTGAAGGATGACTCATCCGACCATATCACACATTTCCAGTCCTCAACGGTCCAAGTTGCATGGTCGCGGCACCATTTGCGGCGTGCGAAAGCGTTATGGTCCCTGATGAGAGGTTTGGCCCGTGCAACACGACCCCGTAAGTTCATGTCATGTAATTCGCGGCGGACTGTGATTGTCGAAACAGGGTGGGAAAGGTGCTGATTGAGTTCCTCCGTCATTTGCTCCGCAGTGGCACGACGGTTCTGCGTGACAATGCGCTTTAATACTCGGCGTGACCTGTCACTCATGATTTTCTTCCGCCCACTGCTCCGCTTCCCCGATGTGGTTTTCCCGTGTGTTGTGTAGGCCTTCATCACCTTCGACACTGTCCCACGCGACACACCTAACACAGTAGCCACTGCCGTCACACTCACTCCACATAACCACGCACCAACAATTTGCCCTCTTTGAAAATCTGAGAGGTCTCCCATTTTACACTACCTCCGTCTGCTTCAGCCACTGTACACTGCTGTTCCACTGCGCCTGACGTAGTATGGAGACCGACCTAACACACCACCACCAGCGGTCCGGTGGTGCGGGCGCCACGACACCACTGCCAACCCATACATCTGGCGTGTTGCCAACTACAGGTGTTTCCATTTTTCTGATCACCATTTGTATATAGTACGTATTTATGTGATTTTTTAACATGCCGGTATTTGTAGGCTACCTTGTAGTTAAGTTAAATTTCATTATGTCAGTGTAAGTTACCATAGGGACTCTCATTTATTCTTGATTGACAAAAGCTTCCAACAGAAATGGGTTAAGTGATTTTCGTAAGGGTTCTTTTCCCATCAGGAAAGGGAACTGTCTTTCTTTTTCTTTAGTACTTTCAATATGTCCCTCCCGGGGCATTAATATAATTCTGTAATTGAAGAAACATGATTTAGTTGATAGAAGAGCCGCCTGACTCTGACCCCTTCCTTCTCCTTTTCAGTTCTCGAGCCGGTTTAGAATGGGGTAATGTTGGTGATTTGTTTGATTTACATATAGTTAATTTGTGTGATAATATGGATGAATATGTCTAGTGATATGTGTTGGCATTTGTAACTTTTT
Organism: Thermobia domestica; assembly: GCF_964235325.1. NCBI lineage: Eukaryota > Metazoa > Arthropoda > Insecta > Zygentoma > Lepismatidae > Thermobia > Thermobia domestica. The sequence continues at coordinate 140,997,512 of NC_137454.1, read as the reverse complement.
TGTTGATGTCTGATATAGCACGTATATGTGTGATATAGTATGGTAGGAATGATGCGTGTGTGTGCATGTAAAATTGATCTATTGAAGGACAGTGTATTGTTGTTGGTTTATTCATCTCTTTTGGTCGGTTCAAATAATTAAATTAGTCCGTAATGCAAATTTATAGTAATTCCGTACCGTTATTCCATAGCATACTACTTATAGTTACCCGATAATACAGTACAAAGCGTGTTTAGTAGTGCAAATTTTGTTTTCATACTACCAACTCCATCTCGTGTCGGGCGAAGAACTACTCGCCGCTAGTGTTTTGTTCCTCCGAGACTTAAGAATCTAGTCAACTCGAAAATTACACTTTTTTGTAATTATTGATGCATAAATATTAGTTCTGGTCCATATGAATAGATACATAGACGAATTACATTATAAATTAGCTTCCCTGAAAAGCACAATACGATATGTACTTTCATAATTAAATGATTAATAAAATTAAACTTATCCTTTATTCTTAAACCGAAGTTTGTCTATATGGCACTATTCTGTCGTCAGATTGCAGTTTCAATTTCTCTCTCTTCGTTACGTTCTGTGAACGATCTCATTGTTGTCGTTTTTAAAAATATAATTGCATTTAGTTAAGAGAATAGTCAATGATATTGAATTCTCATTGTATATAAAAATAATATGAAGCCATGAAGTGTAAATATACTATGGTTTGTAAAGAAAGAATCTAGTATTAATTCATTCAAATTCTCGCTATTGATCAGTGTACTATAGTTCATGTAGTGGATTGTTGATTTTAATATATATAATGAGACTGCTTTGAACAGTCTAGGGCAGAATGATGGAATAGGGTGTCTATAAAGGACTTTATGTTATAAATGAGAATAAATATAAACGAATAAAGATAGTGATAATATTTGTATATATTGTAATGAGTGTGAATAAATAATGGGACACCCGTGCATATATGAGCCCAGTTGTATTTTTTGCCACAAAGTATTTATTGTATATATATATATATATATATATATATATATATATATATATATATATATATAATAAATGTTTCGTGCACCGACCATTACGTCAGAATTTTGTGAGGACAGTGTGCCGTGTGAAAATGACGGATTGTATTTTCACTTCGTGGATCGACATTTTAATAGTAACCGTACATACTAACTGCTCATCTGGTCTAACGTTGCGAATAGCGGTCATGTAGCAAATGATTACGGACAGTTTCCAAGTAATCACAGAACAGAATAGCCGTTTGCAGAATTGGTACAGTTTAAATATATGCGTTCAACTTACATTTGCTATACTACTATGCAACTTTGAATTTTTTCCACGTCACAGAGGTGACGAAGTTGATAGGATTGAATAATATAATAAATTTATTTCAGTAGAATCTCGTATTTCCTTGCCAAGGTGTCGATCCTTCCCCCCATAAATATTTTCATTTTCCTTAATTTTTAAAACTAGGTTATTGATTGAAACTAAAAGACACTTCAAGATGTAGCGAATCTTGTGGATTGGGAGCTACTAGTAAGATTTGGCAGACAACTTACTAGTACAAAATTTATTTTATTATTTTTTTAATTTTGGCAAATCCCTGTTAGATGTTTTCTATTTATTTTCTCTTTATTCTAGTTTCCATACTTTACTCGTAACTCTTCTCAGCTTCTGAAAGGTCGGATTATTTTTTGAGAACTTCTAAATTAAGAGACCACACTGACCTTCCGGTAGGGCCAGAGTCTCCAAGGTCTCGGCTGGACACGGCGCGAAATAGGATTTCCATAAAGCCACTGTCTTTGTGGAAATCTCGCTCAGGACACAGACTAGCTCGTGGGCTTGGAGATATTTATATTAGGCTAGATATTTAGGAGGCCACCTGTTTGGAAATATATTTGGCTGTGTATTGTCATATGTCTAAATTCGACCACTTATCTTTGTAGTATTTAGGGTGCTAGTGTGTTTTTCTTTGGAGTGTCGCTTTTTGTTTTCTCTTCTCCATCTATCTCGCTATTCTGTTGTTCAAGATTTTTAAAAATTTTTCAACCTTCCCTTCCCCCATGTTTTGAACTTACGAATATCAATCATTTAACACATATCATTCGAATCTGAATTTCCAGCTGAGATGTTGCGAGACATGATTCGTGGAAGGATTTGTTGATGTCAAATATTAAGGAACCGTTTTCCATCACAATTTGACCCACTGATATAGCGAGCGATAGTTCAGTATACGATTCAATTTTTGCTTTCCTTTCTTTTATCATTATTCGTTTGGAATTTCTCCGTGATACTATTCATTATTTTCTACTTTTGTTTCCATTGATTACCATAGAGGTGAATGTTGTATAGATATTTGAGCCCATAAGTATTATTAACATTGTTAGAGCCATTTATATATATAATTTCAATGTTTACGTGCCTATCTTGTACATTAAATATCTACTCTTTTAAAAATTGTTTGAGAATATAAGGTTTCATCATTATGCGCGGTTAATCAGTTGTATGGTCGGATTTTTCTTATGTGAAGTGTTGCAACTTAAGAATTTTATCAATCGGGGTCATTGATTTAAAAGATTAAATGATAATTGAGTATATATAAGTTGAGATATAATTATATGTTGAATATAAATGTGATATTAAAGTAAACTGTATAATGTTGATTTACGTAGTTAAATGTGTGTAAAGGGTCTTGGTTCCTATCCCGAACGGGTGTTGGTTGCCAGAGTTTCGAAAAATTCGACGAACATTAAATGTGAATTTAAAGTATACCGCCGTATGTTAGCAATTCTCTTTAGTCTTTGTAATATGGTTAATTAACATATGTAAATATCAACATAGTCTGTTATTATACCAACTGCATGTAGCATGAAATTAAGGCAGGTCATCGTAACCCTAATTTATTATTAAATCTACCCAAAAGTTCATAAACCAGAAATCCTCCTGTGCAATTACATTTCAAATTTCATCCATCATATACGAATTCTCGAACCTGAACAGTTTTCCACTTCAACAATTGTGGTGTTGATATAAGAACAAAACTCTTTGAAACTTGACAATTCTCGTTTCTTTATATTGAGCGAATATAACTGCAAATGTGTACGCCTAACGTGATACAATTTGATACTGATTTGAAAGGCTAGTAAATGGACGATATAATAAATGGAATGACAAATTGAGTGACTACGTCACTGTGAAACTAGTGACAAAACTTTGTTTTCTTAATCTCTGAATTAGGAAAATGTATAAATAAATAAGTCTACGAACTGAATATGTGTCGTTCACAATCTATTAATATTATATCACGTGTGCATATCTAAATAAAGAGTGAGTTTAAGTATATGGACACCAAAAGAGTGCCTTGCGAACGTTTGATATAAAAGGTCGTCTGAATGCACGAGAAGAGACTCGTTTTATCATCTTTTAAGTTTTTTTCTTTCCTTTCGTATGAGATATGGACTCATTTAACCATCACCTTAAGTTTTTTTTTCTTTCATACGAAATATTATAGGATGTAACTAAATTTTTTCCAAATGTACATTTTATTTTAACAAAATTTAAATTATTTTATTATTATTTGTCTTTCTCTCATCTTTCTGCTAAGATCAAATTCATATTGATGTAATCCAAGATTCTATGTAGAATGATACATTTTTATGTATATTCAATTGCATGTTATAAATATTTTCTTTATGTTTTAAATTCTTAATAGATGTAATAAATGTTGACCAACTGTAGTTAGATTATAGTTTCTTTTTAAACTGAATCACCTATATCAATACATTGTCCTGTATGTATGTGTGTGTGCGTGAATGAATGATAAATTTAGTCTTAAGTGGTAGTTTTTAATATTGATTTACGAAGATAGTATTTATAATATGTGTGTAATACTATATTATATGTATATTGGTGCATGACCGAGATCATGAAAGATAACTAACTCTAAACTATTTTAAAGCGACTCTGAAAGGAAAACCTAAACAACAGGATGAGCTTGGATAACGACAGTCTGTTCAAAAAAATCCCGAAAACTTCTATTTGTAGAAAATATGCAAATCACTTTGATTTTTTCTTTCCTTGGCTAATTCAGACGTGTGTTCGATCTCCACTATGGAATTCAGATACTAGATAAAGATTATTTTACATTTGGAAATAACATGCAAACTATTAAATTAAAACTTCTCGTCACCTGGTCTGGGTCAGGGCAACTCCCACATGTGCAGTTGTCTGGATTCAGGTCAGAGCAGTATGAGGGAACATGTGTCTCTTCGGGATCACTTCAGAATTGATTCTCAAGTAATAACAGTATGATTCACCTTTTCAATAACTATTCAAGTTTGTGTATCATATTCCCGTCATTATCCAGTAATTCTTCATCTCTAGTTCCTTCTTCCTTTCTTCTTCTTTTCTCCTACCTTCTCCTTCTTCCTCGCTTTTCCTTTTCCTATTTCTAATAAAACTGGAGAGGGGTCGTGACTGGGAGTTGTCGCTATAGACAGGGTCATTAAATTCTTTTGATGTTTCTCTTCGGAAGTCCGATATAAATTAACCAGTAACAAAACATACATACAAAGCAAAAATTCCAAAATTCTTTTATTTTAATTTATATTTACTAAATTATCAAATTGAAGATTAAAATATAGCGACTTCCCTTTCCCATTCACGACTTACGCCTGCTTCAAGTTTCAAACAGGCTTTTACACCCCTTATTTTTAATTCTTTTTTCTTTATTTAATGCTTTTGTCTAAGCATCTCTTTCACAGGAGTGTCAGTTAAAGGGGGTTGTCACGTTAGAAGAACTTGTAGCTGTCATTAAAAAAAAATATTGAAACCCTACCATATTTCACCGTGTACACATAGTCTTGAAAGGGTCATAACACATCTTTTTCCATCTTGCAAGCAGTTGAACGATGCGCAACTTTCTGGGACGTCTTGCTTGCTATCTGCTATCGCCCTCCCGTTGGGTAAAAGAAAAAGCAGTTTCGCCGCTTCCGAAACAACGAATTATTTTAGACAGGGAGGGGAAGTGCGCCAAAATAAACGTTTTTAATGAGGAGGTTCACTGTTTGTCCACTAGAGTGCAGTGCTGTAAGTGTGGAGAAACCTTTTTTGCTTTCAAGAAGTTGTAACATGTAAAGAGTAAATATAAAGATCGGGTTGCAAGTTTTATTTTATTTTATTTTATTTTATTTTTTTTTATGACAGCTACAAGATTCATTTAACGTGGCAATTTGGTTTTAGAATAGCTGACTTTCGGATTGGTTTCTGTTGAACTCCCATATTCCACAACTGTGAAATCCATCTTGGATATTTCTGGGTGTTGCAGCTTTTGGCAGTGCAGATTTGATAAGAGTAGGAACACCATAAATTGATGTTGTTTTGGCAGGATGAGATTTCAACCAATCAGACACAGCTTGGCTGTAAAACTTCTTAAACAGACCGAACACCGATACGTCGAGGGGTTGTAAGCGATGAGTGATGTGAGGAGGAAAAGATAACAAGACCACTCCGTTTTCCTTACAGAAATCCATAACACTTGTGCTAAGGTGAGATACATGATTGTCTAATAACACCAGAACCGAAGATGATTGTGAACAGCGAACATGCTTACAAAAATGTTTAATGAAAAACAAATCTGAAGCTGTTATCCAGCCACTGGGATTTTCACTTCCCGTACAATCTGGTGGTCCGTCACGTATGAGACACTCTTTGAAGAACTTACGTGGGAAAATGAACACTGGAGAAATTGAATTTCCTAATGCATTATGCATTTCCTAATGAAGTTATAAGTCAGAGTCTAAAGATGGCAAGTCATAACCGAAATGAGTGACTTTGTATTAAGTCGTTGACGCTGACAAGCTCCTATCTTGTCAATTCCTTAATTCTTATTAATAACAAGTCTATCAATACGATACTAGGATTAGGGTTAGGAATTAGGTTTCTGAGTTTTCGGCATCTATGGTCATTTTAGCCCGCCACCTATGGGGGATGACGTCCCTCGGTGATCACCTATCCAAGGAAAGGGAAGGAAGGAAGCGGCCTGGGACCTGTATGTTAGGTACTATCCCGGAATTTGCCTGGCGTGAGTGATGAAAACCCAGAAAAATCTTACTCAGGATGGGTGGTCTGAAAAAGCTTTTATATATATTTTTAAACCGAGTGTCACTACCGGGGACCAACACGTTACTAGCAAAGAAAGAGAAATATTACATTTTAACTTCGTGTAACTATTGGCAATTAGTTATTGGAAAGCTGTAAAGAAAGCCAAAACTTAAAAAAGGAAAAAAAAGTTAGTAAACGTTTCTGAAAACACCGTGGGCAGTCGTTCATTACAAGTGAAACATTGCAGTGTAGAACCATAGAGCACAATATATGTATGAACTTCAATATATGATATTTCAGTAAGATTTAAGGAAGTAAAATATAGGCGATATATAGGCCGAAGAATAATCGTCATCTAGTTTCTACATATTATTATTATTATTATTATTATTATTATTATTATTATTATTATTATTATTATTATTATTATTATTATTATTATTATTTCCAATATTATAAAAAGCCTATTAAGGACAACAATGTTGTTATTTGCATAATATGGGCAGCTCGTGGAAACATAATTGTATGCCACATTTTCTGACTTTCGAGTAAGTATGAAAAAAAATTTAATTATTCCTATGCAATTCGATACAATGACACATACCAAACAAGTTTCCCTTGTGGTTTAATACCAATCCAGTCCACCTAATAACTTAATTTTACCAGAAGTGACAATTATCATGATGTTCGCTAAATCCTCTCGTATCATGGTAAAAACGAATTGAAATCTTTAAGTTTTATGTCCCGCGGTTTTGCCGGTTAGGCTAAAGGAGACGGTGATGATGAGAGATGAATGAAATGGTGGAATGAAGAAAGTGTGAGGAAACGGGAGAATCCCGAGAAAACCCACGAGCACGGTGTTTGTCGACCACAAAGTCTACACGGCGCGAGCTGGGATCGAACCAGGGACCCCAAGCACCGGAGGTGAACGCTTTACTACTGAGCTACCGCCCCCCCCCCACATATCATGGTAAATAAAGTGATGACTTCGCTTCTTCATATTTTGTATGGCCGGAAATTCTCTTTTATCTTATTCATTGGAGGCAAACGTTCTTACAGATTTAGACTGGACTGCAACTGAACACGTGTGGTTTATTGTTCAACAGCCCTGCAACTCTGCAAGTAAACAAGTTACCACCAAACGGAATCTGTAATCAGAGGTCCCTCCCTACAGGGGTTCAGACTTTTCTTTACTGAATAGTTTTAAGCTCTTTCCTTTTTTATAGTAGGCAATACAAATAGGAGAAGAACAATATTACTTTTCTGCGGCAGTGTGTCATTTATTTGAGCAAAGCTATGGTAGTCAAAATTTGCAGACACTCCTCAAATAACAGGAAGAATCCCACAGCTATTTACAAAGGCAATCGGAAAAACAAGTTCATTTCTCTGCTTTCACGAAATATTTACATGTGTGACACTTTGCGTGCTGAAATTAATAATAATAATAATAATAATAATAATAATAATAATAATAATAATAATAATAATAATAATAATAATAATAATAATAATAATAGTGAATATCTACAATATATTATCATTATTTATACTTTATCTTATTTCTGACAGCAGTGTTACATACATAATTTTGTCTTCTTCAATCACAAGCCACTGTTGTGCTTATCCGATCCAAATCTCTCCATATCGTTCTGCTTATTTACTTAGTAAAGTACTACTAGACTAATATTCATTCAAAACAATTCTTTGATCCAATACTTGATCCAATTTTTTGTTGTATATACCCACATTCATGTCCAGTTCCATCTAAAGAAACTAGTGTAAAAAATATTTGTTCCCGAGCGTTATAGTAGTGTATGATTGAATTCCGGATATATGAAGGCCCATAAATATGCAAATGACATATGGGCCGTTAAAATTAGTGCAATATGCATTGGGCCGCGGAGAACTTCGCATTTGAATCAATTTTACACGAATACCGAGAGAACACTTCGCGAATGTAGCATAGATTGTGTCTTAAAGTTACTCATATACAGACCACGACAATAGTCTAGGAGACAAAGTTTGTGTCTGTCTCGTATCGAAAAAGTATCGTAAAAGTGGTGGTCTCTTAGGAATTGTATATGTACCTGGAAACGTATGACTTCATGCCCACCATCAGTCATCTTTTGCAGAATTAAGTGAACGAGAGATATATATATATTTATTTATTACTAAGCTACCAGATACAATCTCAGAGGCCATTTTACACTGGAGCACTCAAATCAACAATAATAACAACATTGGGAAATGAACTGGAAGAATGGCGGCCAGGGTCTGTATTTTAAGGTACCATCTCAACATTGACCTGGTGTAACTGAGGAAAACCCTGGAAAACCTCAGTCAGGATACTGAACTCTGGATTCGAGCATGGGATCTTCCAATTGCGAAGCAAAAACGCTGTAATAATAATAAATCTTTGAGTTTTACGTTCCAGCCTTATGTCGGCTAGGCTAAAGGAGATGGTGATGATGAGAAATGAGTGAAATGGTGGAATGAAGAAAGTGGGAGGAAATGGGCGGGCCCCGAGAAAACCCATGCAGACTGTGTTCGTCCACCACAAGGTTCACTTGGCGAGAGCAGAGATGGAACCCGGGACCCCATTCACCAGAGGTGAACCTGAACACTCTACCAATGAGCCACGGCGGTCCTTACAATAATAATAATAATAATAATAATAATAATAATAATAATAATAATAATAATAATAATAATAATAATAATAATAATAATAATAATAATAATAATATGAAGAAGAAGAAGAAGAAGAAGTGTCATTGATAATAATTGTATTGGGTATGTATAATACTTGAAGAGAGTACTTGAACTACACACACGATTAGGCTCGATTTGGCTCGTTTTGGCTCGACTTGAAACTCGAACCAAATTCGAGTCGAGTTTCGAGTCGAGTTGGAGGAAATTTTTCGAGCCGAGTTCTCGAGTCCAGTCAAACATGTCTGTTTCGAGTCGAGTCGAGTTTCAAAGAAAAATCGCTCGAACTCGCTCGTGCCCATCCCTAATTTTTACAAACCAACTCACTACCAATTTTCCATATATAGAGAAGTGCCCCTCCCCCACATAAAGGAGAATTTTAAAATTGCTAGGACACATTCTGTTTATTTTCAATAAAGAGTTAATACACTGAATTTCAGCTCCGTAAGTTTTACGGCTTGCGAGATACTCATTTTTTTTTCGCAAAAATTTGGATCCTCACTACCTCCTTAGGATATTATGCATTATAATAAAAGCAATATAACGTCCCAATTTGGATTAAGGCCGAACTATATACCAAAAGTAATTTCATTTGACTTTGCAATTTGACCGTGATGATCAGGCACACATAGTTACATGCAATTTTTTATATATTACAGTGATTCAAAAATGTATTTTTTCCAGTAGTTAGCTCGAAAAACTCACAGGTCTCGAAAGCCAAGTTGTAGTGTAAGTCCTATTGCTATTATTACAATTAAAAATATCAATATCCAAAAGTGCCTGAAGTTCGTTTTTCACTTGGTTAGATATACTCACCTCAGGTAAGTAGACAGTAACAAGTGGAAAAGGAAGGAAAATGAAGGTCTTGAAAGTAAAACGGAGACAAATTTACCAGTCTTCAGAAGATACTGTCTACAATGCAGTGAGCAGAGAGGGTCGGTAGATCATACTGAGTCGGTGGGTCGCAATGGGTCACGGTGGGTGGTGGGTCGCAGTGGGTCATGGTGGGTGGTGGGTCAGAGTGGGTCATGGTGGGTTGTGGGTCGCAGTGGGTCACGGTGGGTGGTGGGTCACAGTGGGTCATGGTGGGTGGTGGGTCACAGTGGGTCACATGCTGTTGACCCACGACCCACTGACCCACTCACAAAACTTGACCCACTTGACCCACTGACCCACTCCATCTCTGCTAATGGTGTCACCTAACTCATTTCATACTCCCATCAACGTCTCTGATTGGTAGCCTTTATTGTAATTATGCCAAGTTCAGTCTATGCGCATGTAGGCTGAACATGTACGGCCGCTAATGAAATAGGCATTATTCTGTAATCTCTTATGTATGTATTTTAAAGGAAAAAAAGATATGTTCATAGCCATTCTATGGTGCAGCGATGGGTTCTTCATCTACAAGTTTTCAGTTTAATAAATGATTTAACATGAAACAATATACTTTTTTATTTTTTTAAATGTAGACTTGAGTAATTAGTCTCTATTTCATTTTACGACGATGTGAAGCATCGCCCCGTTATTGTGGTTGTAGGCCCCAATTTAAGCTTGTCTACTCAAAACAGAAATTGTACAACTCAGTTAATCATGACCTGTGCACGAACAGCTTGAATTCAATCTTTGTGCGACATACTCGTAATTTTGTACTGAAAGAATTATCGGTGAGGCCAACCAGTAATTGACACTGGTCTCAAGTGTGTCTTAATCAGTCAAGTTTGTACAAATTTCTCTCTCGCTCTGTTATTTATGGGAACAGTAGTTGTAAGGAAAATCTATAAAGGTAGACCCATCGTTTTGGCGTCCCTTTAGCATCCAGCCTGTTTAGAAATATAACTCACACTGTGCTAAACCTTCCCTTAACTAAATGAACTCCTAAGTTGACTAATAAAGTCTGTCACCCTTCCTTTAGTTTACCGTGTACAATTGAGAACGAATTTCTAGTTGACAATTGTTAAAGATATATATGCACATTCGTACGCTTTCTATAACCAGTTGGGGGCACGTCATAAAAAGTGCTACTGAACTATTTACATAACATTTGCCTCATTAATTTTAATCCTATAACGTCTTTTCCAACATGATTCTAACAATACTCTTAATAAATAAAAATGTATTACTGTATTTCTGGGACTACATGACACAGAGAAATATGATCATGTTTTATGTTCGTCTGGAATAATAAGGGGAAACGTCCCACCTGAGCTCCAAATGTAGTATAAATGGGTTGAGCAGACACCATAGACATACAAAGGCTCTTTTCAAAGAACCTCTCCAGCTGATTGATAATGAAGGACTCTGAGAAGAGAATATCACTGCATAATTCACCTCATCGCTTTGAGCCCAGTTCACTTCCCCCGACATAAATCTTCCTCATTCTTCTGCGCCAATGAAGAGAATATCAGCTCAAAGTTACACTGGGCAGCCTGGCTGGAAGCTTAACTTGCACCGAGAACTCCATTTTATTTATTCTTTTCAATGCTTATATCGAGACCAATACCAGCGTTGCCAGCTCCTCTTTATAAGAAAGATACTGAAATGAAATTTAAATATTGAAGTATATAATTAAATTTGATATACAGTACGTGTTCTTTGACATGATATACAGTATTGAGGTTGTTTTTAAAGTTAAATCATATCTATTCTTGTAGTTGTATACTATATGTTAAAGGGAATTATGATAAAACCTACCGTAACTTATAATTTGTGGATTAATGAAGTGGGAAAAAAAGGTAACGGAGAAGAATTCTATTAATAATCTCACCTGCTTAGAATACCTCACTACCTTCTGTTATGACTCTTAATATCATTTCATATGATTTTATTTCTATTTGTCTACTTTTTTTTTTTTTTTTTGTTCTGTTCTTGTTACTTCTGTAGTTGGCACAGTTTCCTTTTGATTCAACCATACTACAGTATTTTAATCTACGTAAAACTGAAGGTGTTCCCGTAACCTTCTTCTATTCGTGGTACAGTATGAATTATTTACGACTCATCGTGGCACACCAAAACGTATTGTATGACACTATCAATATAAATGTGTATTTTAGTTAATTTATTAGTATTATTATTAAACAGAAATCGAGTCCTGCACTTACTAATACAAAATAAGTTAAAATGTTATTATAGCAAATAAAGGCAATAAATTTATTAAGCTCAATACATGATATTATTCTACTATAGATATTAAAGTAAATAATTTTATTGATACCTTCAATGTGATACTAGTGTCCGCTTAACTGATCCGTGGAGTGATCGATGACAATGCAAATCTCATTTCTTCAATAACGAATTTGCCGTCTCTTTGCTGTTTTAATTTCAATTATCGTCAAGAAACCCAGTTCACATAAATGTGTAGTTGAAAATGACAATAACACATTAACTATCATATCGTAGGTATCCGGTATTTGTTCTTTATTGTCAACCAAACTGTATCTAAAGGAACTTCGGGAAGTTTTAATTTCAATGTTCTGTCGGCTTTTAAATCTGTAGTTCTTCTTGTATATTAATAGCAAGATTTTCTTTATTCGCAGCGAATGGGTCAAGAACCCAAACGAAATCTGGAACTCGCCTACCGAAATACTTTCTGAATTTCTGCTGTAGGATTTGTAAATGTTCTTTAATTAAGTCCATCACCACTTTATTATCATTAGCAAGCGACCGCCTGTGTGAAGTTGCCCCCCACCAAAAGTTTGGGCTACACGAGATATTTATTGGGCCAGAAAGTACTTCATTTGGGCTGTTTGGGCTAGCAACTTTTAGTGTTTGGGCTACTCTTGAAACAAAGCTACAGCCTCACAAAGTTTGAGGGGCCAATTTCACGTTAGCCCCCCCCAGTGTTTGGGCCAGATGAGATTTTTATTGGGCTGGATAGTACTTCGTTTGGGCTGATTGGGTCAGCGACTTTTAGTGTTTGGGCTATTATAGTTTCCGAAATATGAGCTATTAAACTTATTGAAAAGTGATTTTCTGCTTCGTTTGGTTGGACCAACTTCACTAATATGATATATCTGACAAATACTTTTATTTGGGATTGAGAGTACTTTGTGTCGACTAACTGGGTAGCAAAGGTCAAGAATTGGGTTGAATTTGAAATAGTTAGACCTTCACGAAGTTTGGGGGGCCAAGCAAGTTCAAGCCCTTCCAAGTGACTGGACCTGACGAAAATTTTATTGGGCTGGATAGTATTTCGTTTGGGGTGATTGGGTCAGCAAGTTTTAGTGATTTGGAATATTAAGATTTGGGCAGTATTTGAAAGAGGGTTAGACCTTCAGATATTTTGTTGCCGGAAATAATTTTTAATCTAATAGATGAGGATTTTTCTTATCTTATAAACTGTTTGGACTATACATCGGTGTGCGCCAAATGGTGAAGAAAGATGCAATGTTGCCATCTTCCACACACTATGCTAGAGGTCATTGAAAATAATTCCTTATTTCTTTAACAAAAATGTTTATCTTACCATAATGGAAAAGCAGAAAATATAAATAAGGTAAGAACATATGCAAAGATATCTTAAGTAAGGGTAAACACCACTTACAGGTGATATATAGGTTGATTGATAACATCGTTATACACCTGAAGGGTATTTCTAAATTCAAGAATGGTCTGTATTTTCTCAATTGTCACTTTTTATGTTATTTTTTCCAGAAACCTCAATAACTCTATTTGTATGTAATTTACGAGAATATTATATCGAACTTCATTAAATATTTACTAATTACTGGAAACAAGCAAAACTATAATAATATTCTATATTATCATATCAAATCTGCGCAAAATTACATGTTTCTTTAGTCTTTTAAATACTCATCAGATGAATCATTTTCTGGTACATAAGTGTTTATAAGTAAGTTATAACACTTGTTACCATTACTGCTACAGGTTTTCATGCACTCCACTGAAGCCTGCACACACTTGCAATTGTTTGTGTCCCACGTATGTTTACATACTAACTCTGAGCAACGTTTAGCCATAGACTTCTGAGTGGTCCATTAGGGCACCAATTTTCCATTGGTAGTGAACACCACTGAGTGCTAATAGACTATATGAATACAAACCAAGGCTTTATTTTAAATATTTTTGATTTTTTCCCCCAGAATTAATGAACCCAGTTATAACAGATTCCAGCCGGAAAATATTTAAGGTTATTTATTATACTCTGCCACTTCACTACAAGCAGTGAATGAAAGTACCACGCAATAGAAGAGTTGGCAAGGTAATGCTGTGGAGAACGAAACTCTAAGCTAATATAACAACGGCCATTATCCATGCAGATGCGGTTCTAAAGTGTCGCTATTCTCCATCTGTTCGAAACGCATTATATATCAATTTGTTCTTATTATATTATTATTTATTTGTTCATTGTTATCAGTTGATTTCAAAACATTTGTTTGAGATTATATTTTAATGTTAAATAATGTGGGCAACGATAGGTATCCTAATATGTATCCTAAATGTAATTTAATAGATATCCTAAGATATTTCGAGCAAAAAAACGAAAGAAGAAAAAATGAATTGATATACTCCCATGTTTATGTCGATTTCATGCAGTGAAATAAGTTGGTAATGCAACTAGTACTGCAACTATTAATGCAAATATTACTGCAACTATTAATGCAACTAGTGATTAACAAACCACCTTAAATCAAATAAACGGATTGACTGGGAATTATCTATTACCACTAGCTAACACAATATTCATTTTGTACACAGTCGTATGTAACCTTTTTGTAACAATTATAGAACAGCTACAATGACGGTATTCTAAAACACATGTATCTCAGTGATTCCGGTGACTTCAACTTTCGCCTGTTCAAGATTCGCCTAATAACCTCAGGCAATGGAATTTACAGATGTTAACTCAAGAGAAAGTGTATGCGAATCTTGAATTCAAGATTCGCCTTTCAAGATTTGGCTAATGAGAAATTATGTTGGTAGTACTGACAAGAAATGACAAAAAATTCTAGTTTCTAAATTTAAAAAATATATAGACCTATATATATTTTTAGTTCTGTATGTGGGGATCTGAATCCGAAAGAAAATATTAACTTACTGAAATTCGCAAGACAGCTTCTTTCCAATGTAGTAGGCATATGTTAAAAGTACCCAGCCTTAAGCTTCACCATATCAAATTTGGCCACCGCCGTTTATAGAACAATCATGTTTTCCTTGATTTCTTACCTAAGATTCAATTCCACGGTCTGGAAACTTACAAAAATATTTTGTAAATAAAATTTCTTTCATTTGATATATAATACATTTTTGTAGGTTAGGTAGATACATAGTTACAAATGATAGAGTAGACATGTGTTGCTTAATCTTGTATCATATTTTTCAGATTTTTTAAAAACTCTTTCATAAAGAAGGCCGATTTCATCAACCAGCCAAAATGTTTAAATATATGAAAATATAGGAGGAAACATGGATGATGTGATACTGTTATTACATGAATTTTCATGAAGTGACACGGCTTTGTTTCAGGAAAGGAAGAAAACTTGTTAGAAACTACTCGAGAGATAGACAGTTAATTGCAACAGGTTGTGAGTATATTCAACAAATCTATTACGAATCCTGAAGAACTAGCAAATTACACTTCTATGCATCGCATGATGGTGACCCACTGGCTTTCTGTCGATATTTCTTCACACCAGTCGCTCATCCCTCAGTTTTGCTCATAAGAGCAAGTGCGAGCAGACGACACGTATTGAAGATGTACATTAGGAGCAAACTTGGCTGGAACAACATATTTCAGCAATTGATAGGGGATCGGAGGGGAAAATGAAGAATGCTACCTAATTACTTGTTAGCACATACAAGTCATACTCTTTTCTGAAGCTGGTGTATTGCAAATGTAAAGCTTTCATGTACTTAATTCAAGTGTTCATGTCCAGGATTGTTTTACTCAGACATGTGCATTAATTGCAGGGAAATCACATTTTGGGAGTCAAAAACAACAGAATGAAAGTGACTACCCTCGAATTATACGTTACTTTTATGAAACTTTCGAAGTTCCTTTTTCGAAGTTTCTTTTTAGTTTTTCAGTGTAATAGGTACAATTTCTGTTCTGAAAGAAGCAGGGTTTATTATATGAAACTTAAATTACTAAAATATAAACGCTCTCCTTAAAACTCGTTGTTTCAAAACGACTTTTTTCATCTGAAGCAGCAGTAGGTCTGATCCAACCCAACCATATCGCTATTATGTTCCAACAGTTCACCGTGCCAGGGATGACTTAATTTTTGTGTCTTTTATGTACTATAAATTAATTCTACCGTTTATAAAAAGAACTGAATTTTGCTTAAATAATTTTCTATAAGAATATTTTGCTAAATAAGCTATGTTCCATATAATGCCCCATATTTTGTGTATATCAATTGTAATTATGGCATGTTGACATATTTTCTTTAATTTTTTTTTTTTTTTTTTACTTATATATACAAGGGTCGTTCAAGGTTGACCGGGACTTTTATTTCTTCTAAGGAAACAGATAGCACAATAGCACCAAACTGTCAGCTTTTCAAAGTATTCTCCGTACCTGATTCCTTTGGCGTAAAAAGAAATTGGTTGTTGTCGTAACCACTAGAGGACATCGTTCTGCAGTGGTTCATCTGTCGTGAATTTCTTCCCTCCCAGATGGTCTTTAAGAGGTGCAAACAATTGATAATCACTGCAGGCTAAATCTGTACTGTACGGGGAATGGGACAGAACTTCCAAGCGCATTTCGCAGACCGTCATGCGTGTCCACTTCTGATCAAATGTCAGCTTGCGCAGAACCCACCTTGCACAGATTTTGCGGAAGCGTAAGTGGTCGTGAAGGATTGTCTCAACACTCCCGACACTGATATTCACCTCGGCAGCAATGTCCCGCACTGTTACTCGCCGGTTTTCAAGAATCATTTGCTCAACACGTGCGATATTCACTTGTGTGAGTACAATCGGGCGAATGTGTCCATGCGCTTCATTTGTCACCAGCTCCCGTCCTTCGCGAAACTGTTCACACCATTCGTACACTCTTGTTTGTGACATCGTTTGTTCACCATACTGTGCTTGCAATCTTCTGAAAATCTCAGCTGGTTTAACTTTCTCCTTCACAAGAAATTTGATTACACACCGCTGCTCCACAGCCACAAACACACTGCTTGTCGCCATGTTCGCTGCAATTGCTGCGCATGCGCCAAATACATCATGCCGGGCACTAGTTACTCGAGAAGGAATACATTACGTCACCCGCAAGTTTCATGATGATCCGACTATTCATCGATTATTAACGTATGAAAATCCCGATCAACTTTGAACGGTCCTTGTAAATATTATATGTATAAAAATACGAAAAATCAGAAAAATACGCTTGAAAGAAACACAGGTACAAGATTGAGTGATACAAGCCTACTCTATCATTTGTAACTTTACATCTACTTGACCTACAGAAATGAATTATATGTCAAACAAAGAAAATTTTAATTACAAAATATTTTGTTATAAGTTCCGAGACTGTAGAATTGTAGTTAAGAATTGTAGTAGAATTGTCGTTAAGACTGTAGTTAAGAAATCAAGGAAACCATGATTATTCTACGGACAGTGGCGGCCAATTGGATATTACAGTCATATTGGATGAAGTTTAAGAAATATATTCGGGGACTTTTAGGATATTACTATACTTGATGAAAGAAAACGATCCTGCAAGTTTAATTAAGCTACTAATTTTTGCTGGATTTGTCAAATTTATTAAATTTTACATACTGGACAATTTAATAAGACCGCGAAAATAGTTTTAAGAGAAAATGTTAACTATTAATAAGGTACAAGACTACCAACGTATGCGAGCTAAACTAAGTTTTTTAAAAAGTTCAACTTTCGTCTAATAAGAAAATTAACTCTGTGTCATCGCTAACTCTGTGATTGACGTTTGCATAGCTAGGAGGTATTAGGCCAATCATGAATGGGCGAAACTTGAAGCCCCGGTGATTCCGACTGCAATATTGGAAAAGGAACCATAATGAACTATTATATACCATAACGTTTTTACTAAAATAGGGAGAAGGCTCCAGTAACTAAACGTTCGAATCCTATTAAGACGGCGTCCAAGGAGGCCGAAAGGAAGGAAGGAAATAAAAACGAAATAGTTGAGTTTTACGGTTATGCCGGTAAGGCTAAAGGAGATGGGATTATGAGAAATGAATGAAATGGTGGAATGAAGAAAGTGGGAGGAAACGGAAGAACCCCGAGAAAACCAACAAGCACGGTACGGCGCGAGCTAGGATCGAACCAGAGACCTCAAGCACCGGAGGTGAACGCTCTACCATGAGCCACCTCGCCCCCTGGAAGAAAATTTGGTACTAGTGATGTGAGGTGGAAAATTTTCCATTTTGGAAAATTTTCTGTTCTAAACAAATATCAGTGATCAAGTACAACTTCCTCATTAATCATAAAATTGATTGAATTCATGTACAGAAGTGTTAAAAAGTGAAAGATCTTTTAAAGCATGGCTCAGAAAATTTTCAGTACTATGTAGGAACAAGTGAAACAATTTTTCATGAATCGAAAATTTTCTGTCGTGTATGGAAAAATTGAAAAACTATTTATGAGTCGGAAAATTTTCATCATTTTGAAGCAAAAAATAAAGCAACGTTTTGTGAATAGGAAAGTTTTATTGCTCTGTAGAAACAAGTGAAAGGAATTTTCATGGATCTGAAAATTTTCATTACGATGTAGAAACATGTTGAAAAACTTTTCCTAAGCAGGATTTTTAATTTTATGTATAGTGATATTAGGTGGAAAATTTCCCACTATATTTAACTGCACATTGAGCCATAAAATTGAATTCCTGTAGAGGAAAGTTAGACAGCAACAAATTATATTTTTCCAATAAGCTTTCGGGAACCTGAAAATTTTCTATTTCAAGTCGGCAAGTAAAAATGTACATAGTACCGTATTTTTCTCTCCCTTTGTATGTGTTTGTGTATGTTTGTGTAAAGTGCAGGGAACATAGATCGAGTTCGTAGAGTACAAATATCCCATCCCATTGTTTAAAATGTAACAAGAAAGGGAAAATAAATCTTTGTGAATTTATCAATTATTTCGAAAACAGAAAACTCCACTATTTCTTCACATATAAGCCTGCCTATGGAATGAAATATCTACATAAGAGCTCCTTATGAAGATTATTTTTGCAACAGAAAATAAGAAATGCTTTGATTTTATAGTGTTTAACACTCGTAAATTATAACTTCAATATTAGAGTTTTGTATATACAATCAGTATCTTAGAGCAGATATTTTGTATTGTAAAACTACCATTATTATGTATAAAAATGTATTAGAAATAATAACTATTAGATAGAACAAGTACAAATATAACAAAAAAGATATATTTTTATTTTGTAAATTATAATGAAATTATTTGTTGCTTTTAGAATGCAGCTAATAGCGCAGCTTTTTACGTTTCTTTTATTTTATTGGAAGAATAACTACACAAGTCAGCTTGCTTATTAGTTACATTTTATTTTATTTTCTGAATGAATATATGAATGCTAATATGCATATATTAATGTTTGTTTCCAGAAAATGTTCAGTATTTGTTTTCATGAGTTACTTGAACTTTATATAGCTTTTGAAACATTTTTGCAGAAGTGAAGAATCGTTAGATTTTCACTTCATGAAATTTTTTTTCAGACAATATTTATTACCAATAAATTTTACGGCTAAACAACGATGTAGGAATAAGTGGAGTACTGTACGTTTTTTATGAAATGGAAAATTTTCCGGAAGATTTTCATCACAGCTTGGTAGTGAATTTGTAAAATGTGGAATTAAGCAGGAAGGACGCGAAACAGAATAAATAATGTTCTAAAGGAACAAGTACACAATACCTGTGTTTGGGTTTAGTTTTGAGTAAATACATTTCTGCATTCGCAGGAAAAACGAGAAGTTGCAGTGCCAAAGTAACCCTAAAATCAGAAGATAGGATATAGTTTTGTAGTAGGGAAATAAAAATGTACATAATGCAGCTGTATAAAGCTTTAGATTAGGAGAGATCTACCTCTCTCTTCCAATTCTTCTCCATCAAACTGCTTAAATTATGAATTACCAAAAATAGTATTAAACAATTGAAATAAATCATATCTAGATTACAAGTTTACAAGCCAAATGAATGCAATTAATATTTCTGGTTATTTCCAATCACAAATTGTGGGTGCAGGTCAAGTAAAATTAAGCCAAGCCGATTAATGAAAGCACTTGAAAGCAATGTATATACGTATATGCGATTTTAGGTTTATTATCCCATAGTAAAATGCCTAAGATGTTGTACGCTAGTTTGTTAAGATGGATTTTCGTTTATTTGGAGCAGCTAGTTCTTTACCACCGGTATTGTTGCTACTATCAATTCCTGTAATAAAGAAGAAAAGATAATTTATCAGTAAGTAATATAATCAAAAGAAAATAAGAAAATATTGAATAAAACATTATTTCGCTAATGAAACATGGATAGCCTATTAGTATTATAGAAAACAATGAAAACGAAAAGTAAATAAAAAGAAAATGTAATATAAAATCTAATTATAAAATTGAAAATGACTGTGTTTGTGACTCTTAATCTCTTGAAACACCCGACCGATCTCGATCAAATTTCCAACATAGATAAAGTTCAAGCGTGGGTGTTTTCTTCATTTCACTTTTACAGTGCAACGAAGGGGAGGGGAGGGGGAAGATATATGTAAAAAAAAAAGTAAAAATAAAAGTGACTGTCTTTGTGACTTCATCACGCTTAAACCACCCGACCGATCTTTAAAAAAATCAACATAGATGAGGTTCGGACCTGAGGTGGTTTTTATCACATCACTTTAAAGGTAGAACTTAGGGAAGGGGGAGGGGAGGGGAGAAATCTATAAAAAATTAAACTTAAGAGTCTTCATCCCGGCGAAATTAAAATACCGCTAATTTTACAGTAATTATGTGATATCTTCAAATAGATAAAAGATAATCGAAATGCGGAACAAGAGCGCCCTAGACAACATTATTTTACACGAGAAACCGTTATCACGACTCAGTTATCTGCTTTCGATTTCGAGCCATTTTGAAAATCGGCATTTATTTTCGCGATTCTAAACAGCTGAAAACGGAAAGGCACTAGGTGACTTGTGATAACGGTACCTCATGCAAAATAATATTGTCTAGGGCGCTCTTGTTCCATATTTCAATTATCTTTTATCTATTTGAAGATATCACATAATTACTGTAAAATTAGCGGTATTTTAATTTCGCCGGGATGAAGACTCTTAATAACTCTTAAACCACCAGACCGATCTTGATCAAACTTTCAACATAGATAGGGTTCGGGCCTGGGGTGTTTTCGCCATTTCACTTTTACGGTGCAACCTAGGAGAGGGGGAGGGAGGAGATATATAAAAATCAATTTATATAAGACTGAAAGTGGTTATTTTTGTAACTTAATAACTCTTGAACTATCAGACCGATCTCAATCAAATTTTCAAGATACATGAGGTTCGGATCTGAAAACATATTTGCAAGTTCACTTTAACGGTAGATCCTAGGGGAGGATGAGGGAGTGGGACGTATAAATAAAAACTAATAAAACCTAATAACTTTTGAACCACCCAACCAATCTCCATCAAATTTTCAACATATATTAGGTTCGGGCCTTGGGAGTTTTTTTTTTATCGTTTCACTTTGACCAGCCAATGTTGCGGAGGGGGAGAAAGAGATATATGTAAAAATAAATAAATAAATAAATAAATAAAAATGACTGCCTTTGTGACTTCATCACTCTTGAACCACCCGACCGATCTCAATCAAATTTTCAAAATACATGAGTTAGGGCCAGGGATTGCTTTAGGCTATTCAGTTTGACGATGCAACGTAGGGAAGGGGAGGGGGAGAGAAATTTAAAAATGATCAAAAATGACCGATATTAGTGTTTAATCCATAGTTTTCGGGGTCGATGAGAGAAGCAGTGAAACTTCTGATGCTGTTTTGAATCCAAGTTCAGCCCTGATAATTGGGGAGGCGGAGGGTACAACGTAGGGGAGGGGGATAAACATTTTAAAATGATCAAAAATTACTAATATTAGTGTTGAATCCATAGTTTTAGGAGTAGCTGAGATTAACAGTGACAATTTTGATGCCCTGTGTCGCAGCAAGGAGGAGGGGGAGCTATATATAATATAATGATCAAAAATGATCAATATTAGTGTCTAATCCATAGTGTTCGGGATCATTCAGATGAACAGTGACATTTTCGATCCTGTTTAAATCTAAAATCAGCCCCGCCACTTCGGGGAGGGTAAGAAAGATATATATAAAAATGATCGAAAATGGCCCTATCAGTGTCGAATTTATAATTTTCTAGATCCTTTAGATGAACAGTGGTACTTTCGATCCCTTTTAAATCCAAATTCAAACCCACAACTTGGGGGAGGGGAGGAAGAGATATTTAAAAATAATCGAAAATAACCGATATTAGTGCTGAATCCACATTTTTTGAGGTCGCTGAGATGAACGGTAACACTTCCGATGTCATGGCCCGCAACATGGGGGAGGGAAATATATATATAAATGGTCAAAAATGACAGAAACTACTGTTTAATCTATAGTTCTTTCGGTCGCCGAAATGAACAGTGACACTTCTGATGGTGTTTAAGTCCATTTTCAGCCCTGACACTTGGGGAATGAGGAGGGATGACATACATTAAAATGATTTAAAATGAGCAATATCAGTGTCCATTTAAATTATTTATTTCAACCCAGCGAAGCGGGTAATGTATGCTAGTATAATAATATAATATAATATATAAAATAATGATTATAATAATTAATTAATTTTATGGAAAAAGGAATTAGACGTAGTGCTAACCTGTTTGGGATCATCTTTTTCCTCGTTCACTGCGATATTACATTTGTACTTACGTTCAACTACTTTATTGCAATTTAAATGCATAATCTAAAGTTAAAGAAAGTGCACTATAAATATTTAAAACAAATTTTATACTCTCCAGATAAGCATCTTGGTTTCGCTCAGAAGATGAATTTCACTAGTAAGATATTTTAATAACTAATAATTTTCTACTTGCATTTCTTATTATTTTTCATATTTTCTATAGTGTACTGGGAAATAGTATTGTAAATATTGAGTCTTATGTATAAATCTGAATATATTCCTGATATCAACTGTGTTTTAGGATCATTTTAATATATTTACTGATATAATCTGGTTTATGTTACGTAAGGTTTTACAGAGAATACTTACCTCGCGTTGTGATATAGGGTTATTTTTCTTTTACATCAACACTCACGTCGTTACCACGAATCTAGAATTTTCCCAAATTTTGAAAAATGGGGTGGCGTATCCGATGCTCAGTGTTTCGCAGACAGAGCCCGAAGGACGACATTACATCTTCCTTTTTGACAGTTGCGCATACCTGCGACATCGGCAGCTAATGAGTTCAAATTTGTGATTGGGTTGTAAAGATAATGGATGCAGAAAACAACATACGGATTGATGCGCGTCTGCACCTCAGAAGTAAGACATTTGATGCTGGCCCGTGCAAAAGTATTACACGGTTATGGTGATTGAATTCTATTTGAAAAAATAACTTCTTGAAAAAACATAACATAGAATATAGTAAGTAATTTTAACAGGGATGGTAACGCTGAATTTGCAAATTGTCTACTAGTGCAAGAACACCGATGACAGCACTGTCCAGATGATCCTACATAATTTGAAGTTACTTTTTGAAACATTTCATAGGAATAAAAAGCTGCAGGAAATAATAAGAAAAGAATGGGACAAGGATGGGATCTAGAAGAACTCTGGGGAGGGGGAGAATCATTTATCTAGTCACAAATAACGACAAAGAAAGGAAATGTGGTTGGTTGACGTTGACAGAAAAAGCAACGAATTTGTCAGAAAGTCGTACACACATACACACACACACACCTTTCTTCTTGATATAATACGTATTCTTTTTTTTTTTTAGTTAGTGCAGAGAGTTTTGTCTTTTTTGTTGTACACCAGAGGTGCCTTGCACTACTTTGTAAAGGTGTAAAATGCGGCCAGGAAAATTTTGAGGTAGCTCTCTCTATTCCTTAATGTGGAAAATCCACCAGCTTAGCCTTATAAGGTTTGAAAACGGGCCAGGTTGGGGGTTTTCAGTCTTCCAAGATTGATGGGCCCTTAGAGAAAGGAAAACGTTTGAGTGTGTAGAATAGGTAAGGGGGAAGAGAGAGTTAGGTCAGAGAGCATAGAAGAAAGAAAGAACGATAGTGAAGGGAGGGTAGAGTAGATAAGGTCGAATCGGCCTCTCTTTCTTTTAGGTAGGTCTTTTACTTGAGTATTGAATGACCCAATAAAACGGTCCATTGGGTTGAATACAGGACATGCGCTCTGGGTGCAGCTGCTTTTCTCCTCCCTTCCCCCGTTTGGTTGTAGTATATGGACACTGCCATTGACGAAGTAGCTCTTTCTCCCAAGCGTGAGAAGGAGTAAAATTTCCCCCCGTTTTTCTCCCTCTTCATCCCTTTGTAAAGGAGATCATACAAGGGATGACAGTGAATGGACGAAGTTAACTAGAAAAGTTAATTTGACTTTGCATCGCTAACTTGCATTAACAGCTGAGTTGAAAAAAATAGGTGACTTCATAGGGATTTCATTGACAAAGGTCTGTTCTTTTCATTGAAGAGAAGAATACAACACACTTACTTATTCACAAAGGACGTCATATTTTTGGTTTCCATTCAATATATTTACACTTATATATTGTAACATTTATATATTAAAAATGACATTATACATAATTAGATAATGTAATTGTAACTATTGGTGCTATTCAAGATAGTTTGTTTTGTTTATTTGTTTCGAATGTAACATCTCTTTTCAACATCTGAGATTTTACAAAGAACATGGACTTAAAATTCAATGTGGAATTTGAACCACGTGAGCCTGTACCGGAAATTGAGCCCTTGTTTTACGTACCTTTGGCAAGAACACAATCATGTGATCATTATATCGAAAATAGCAAAACGGTCAGTATCTCAGTGAACATAGCTCAGCTATGGCATTAAAGTTCCCTTGTTCAACTTCAGGATGTGTGAATTTATGTTGGACAAATGCCGTCGTGAATTTGTTCAGTTTTTGTCCTACTTTCTTCATTCTATCCACACTTTTATCATTACCCATGTGTATTTGTAGTCATTCTCCTTTTGAATCCTCTTTGCTGGTCTAACTGGCTAATGCGTGTACCTTTGGTGCTTTTGGTTCCGGGTTTGATTCCAATGTGTTTGGGCCAGGAATGGTGAATGAACGTACCATTCGCTGTTAGTTTTTCAAATTTCGTTCTGGTAACACAGTATTGGGAAATTAGCCCCAGTCGATATCGACTAACATTATATTCGGATGAACTTAGAAACAGAGTGGAAGATTTTCGGAAAAGTGTTCATAACATTGCTCATGAGTTGGGCATACACCGACCATACTATTTCGTTCGTACTGCTCAATGCAATCCGTAAGGTGAGAAAGTTAGACGCATGGATACCACATGAGTTAACACCGACCAACAACAATTGCCATCTGGAGGTGTGCAGTTCTTCTTTAAGTGTAAGGAGTAACCTGGATAGTTTTCTGCATAGGATTGTCACTTTAGGTGAAAACGGATATGCTATAGGCCTAACAATCGTAAACGATCAGGACAATGGTTGGATTCTGATCAACGTCCAGGACGATTTTCTAAACTATCTATGCATCCACATAAGGAGTGCACAGATATGGTGTATGGTGGTCTATGGTGGAAGTGATCCATATTTTCTTTCTCAGACGACGTAAAACCACGAATGCTGATCCTTACAGTCCTGAAGTATATGAAATGTACTGGAAATTTGTCCGCAAGTATCCAGCAAAGGTCAACAGGCATGGTGACCTTATGTTGGACGACAATATTTGCCCACATGTTGTACAAAGGATAGTGCCGATTCTTCTTGAGCAGTATGAAACCCTTCGTCATACACCGTATTCCAGCGTTTCCCAACCGGTGTGCCGCGGCACACTGGTGTGCCACAAATGGGTCGCTGGTGTGCCGCGAGGAAATCGAAACAAAATTATTAAATCTATAACAATCAAATTGCAAGGCATAGGGAAAAATTTACATTCGTATTTCACATTACTATGAACCTCTACTATGAATCTACAATTTTAAGTTTCATACTGTGTTACTTTTCTGTACATTTTTAATGTTAAAAAAAGTATTTGTTATCATTGTTATGACCATTATTCCTTCTTTATTGTTGCAGACTATTTGGTAACTTGAAATTTTGAAATTTCATTCAATCATTTCGATAAAGCAAACATGCATACAAAGTACCTACATTTGTGTTTTAAAAGCAAAAGAGATTTATTTGTTCGTTCGTTATTTAGTGATCTTCCTTAGTAAAAGGTTGGATAGTTTTCCAAAAAAGAAAGTATATTTTTAAAAACCTGAGTCCCCTATCTTATTTCAATTCTTTTCTATTTTTAAATTAGAACGAAAATAAGCATAATGATTTACCACGGGGAAAACCACTGAACGAGCTTTCTTCTCTGAGATCAGTAATCATAGAAAAAATTACCACGGTATTTTATATCTACAAATAATAATATCAATAAACTAACCAAGAAAGTTCTGTCGCTTTTTGTGGAGGTCAGTGTTCAGTTGACACTTACACCGTGATCTGAATACGAATGGAGATAAGGCGAAAGCCAGGAGTTAGAGTGGATATATCCAAAATACTACCTGGTTGTTGCAGTTCAGTTACACTGGAAACTTGCGTAAGGACAGGGTGAACATGGGACCTACACAGAGCGTCATAAAGGCGTGTATGTTGTACGAGTTCAAACTTGGGTCAAACGCCTGGGGCGTAAGATATGCCAGGCCTTTGGCGAGGGTGTCGTGACTACGCGGACAGTGCAGCGATGATTTAACAAATTTAAGGACAAGACATTCATTCGAAGACGCACCACGTGCCGGAAGATCAACACATGTACAAAATGAAGATCTTCCGGCAGCAATTGAGGCGAACAGTGAGACATGTGATGAAGTGGGACTACAATTCAGTGTGAGTGGAGAAATCACTCGGCAGCACCTCCATCAACTTGGGAAGCACTACAAGTTGGGTCGATGGGTCACACGGGATTAGACTCTGGACCAAAAGGCAATGCGAGCAGTCACTTGTGTTTGTTTGCTGTCTCGTCTGAGGAAGGAACCATTTCTGGACAGAGTGTTGGCATGAGATGAGAAGCGGGTCTGCATGAAGCTCCACGGTGTCGTCACCATTGGTTAGCATCCCATGAACTGGTTCCAGAACAGCCAAAACCAGCACTGCACCAGAAGAAGATCCTCCTGTATGTTTGAAAGACTGATCGCGGCATCGTGCATCGGGAACTGCTACCAGCTCATCATAGCATCAATACAACTATGTACTGTCACCAGTTGATCCATGTTCAAGAAGAACTCAAAACTCTGGAGACAGCACTTCTGAATTGCAAAGGGGTCCGCCTCTTACAGGACAACGCTAAGCTCCAAATAGCTAGGATGACCCGGGACACAATTCTGCGCCTTGGATGGGAAACATTATTGCATCCGCCATTTTCCCCGGACATTACATCGTCCGATTATCACCTGTTCCATTCCTTGGACATTCACCTTAGAGGGCGCCAGTTCAAATCCCTAGTAGAGGTGCAAAATACACTTGATACCTTCTTCGCTTCACGGCCCACCAAGTTCTACCTCAGTGGAATCCATAGCCTTCTAGAACGTTGGCAGAAGATCGTCGATGGTGATGGGGACTTTTTTTTATGTTCCAGGTACGTCTTAGGTGACGTATCGATGTTCGAAGGTGATGGGTGAAAAGTGACAGAACTTTCTTAGTTATCTTATATATGAGTGTGCCGCGAGAATTCAAGTTACATTTGTAGTGTGCCGCAAGTTGAAAAAGGTTGGGAAACGTTGCCGTACTCCCTCGATATCTCTTCCACTGACTACCATCTCTTCCGGCATTTCGATCGCTTCTTGGGAAAGAAAATCTTCTCGATGATTGGGCGTTACAACGTGAGTGTTAAAGACTTCTTCACATCGCAGGCTCCAGACTCCTTGCTGCGGAATCCAAACATTGCAGAGAAATGACTAAAGTGTATGCGGGATGTTTGCAGACCACGACTATTTTGATTAACCAGATATTGTAACAGCAAAAAATGATGATGCTAAAACAACTCACTTTTTATACAGCACAATGTCCGGGTTACGTGGGGATTCTGGACACATGAAAGCACACTTTATCTTAGAACATCACTTTTGTCAGAAAGACTGGTCCTCGTCAATGCGATTCATAATTTCAATTGCAAACGCTTTGTGCTTTGGGCTGTTATCAGGTTGAAGCGAATGCAGCAGCTGCATCTTGTAGACATGCAGTTTTAGTCGCATGTGTAACACCCTGTGTACCGTGGTCGGTGGTAGCTGCAATTATCGATATGCTTGATGGATGATGTGGTTGGGCTTCGAAGAAATGCATGGTGCACCCATTCCACATCTTTATTCGTGCTCGGACGTCCAGAACACGTCCTCTTCATGACACTTCTGATTTTCTTGAATCTCGTGTACCATTGCGGATGGTAGGACGTGATGGTGATGTGCGTCTATAATGCGTCCATAAGTTCCGTTGAACCGGGTGGTAGAGTTGGTCTCTACCCATAATTCTATACACTCTGTCATTTCCTGGGGGATGGCCATCTTCGTCAATGTCTCACCTGCAAAGGTAAATTCAAAAACAAAAGAAATTAGAGAAGGAAGATTTCTTGGAAGTGTTGATATAGAACAAAGGTTTAGGTACGTGTGAACATTGTACTCGAACCGCACCTTTCTACCTGTTCTCGTTTCTGGCGATCGAAGTTGGAAAGATGATTTTGGAACACCCTGTATTATTAACACATAACGAAAAAATGTAAAAAATGGTATACATATATACCAACCGATATGTCTAATTGAGATGAACAAAATGATATGGCTGAGCAAATTCTCATGCGTTGTTTTCTAGATCAAGGAAAAATATTTTTCTGTAAACCTAAAAATTGATGTCGTACAATGACCAATCAATTACAATGAAACTAGTACGAAAGTATGCCCATAATAAACTTGTCATTATGACACTAGCAGGGCGAAAATACCCAATATGGTCAAGGAGATATAGCCAAAAATTATGAAAAGCCCGCTGCAAGGCAACAGTACCTGTGTAGTTCTCTCCAAGTTTCTCTGTTATCCATAATATATTTGATGGGCTTTTCCTTGTCCATTATCCAGCGAGACGTCTGGTGAGAGTCCAGTAACTCTCTTAAGTATTGTAAACTACAAACAAATACCCCACGTGTTACTGTGGGCAATATTTTGTGATCTTCCTTCTACACATTTCATATAGGATTCACGTAAACTCGAAGTCTGGCACAAAATTCGAACGTCTCGTATGGGCATTTTAGGGCATTATCTCTACTCGTTTCTCTTCCATTTTAGGTCGAACATCTAAAACATTGGAATATGTGTTTAATTATTTTATATGAAGGGTTCAACACCGAATTTCGTTTCTACCTTAAGGGATTCCGAGATATGGACATCTTATTATAATGCTAACAATTGTCCGGCCTCGATTTCAATGATTTTTTTTTCTGATAGAGGACATGAATTCATTACTTGTGATGACAGAATTTTTTGCCATGGTGAATGTTTTTCATTTTTTAATAATTTTTAAAGGTTGTGATGTGGTTAATAGAGATTACTGCAGAAGTCCCTTGCTACCCTTTGTAAACGGAGTGTTAATGAAAGAACAACCATGTAGATACGTATAAGGCCTAGGGGAAAGCCGTATGCTGGCATGACCTTGACGACATCCATATTGAAATCCGCCATTTTGAATTAAGATCAAGGTTTTTAAATGGGAATAGGGTAATATGATACATAATTTCGGGCTAGAATTTAATCAGGGAGATAATGATGAAGTTAGTTTTAAGGTGCGCCCATTTGGGGGAAACTTTACAGGCATATTAATTGTTTATACTTACTATGTGCGTAATTCCTTTACCTCCTCTTCTAACCCGGGTATTAATGATAATAAGTGGATAAAGGTTTCGGTAATACATATTATGCCTAGAGGGAAGTGATACGATAAGGGTATCCTTGACGGCAACCATCTTGAAATCCGCAACTTTGAATTAAAGTGAAGTTTTTGATAGTAAATTTTATCCTAAAGCCAATGGTATGCTTATTTTTGTTCTCTAGTTGACCAGTGGCTGCCCGTTTCAGATTTATAGGGGTGGCCATATTGTTTTCAATGCAACTTTTGATGACATTTTGACCCGTCGCCATGTTGTATAGGGTGATCGTAGAGAATCGGGACTTGTAGCTTCTTTCTTTTTACAAGAGCCTTCAATCGATATACCATTTGACCCCTCTTTCCATTTGACAATTTTGAGTTGGACCCCGTCTGGGACCCTGCGGGGGACCCTGGGGCGAAACTTTTCACTTCGATCTGTTGTCCTTTGAACATCATGTGACACTTGTTTTTCAGTTTTTCCGTCTGGCTGCCCGTTTCAGATTTATAGAGTTTGTTATATATTGTTTTCAATGCAAATTTTGATCACATTTTGACTAGCCGCCATGTTGCATAGGGTGATCGTAGAGAATCGGGACTTGTAGCTTCTTTCTTTTTACAAGAGCTTTCAAGCGATACCACTTCACTCCTCTTTCCAGTTGACAATTTTGAGTTGGATCCCGTCTGGGACCCTGCGGGGGACCCTGGGACGAAACTTTTTACTTCGCTCTGTTGTCCTTTCCAACTAATGGTATACGTGTTTTTCAATTTGTACATATCTAGGACCGTTTTCGATTTAAAGGCCTGGTACGGACTAACGGAATCACCCGATATATATATATATATATATATATATATATATATATATATATATATATATATATATATATATATATATATATATATATATATATATATATGATTATTTATAACACAAAAGGACACTAGAAGTGTCTTTCGTTTAAGTTTCCCAAAATTTTTCCCGAAATAGTGGTTGCCCTGAGTGACTCTCCGCATCCCCAGTTTTTCGAGGAAGATACCATTGAAGTTATAAATTAAGTGAAGATCAAAAGCATCACAAATTATAGTTCTGAAATTAAAAGGTAACTTCCAATTGTCTTACGCAAAGAAATCTCTTGCAATAGATTTGTAATTATGTGGACCTATCAGTCTTTTGAATGCTTCTCGGTGAAATTTCAGTCAGTGTGTATTGTAGAAGTAGGGAGGGGAGCGCAGAACAACAATTCATATGACATTAGGTCTCTTTAAACAATAAAACTTTTTTTTATTTTAAGTGTATTCTGCTATCTAAGCTATTAGGATAAGGGAGAGTGAATAGTTAGAAACATAAAAGGTGCTAGAATTTTCATTGTATCATACTATACTGTTTTCAGTCATTACGCAGGAAATTAAGCTGATCCGAGGTCTACCAGTTTGTCAGTGAAGAGATGCCAAGGAATGCACTTCTCCTAGAAATTTACTTTATGACCTAGTGCAATTAATTTGGTGGGTCCTATTAACGTATGATCCCATACCCACCATCACCCTCCTCCGGAATATAAACCCGGAATGATTTGAACGATGTCCTTGCCTCTTAGACTTTACGACTACCTAGATCGGCAGTTACTATTCAGATACAAACAGCCCATCATCATACATGGTGTTAAAATAATAATAATAATAATAATAATAATAATAATAATAATAATAATAATAATAATAATAATAATAATAATAATAAAGTTGTAGTAGAAGTAGTATCATTGATAAGAATTATACATATAGGATAGTTGAAGAGACTACTTGAAACTACACACACAATTTAGCTCGTTTTGGCTCTACTCGACTCGAAACTCGATCCAAATTCGTCGAGTTGGATGATTTTTTTCGAGTCGAGCTTAAAGATGTGTGTTTCGAGTCGAGTCAAGTTCCAAAGAAAACTCGCTCGAACTCGTTCGTTCCCATTCCTAGTTGTAAGCACCCGGGGCGAAAATTCCAAGGTGCTCCCACCCTTCCGTGTGTTATGAGAAAGAATCAAAGTTTATTCTGTATTCCTAGATTGAAATATGGAATGGATGTTCAAAATGTAAGATAAAAGAAGTTAGTATTATGTAAACTTTTTAAAGTGAATGGCTTTTGTGGTTAAAACATAAAAGTTAATGGAAACAGATTTTGAATTATTGAAATCGAATGCTCTTCTTGTTTATTTTGAACTTGATACAATATTAAATTCCACGATAAAAAAAATAAACTGTTCTCACAGAGGCCTGGAGAGAGTTCCAGTTGAATAATTCTAGACGATGTTTTACATTACCGGTAATTTTCAAGTACAATACTCTATCGAGAGTCTCTCAAGGATCTAATCTTGGTCCCCTGTTGTCTCTTCTTGGTATTAGTGATATTTCTCTGTGTATTAAAACTTCCCAAGTTCTTCTTTCTGCCGACAGTCTCAAATTATGCTCTAACGTAAGTTCAATTGATAACTACGTGGAATTTCAATAGTATCTACAAAGATTTTAAATATGATGTGGTAAGAATAAATTAGTCCTGAATGTGTCCAAATTTAAATCTATATCTTTCACGAGGAAAGAAAATCCAATTAATTTTACCTATACAATAAGTGGTACTTCCTTGTCTACCCCAAATATTATCAAAGATCTAGGAGTTATATTTGATAGCAAATTACTTTTGCTCAACACGTTGACGCAATAACAAGTAGTGCATATAGAAACCCAGGTTTAATTTATAGGATAGGACAGGATTTCTAAAAAGAATCAAAATTTAAAGGTTATATTTTTCGTATGTAAGTTCAAAATAAAATAATAAAAAAAACTGTCTTACTGTTTGAACACCAAATGTTACTAAATACTCTGATGCAATAGAAAATATACATTTTAAATTTTTAAAAATGCTTGTATACAAGTAAACCGGTTTCTACTCAAAGTATGTCATCTCTGAAGACATAATAATGAATTTTAGTTTTCAACCATTAGAAAAAAAAGAGAGATGGGTGTTTGATCTGTTGTTCTTAAATTATTAAACGGTAAAATTGACTGTTCAGAATTAGTTTTAGAAGTATTATTACGTATCCCAATAGGTAAGAGTACTATGGAACAACAAACACAGACATTCTACGTATTGTAGAAAAACAAGAACTAATATAGCTATTACATGTCTCCTCTGTGAAGAATATGTGCTTCATATAACAAAATAAATAGATTTCATGAAGTAGATATGTTTAGTTTGTCCGAAAACAAGTTCATAATAATTGTCAGGCAATAACTTCTGCATAATTAAACGAAGTATATCGTGTGTGTCTAGGTAGATATTCATGTACATGACACTATAACTGGGCATTAAGCCTGTTGTGTTGTCCTTATGAAATAAATAAATTTTACTTAGCCGTGGCCTGATCATTATTAAAATATCTTAATAAACATTTATTTTTGAAAAAAAAAAAATCATTTACCAACATAATCTGAATTCTTTGAATTTTGTTGATTTGTCGTCCTGGCGCTCTCTGGTCGCGGCGCCCGGGGCAATTGCCCCGCTCGCCCCGTCCACACAAAGGTTCTGAAATAAATCATACTTTTTATTCTCCTGGAACAGATTATTTATTTATTTATGTGCCGTATATCTATCTATCTGTTGGGTATTTTAAAAATGGCGCCCACAGACTACAGAGCACTATGCTATGTCAAAAACGAAAAAAATATTTTTTATGTACCTTTTGGGTCCTTGTCTGGAAACACGAATTGCATAATGTGACAATGTCGCAGTTAAAGAACCGTAGAATATATCTACCAATCCACCAAATAGTTACATCGATTCTTACAAGAAAGAAGTTAAAGTCGGTACATGTTGATAGGGATGTGCACGAGACGAGTCGAGACAGGATTTTCTTGACAAAATTCGAGTCGAGACACGGCTCTTCCAATAGAGAAACAGTTTTCAAGTCGAGACATCACTTTTACAGCACATTTTCGAGACGAGACAGCCACAAATCTTGTCTCGTGCGCATCCCTACACGTTGACACTAGTGCCATCTATTAGCATGACAATCAATGTAACTACTTTATGAATTCCTAGAGAAATGCTAATGCTTCCAAGCTAATTTACGACGTTGCCACATTGTGAAATTTTGGATTCCCCTTAGCGATTGAAGAAGACCTCGAAGGGTATACCATTATCTAGCATTTTCGCTTTATTTTAACCTGTAGAATAGTTCTCTATTATCCGTTGGCGCCATTTTAGAACAATCGTTATACAGGAAAGGTGCCGAATATCGGATACTGTTTGAAAAAAAGCAATAAAATCTTTACCAACAGATATTTAATTGATATGGCCTCTTCTAAAGGTTCTGTTATCTTTGTAGATTATAATTTGAAAGTTTCGAAGCAATAACGAAATATTAATAGAAAGATATATACACTTTGGTACAAAGTCGCATTTCTCTCAGTCGCATTGGATAGTAAGGGGTCTCAATATCGGACGGAAATTAAATGAGAAGGATTTAAGGAAAACCACAACTGGAGAAGACTGTGCATTATTTTAATTATATTACTTGGTGTAAATATATACAAAACGTAAAGTTGTAAAACATGTAGATGTAACTAAACGTTGTTCTATAAAATAAACAACTTTCTAAATATGTGCATATGTAAATTTATCTTAACTAAATATTGTTCTACAAAATTGTAGACGTTTTCAACATTTAGATTTACTTTGAATTAAACATTGTTCTATCAAACAGACAACTTTCTAAATATGCAGATTTTCTGGTACTTAAACCTTGTTCAACAAAAGAAGTTACTTTCTAATGATGTAGATTTATTTGTAACTAAACGTTGTTCTACTCATCTGTAGTAGGATCTACCAAGAAGTTAAATTACTGGCAATAATCACAAACAAAGGATTTCCACGTTTTTGGATCAGTGCCTGCATATAGCTCGTGTGCCCATTTATGACATCGCTTACATCGTATCCAAAGTTCACAAGCTTTGTCAAGTTTATACAGCTGTGAACAAAACATTGAAGATTTTTGGATGCCTTGAGGAACCCTATTTTCTTTCCCTTGACGGCAACAACAGTTTGGAACATAGCCTCAGAATCCCACTTCTTCCTCCGAGCGATTTCTGTCAACTGAAATAACCGAATGACATCAGCAATACCGTTCCCTAATATCTAATATCCGATATTTGGAACCTCTGTACTATCCGATATTTGGCAACGTAGGTCGTGTGGCAACCTTCAACTATATACATTACATAAACAGAAACGAATTACCAAAACATTATATAATTTAAGATTACTCTTCTTAGCCTATATTATAAATGTAGCATGAATATGATTAGGTTATCTTTATGGACGAAATAACGCAATCTACTGCAGTACTGGAAATATTTCATAAGGTCAAAATCACAAAACACTTCACTACACAAATACATGTTGCGAGAGATATCATAACTTAAGTGTGTAATGGCCCACCTATTGTTGTGCAGTTACGATAACTGCCGCTAGGCTACAGCACCTCACACGGAATATTTCTCGGTATCCGATATTAGGAAACCATCCTATATTCGGCACCTTGACCCTATATATACATACATTATTAATTAGAATAGCACAAAGAAGTACATATTAATCTACTTGTAAAAATTGCAAATGCAACCGTAAAACTAGTATACATGAGTATGAAATATTTAATATTCGATTTGTTTGTATGGAGTTTAACGCCTCGTTCACCATCATTGCTATATGAGACGTGAACTTACAGCTTAACGTTGAATCAAAACTATATGACCTCGGACCTCCTATCCGAAGTCAAACCCTAGACTCTACACCAAAGGCTATCTACTTAACAAGGATGGAGTATCTGATTAACTAGAGTAATGTAGTTTTTTTTTTTTAAATAATACTTATTTAATTACTAATTTAACTTGTAGGTTCTATGAAGTTTAGTAGCCTTCCTAATGGCTTCTAACTTTCAACAGTTTAAGAACCAATCATACAGTTTTTTTTATTATTTTTAAATAAATACGTGATAATAAGCTTATGCGGTCATTAACCGCAGTTAGCATAAAACGCTTGTTCATCTTAATAGACAATGTGGTTAAACAGAAAAGAACTGATATTTTCGTTATAGACAGCGTGATATTTGTAATATAAATAACGAAATAATGAATAATGTTAGAGACCACTATTGATAAAGATAGAGGTTCAAACAGCTGTTCGTACTACAGGATAACACAAATAATGAACAATGACAAGAGGAGAGAAAGAAATAGAAAATTGAGGGGGGAAAGCGATTATATACTGTGCTTGGTCACTTGATGACGATGAACGAGTGTAAATACCTTTAATGGTAGCAATGACACAGCTCATATTTTTTAGAGGAAGAAACGACCTCAATGAAGGAGCCATTCAACCAAGCGTAATTTGCAACGTGCCAATAGGTTGAGGGCGTTTGTGGAATGAATTGAGTAGCAGCTGCCCCATCAGAACAAAACCCAGCCAGTGAACCCTGAAAGTGGACGTTTAGAAATCGGAAGCGTGGCTGTGAATGAGAAAATATTTGGTGACAAGAAGTTTTTCTTTCGTTTCTCTTTCTTAGTTGCTGTTTATTCCCTCTATTAGCCTTTTGCTGTTACTTTTATTCTTCTTTTATTTCCACCTATCCTTCTAGCAGCTGCTTTTGCTTCATGTGGGGAAAAGTAATACATCATACAGACAAAATCAAACACTAAATTTGTACAGTGTAGTAAATTAAACAATTTTTCAATGTTGACGAGTAACAGAGGCGCACTAATGCGGTCGTACGTGAGTCCAGACCCAGTGGCGTAACTTCTGTGTGGACAGGGTGGACAAAGGCCACGGGTCCCGAGCCCCGTCCCGATGGTGAGGGGCTCCCAGGTGGGCAGGCACTTCTATTAAAATAAACGACTGGATAACTTCTAACCTATACCTACCTACTGAGTGTTTGAACCGAGTTTATCCTATACTGTGGAATGAATTAGACTATAGCTGGTGGGAGTTTATTCATAGAAGACACCAAAGTTATATTTTTAATATGGCCTCAATATAATTTTCATATTAAAGAGCGATAATATACTGAGGTAAGAAATATAATGGAGGGGAGTTAGTATTAAACTGTTAAAGTAAGTGTATTATATTGGGGTATTTCCTTTACATATATTTGTCAGGAAATCCATTCACGAGTCAGGAGGGAGCGGGAAAGTCATGCTGCCAGCAGTAAAAGTGATGAAGATACAAGCATGGACACTAGGGAATCCCAGTTGGTTTTGTTTGATATTTATCGAAAATATCTAATTGATAGAGGTCACTATCCAGCTACAATTACAAGAAGCGAACTAAAACATCTCATAACTGAACATGGTCCGTGCCAACCCACTGGTCCATTTAAAGTACAGAAACAGAATAGACCTGTTTTCCCAGTAAAACATGATTCCAGTGTAACAGCAGGTGGACTACAAATTCACAGTGAGGTATGTTCGCTTTTTGGTGATCTGATCAGTCATCACCTGACATGCGTTGGGAGTGGAGTGAATTAATGGAGTAAAAGGTGAGAGCAAATATCTATCTTTAAAGATTCGTCGGCATGAGACATCTGTCTTTAATCTATAAATCGACAATCCGTGGAAATATTTGACTCGTTGAAAAAAGGAAACATCATCGACACGCAACAGGAACTGCAATTCCGTAGAGACCAACTTCTGAAGGAAAATACTACAGAGGATCATGGTGATCATTCTCAGTCTTGGTGTGCTTGGGTTGCTATTTCGTGGCCTTGAAGAAAGTGTTAGTTTAGGATTTTGTGAAGGTGGAAATTTTCTTAGCATTGTGTATCTTGTAGCTCAGTTTGATTTAGTGCTACAAGAATTATTAAATCGTTCTGCTCATAAAGTTAAGTATCTTAGTGCCAAGGTTCGAAATGTAGTTATTACGTTGATAGGCGATGCTACTCGGTCTCATATCCTGGAAGCTATCAGAAGTGCTCCCTATTTTTCTGTGCTTTTAGACACAATCAGTGATATTACAGGGCGTAATCAATTAAGTATTACATTTAGGTGGATTAAGGTAGATCTTAAACGAGAAATTGGCAATATTAAAGAAAGCTTTCTTAGATTCATTAATATTGAAACAGCAAATTATGAAAATTTGTGTAATCTTCTCTCAACTACTGTAAAAAAAAAAAAAAAAAAAAAAAAAAAAAAAAAGGATATGATGGAGCATCTGTTATAAGTGGGCATATACCGGTGTAGAAGCGATTAAAAGATTTTGTTACCTCTTCTCCTGTTCCTTACGTACGTTGTGCGTCTCAATCTTAACTTCGTGATTAGTGACGCTGTTGACACAGTAGTAGAAGCTATAGTATTTTCTGATATTGTAGAGGAAATTTAAAATTTCTTCAAGAGTAGTTTGCCCCGTTGGGCAGAAATAGCTTTCAGTTCTGAAAATAGTTTTCAAAAACTTACATTTAAAAGATTGTGCCCAACCCGATGAGCTTCGCGTAATGTGGCTCTTAGGGCTTTGAGAAGTCGTTATAAAGGTGTTTTACAAGTTCTGAGCAAAATAATGCTTACTTTTAAGAAATCTAAGGAGCGAAGTGATGACAAATCTCTGCGCTTGAAATTAGAAAGTTTTCAATTCATAGTTCTGTAGGAGATTTAGTAAATTCTTTCTCATTAAATGTTTCCAAAGAACTATAGTCCATTTAAGTAGATTTAAGTGTAGAAGTGTATTTGGTAAGTATGGCTTACACACACACACACACAAAAAAAAGCCTTGTGCGACTTCGAAACAACTGAAACGACAGTGTAGCAAAAGATCTTGCTGATAGCTAGGGAGTGTTCCACACATTTCAAGTAGGGATGGCCAGATCCGGATATTTTTGTATCCGGATCCGAAATTTCGGATCTTGTATCCGGATTCGAAAATCTGGATCTTGTATCCGGATCCGAAAAACCGGATCTTGGGTCCGGATCCGTAAAACCGGATCTTGGATCCGGGTCCGAAAAACCGGATCTTGGATACGGATACGAAACTCTGTGTCAGAAAATTCGGGTGTTCCGAATTAGCAAAGTTTTTGAAATCATTGACAAAGTAATTTTCAATCCTATGCTTAAAATAAGATTTTAAGACACTTATGGTATGTGATCGTGTGACAGCCTTGCGTTCTCTTCATTCTGTTGATATTTGGTTTTTGTGCCTTAATATGTCACAATTACTCCAAATTTGATTGACTAAAACTGTCGACTTTGGTGAGAGCAATCTCACTGTCAGATTCGATTCTAGTGAAAATACTCGATCGTGAAGGTAGTAAATCTTTTTTAAAGGGGTCGTCCTGATGGAAATTTGTCCTTTGTTTTCTGTAACACTAGTCAAATGCTGGGATGAAACCTTAGTCTCAAGCCCAAGCTGCTTCATTAGGCTCAGGCTGCTTACTTTTCTAATTCTTTCTGAATTATTGCGGTCACTGAATGAGGCCATTTCCTAGTCGTGATGGGCTAGGCCATGGCTAATAGAACAGCCCATAAAATATAGATCAAATCAAATTAAGGAGCATCTTCATTTTCTTGCTCTTGATGAGATTTTTTTCCTTCTTTAAAAATACGTTTCTCTCAGTAGCGGTTCGTAGTCTGTAGAAGTACCGGTTGCAATGTTGCAATATCAAAGGTATGTAGTTACGCGCAAGTGTTCCCCTCCCCCAGCATTCTTGAGTCTTATCCAAAAAATATTCAGGAAATATGAAGAGGAAAGTCCTTATAAGCTCCATTTGTATATTTATTGATTAAAGTGTATTCTCTAATATTGATTTAATATATAAGTTATTTCCTTTTTTCTCAAACAATCACTATTAATGTACGTTTATACACTATTTATATACAAAAACTTCTACGTTCATGTTATTGAACAAGAGATAAATCGAATACATAGCATGTGCTGTAAGCCATGAATGATATCGTTAACCCAAAAAGAAGAAAAAAAGCAAGAAAATTGCATATATTCATGCACACAGTTAAACAAAATTATTTAATTAAGTAATCTATGCATTATTTTAAAATGCAAGGTATTTCTTTGTTCTTTTCAAGCTTCAAATTTTTCTATGACTTCATTGAAATCTGAAATGCTGCTCGCCAAGTTTTTCTGAATAGAAAGCATCGCTACTGCAAATATTTTCCGCTTTATTTTCTTTAAGGTACAGAAACCCTCTCTCCTCCGACAATATGCATTTTGTTAGCATTTCTTTGTATGAATATAAGGGACAAAGAGTTCATTTTCAGTAACTACGTATTTTTGTCTGCTGTTCTATTATAAACAAGCATGAAATATGATTTTTTTCCCTTGAAAATAAAAAAAAAAAAAAATAGCATTTTAACATTCCAGCAATTTAGGCTAAAGAAGACAGATGAGTATTGAAAGTGAATAATTTAATATTAATTTTTTATGCTCTCCGCCGGAAATCGAACACGGGATCATCTGCACGAGCGACACACAGCTAGGAATTAGACCAGTGGTAAGACATTCTCTTTTTCGAGTCTCGATCGCCTTCCCCCCGAGAATAGGATATTTTTTATTTTAAAAATAAAATCTATCCCAAGAATTTTTACCTTTGTATTATAAATGTAAAATAAAATCTATTGACTTCGAACGACCGCCCTTCCCCAAATATTCAGCTTGGATCCGCCCCTGCTACCACCAGACGCGTATTTGCTCTTTGCGAGTTTGTTTGGTGACTTCTTTCTTCCAAGCGTCTATATCTCACTCAACCTATCAATTGAGTCAAGCGCTGCCAAACGGAGGAATTCGTAACTACTACAGAAGCTGACTATATACCAGTTGCTACTTCGTTCGCAACTGGAAGAGCGTAATACGGGAGGATAGCAGCGATGCAAGAATAAATCTACTTCCTCATGTTAAGAGATAGGAGCTCGCTGCCATTTGCTCAATGTTACTGCTTCCAGTGGCAACGCTCGCTGCCACTGGATTTGTATATCACCCTCTTTCTTTCAGTTTTTTTTAGTTATTTTTTAAAGAAATGCATCAATACTGTTTTGCGCTCAAGAGCAAAGGTTTATTTTTACTGATACACCACTTTAATACTTAAAAATATCTTTAGCATTAAAGAAATATCCGGTTGCACAACCATGCAACATATAGTACCAGCCGCCACTGGTTTCTCTGTGACCGTATCACCCCAGTTAGTATTAAGATTGTAGTAGAGATTTTTATTTTAAAGGATTGTCATTTCTCGTGGCTACTTATGCAATTTTGTCCACAGGCATACATGCAATTTCCGGTCATTACGCAAATACATTTATATACTTACTAGACTGCGGCTAGTTGGGGGCTTCGCCACTAGACCCCCGTTACTACGGCCTCGCACCACAAAAGCCTCTAATCATAATCAATTTCAAAAGAAATGTCTGGGGATTCGCCCTTAGACCCTCTGATATCTCATTTGATCGGCCTACGGTCTCGCACCTCGTAAACCTACAACCATACCGAATCTCAGTTCAAATATCAAGTTGCATGTGATAACATTCCGGTATCCCTAGATATACCGAATTTCAGTGCGAGTATGTGGGGGCTTTCCCCCACAGCCCACACATTTGCTCGGTCTACGGCCTCGCACATCATACGCCTGCAAACATTACGAATTTTTGTTCAAATAACAAGTTTCATTTCTCTAACATTCCAGGATTCCGAGATATAAAAATCTTTTCTTCTCGCCCCTTTTCTTCCCTTTTAAGACATACATCAAAAAACGCTTAAGTACATATCTAATTATTTCAAATGAAAAGTCCAAATACCAAATTCTATGCTCCTAACCTTCAGAGGTTCCCAGATATCGACATGTTATAATAATAATTACAATCCCCACCCTCTTTCCTTTCCATCCCTTTTCTTTTCCTTTTTACTTATAGTCTGGAGGAAAAACCCTACTTTTGGACCAAACCAAAAATTTCAGTATGTCTAATGTTTTTCAGCGGTTTTTAGCTCATTTGAGGGCGCTGAATCTGAATCTGCCGGGTGTACAAATGTACACCTTGAGCATTTTGAGTAATTCAAGATGGCGGCTGTAAAAGTGATAGGAATATTTTTGTATATTTTATCAAGATGGGTATCAAATTATATGTTTTTTGAGTTGTAGATTCCAATAATAATGTCAAAATGTTATGAAATTGATACAAATCGAGATATTCAATATGGCGCCCAATATGGCGACTGCAAAAGAAGTTTATGTTATCATTTCGGAAATCCATTTTTGAAAAAAAATGTTTACTGACATGAGTAATAATAAATCGTAAAATCTTAATTTTGTGCTCACAGATGGCAGCATTTTCATAGAATTTAGGAAAAATATCTCAGAAACAAAATAAGAGATACTTCCAAGTGAAATACTAAAACGATTTATGAAAGGCGAACATGTTCTGCGTCACAAACCAGGTATCTGGAATGCTATATGGTCAGACATGTTCATTGAGAATACATTTATGTCTTATGGCCATGGACCAGGAGGAATAATCGGACTTACACTAAATCCATCAGCAGTGAAGCGATGGGCTTTCAGCCTTCCCACCTGCAGTCGTTTAGTAAATGACATTTATGTCATGAGAGATGCTGGACGAGATATGGAAATGAGTAAGCATAAAGAAGGAATGCCATCTGGAGTAAAAGGAGATGCTGCAGACCGAATTAAGTTAAAGGAAAAGCTATCTCATTGTATAGATCCTCTGAAGACAGATGATCACCCAAAAACTATTGTGAATATTGTGACAGGGAAAATTTGTTCCCAGAAAGTGAATGTTGATAATGCTGTTGAGATGGGTGAGTATGCGTTGTGTTCTTACGAAGAAAAGCTACCAACTGATTTTCACGATCCAATCTAAACAACGGTTCGTAATGTTTCCTGCGATGACGTCAAAAGAACAGCTAGTATTGGTGTCATTGACACAGAACTCTTGTACACGCGTGCAATGTGACTCACATCTACAAGAGATATTGAAGCTAAAGGAGTGATTTCATATGAGCTTGCCGCTGTCCTCACATCTTTGTTTGATTAATATGGGACTCCCAGGTTCTGCAAAAGTAGTTCAAAACTGAAACAAATATTACAGGTAGAGAAGTCTATGAGATCGTACAAGCACGAAGATGCTATCATGCTTGGTTGTGCTGTTTTGTGGGTGATCAACTGGCCATCTAACAGAACTGTTCTTGACTTCATAAAATTGTATCGGTCATATGTGCTTGAAAAATTGAACAAATGCAACGTGTACCTGATATTTGACTAATAGGAGTACAGCACCAAAGGAGGAATAAGAAGCGTCAGTACAGGATCAACATGTAGCAGGTATCATAAATTGTCTTTCAACACGTCCTTGCCCTCCCAACAAGTTCTGCTGAATGTTACGAAGAATAAGGTACAACTAGTACAGCTGATCTGCAAGTATCTAATGACAGAAGGGTTGCCATCAGATTCCACCAAAAGCCTATTCATCACTGGACCAGAAGATGTTACAACAGAAATAACTGCTGATTGTATCAAGGAACGTCCAGATATGAAAAACACTCACGAAGAGGCTGATGTCATAATTATCACACAAGTAGTGATGGTAGCCAATCAGCTGGACAGAAATTGTACAATAAATGTAATTAGTGATGACACGAATGTTCTTCTCCTCCTGATGCACCACTACCACACACAAAAACTTACTTGTAACATTTTTATGGAGGCAACTCAAAGTCATAGAGGAGTTATTGACATTGGATTGTCTGTGTCCAAACACCGTGGTATTGTTTCAAACTTACTAGCACTT
Organism: Thermobia domestica; assembly: GCF_964235325.1. Lineage (NCBI taxonomy): Eukaryota > Metazoa > Arthropoda > Insecta > Zygentoma > Lepismatidae > Thermobia > Thermobia domestica. The sequence goes on along the minus strand of NC_137454.1, from coordinate 140,953,738 downwards.
CATTCTCTTTCTGGCTGCGATACAGTTCCTACTCTTTATGGCATTGGAAAGCAGAAGGCAATGAAAGTACTACAAAGTGGGAAGGAGCTTCAAAAGCTTGGAAATAAGACATCACTACTTGAAGATGTGATTCAGGAGGCAACTGAGTGTATAGCTTCTTGCTATGGTAGTAGACAACTGGCCCTACAATGTCTGATGTCGGAAGAGATGTCTGGCTAAAGAAATTGTCAAAGAAGTCTGCCGTACATATCCCGAAATTGAAGAGCTTGCTAGCAACTACGGAGGCATTCTCTGAAAATTTAAAAAGAGCTATTTTCCAGGCTTGTATTTGGAAACAAGCAGATAAACCAGACCCACCAGACATGCATCCGACACATTTTGGGTGGTATCGTGATGAGTTGAACAAAACATTGGAACCAGTTACTGTACCACCGGAAACTGTGATGGCATCGAAAGACATCTTGAAGATGGTAAGTTGCGGCTGTTCTTCTGAAAACATGTGTAAAGGACGGTGTGGCTGTGTTGCAAATCATAATAGCTGCACTGACTTCTGCAATTGTGAAGCCTCTAAACGATGCCAGAATATCTTCACACGTCAAAATACTAGGAATCTAGAAGAGGAAAACATGGATACTTCTTCTGACGAAGACTGACAAGTGACTGATCTGTGATATTTATTATTTTGTTGCGGAGTAACATAGAAACATCGGCATTTTGTATTGTAAATGTACATATTTCGCATTAATGTTGTCAGCAACATAATTCTTGATTAATAAAACGTCCAGGAAAAAAATATAAGAAAATCTTCAAACCTAAGTTTGTGTTGTTTGTTTTCTTTTGCACACAGAAAGGAATGGTTTCGTAAATAAATATAGAGAAGTCCAAAATGTGGAAAAAATGTTCTGGAGCGTGTTGGATATTAAAAGTGGCACAAAGTGCTTTTAAATGCTACACATACAGTTGAGAAGTTGAAGATAGAATATACCATGTGATATCAAAAAAGATATATGGATGTTTCAGACAAGAGTCATGGAAGATTATAAAAGTTAAGTAAGAAGATTAAGATTATGATTTTTAGTTTTTTGAGATAGATTGATGTGAAGACTCGTGATTATAGAAATAGTTAAGATATAGAATAAAGAGGTCAATAACGATATTGTGTTTTTTAGTAATAGAGTTATTCTGGACGTGACAGTAATAGTCACACACTTTATGTAACATTTGATATCTAACAGAGCGCAAACAAGGTGAGTTGCGGTGACGGAGAAAGCATCAACACCCAATCCAAAATTTCAGTTAGGGATGCATTCGAGTCGAGTCGAGTCGAGATTTAAGCCTGTCTCGACTCGTCTCGAGAAAATGTTGTCTCGACTCGTGTCTCGACTCGAAAATATGTTTCTGTCTCGACTCGTGTCTCGACTCGACAGTCTCTGTCTCGACTCGACTCGAATTCGAGTCGAGACGTCTCGAAATTCGAGTCGAGACAAAATGTACGAGTTAAAATATACGCACAGATCAGCCAGACCATCATGACTACCTACCTAATTCTCAGTATGTCGACTTTTGGCATGGATAAAAAGGGCGACACGTCTTGGCATACACGCAATGATCCTTGATAGGTCGCTGGAGAGAGCTGGCACCACATGTGCTCACTCAGGTCACCTAATTCCCGTAAATTCCGGGAAGGGGGGCGATGTGTTCTGACGTCACGTTCAATCACATCCCACAAGGGACATCACTCAAATGTCCGGCTCCAATTTCAATGAAACTTTTTTTGCTGATAGAAGGCATGTATGCATCATTACTTGTGATGACAAATTTTTGCCATGGTGCATGTTTTCTATTTTTTTTAATAACTTTTAAGAGTTGTGATGTGGTTATTAGAGATTACTACAGAAGTCCCTTACTACCCTTTGTAAACGGAGCGTTAATGAAGAAAAGTGAAGAAAAATCATGTGGATACATATAAGTCCTGGGGGGAAGTCGTATGGTAGATATGACCTTGATGGCAGCCATCTTGAAATCCGCCATTTTGAATTAAGGTCAAGTTTTCAAAATGGGAATAGGGTAATATGATACATAATTTCGGGCTAGAATTTAATTAGAAAAATAATGGTGAGGTTAGTTTTAAGATACACCCATTTGGGGGAAAGTTACCGGCATATTAATTGTTTTTACTTACTGTGTGCGTAAGGCCCTTCTTACTTTCGTCTCAAGACCTGTAAATCGATCGCAACGGCAGAGCCCGGTTTCGCACTAGTGTTTAGAAATCTTTAAACTCACTTGAGGCAATATTTGTGGATTATTGTATTGTATTTTGCCTTTAATTAAATTTGAACCCACTTCATGATCTTGTGTAAAGTATCACTAAAAGTGAATTTATGTTTTTATGGAGAACGTAAGCATAGCAATTATAAAAGGTGAGTAAGGTGCGTATGTATTTATAAGAAAGTTTATTTTACGAGTCTTTTGTGGTTCCGCCAACCTATTCTTTAGTTGTTTTTTTTTTTCAAAATACTCATATCTCATAAATAAAAGAGCTATTATAAAATCTCTTACCACTATTCTTTAATACTTATAAAATTTTATTTATTGTAAAAGCACTGGCGAGATATTTCTTATCGCCCACTAAAATTATGGTGGAGCTCCTTCGTGGCTAACGGTTAGCATACTTGCCTTTGGCGTGGGAAACCTGGGCTTGATTCCCGGTGGGAGTTCATGAGGTTCGGATTCCACGTTAATCAGTAGGTCCACGTCTCACATAGCCTCGCTGCTGAACGGGACGTTAAAATCAGAATCAATTCAACTCAAAATTAGGGTTTTGACTTTATTATGATGTCATTAGTTTAAACGCCCAACTGCCCAGTAATTATAAACATTGACTACATTATAAAATTGTAATTTGTGACGATTAAAATATCAGAAATTAAAGATTATTCTTTGGGTTTTGGAACATTTTGAAAAACGTGAAAAACTGGTACTGCACCGATACAACACGCCTTTTGGATTTGTCATTGTGTAAAGTGATACAAACTAAAGAAGAATTACAACTTTATGAAATTGTATTAGGACTTATTATTTAGAAATAAACACCAAATAAGTGTAATAGTTCATATCCGTATCAAATACCAAGTTTATGATGAATCAACTACACAAAGTAGGATCCAAAAACGCTCATTGCAATTTGTTCCATCCTTCAGTCGAACCAGGAACTGAAACATAAAGAGTGACATTTTCTTTTTAAAGATATTTTGTCCAGCTAAGTATTGTGAAGGTTTATGTCAGTAGAAGGAATTGCATTCCATTATACAAGCGCAATTTCACAACTTTATGTACACATTACTAAATATCGAACACCCTTGTCCATATGATTAGCGTACGCGTCTTTGGTGCGGGAGACCTAGGTTCGCTTTCCGATGGGAACTCCTGTGGTTCTGAACCCACGTTAATTTGTAAGTTCACGTCTCATATAGCCTTGATGCTGAAAGGGACACTAAACTCTAATCTAATACTAAATACAAATATTTAAAGAAAAATGATGACGCACCAAGATGACGTGAATTTGGTTATCAAATCCATTTTGTGTTTTCAGTTATTTTCTAGTAGTATTTTTTCTAGGCATCCTTTCAAAAGACAGTGATGCAAATTTCGTAACTGCGAATTCCTGTTAGAAGCCATGAAATTATCCGATTAGATGCAAAATTTCCCGTCCACTAAAATAGATACCGTAAATTTACAATATCTAACAATAAATAATTTTGAAAGATATCGCTTTCGAGGGAAAAAATGAAGTGAAATCTTTGAGTTTTACGTCCCACGATTATGCCGGTTAGGCTAAAGGAGAGGGGCGATGATGAGAAATTAGTGAAATCGTGGAATGAAGAAAGTGGGAGGAACGGAAGAACCCCGAGGAAACCCACGCACACGGTGTTTGTCCACCACAAAGTTCACTTGGTACGAGCTGGGATCGAACCAGGGTCCCCAAGCACCAGAGGTGAACGATCTACCACTGAGCCACCGCGGCCTCGCTTTAGAGGGGCCATGACGTATAGTTGAACTCATTCTCGTAGTATGAAAGGCATTATTTATAATTATGCATGATAGGATCACAAACAAAATTTAAAAATATTATGTGCACTTTCTTTTAACAAACATTATATTGTCTTTTATGGTGTGGAAGGGAATGTTATGTTCGAAAAAAAAGTCCTTAACACGATTCTTGTTGCTACACACTGCATGTTTCTAGCCACAGAAAAGATGCAGCGATAGGTAGGCTATTTTTCAATTGCTTTACATTAGCTTGATGTTTCAAGTCTTTTGTGTGTTTCTGAAGTTCACTTTTACCACAAAAGAGCTCAATATTAACATGTCTTACATAGCTTTGGTTCGATTCTCAACACGGACTGCAACTACCCGTTAAATTGTGCATCCGAAAGGCACTCTTTGTTAAACCTCGCTTATCACTGCTCATCTTAATAATATATATAACTTCACCTCGAAGCAAATGTTGCATTTCTCTCTTTCATCCTAACTCAAAACAAAACTAACCACAGCTGTGACACGAAGGAGCTATTTCAAAAAGAAACAAGCTGTGCTTCATAGAGATGTGTACCAAATTATAGAAGTATAAAGTATTGTTTTCTTTCCTGTTTATTGATATCAGTTAGTGTTCTTAATGAGTTTACTCATTAGTTTAGAAAGAGTATATATGGAATTTGGACATATGTTGTACGTATTCTCCTGAGAAATTGATGAGACCAGAAAAATTATAAGGACAGATGGAATAGGTTTAAGCGCATCTATGTGACTTTATCAAATATTTATTCTCCATAATGGTACCACGCGGAAAACTTGGTATAGGCCTACTTTTATCTTTGCCTCCCTCTGTTAGCTGTTTTGTATCATATATATCGGATGGTTTTGATATTTCTTCAGATCATTAAAACAACAATGGTACCTGTGTGCGTGCAGAAATACAAAAGCACAAAGTAACTTCCTATTTGTTTTGGAAACAACAAACCCATTTCACATGGGCGAGAGAAATTGAGCACAGCGAGATCGGGTGTTTACTCACGGTCAGTTCGCAGCAGGAGTCCATGGTAAAAATTTGGCTATCTCGAAAACACTCGCAAAACCTTACAAATACAAAAGACTGCGCTTCAAAGAAAGTTTAGACACAGATGTTTCAATTTTCTTTTAGCATCGTTCTTCAGCGAAAGAGTCGGTTCATTGTATTCGAAAAAGAGAAGGGAGAAAGGGTGAATTTATATTTTATGTGGGGGGTAACGTTGTAAGTAGTATAAACAATACATACCGCTTCCGACTCTGTACGCATACACTAGCCGCGGAGTTCACACACACACACAGAATCAGAGTCCTCACACACCAAGGGTGAGAGCTGTGCCACTGAGTCACAGCGGCCACGGGGCTAGGTCGAGTCCACTTTACGTTCATAGTTTCTTAGTACATAAATGTTACGATTATGAAATAGATTTTCCTTAATGAGCTGCATAAAAACAAAAGCCTTCGAAATGCATTAAACAATTAGCTCGATTTGAATGTGAACTTAAAGTTATATCAGAGTGTAAATACGGATACGCACCAAAGCTCGAAGTCAGCATGTATCAAGCAATCATTCAGCTTTCATTCGAGAGGATGGAAATCGAAGGCTCCTGAACAACTATGCTACTAATGTGCGGAATGTATTTATCTTACAGTGAACTGCTTTGATGCCAAGTGGCCTAACTCCAAAATTGAAATTTTCCAGGAGTGAAAGTTGTAGTTCAATATCTCATGAACAATCCATATTTCTTTTATGTTGGGAACCAAAACCATAACTACTGTATGTAGTTCATTGTTTTATAACTTAGTGTTTACAAAAATCCTTTTAAAAATACCTATTCATAGAAGTGGATGGTTCTTATCTGTACTAGTTCTTGGCATCCAAGCAGTCCATTTATTGTAATACTAGCTTAATATACCCATTCTTCGCATGGGGGCTGTATTTGGAAGTCAACACCTGTGGAAGTATCACCATTCATTTCAGTGACCGCGAAAACTATGGATTTGACACTAGTATCAATCAATATGGGCTATTTATACATGTCTCGGTATTCCTCACCCGCTGACACCCGGCCCGCATACAGTAGTAGCTGAATTTGCAAGTCATCGCTGATGGAAGTGTCACCATTGATCTCAGCGACCGTGAAAACTATGGATTTGACACTAATGCCGATCAATTTGGATTACTTTTACTATATGTCTCGCTAAACGCCCCCCTGAGACCCCCTGGTTCCAATTTTGACAAAAACGCTTCGCCTTAGACTGGGACCTGGACCAAGGTATCCGTGACCAAAATTCGGTAACTCTCGGTCAACTTGTCTGGTCCCCAGGTCGGTCCTAGTAAACGTCCCCCCCGAGACCCCCCTGGTTCGAAATTAAAAAAAAAACGCTTCGTCTTGATCTGGGGCCTGGACTAAGGTACCCGTGACCAAATTTTGGGAACTCTCGGTCCACTCGTCTGGTCCCCAGGTCGCACAGACAGACAGACAAACACACAAACAAACTCTTTATTTTATTTATATTAGATAAGATATACTATGTAAAATAGTCTCGTATCATAATATGTAATGTACAACAAATGTTACATTATATATTATCCGTAGCTCGTGATATGCTGCAACATATTAAAGCCTCAGAATAGTTGGGCAAGTGAATAATCCAGAAGTTACGTAACCCTATTGCGTTCATGGGAACGAAAACACAATAATTATAACTATGCTAAATTACTATAGACTACCAACTGCTCATTCAGAGAATTTATGAAGTTCACTCTATCGCAATAGTTTTATACAAACTAGATTTAGACTACGGATAATAGTTTTATACAAACTAGATAATCAATTATTATTATTATTATCATTATATTTGCAGTACAACCAAATACAACGACATTAACTATTAGTTCTAATTAACTAAATTGAGCTGAAAATTAAATCTTGATCTTTAAAGATTAACTATTAATTTTATGCGTTCTGTACCTTTCTAAAGGAATAAAAGCTGGAATTGGTTTCAAGGCTGTTTCTGAGTGAATACTTTCTTCAAAATAATATTAAAAATTATAGAAAGATTTTCGAGACATTCGAGTCGAGTCGAGATTTTTAAGAGCCGTCTCGACTCGACTCGTGTCTCGACTCGAAAATTCGAGTCGAGAAATACGTTTGTCTCGACTCGTCTCGAATTTTACAAAGTGTGTCTCGACTCGAATCTCGACTCGAATTCGAGTCGAGTCGAGTCGAGATTCGAGACATGTCTCGACTCGAGCGCATCCCTAATTTCAGTGCATCAGATATTGTTCTAAGTATGTACTTAGCTCGAGGGTCGCGAATCTGATAATGTTATATTGAATATATTGATTTCTATCAATTTCATAAGGTTTTTGAAGTAACTATTGAAATCTGCAACCCAAAAAACATATAATTCGATACCCATGTCGATACAATACTCCAAAAATATTCTTGTCAATTTTACGGTCGCCATATTGGGTACCATATTGAATACCTCGATTTGTATCAATTTCATAACACTTTTGACATTACTATTGGAATCTACAACCCAAAAAACATATAATTTGATACCCATCTTGATAAAATATACAAAAATATTTCTATCAATTTTACAGCAGCCATCCTGGCCGCCATCTTGAATTACTCGAAACGTTCAAGGTGTACATTTGTACACCCGGCAGATTCAGATTCAGCACCCTCAAATTAGGTAAAAACCACCGGGAAACATTAGACATACTGAAATTTTTAGTTTGGATGGATTTCCTCCAGACTATTAAACATCAAAAACCACAAACACATGTCAAATTATTTTCAATGAGAAATGCAAATACCAAATTTCAAGTCTCTAACCTTAAAGGATTGAACATATTAATACAATAATTGTAATCCCCACTTAACTTTCTTCCCGCCTTTTTCTTCCCTTCTGGGCCACACCCACACACCCACACATCCCATATATATATATATATATATATATATATATATATATATAAAACGTTGAAATACGTATCTAATTATTTTAAGTGAGGAGTCCAAATACCAAATTCCATGTTTCTAACCTTTTAAATTTCCGAGATATAGGCATATTATTATACTAATTGCAATTTCCACCCCTTTTTTACTTTCTACATCTTCCCTGCCCCTTCTAATTTAAATATCAAAAAACACTTAAACAAGTATCAAATTATTTTCAATGATAAACCCGAGTACCAAATTTGAAGTATCTAACGTCAAGAATCTCGGAGATATGGCCATTTTATTGAAATATTTTCCACCCCATTTCCCCCTTCGTCGTCGAATTTACCAAAGTCCTTCCTTAGTGGTATCCTATGTCACAGATCCTATACACTGTCCAAATCTCAAGTTTCTAGCTTAAGCGATTTGGCCTGTACGGTGATCTGTCACTCACTCACTGAGTCACTCAGGACTTTGCCCTTTTTATATTGAGAGATTTAAGATTTTATGGGAAAGCCATGCATTTTGTTCTAAGACCGCCAGTGTCATAGAGATGTAATAGCTTTGCGGTAAACTTTAATCAATCAACTGACTGATCTGCGTCTACATATTATGTAAAATACCGCTTATGATATTTACTTTGCTAGTAATAAAACAATAGAAATAATGACGAAAATTAAAGTACATCCATGGTTTTATCGTAATGCTCCAGGAGTTCAGATCATTGGATTAATCATAAGAGCCAACTGTATAAGGTAAACTACATAAATTTCCAATGTGGAGCAAAGAACATATGCAGCATTACTATGCAGTTTCTCAACGTTATAACTCAATCTGAAAATATTATCATAGGTCTCACAAACAATCGAATTTTAATCCTAACTCGATTAATATATAACAAAAGGCAGATCTATACAACTACTAACTTGAGATGAAAGTGGCATACTTGTAGTACGTTTAAAGATATACTAAAGACTAAATGATGGGGTGTGCGCAACAGTGGTCTAATCCCGAAAAATGTGAAAATGAGATTTTGATGTAATCTCTTGTCATTTAAATTGAATTGTCTTTCCACTGAGTTAAGATAAAATTCACCTAGTAAATTTTATATATATTTTATAAAATACATATGGATATTTTAGTTCTGGGTCTGAATCTAAGGCCTAAAATATTCAAAACAGGAGTCCGAACCTGAACTTCGAAATTTCGGATCTGGTTCCAGGAACCGGATATCCGGATCCGGATCCAAGATCCGAAACTTCGGATCCAGATCCAAGATCCGGATATACGGATCCGGATTTAAGATCCGAAATTTCGGATCCGGATCAAAGATCCGAAATTCCGGATCCTATAAGATCCGGATCCGGATTTTATAAGATCAGGATATCCGGATCCGGATTCAAGATTCAAAATTTCGGATCCGGATCCAAGATCCGGATATCCGGGTCCAAATCCAACATTAGAAATTTCGGACATCTGAATCTTATAGAATCCAGATATCAGAGATCCGGATCCGTCTGGCCATCCCTAATTTCAAGACAAAAGAAATCGAAATTTGAGTTTGTGGCAAGGTCGTTCAAATTTTAGTTCCCTAAAAATATTTTTAACATGTCAGAATTAGAGTTAAAACATTCGGTCAAAAATTTGTGCACAATTTACGTAAGACATAGATAACCATTTGATGAATGACAATCTCTTTTAGAAATGAATTTAAAGAAAGTATGGAAAATTTGACTACAGCACGTAAAATGTTTTATTTACTTGTAGAATGGCAAGCTCTTTACCAGAGGTTACTGCTGCGTAGTCTTGCTCCTGTGGCCTGTGGCAGTTGCCTCTGCTGAAAGATTTTCAAAGTTAAAAATAATCAAGTGCTTTTTACGGGCTATTATTTCTCAAGAAAGACTTGATAACTTGGGCATTATTTCAATAAAAGAATTAGTCTACTAAACAGTTGGATAAAGGAAAGTTAGTTGACAAATTTTCGGCAATGAAAGCCCGTAAGTGTTCATTTTAATTCCCACTGTGTAAACATACACAGCAAAACACAGGAGAGAGCAGGAGTAAACTTGAAGAATAAGGAGAAGAATGGAGTTCATCAGTGACTAACTCTTGCGTTTTTTCAAACTCTCTCACGTCTTATGATGTCTTTTTTTTTAATGTTTTTCAAAGACACTCCTGCCAGCTGGATAAAGTGATGAAAAATTAACGTTATCATCAATTATTCTGTTTTTTTTTTTCTGAAATTTTACTAAGAAGGATGTCAATTCCTTAAGGTTCGAATATCTCTAGATTTTTTCAGCTATTCCGTCACAAAGAGATAAATAAAAGTTTGTATACTAAATAAGCAAGTCGAGTTAAATAGTTATTTAACAGAAATATTCCATTATTATAGTGTTTATCTCAAAATCTTTATTTGTTAAATACAACCCTTAAGACCGAATCCTGATACCACTAAGACTTCTTGTACTTTTCAAGCTAAGGGTCCACTACTTTCAATGTCCACGGGCCTCACCTGTTCTTGTTACGCCACTGTCCAGACCCCCCCCCCATCCTCCAATAAACTTGGCAACTCGACATAGATTTGTACATTTTCTTAATAAAATTATACTTCTTTAGCAGGGAAATGACTGATATAAACTAAATATTTGACCTTACTCCTCATCATATGTCCTATTTCTTTTTTGATATAAACAATCTAGTTTTATTATTTTTCATGAGAATAGACGTAGCAGTTTTTAAACATTACTTATCTTGTTTTTCGGCTTAGAATAACACCCATTCGATACTATTTAAACGTAGGTCTTGTACTATTGTACTTCCCGCAATTTTGGACCCCTTCCAAAGAAAATTTCTGGGTGGGCGCCTGCCGAATACTATCTAGATACTAAAAAATCCGTTGATTAAGATTGGAAATGTAAACCTATTTTGCTTCTCATGGAATACACTTTCTGCAAATTGAACAATATTCGATACACATTATTATTATTATTATTATTATTATTATTATTATTATTATTATTATTATTATTATTATTATTATTATTATTACAAGTTGAAAGCGAGGGAGAAACATTTTAGAAATTTGACTACGAATCACTTTCATCGCCAATTCTAAAGAGTATACAGAATGTTTTTGTTTCATGTTCAGATCTTGGTTCAGATATTGGGAATTGCTGGGAACAGTATTCACTTTGAGAGGATCTGACGCAGCCAAGACCATAGCTGATACACAGCATAAACTTCTTGGTCCATCTGCTGTTGTAACTGCTGTTCAGGTGCTCGTGCTCTCTAGCATAAATAAATGCTCTTGAACCCCATAAATCAACAGGTTATACTGACGATGATGATGTTTCACCTTCATGTTCGACTAAATATTGATCTGCGACCTTCAAATTAGTTCGATCTCTATTGTCCAACGATAAGAGATGTTACGAAATATAAGAGATGAGTTCTGTCATTCCTGTAGCTCCAAGAAATCTTGTTTTCATTATAAATTGCTTACTAGAGATCGATATCGCTGAACTCAACAGTGCTTGGTATCAGTTCTTTGATGTCCTCCTGTACAATAACCAGGCAGAAGGAAGTGCTTGCCTCTATATACACTGACTTTTAACATCCATTGCTTGCAGGAAACATTTTAAAAATACCTGTAAACTTCTTAAAGGCGAATCTATGACGCACACATCACTACAGTGAGAAATGGAAGTCAATGGCAAAATGTCAGAAGTGTATACTGTAATCAAAAGAACCCAGAAGAAAGTACCAAGAGTATTGATTTCAATGAGTATTGTTTAATTGGGATATGTTTCTACTTTGATCAAGCACGATGGTTATAATTGCTTCATAATTAGCATGGACTGACGCTTTATGTGGTGACCCACGTAAACTTATTTTGAGAGTCTACTCCTCCATTCTCTTCTGCAAAACTAATATGAAAATATACAAATCAAATTACAGCTTTTTATTTCGTGGAAATAACTTTTTAAGCTTCTTTTATGTCCTCGTACACGCTAAAGGAACAATTTTTGGCTACTTTAAATGGTACATGATATTAGTTATCACGTATAATTAATATGGTACTAATATGTAAGGTACAATAATACTGGAATTACTAAGTACTGGAATTACACACACACATAACATAAAACAATATTTCTAATACCATGAAGTTAACACTATATATGCAATTATTAGGATCACGCTATTGGAATTTATAAAATTTTAATGTTAGTATGTCCGTTACCGTTACTCTACACGATAACTCTAACTTTTTAAAAAAAAAAAAAAAAAAGAAATGTTTTGCAACAGATAGCTAGAGCAACTACCTCAGCCGAGTTCGTTAATGCAGTCAATGCGTTAACATCTTAAAGGATAACGGTGACTTTAATACTGGGTATCTATATTCTAGCCTACATGGGAATATGTCTGAGATTAGAATTATTTTAGATTAAAAGTTAAAACATTTTTGAGGTTAAAAGTATTTTTGAGGTTAACAGTTTTTAGTTAAACCTCAAAAAAATATTGGTGAGGTTAAAACCTCACATACTTGAGTTATGAGAGCGTGTATAATACTGACCGCTGTGCAGATTAAAAATATAGGGGCCACTTTATAAAATTATTTTACATCACTTGCCTTATTCTAAATAATGGCCTAATATGTTCTAGAGTGCTATTCTTGCCGCATTTGCAAATAGTTGCGTACAGATTAATAGTATGCCGGCAAACTGATATATATATGTAATGAAAACGATTATTCATGCAAAACAACACGCACCACCGAATGCTAAGATAGGGTAGCGTAGAATAGGGTAGATCAGGTTAGGGTAGTACAGTAAGTTGACTTAGGTTAGTTGAATCGAGTGGGTTAGATTAGGTTAGTAGAGTAGAGTAGTTAGGTTAGGTTAGTGCTTGTATGTTGCATTCGCAAGTATCTTAATTTGGGTGGGCAGTAATACGAGCTGGTACAGACTTGTAATGGTTTCAGTAAGGTTTCACTTGTAAACATGAAATACATATTTTGTACATTGTGGATAAATACTCTGCTGGTGGAATATATCATCTGATACTGCCTTCTTTCATATTAAGTCACTTATTTTAACCGTTGTATATCACTTGTCATAGTTTGAGACTAGTAACTCTACACTTGTAAACATAAAATACATTGTAAATATACGAATTACAGATTGGTGGCCTACATAAAAAAGTTCCTTAAATATCATTCTTCCTTTGCGAAGGAACCCGTAAATTTTCCAAAAATTGTCATCCATATTCTTATGCCAGCGCAGGATAGGCATGGGAATTCTGTCCCACTCCTCCTTGCAAACTTTCCATAGACCATTCAGAGTGTGCGTTCGGTGATATTGAAGACGTCGTTTCAACAGTCCAAATGCACAAAAATCAATTGGACTGCCGTCTGGACTTTCACAGGAATGTCTTCAAACCAAATGACACGAATTCCTAATCCATCTTCCATGTCATGATAAAAGCATAGTGATGTTCTGGCGGTATGACTCGAAGACTTGTCCATATGGATCATCATCTGGTTCTCGTCCAATCCCTCTTCGATAGATAAGTGTCAGAATAGATTCTTGGAAGTATCTTGAATTCACCTTCACGTTTTAGTCAACCTTGCGTATTAGCAACTTACCCTCATATCTGATTCCTGTAACAACCATAAAGCCACGAGGGGAATTTTCCCTTCTCTGACGAACGAAGTTCCTGCCCGCTGCGCCTCTTACCGTCAATGTCACGGTATGTAATCTCTCGAATGTAACCAGCAATGAGATGGACATATAATTCATCCATTGTGGCAACTTTTTTCCATTTGGAATTCGCCAGGTACTTTTCATACAGTTTCCAGCAGTACGTCTTATCGGAACAGTGGTATATTGTACAAATATACGGAATCCTTATATTTACTACAGAAATCAGTACGGAGTATACGTTTTCCGTATGCTACATTCGCACTGCCCTTAGATGTTACATCATGCCGTTTCGGGATGTCTGACACGTAACAGTCCTCTTTATATCACATACGTATATTTATGTTACATACGCCAGCTATATGTTACATCCGTCTATATGTACAGTATGTGAAATCCTGACCACCTATATACACAGTTCTTTCGTTCGTACGGAAAGTACGTTTATTTGAAAGACATGTGCAGAAAGTATGTATAAAATATACATTTTCAGTTATAGTTCGTTGTACGTTAAGTCCTAAAACTACAGGATTTACACATGTGACGTATGTTTTTACGTACAACACATACGTGTTTTTTCTTAGTGTGTTCAGCAATGTGACGTGGTAGCAGGTGGTTTACACGGGACCTCTGCACACACTTCAACGTAAGGCACTTGCAAATTGTTTTGTTCACAGTTGGCGATGGGAAGTGGAATCTGTGGCCCATATCACTTTGCGTCGGGACATTTTCTCGGCACGTTAAACAACGTATTCCCCTTAGCACTACAGGTGTCACTTTGATTGCAGCTTTTCTCCTGGTGGTTTTCATGGGTGAATATTTCGTAAGGGGAGTCTGTTGTGTGTAACGGGTCACAATAGCTTTCGAAGTAGTCTTCCCGAGCGTTAACCCATTCTCCTGACATTATTTCATAATGTGAAAGTAACGTACGAAAACATAGCATGGAAATAGGGCCATTACATAATCCTCCCAATACTGATTGATTTTCGGCGCCGTTTAATAATCCTCACGCACCTGTAACACACAACACAGACAACATTGCTCCCGCCAGCAAACCCAAAATTCCAGCATGATACACCAGGTGGCAGAACCGAATCGAAAATGGTCCGATATACAGCGAACAAACTTCTGTATAACAAATAGGACAGAATTTCAGTTATCGTTTGATCAACATAAGTGGGTGTTTGGCGGGAAAGATTATTGAACATTGCAGATATCGATTTTGGTAGAAGTTGCCAGGAAAGAGTCTGTGGGACTGTAAAAGATACAAGGCAAATTAACGAGATAAAAGGTATCTTGTATTAGATGAACTTCAACATCAAGATGGCGACCAATTAATACAAGAGTTTTTGAACTCACTATTTTTTCAGTTTTTCTACCAATAATTTTTCATATTTTGAAGACTTTTTATTTTGAGAGTTTCTTTATGATTGTGGTTTATTTTAATTTTGTTTAGTAATTTAGTAACGATCAATGCGTATATGAGGAACTACTACTATTTCAATTTTCACATTTGGATGCGCAGATTCGGACATTTGTCTCCGTCTCCTTTAGCTTAACTGGCATAACTGTGGGACTTTTATTTCGTTTCATTTCGAACATATGTTTGTGCCATATCTGTAGCAGCGTCGCTGTAATGAATTCTGTTATCTAATATAATATTTTACTTGTTAACAAACTTATGTAGAGGATATAGCCTAAATACTGCCTCATAACTCCTATAACCTTAATTTTTTTTTTTTTAATATTAGATATCGCTAGGACAAAATACGTTATGAACTTAGATTAAGGCGAGTTGTCCATGTTGAAACAATGACAATAAAACGATGATATAAAAGAGAGCGCTAGCGTATTAAGACTTATTTAAGAATTGTTTTGATTGCCTGAGTAACCTTATGAATAATATAGTTATGATTGTATGTGTAATATGACTGCATTTACTGTTCTGTATAATAAAAGATAAATAATCAAGCCTCAAGGAGAGTAACAGTGGGTACTGAAGTTTTGTTAAAGAACGGAGAATGGAAATAAGGTTCGAGTTGTTGAAAAACTTAATTGGAACTCTACCACCTACAAGGACCTTGAAATCTAAAAGAGCTTTACTTAAAGTCGATGGAACAATACAAGATGTGATAAAGGGATAATACGGAAGAAAGAGAAGTTCAACGAACAATGAAAGTGTTGCTGTAATGATGCTGACTTTCACGCGATGCTCAAGGAAGTCTGTCAGACAATGTGTTCATCAGACTGGTATTCCCATTTCGAACATTCACATCCTTAAAGTAAATACCTCCATTAGAAAAGTTGTATAGCTTATCTGTTTGCTTTAATTAGAGAGAGATTCTGTTTCAAAGATGGTATACATCAGTTTGAGACACGATGAATATTAATACTTATTCTATTAGCGACTCTCACATTTATAATCCATCTTTGTATAGATTAAAAGAATCCCCCAGTGTCGTAAGACTGTGTACTTTATTGGCAAATTAACTTAGGTTTATCTCCACGAAGAAGATAAGATAAAAAAAAGTTCGTCACAAGACCTGTAATGTTTCCCTTTTTTACGGTAAATTATTTCTTAGTGACTCCACACTCTTATTCTGTTAGGCCTGCTAGTAGAGATAAAAAAAAGGCTTTTTCGAATGGAGTTTCTTTCATAAAAAGTTGGCTTTCTCAGGAAACAACGAAAAGTTTTAGATTTTAAATTTTTTTCTGATTTTTTAATGCAAACATCACTCTCTTTCTTCTTGTAGTGGATTCTACTGTACAATTAAGAAAGTACACTCATGTCCAAAATGATTGTCGCATATCTATAACTGTCTTCTTGTAAGAATACAATTTGATAATGATTTTGCAGGGTATTTTTAATACTGATACTATGTGTATAATCGGAAAATGTATATTTGTAGTAAATTTCATAGGAAAAGAATTATAAATACGAAAATTAGAATGAATAAAACAAAATGTTGCTAAATGGACAAAAAAGTTTTATTTTCGTTTTATTGTTCTTATTTACTGCTCTTTTGACATGAAATTTTCCACATACATGTCTTTGCCGATTATATAATACTAACATTATAAGAAATACCAGGCAAATTCGTTATCAAATTACATTCCTATAACAACATATTTATGGACATGCGACGATAATTTTGGACATGAGTGTACCTTTACAACATTTGCTAATTGGGTATAGCTTCTCTAATCTCCCGCTCGAATTTTAACAGCATTAATAACACTATGTATAAGATAGATAAACTTGCCCCTACACAAAAAGGTTCTTTAACTCCAAAAAAAATTTAACTGAAGCTTTAATTTATGCATAAATTTCAAACGATCATTTTGTTCCCTTTAGTCTAACTACTGCAATTTCAGAGCAGTTATTAGTAACACTATTAAAATTTTCACTGAAACACTTTCGTCGTTGAACATTACCCTAATAGTTCTACAAACAGTTCGCTCGAAAAGGAAGACCCATTGCGTCCATCGATTTCACCGTTTTCTTCCCTATCTAGTGATCGATCATCCTTGATTATCACGCATTTCATATTTTTCTTTCTTCAGAACAATAATTAAATGCTTTTTCATGTTCTAATGAAAAAAAAGATAGAATGTACTGTTATTTCTTCATTAACGTTGAAAAATCCCAAAAAATTCCTAGATAAAAAGCCGTGAGAAAACTATTATTATTATCATTGTCAAAAAAGGCTTTCTTGAGCCATTGCATCTCTATTTGCTAGTTATTTGACTTTCGAATTGCGGTCAACATCACATTATCAGCATCATAGGTATTCTGCCGTTATTGATGGATAAACTTAGTGTACTCAGATCATCAGCAATTATTCATTTTAAAATCGTCCGACGGCTGAGATCGTTTCTGCTTTTAACTTCCATCGTATACCTTCTGTTACGTTAACGTCAAGACATAGTTTCTATTCAAACAAAGGTCCCAATCAGTCTTACTTCTTCCTCTTTTAAATTACATCCAATATTGTCATTTCCATTATTCCGTAAAGTATAATATTCGACTTTACACGAAACATTTTATAAGCTTTTCTCTTAACTCTGTTCAAAGATCCAAGATGTATACTTTCCTCTTTCTAAACACTTCTTTAATGCTTGTATTTTTGTTTTTTCTTTCCACATTTGTACTTCAATGTCTTCACTAATAGAAAGTAAGGACCGAAAACAACTTATCTCCCTCCCCCCGTCCTCCTATTACGTTGAATATAGACCGCTTTTATGTTTGATACAGGTATAGAAGAGCAGAAAACCATAATTATTTAATACTCAATATACTAATTTTGAGGTTACATATTTAATAAATATCCACACTTATTTCTTATTCTTAATTGATAGGTTGTTGCTGATACATAAGAGACGAAAAATAAGTTTACAAAAGTATTTTATAATTAATATGACCTAGTCATTTTATAATTGTTAAGATATCCAAGTTTACAACTCACACTTGGCGTCCACCACACATTAATGGTGTTCGCAGTAATACAGGCAGAAACTAATTACCTAGAAGAAATACCACATTGATTAGAATGAGATGTACTAATCCAATTGGATCACACAATTACCGAAGACATCAATTAATGGAAGAACAATGAAATAGATATATAAGATCAGAATATAATTCTATGATTTACTTCATCCATGGGAATCTGAAATTTACTTGGGAGCGAAACCGTGTATTTCCGAAGTGATGAGATTAGATTATTTATTTATTATTTGACTTTTAACAGGGTTTCGTGATTGATATTATAAACTACATTCATATAAATATTTTGCACTTTTCTGTTTTTTTCACCTAGATTTTAAAGTCATACTGATGTGAAGCTGCAAAGATTTATGGGTGTCTGTAGCTCTGAAAAGTTGAACTTAAAGAACAGTGTATGTTCCCAATTCACAAGAACACGCCTTTGGCGTGGGAGACCCAGGTTCGATTCCAGGTGGGAGCTCATGTGATTCGGATTCCACGTTAATCAGTAGGTCCACGTCTCATATATCCTCGCTGTTGAACGGGACGTTAAACCGAAAATAAACTAAACTCAACCAATTCACAGGATGTATTATAAAGCAGGCCAAATAATAAAGGAATTGCTGGAATAATTTTAGAATATGCACTGAAAAGTATTGTTTTAACATGTTTGAATAAAAGTTTGTTCTCGGTCCTACGAACGTAGTGATCAGAGAACTTCGTCAATGTTGATCGCCAGGTGGCTCAATGGTAAAGCGCCCACCTCTGGTGCGAGTGATTGCAGGTTCGATCCCAAATCATATAAGTTTGTAGTTGACAAGATTGTCTTAATGGCTTTTCTCGATCAATACTATGTATGTTCTGCGATATTGTTTATCATACTTATAGCAATTTCTTTCTGCAAGGAATATGAAATACATAAAGAATATGAATGAATGCATGAAATGAATGATAAATTTTCTTACTTCATCTTTTTAATATGTTATAGTGTTATACATTTTATGTAAACTATTAATGTAACTAATAACTATAAAATAAGTACAAAAATAGATCTATTCATATGTGACCTTCTTTGGAAATGGGCATTATCAATCCTAAAAAGGTTCCCTATTTTTCTATTATAATGTTGACCAATAAAAAATATATTTTGGTAAAAAGATTAGAGAGCGTTAGTAACAGCTCTACTGAAAATGTTTCTTGGAGTTATTACGTACATATTAAGCATAAACTACAATGTCACTTGCTCACGTGTTTGAGCTGAAATAACATTTTATGTGAAAGCATAGACTGAATTACGTATTTATGAGTATTTTTGACCTAATTAAGGGGAAGCATTATTGTAGGTTCAAACTCTGTCACCACGGAAGCGAGGTGTCAGAGTTGTAGATACTGTTAATGTTTATGTTTTATAATGAGAGGTTCCGGGTTCGAAACATTCCGGATCACATCTTACTACAATAAACAATATATAGAACACCCACATTTCATCTAAAGCATTTTCATTATTTTTTATTCAGACAAAACAGTTGTTGGAGTAACTGAGTTATCCCGCTTAACAAAAACAGTGTTAGTGTGGTATTTGATTGAACCAAATGTGCTCCCATCATGAATCGAATCCGTGTCTTCCGCGTTAAAGGTATGTATGCAAACCGTATTACCACGAGGGTCTCTGAACCATTATTCAAGTTTGTTTGAGTGGCTGGTATCAGGGATCAAACCTGGAACTATACCCACAGAAAACATGATGTTTGCCACATAGCCACGAAGGGGATTGTTAATTTACTAATGGCGTCAGCACAACTTAAATAAGTTATTGTTATTATTGTTAACTACATTCGAGATAAAATAATAAAACATTAAGAAATAATAAGAAAAAGTCAGCCAAGATTTCTTTGTATTAAAGGTATCACTATTCTTCTGGTAGAAGAAGAATGAAATTAAATTAAATTAAATCTTTAGTTTTACGTCCCACGGTTATGCCGGTTAGGCTAAAGGAGACGGTAATGATGAATAATGAATGAAATGGTGGAATGAAGAAAGTGGGAGGAAACGGGAGAACCCCGAGAAAACCCACGCACACGGTGTTTGTCCATCACAAAGTTCATATTGGTAGAAGAAGAATCTAGAGATAATTAACTAGAACAGGTAACACATATATTAACAATCTTACATACATTAACTGTGAAATTTGAATTAGTAACTTTCGCATAACTAAATAAGACTTGTGGTGAGAATTTGCATCCAGGAACTCTTCTGAAACCATACTATTCTCAATTAATACATCATAACCATTGATGGATGTGGCAACACTGGAAATAATAGTGTTATGTTGTTCATACTTCCAGCAGCTTCACATTTATACGATCCGGCGACGGGCCAGATGGTAGCTAGTGTAGAATTAAATGTCCTCTATACAAGTCTTGTTGTAGTCGTGAAAGCCATTTAGATCCCTCTCTCTCCTATCCAACAGCTCTTGTATGCCTGCTCCCTTTATTGGATACTTGCAAACCTTTTAACTTCTATCAATCCTCTGTACTACCCCTTGATGGCTTCTCTCGCTCTCTATTCTTCTTTTCAAAACGCTCTATATTTTTTCTTTCTTTTTTTCCCAAACACGTCCGGTTTTTCTTACATTGATGTGACGGCGCTGCATTCTCTACAGACTGATTTGTGGTTATTTAAAAGAAACCCATTGTCCCAATTGCCTTTTGACTGCTAGCAAATTTCACAACCCAACGAATCTATACTCTGTCGTTGGGGCGTGGCTAACACGAGTATAGGATATTCTTAGGGAGAGAGAGAGAGTGGATGGAATACTTTAACAAGACAGGAGTTTTTTTTCTGTAAGGAAGAGAGGGAGGGATCGAGTATGGGTGTTAAATATGCTTATACACTCTTCCCATATATTGCTTTGCCATCATTAGGCACTAGCAGTAATAATACAAAATAAAAGGAATGTCGTGCCTCGTAAAGTATACGTAGTTAACATTACAGCCTAAAGTGGGAGATCGGAATTCGATTCCCAGTAAGTTTGTGAGATTCAGAGCTTGAGAGAGATGATGAACTTTTGAAATAACACAACCAATATATATATATATATATATATATATATATATATATATATATATATATATATATATATATATATATATATATCCATCATATATGGTTGGCATACGTATTTTCGGTGCAGCAGTCAGGTTAAATTCCTGGCTGGATTTCATGTGGTTCAGATCCCACGTTCAACTATAGGTTCATGTCTCCCTGAAAGGGGCGCTCATCAACTCAAATATTTTTTTTTTCATAGGGTCCACTCAATTATTTTTTTTTCATAAAATAATATATATCCAAGATATGATATATATTATTTTATCATATCTTGGAAGTTAGACACATTACACATATGCATATAAATTGAATTATTTATAAATACTTCTCGTTATAGCTTTGGAACTATGAATTACTTAAATGAAAGTAAAATCTGATCAAAGCGAACTCCCATCCTTGCTAATCTGTGTTACAGTTTTGTCAATATATTATTGCCTTGATGAGATACATTATCTGGTGTATCTGAACGTGTCTGATGAAAGCAATAATGCCTGCAGTATATTGCCAAAACTAAATCCCAGATTATTAATAATAGGAGTTTTGCTTTGGTCAGATTTTGCTTTTAATTATCAAATCCTTAATATAACGTTTCAAAATCGGGTTTGAAAAATATATAATCGGGTGTTCTAAAAAAATGTTCCCACGGACAAAAGAGAGCTATTCTACAGGTCAAAATAAAGCGAAATTCCTATATAATTGTATATCAGGTATGCCTAGGTATAATGGGGGAATAAAATTAAAATAATGGATTAAGACTGCGCTACCTTATGATTAAGGGCTAAAGTTTCTAAGATAAAACACAAAGTCGTATCCAAATTTAGTCCCGTCTTGTGTATACATACCCACCCTCTATATGCAGTCATGTGGGAGGTAATAGTTCCTAACTTTTCCGTTAAAGACGCCACATAAAGGTCTTGAACAAGGACTAAATCATTCTGTCACCTATATTGAGGTAATACATTGCTCCACAAAACTTAAGCAACCCGAGAGAACGTGGTATAAGTGACGTGTGGGGCCCATTCAAAACTGGTTAGTGACATGCACATACACAGAGACACACAAGCAAGGCGAGCACCCACTCATAATCAGCACCGTTGCAAGCGCGGTGAACAAATTATGCCATGAGGCGTACACCACAGCCCAGTAGTGTCCGAGGCTCCAAGCATTGAGTTAGTGGTTCTTGTGTGGGGTACACATCTTGCAATGGCTGGTAGACGACATTTGAGTGTCTTTGACCGCGGGCGAATAATTGGTCGGTTGGAATTGGGCCGATCGCAAGTGGTAATGGCGCAGGAATTCAACGTGAATAAAAAAAAATGTGTCGAGGCTGTGGAGTCGCTTCCAAAATGGAGGTGAAGTCAATAGATGTCATGGAGGAGGCCGTCCGAAGAAGACGTCGGCCGTCGATGACCGATTTCTCACAATTTCTGCCAAACGTAACCGTCAAGCTTCATGCTCTCAACTGGCCAATGAGTTGTTTCAGGTTACAGAACAACGCGTGAGTCGTGAAACTGTTCGTTGGCGGCTCAATAGAGCAGGACTGTATGCAAGAAGGCCTGTGCTGTGTGTGCCATTGAAACTGGAGCACAAACGTGCGCGTTACACATGGTGTCAGGAACATGTTGCGTGAAGGAACACCAGTGGGGGCGTGTCATGTTCTCCGATGAGTCGAAATTCAGCCTGTCGTCTTATTCTGGTCGGACTTTAGTGTGGAGAGAGCCAGGAACACGCTATTATCCAAACTTCATTGCTGAACGGCCGTCCTATGGCGGTGGTTCCATTATGGTGTGGAGTGGAATTATGCTGGATGGGAAAACGGACCTTCATATTGTGCAACATGGCACTTTGACAGCACAACGGTACCGGGATGAAATTCTCAATACACATGTGCGCAATTTCCGCGGAGCATTTGGCCCAGACTTCCTTTTCATGGATGACAATGCCCGCCCACACCGTGCACATCTTGTGTCCGAGTATCTGGAGTACGAAAACATTACGCGTATTGCATGGCCTGCATATTCGCCGGACTTGAAACCCATCGAGCATGTGTGGGATGTTCTTAGGCGGCGAATAGCCCAGCGCAGTCCACCAGCACGCACTCTCCCTGATCTGCAAACAGCTCTCCTCGAGGAGTGGCGCCATCTGCCGCAAGACTTGATCAACACTCTGATTTGCAGCACGGAGCCAGATTTCGTGTCTGTATAGCTGTTCGTGGTGGTCACACGCCATATTGACTGCCTATGCCCTCGCACAATCCAGCTTCACCTGTTGAGGTATCGTTGTGCTGAACTTTTTGGTCACTCTGTACATCCTAACTGTATTGTTCGTCTTCACTTGTGTTGCATTGTGCATCTGGACCGTCTAGTTGTTCAATATACTTGGTGCAGTGTTCGTGTCGTTTTATTTTCTGCCACTTTCTTCGAGTTGCTTAAGTTTTGTGGAGCAGTGTACTTAAGCGGAAATTAATGTGAAAAGATTGTATCGTAATCGAGTTTATGTGTCTCTAAAAAATGTCAGAAATTAAGTATACCCTAAATATGGAACTGCGTGGAATTAAAGTTAGAAGCCTTCAATTTAATAAACAAACAAACCGAAACACAAGCTAATAAAGACATTGTAAGAAAGAAATTACCATAACATTTAAAAGTTCTTTTACAGCTTGTATATGATTTACTTAGGATTTACTTAGGTTACTTAAGATTTATTTAGATTACTTAGGATTTACTTAGGATTGGTGATTATAGAATATAGCTTAAGATGCGTATTTTATTACACTTTATTTTTAAATAAAATTATAGTATTGTATATTCTAAACATATTGATTCATTAAAATTGCAAAATACTGTTATACAAAGCGAATTATTGGGTATCCAATCAAACACTAGAAATGCACATTGCCACTAAACATTTTTCAACAACATTACAGTAGATCAGCCATTTTCAAATGGCCAATGTGTGACCTAGAAGTGAGCTTTTACATTCTGAGAAAAATAAAGAGAAAACAATGAGAAGTGAAGAAAAAGAATGACGTAGGAGAGTGGCATAAACCAGTGTTGGCAGTGTACGAATATTCATGAGTCCACGAGAAGCATGCCTGCAAAATCATCGACTGTGCTATCGATGATCTTATTTACCTGTCACCACTGTTTTTTTTTAAATCATCATTAAATTCCCTCCTTGCTTCTTCTCCTCTCCATGTAATTCAGTGAGAAGAAGAGGGGCAACAAACTTGAAAATTACTGAAGTGGACTCTCACAAATCCAGCAGATATTAGACCAAATCGAAATTACAGCAATATAGGCCTAGTATTTAAAATAACACCCCACAAGAGCGCATGTGCCTTTGGTGCCTGGGATTCCAGGTTCTTTTCTCGGAGAGAGCGTTAAAATTTGAACGCATTACAGTGGTTCCACTGTAGTTTTACGTCTCATATAGCCTCGGTGCTGGAAAAAAGAAGCTGAGGACTTAAAAATGTTTAAAATAATAACAGTAAAGCATGATTAAAGTCTGTTCCAGGCAACCTGATAGGAAATTCCCCTACCTCCCACCACTTACCACTGCAGAAGGGGAAAGCAAGTCGCTGACCTTCACTGGGAGAGAAGCTTTTTTAATAAACAGAATCGTGTAAACTCTTAAATTCGTACGTCAATTCGCTCGCATCTAATATTGAGAAAGCACTGCTGTTCCTTTTAGCTATCAATCCTGAGTAACAAACAATTACTTTTTTAAATTTTTGTCTTGTAGGTATTATTTATGTACTAAAGTTTACCCCACTGTAAAACATTTTGTTGTCTTAATAAATATCGAAAACATTAAAATCAATAAGAGCTCAATCTGCCCAATTTTGTATGAATGTGGAAGTTGATCCATAACACGAATACAAGAACGGGAACTGCATTGGTTCGAAAATAAAATGTTGATAAAAATATTTGGAGCGAAAGAGGCAAACATTCAGGTCAATTAAAACGCTATACAAGTTTTTATTTCACAACAACTACAGGTCACCGAGTACTATAGAAATAGCAAAGTTAATACGTATAAGATAAGCATGACACGTTGCTTGTATGGGAAATACGCACTAAGTCACCGAGTCCTATTCAAAAAGAGTAGGAGAAAGACACGATTAACTGAGCGAAAGAGAAAGCTTCCGGACAATGTAAAGCAGGATCTTTGAAGAATGGTTGATAACAAAAATGGTACATTGACTTTTCGCAGGTTAAAATCTAATGGAAATGTTTGTTTCTGCTACGATGAGCCTGTGAGCTATTTAAGCCAAAGCGTGAGTTATTTTTATATAATTGAACGAACTCGTATTTATCGTTACTCTTTCTTTCTTATATAATAATTAACTCTTGTTACATTAGACTATCCTGCACGCCTGAGGCCGCGGCGGTTCAGTGGTAGAGCTTTCACCTGTGGTGCATGGGGTCCCTGGTTCGATCCCAACTCGCGCCAAGTGAACTTTGTGGTGGACAAACACCGCGTGCGTGGGTTTCCTCGGGGATCTCCCACTTCCTTCATTTCACCATTTCATTCATTTTTCATCACCGCCTCCTTTAGTCTAGCCAGCATAACCTTGGGACGTAAAAGTTATAAAGATTTCATTTTCGGTTTTAAGCAAATACCCATTGGATTACCAACCCTGCCATCCCTTGCCATTCCAACATTATGTCACAAGCCCGACTGCGAAAAAGAAGGAAAATAAATAATACAACTGTTCAATAAAATTTCCATTATAATAACATATGCTACTTACTTCACTAATACAGGTAACTGTAATCATGTGTTTTAAAACACGTAGTGCTGTTATTAAAGTTGCAATTTATTATTTAAACATATTTAGATACATTCTATACTTCCGTGTGCGGGGGCTGATGGTGGAAGACCGAACACGAACATTCACCTGTACTTGAGCGTGGTGGGGGGAAAACTTCTTCTTTTTCCTATCAGGTTACGTGAAACAGATTATAGTAAGTATTGGGGAACGATTTTTGGGACTACAAATGAATTAAATTTAATAAATTATAATTGAAGAGTGTAAAACAAAACAACTATCTCTACTTATGATTACCATAATAATTTGATAAATGTATATAGCTATTTATTGCGTAGCCACTACAAAGATTATTGGCATAATATTTAGTAGGCTAACGTCTTTTCCCTTCCATAACACACTGAACGTATAACGAGACAAAGAAAACAAATTGCATCTCCTAGTTGAGAGCTTCACTTCATAGATGTCACTAGTATGCGCTTCAGAAGAGCTCGATTTGTTTGGAGCAAAAGTGGTCACGGTTTGGGTGGCTATGTAGATTGGGGTGGTTTAAGTGTGTTCGGTTTGAGTCGCATAGGCTCGGTCTGCTCATTCATTCGCTGAAGGTTTTCGTCCCGTTTTGTTTTGAAGAAGATAAGCAAAGTGAACGAACGATTTTGTGTGTGCGTATAATAGTACGGAACGGATGGGGATGCCGCGAGAGAGAGCCAAGGGAATGTAAAGAGGGGCTGAAGAGGTACAGGGGGCGTCCCGACACTTAATTATAACGGACTACAATGGTAATGGCCAATCAAAGCCCACTATCTGGGATTATCACGGTTAACATATCCATAGAGGTGTAATTCTAACGCTAGTCGTGTGGCAAGCTCTTATCAGCACAGCGACCCTATGGATGGTATGCTTCGCATCGAATGGGAATTTTATGCAGAAGGGATTTTTTTTTTAGATCTCGCTGTCTTTTGTGGAAAACCTCGTTTCACAGGCAGGAAACGAAATTGGTCGCACGTTTATCAGGTTTTGGTGGGTGGGTGGTACAGAGATTGGCGAGCGGCTTGGTTGGAAACTCGCTTCTGTCTCCCACTAAAGACTCTTTTTATTTATTTTTAACCCCCTCCCCCCAGTTACCCGTGTCTTTCTGTATCTGCAATCTTTGTCTCTCTCTCGCTCTCTGCACACACTCGGTTATAAGCCATCTAAAGCTTGGCAACGCCATTTCGAGCTGATTACTCGCACTAAGCCTATGCACACGGCACTCGTCCTGTCTGTCAAATACTACTATAGCAAGGGATTTTGCTCCTCTTTTCATCGCTCTATCCTAAAAAATCCCTCGCACTATTCCAACCTTATCCCTTCCACATATCCTCCCTACATCACTTTCACAACTGAGAGAGGGAAATAGCAAACCACTTCCATATATGATACGCATGCGTATGTGTATAAATGTATTCAAAGAGAATGAGAAAGAAACATGGCATGATGACACAATCCACTAATCAGACAACACAAAAGCAGTGACGTAATTGAGGAACCGCAATTAGCAGATTTATATAACGCATTAGAAAGGAAGGAAAAATATTTCTCTTCCTCAAACTAAGACAGAAACAAAACTCTTTGAAAATAGAAAATAAATGGAACTTTACCAGTGGCCTTTCTTTAATGAGATTTGTTGATTCGAGCCTTGACTCGATTGTGATATGTAAGGAGTTGCGGGGCGCTCATCTCTGGTGCGAGGGTTTCTGGTTCAATCCCAAGACATGCGAGTTAGTTGTGGACAACATCGTGTCAGTAGCTTTTTCCTGGATTCTCCTATTTCCCTCCATAACCTCATTCCACTAATTCTTACATAATAATTCACTTTCATTAATCATTCACCTTCTTTAGGTAGTATTTCCGATGAGATGCTATTTGGGACTGTTTAGTCTCGAAAAGATGCCGTGAAAAATGTTTTCTCGTTTCGAAAAATATGTCTTTTTTTGGATCAAAGATCCAATATATGTCAGGCAAAAATTTTCTTGTGCGCCTTACACCTGGAGAACTACATATAGTGTAGCCAAACCAAAACTATCCCTTAACTCACTATGATGTACTTATTCCATACAAAAAATACGAAAACTTCATTAGGAACCGTTCAAAAATTTTGTGGCCCCGTGATCCGAAAATGCATCAAAGATCCATTATATTTCAATAGAGATGCAAGGGCTCGGAAAAATCCAGCTTTTTTGAAAAAAAAAAACTCGGTTTTTTCTGCTTCGCTTTTTTGCTTGGGAAATTTTGGGCTTTTTTCAAAATTCTGCTTTAAATTGATAAAGGAGATTTTGTTTCGCTTCTGTATAACACAAAAAGTCATTTAATTAGTGGTTGATGCCGATAATAATATAAAACCTCGAAAATAAACCATGAATTTCGAAAAGATATTTCAAACAATTTTACTTCAACATTTTTACATTATGAATTCCAAAGGATTAATCAATGTATATAATAATAATAAAAAAAAATTAACGTCCTATATACAAAAACAAGCAGAGTTGGCAAGAACCATCCAATTCTGAAAATGCCAAGAACCCGTTTTTTGGGGGGGAGTTTAAACCAGGTTTTTTTTTTGGGGTTTAAACCAGGTTTTTTGATTTAGATATTTTGCTTTATGTATTTATATTACATATTCACAGAAATAAGTTTGTTTCGCCTTGGTGTTATTATGCAACAACGGGGCTATGCTGGAAGAGGTCCCATAAGCTTAAAGAAGTCCGGTCAGTAAATTTCTTAAATTGAGAAACTCCCGCCCTAGCCATCGGGAAAATCCAGTGATTATTTTAAATGTAAAACAATAACGGGAAAATCCTGTTACTGCTTTCCATGTAAAATTTAAAGGTCAACGTATCATAATCAGTACGCTAAAACTGAGGTATTAAATTACAAATTTATATGTAGATATCATTGAAAGTCCAATCCAAGCTAATGCTGGAAGCTACCTAGGCAATCGATAAATTTTGCCAATTTCTATCAATATATTTAAGCAACCTTGGCTTCTTTTTAAAACAACAGGCATGCAGAAATATATAATTTGGTTTCGTTTCGTATGTTTAGGCTTAACATCCTTACGTAATACCGAAGTTATTAAGGAGAAGACTTTCGCTTAAAATGACATCCGAACCGCTACTTGGTTTACACATGAAACAAGGGTTGTGGTTCGACCGAGAATTGAACATGGGACACCTTGATTAAAAGGTGAAAAGGAAATAAGACTAATGCAGATGGTTTGACATGTGGAAACGTCACCATGAAGTTCACACGAATCGCATTTTTGTTCTTTTTATTTATTGTTTTTGGTTTAAACCAGTTATTAAAAAAAAAAAACAGCTGGTGTAAATGAGCCAACCCTAAAAGTAAAAATTCTTTTTAAAAAATATACAAATAACTAGCAAAATTGTATGTAGTATTTTTACTTCAAAATATTCCATACCCTCTTTTTGAAACAAAATAAAATTAAAATAAAACATAAGAGAAATACTTAGATTTATATGATACACTTAAAGGCTGCACATCTAGAGTTTTTGGTACTGTATATTTTTGAAATTCTACAGTTAAGTTTTATATAACCACCATCACGGTTTACCCAATCCTCAAGTTTTCTGAATTTTTAACAAGAGGGGTTCAACATATCATTACGGAACTTCCCCCTACCAAAAAAAGGACTACGAAATATATTTAAACTAAATACAACTGCACAACAAACATGACTGAGTGGTTAGCTTTTGCGCTCCTATCGGGAAGTCCGGGATTCAACCCAGCATTCGACAAATCTGACAAAGCTTTTCTTCATTCCATCTGTGAATGTAGAAATAGTGCGTGTACTGGCCGACTAGGAGTGTAGGAGTTGGCCGATTTCCTTTCTTATTGTTTTTAAATCGTTATTATTACTAATTACCAGCAGTGACGGTATTGCGAAGGTTAGGGGGTCGGTCTTTCGGACTGAAGCCTGTTCCCCAAAGTTGCGGAATGTCTAAAACGAACGAAATATCTATTAGTTATGCCTTTACTCATCAACTTTAAGCTCCCGTCAAATAAAAATTACGTATGTTTAGAAAAACTAAACATTAGTAAGAAAATCTAAGCACTAGTAAGAAAAACCCCTCCCAAAATAGTTTTCTAAATTCGCCACTGATTCTCAGTATAAAATGATCTTCAAGGTTGTATCCGAAAGATTATTGCTAAACATATAAACGAAACGAAATATTAGTTATGCCTGTCCTGTACGCACAAACTTCAAGCACCTCCCAAATAAAATTAGGACTTTTTAGAAAACTAAACAATCAGAGAAATCCCTCCCAAAGTACTTTTCTAAACCCGCTACTGATTATTTGTATAAATTGGTATTCAATGTTGTATCCGGAAAATTATTGCTAAATCAATGCACAACTACAGTATAACAGAAATGTGGAAGTACGGTTTGACGGCCATTGAAAAACGTATGCTTTGACGGATATATAGAAAAACGTAAGTTTAACTTTTGTGCTAGAAGTTAGAGTACTAAGCTCTTAGAAATGAAACACGGATGACAAACTAAAATGATCTAGAGAAGGAAAAAAATGTCGATAACTCAAAAGTTAAAATAAATAGCCTGTAAAATTGCCCTCAAATACTACATTCTTCATGTTAGCTTTAATTCGTAAAACATGTGCTCCATCCATCTAGATGGTGAATTACAGAGCTAAATATGGCATTTAGGTCATGGAATTCTTATCTAACTATAGAATATACTACAGTAAACCATCGTTAACACGAATCCCAAGGGACTGAAAAATCAGGAGTTCGTGTTAAAAGAATTCGTGTTAACCGGGGACCCAAATTTTATTATTCGATTCAATATTTTATTATTCAAATACATTTTCTCCATACATACGCACTACAGTATACAGACTATACATATCACTACAGAATATTATGTATGTCATAGAAAACACTAGAGATGGTATCGAGACGAGACTGAGTAGTCTCGGTTCCAAATTCGAGACGAGACCAAGACTATTCTCTGTCTTGATACCATCCACAGAATTGTATCGAGACGAGACTGAGAGTTTCGGTCTCGTCTCGATTTCGAAAAGCACTCCTCGGTCTCGAATTCGAGTTAAGATTGAGATCGAGACTAGTTTCTGTCTCGGTACCATCCTCTGAAAAGTGAAAACACTACAGTAAGTTTATTATCCTATCTTCGAAGATTAAAAAAAAAAAAAAGTTTCCACGCAGAAAATCCAGGTCAAGTTATAAAATTGATAACTACGCTAGCAGGGTGAGTACCGCTAGTAACGGAAAGGTATTTATGATTGCTGTCACCAGTTTGGAGTTACAGGGGAGAGAAGATGTTTTGTCTCGAGCTGACGCCAGCTCGTCTGCCAAGCACCTACATGTTCAGCGCTTGACGGAGGACAGAATCAACACCTCATAAGAGAGGAAAGATACCTGTTTCTGGTTTTTCTCTTATTTACAAGGCAAGTTTCGTCTGTATAAATAGTGTATGACAAAAACTGATCTAGAGTAAAATCTGAAATAAGAAAAATGATCTGAAAAAAACAACAACAAAGGATTGAAAGTTCGCGTTAAATCAAAACCTTTACTGACTCAAGGGACTAAAAATTAGTTCGTAATTCGTGCTAACCGAAATTCGTGTTAACCGATAAAACTTCCTATAAGATAACGTACTGCGATGCCGGGACCGAAATTTTGTTCGTCCTAACCGAGTGTTCGGCTTAAGCGAGTTCGTGTTAACGAGGTTATACTGTATAAGAAAGCTATTTAGATGGAAAAATCATGAAAATGAAAAAAGCCAAAATTTCCAAAATTCTCGTTTTTTTCCCAAAAAAGTCGGCTTTTTATGTGAAAGAAACCATCGATTCAAGAAAGCCGGCTTTTTGCATCTCTATATTTCAATCAAAAGTTTTTTATATGCTTTTATATCTGGAGAACCACATATAGTGTAGCCAAATCGAAACTATCACTTAACTCAGTATAATGTGCTTATTCCGTTAAAAAAAAAAAAAATCGATTTTGGGACCGTTAAAAATTTTGTGGCCCCTGATCCAAAAACTAATTATAATCCAAGATCGCAATCTTTTGATCCATTTTTTTTTAATCATTCCGAAAACTCTTGTTTATTTCAAGAACTGTGTTGCGTGTCATGTCTCATTACGAAAATACTTTCTCTTCTCGTCTCTTTGTCAACACTCTCTTTAGCCTATAGGGCGTATAGATGGAAGTTTTCATTCCACTTTCATTTTCATTTTTTTTTTTTTGTGCGTTGTAGTAAACATCACACAAATTATTTATTACCGTATAGCTTTATTTCTAAGGCACTCACTTTCAATATGTGCGTGTTCGGAGGTTGAAGTTGAAACTAGTGCTGTCAAAATTATTCGAACAATTATGTTGCTGTTATTCGAATTATTGAAATACGTTTTCAATGTTCGAATAATTATTCGAGTAATTACATGTTATTTGAATAATTGTTCGAATTATGAATATGATTCGAATATTTGAAGAATCCATTACTCGAATAGTAAATGATTCGAACTTTAACAGCGTTAGTTCAATCCCTGCTAAGTGTGTACAACGCCTTAGATATAAACTGGAGTTAGTGATTTGGATCACATTTTAGCAGTAAATCCTGTCTTTGAAAATCTCAATGTTGCACAATCACGTAAAGCAGAACTATAGATAAGGCTTAATCTAGATTAGACTTATACTAACCTATCGTTTCATCATTGCATTTTTCCATCATTAAATTTAAATTAAATTAAATCTTGCAGTTTATCGTCCCACGGCTAAACCATTTAGGCTAAGGGATACGGATGATGAACGCAAGTTAATGGTGATGGAATAATTGGTGGAATGAGAATGTGGGAAGAAACAGGAGTGCCCCGAGAAAATTTACGTATACGATGTTGTCCACCACAACTTTACTTGGCCGTGGATCGAACCAGGGAGTAGACGCACCACAGGTAAGCACTTTACCACTGAGCCACCTTGTCCCCTTTTTCCATCTTAATTTGAAAAGACTGTTTTACCGCTTTATCCAAGGACATAAAAAAATGATTTTTTTTTTTAAAATATTAGTTTTAAAATTTTTAGCAGTTGTTTGTTGCACAGTTGTTACGAAACTAATTTTGAGCAAATGTTATACAATATCCTGCTCCTGTTTCATTCAGTGCTTATCTACTCTTATTACTGTCAGGGACGGAATTCATTCTGAGCCCCTCTCTCTCTCTCTCTTCGAACATAAACACAAGCAAACATATTCAATGATTTTTTTTCTTGAAAACAAAGATTGTTAAGTAAGGGCTCAGTTATATTTAAAGTTAAGAGCTTGATTATTTCCTTTCCACATTTAAATTGTTTAAGCTCTATGGACTACGGAACCTGAAGATTCAATGCCGCATTCACAAAGTCTCTCTACTTACTTCTGTCTTTACCAACTGGGTTCAGTTTCTGCTTTCTATTTCTGTGTGATCCACCTTAATATTGTTCTCCCATCAGAGCCTAGGTCTTACTAATTATTCTTTTCCGAATTGGGTTTCCAGTTAAAATCTTAAAAGCGTTCCTACTTTATTCCATTAAGGTTACATGACTTACCCACCTGAACATCCCAGACTTAATGGCCCTAACAATGTTAGGTAAATGGTATGAATTATGTAGTTCCTCGTTACAGGTATTGTGTAACTAGTATGAATCTTAAGTTCATTTTTGTGCTAATGCACTGTCAGGGGTATCAATATCTACAATTTAGAATGCACCAACAGAACTGGATGAGTTTTCATATATCTTAAACACAGCACGTGTGGAGGAATTCATTTCCAGAGAGAAACCAATGCTTTTCGAGGGAGGGGCGGGACCCAAATTTAATATGAGGATAAATTACCTTAAAATTTATAAAATCATACCTCAAATTACACTAAATTTACAGAACAGTCAGGATTTCGGGGAAAGGTGTCCGGACCTCCAGAACCCACCCCATGAGTACGTCCTTGCTTACAGATGAAGAAATGATATGTAATAATATGCGAAAATCATTCATTTGGATCAGACATTCGAAAGTTATATCAGTTACTAACATTTTGCAACCAACAGTACTAGGCTCCGTGCTCAACACTAGAATTACTTAACTTTAGAAATGAACTCTTGTTCAAATAATTCACTTCTCGTTTAAAAGCCTTGTATTTTTATCTTTATTAAAAAAATACAGGAGTAGTTTCATTTAGAGCTCTCAGGACTCAGCCTTTTAAAGAGGTGTATGTGACCAGTTCTTTTATATAGATAATTACACATAGCATTTATACGAAAAACATACAGATTTATAAGATACACCTCCCTCCTTCTACTTGGTGGGACTAAGTGCAAATCGACTTCTCTATTTCTACTTGATACGCCTCTGGTTGAATTAAAAATAATCAGTTGATTTGATTGAATTGGAGTTTATTTATTTATTTATTTATTTAATTCGACATTTTACATGTCCAGGTTACGGCTATAAGAAGCCTTATCTACCATCTAAGCATGGTACACTCAACCACAAAATTATCTCCCCCTAAGAGCTCTAATTCTATTACTTGGGGTCCAGATAATTTGCAGTTGTGAGAACGCCTAGACAGATGCAACCCAACTTACATGTAACTTTTCCCGTCACTGACAGCAGTTGGTAGCCCTGATCAAGTTGTTTATCCAGGTAAAATTGTAAAGTAGGTGACTAACGAAACAGTTCTCCATTCTAAGATGAATGTCCATGGTTCGGATCGTGCTTTCCAAAGAACACCATATATTTATCTTAATATTGCTGTGTATGTAATGTGTTATTTCTTTATATACTATGTGTTTAGAGAAATAAAAATACTGACCAGCATGGATCAGAAAATGCTTGAAAGTAGCTGAAAATATCAAATCTAGAACAACTGCTGGAAATGTTAGTAAGTTATTTCCTTCATTGAGAGATCTCCAATTCTCCTCATTCCAACATTTTTTTCTTTCTGGAGGAGAGATCTTTCTTGTCACACTGAGTATGTATTGAAATTGAATCATTTGAAAAAGTTTCAACCTGGCCGGGATTCGAACCCGGGCACGCCGAACAGAAGTTCAATACGCTAACCACTTACCTACGCGTCACTTAACCTTTTATCTAAACTTTTAACTAGTTAAAGTCGTTGCATGTAAGACTGCAAATATTATAATAAGAAGACGTTCCTTATGAGTGTCACAATGACTTACTCGAGATTTCCTTGTTTAACTCAAAAGCAAGTTATATAGACCTTCGTCAATGAGGAAAATATCACGAAACGTTCTTCAAGTTGAGGTTACCTCATCGTTTTTAACTGCTCCCAATTTACATTACTACTATTCTTCCTCATCGTAACTTCTAATTTTCAAAGAAGAAGAGCCGGCAGCATTTACGCCGATCCCAAGGGTTTCGGTATTCGTGCGCTACCCTAGCCAGCTGTTTGAAGTTGTTAATGTAAAATGTACAGAAAAATTTGGGCAAGAGAACAGAACGTAACCAACACCTGTGGGGCTTCTAACCCGTTCCTACTACTACTACTACTACTAATACTAATACTAATACTACTACTACTGCTATTATTATTATTACTTTTACTATGGATCCATATAGTAAAACTGCAAGCTTATTTTAATGAAAAAAGTGTTATTAAAATTTAAAAAATCCTTGGACAAGGTTTGGCCCACGAAAAAAACTATTTTCATTACCAGAACGTTGCCCTAGAACATTCAGCCACCAGGGCCTCTCCATAAAATGGAAACCCCTCGAACGGCGGGAAGCTTCCCTGGGGAACAGTGCCCCATCCCCCAACAAGTTACGGCCCTGCGTCGTGGCAATCATTTTTCTTAATTGGAATTTATTGTTTACGTAATTGATTTTGTAATTCTATTATTACTTTATTATTATTATTATTATTATTATTATTATTATTATTATTATTATTGCAAAGTCGAGACTTGGCTACATATTTTATATTTTATGAATTTTCTGATTGGATTTCAAGTCTTTTTGTTGAATAATCAACACACTCCACTTTATTTGTTTTGGAGGAGGGAAATATTATCTTATTGCTTTTCATTTGTTTACTTGCACGCTACACCTAAGCCTGGATACTACATTTCACCTTTCTATATCTACGGGAAATACCGTAAAGGTTGTGATGATCATAAGAGAGTAAGTGAATAACAGAGTGTGATGAGATCAATGAACTTTGCATATTAACATTTAAAGTATCAGGTTGTCAGAAAAGTCATGACGTATTTCGGTAAAATATGACAAATGATGGTTTCTGGATATACTAGAGTTATTCGGATCATGCAATAGTTCGTCATGAATAGCTCAAATGTTTTGTGTAGTAATATTGCTCTTTGTTTGGTTTGGTTTTACAGATTTGATCAGAGATGGCGTGGGTCAATGAAAACTTGACCTACCATTCATCGCGACCCACTCTGACCCATGATCCACCACCCACATTGGCCCACTCTGACCCACTACCCACCATGACCCACTCCGACCCACCACCCACCATGAACCACTGACCCACCAAAACACATCTTCATTAACTCTGACACATGATCCACGTCCTCTTTTCTACCGACTAAAAAGTTTATACAGAATTGTAATAAAACCAGGCTGTCAAATTCTAACTAATCGGAGTTTGAATTTCTACGGTGAATCCCTCAAGCACCGATGTTACAATAATAATGGATCTGACCTTTACGATATAAAATGGTAAAGTGTTTGTCATGGGCAAAATTACAATGAAATTCAATTAAATTATCATGGTCTAATTATTTCCTTGTTGAATTATCGATACTTTTCAGTGGAAAAGCGGATGAAATTTGAAAGTTCCAAATCAAGATACGTAGACCAACATACAGAAGTTTACATTACAAATGTTATGTCTATTTTTCTCACAACTTTATGGGTTGATTGCCCAGTGCTCAAAGCGCTCCATATAATAAACAAGCTTCAGCAATTATTATAAAGCGCATGGTAAGCATATATGGATATATGATGCGAAGCACTGTATTTTTTGTTGAGTTGAGTTGATTTTGAGTTTAACGTCCCTTTCAGCAGCGAGGCTATATGAAACATGGACCTACCAAACACCTAGTGGCCCACTTGCGGGTAAACGTCGATCGTCAATATAGAGACGAATCGAAGGATTCCCGCTAGTGTTCCACTGCCGTCAGGGTTTCGTCGAGTCGAAACAGATATCTCGCGTCGGGGTGTTGAAGTTACCACCGCGTAGCAGCGAGGACTTCGTTTTGGTCCGCGCTTCTTCGATTCGTCGCGGAGAATCGCGAAGGAACCAACATGAACTATCGCCAGTCATGTGCAGGTTATAATTATATATTATTTTTTCCGGACGAATTTATAGTAAAGTTAGCTCCGGGGGTCAAGAATAACCTCTGCCTCAATATCATGAAGTGAAAAATCTTGAGTGCGATAATTGTATGAATTTAGATGACAACTGTCGTCGATCATTAGAACTATGAAATAAAGTACATAGACACGCGTCATTTTGTTATAAAATTACATGGCGAACGCATTTTATGTTATCCCAAACAGTTATCGTCTCATATATACAGTTAAAAGAGCACTCTGATTGAGCAAATTAGAAAGATCGCAATGATTTATTCCTTTACAAGCGACATCTCCTTCATCGCCTCCGTGGCGAAGTCGGAAGATAACCTGCCCAGTAATCACAAGGTTGGTGGTTCGAGCCCCCTGCGGGGTACTTTTTTCGTACTTTTTAAAAGTGTTTTTAGACTCACCTTAAGGTAAACAAATCACACATATAGGCGATTTAACATATTTTGGGAGAGTAATTTTGTGGTTCATTGGCGTTTTGTCGCGTCAGAAGATGCTGTCTACAATGCAGTGAGCAGAGAGAGTCGGTGGGTCAGAGTGCGTCATAGTGATTGGTGGGTCACGGTGGGTGGTGCGTCGCAGTGGGTCACGGTGGGTGATGGGTCGCAGTGGATCACATGCTGTTGATCCGCTGACCCACTCAGAAAACTCGATCAATTTGATCCACTGACCCACTCCAACTCTGGCTTTGACACCACATAGAAAATGGAAGACCAAAAATTGCTTGTTTATCATATTTTATTGTTGTACTTCCGAGAAGGGAAGAACGCGCGAATAGTGTTTGTGATTTTTACTGTCCTCCATGTTTCTGTGTTTTAGTCCCTGTTCTTAAAGAGTTACTAGAAAAACTGAAAAAGTGAGTAAAACGCGTCAAAATAGGAAACAAGGTACTGGGGAAGGTTCGTTAAATTAATTAACTTAAAAAAATAATCCAGTGCCCTGAAACACCAGATTCCAATCAATATAAGTATCTATTCAATGCCGTGCCGGGAACAATCAGGGCCCGATGCGAGAGCATACGGCAGTGCCTCTGTACATATGTGTTGTCAATTTAAAGTTCACTTCTCTGGACTATTCTTTTTGCATAATATTTTACTATATTATCATGACTGGAATCAGTTTCAACATTATTACACTGGAATCGTAAAAGTGTGTAATTACGAAATTCACTGCAGCTTCATTTTTTCCTTCTCACAGAACAGTGACGTCTTAGAGTAGTGGCTTAAGCGTTAGTTTCATAATATTGGGGACACGAGTTGGATTCCGGCTGTGGCAATTCAGGAAATTTTTATAATATACAAAACTGATACTTTTGATGTATACTAACATGAAAAATATTCAATTTCTCTGGGTCTAAGAGTTGAGACAACTTCCCTTACAGCTGAAATGCCAACAACACAAAATTACGTCAACCGCATCAACCTTCGTAACTGTCTGGCAAGTAACGTGTTTGGACAAGAATTGATGAACACATAAGGGCTAAACACGTCTTTACTGCTGTAACATGGGCCAAAAATGAGTTCCAAGGAATTGTTCCTAGTTGTGCACAAATTGCAAATAGTGATCGAACTTACAATAGGGATCGCTATTCACGAGAATGATCCTATTTAAGATATCACCTCACTTTTCTACTTAGAAGAAGGGCAAAACAAAATGCATTACTGTTATCAGCTAACAAATCTTTATATTCCAATTCTTGTTGTCATAAAATGATAATTCTATCTGTAAATCCATAAGCGTAATAATATTATTGCGTTCATGTGTAAACCTAAGAAACATCTGACATAGTCTATATCTTTTCTGCTCCTATGAATACCTTCGACTATGTCACTTTTTCTTTCCATTGTGGTAATAATAATAATAATAATAATAATAATAATAATAATAATAATAATAATAATAATAATAATAATAAAGGAATAACATAATTACAATACCAATTACATAAACATTATCTTCCCATTCAGAAAAAATACTAATTACTACGACGGGATTTGTGGTAATTAGCTGCAATGAGAGTTTCCTGCTTTCACAATTTTTTTTTTCAAGAAATCGCCCCAACCGCAGTATTGTTCGCCACTGGCACCTCATGTGGTTTAGACGTATTCCAAACACTACAGAGACACGAACACAGAAATACTGAGGACAATTAAAATTCCGACCTTGCTCTTGAGAGGAATTCGAACCCCTAGTGGATTGCGCCTCATGATCAGCTGCCTCATGATCATGTGACCTCAATTTGCCACAAACTCCTCATATGAATATAAGAAAATAAACTAGTAGTTATGGAACATAAACATAGAACTGTCCATTTCTACACGTGTTGATACAACTTCTAGAATGTGAAAGTAATTTCTGTCGTCTTTTCTTCTTTGGAAATTAGAAGTTATATTAAAGACGAAATGTAATATAAATCGGGACCATCCCTGCAACTGATGACCAACGCCGTAACTTAGATTCTTTTCTGGGGGCCTTTGGCGTGGGAGACCAGGGTTCAATTCCCGGCGGGAGCTCATGTGGTTAGGATTCCACGTTAATCAGTAGGTCCACGTCTCATATAGCCTCGCTGCTGAATGGGATATTAAACTCAAAATCAACTCAACTCTTTTCTAGGGGGCAAGCATGAATAAGCTTATTTCGGCCCCTAGAAAAAATTGATTTCTAATTATCGGGCCCCTCTCTCCAACTTTCTCTTAATCTTTATGGGTGCACCGGAGACTTGGGCCCTCCCGCACGGCCAGGTCTGCGGTTCCGTTAGTTACTCCCTGGGCCCATTCTATACATGGCAAAATTATTAAGGGGACAATATTTATAAATCTCAAAGTCATACAAATAAATATTACTCAAATGGGTCCACGATTAATTTTTGTTCTATTTATCTTTTGTGTGCTGTTTTGTTTATGTAATGCAGCGACCCTATTTGATGCATCATTTCTAATTTCATGTTCGTATGTATATGGAGTAAGAAAATTTTGTCTGAAAATGGCCCCCTCGAACGGCGGGGAGCTTCTCGGGTGAGGGCAGTTGCTCCCTGCCCCACAAGTTATAGCTCTGCCAATGACGTAGCCTCAACTTGAAGAACGTTTCATGATATCTTCCTCATTGTGGAACGTCTGTATAACTTGTTTTTGAGTTAAACAAGGAAATCTCGAGTAAGTCATTAGCACACTCACACAAGTTGCTTATATTTTCTTATTTATATTTTTATTTATATTTTGTTTATATTTGTTTGTTTTTGTTATATTTGAGTATCTTGTTTATATTTTTCCATGAAACGATTTTAACTAGGTATTAGTTTTGGTGGAAGGTTAAATGGCGCGGTAGGTGAGTGGTTAGCACATTGAACTTCTGTTCGGTAGACCCAGTTTCGAATCTCAGCTAGGCTGAAACTTTTTCAAGTGTTCCTGCTTCAATTTCAATTTCAATGCATACTCAATGTGATAAGCAGGGGGCCGGGGTGGCTCAGTGGTAGAGCGTTCATCTCTGGTGCTTGGGGTCCCGGGTTCGATCCCAGCCCCTACCAAGTGAACTTTGTGGTGGACAAACACCGTGTGCGTGGGTTTTCTTGGGGTTCTCCCGTTTCCTCCCACTTCCTTCATTCCACCATTTCATTCATTACTCATCATCACCGTCTCCTTTAGCCTAACCGGCATAACCGTGGGACGTAAAACTCAAAGATTTCATTTTTCAATGTGATAAGCAAGATCTCTTCCCTAGAAAGAAAAAGATGTTGGAATGAAGAGAATTTGGAAAAGTCTCTCAATGGAGGGAATCATTTACAAAGTTATTTCCAGCAGTTGTTCTAGATTTTTTTATATTTTCAGCTACTTTCAAGCATTTTCTGTTTCATATGTGATTAGTGTTTTTATTTCTTTGAATATACAGTATATAATGAAAAAATACATTACATATACAGCAATATTGAGATTAACATATGATGTTCATTGGACAACACGCTCTGAACCAGAGAGATTGATCTCAGAATGGAGAAATGTTTCATCTACTCACGATTTTACTTGCATAAAGACTCGACTCAGTGCTACCAACTGCTGTCAGTGCCGAGAAATGTTACGTGTAAGTTGGGTTGCATCTGTCTAGGCGTTCTCACAATTGCAAAAGACCTGGACCCCAAGTAATGGAATTAGAGCGCTTAGGGGGGAATTACTTTTGTGGCTGGCTGTACATTTAACCCTATTTCGATGACAATAAATTGTAAACTGCTCTATTGACTCACATATCGAGATTGGCGAAGCATTCCAATCACGACAGGTTGAAATTATATATAATTTCGAGGAATAGGTAGATCTATGAAGAAAAATTGCACGCTGGCTGTTAAAACGTGATCTCTTGTCCCTGTCACGATATGAAGATCACTTTAAAAAATTAAGTGTTTTAGAAGGTAAGAAGGTTCTGTAAAAGTAAGTGTTTTATAGAGCAGTACCAATGAGTCAAATTTATGCGTTGTTGCATTTTCAGCCAGTATAGCTTTTCAAAGAATAACGTTACATAGACAGAGAATTTTAAGCTAAAAATAAAACGTATGCAAGCACTTTACACCCGCTTCAAGCAGTTTGTAAATGAAGACCCTATATTAACGGAATTAACGTCAGATAATATACATTTACAAACCGTTTGAATTGTGTTAGTTAAGGGGATGTAACA
The DNA here is from genome assembly GCF_964235325.1 of Thermobia domestica. NCBI lineage: Eukaryota > Metazoa > Arthropoda > Insecta > Zygentoma > Lepismatidae > Thermobia > Thermobia domestica. The sequence goes on along the minus strand of NC_137454.1, from coordinate 140,911,572 downwards.
GTGTTCCAAATGTGGTAGGCCTATCATTAGAGTTTGGACAAGAATTTTTTAAATGGTACTTTTTTTCTTTTTTAACTTGCTGAAGGAATGAAGAACTCCAAAAGCCTTTTTGCACGATGTGTTAATTTGATGAGACCAAGTTAAATATTCGTTCAATATGACGCCAAGATTTTTCACAGAGGAAGAGAGGGGAATATCTACGCCCTCGAAAGTATATTGGGAACAAGTGTAACATCTAATAACATAGTTGTAGTTTCCTCCCACTTTCTTCATTATTCATCATCACCGTCTCCTTTAGCCTAACCGGCATAACCGTGGGACGTAAAACGCAAAGATTTCATTTCATTTTCAACATAGTTGTAAGTTTAAAAGCAATTAAAATTGACTTTGATTTGACTGGATTTACATTTAAACAATTATCTGCTGTCCATTTAGCCAAATCACTCAAATCTTCGACATTCATCTTTGTTATACATGTATCTATTTGCTTTGGTGAAGAAGACAGATACAATTGAGCATCGTCCTCATATATGTGATACTTACAGTGTTTTAGAGATCGTGGTAAGTCATTAGGACCAAAAAAAAAAAAAAAAAAAAGGCCGAAAAACACTACCTTGAGGAACCCTTCAATAGAAATTTCGCTGAGCAAAAACTAAGTTCGCAACTACAACATACTGTTTTCGGTCACAAAAATAATTTTGGATCCACTTAGCAGCTGAAATAAAAAAGTTAAATTTTTGTATAGGTTTCTGCAGGAAAATGTGGTTTACTGACTGGAATGCTTTGCTGTAATCCAGTAAGGTAAGTATAGTTATCTCCTTCTTGTCCAAAGTAAAGCGTATATCATCAGTAACACTGGTAAGGGTTGTAGAAGTGCTGCAAAGCTTATGAAACGCAGATTGAAAAGCGTCTAAAAGGTTATAACTTCGAAGATGCTCGCGTGTTTGGTCACTTATAATATATTCAAGAGCTTTAGATAAGGCAGGTAATATTGAAATAATCCTTAAGTCTTTCGCGGACCGGACATCCTTAGTCTTACGTAGAGGCTGAACTCGTGCTGTTGACACAAGACTGGGAAGATGCCATAGTAAATTAAATAAATTAAATAAATAGATAATTAGGGAGAGGACGAAAGGTAATATTTTCTTGATCAAAGTTATGCTTATTTCATTTGCACCTACAACAAGGAAATTTATCTTGTTAGTTCCTTTCATTACATCTTGTGATGTAACACAAGAAAGAAAGAAAAAAACTTCAAAACTAGGATTTTGTACAGTATTATAAAATCTTATATTTATCTATGTGCTAGAAGTATCAATTCTACAAAAAAATACTATTGAGATAATGGACAGAGAAAGTTGTAACTATATCAGTCTCGCCTCCTTTATTATTACGAATGCCAAATAACTTCAAATTTCTCCAAAGATGGGGAAGATTCTTATTCTGTTTAATGTCCTTTTCAGCACCGAGACTATTTATGAGAAGTGGATTCACAGCTTAACATGGGATCCAAAGAACATGAGCTACAGCCAAAAATCGATCCCAGATCTCCCGAATCGACTAATGAGTTGAAGTTTGTGTATAACATATTTTAGTTTGTATATAACTTACCTAACGAAGTTTCAGCTTCCAATAATAACCATAAATTGATAATTTTCTAGTTGGTACAGACTAAAACATCAATTTACGTGTGAAACTCTCTACCTGCAAACTGTACATAATGTATTCCATATTGCTTTTATTTCAATAAGTGCGTGACTAGACAATAGTTTTTGTGCAGTACACAGGTTGTTTCTTTCAGCCTCCCATTTGGCGTTAGAATTTTAATATATAGTAATTAACCTTTGGCTAAGTGGGGACTTCGACCTCAAACTCTAGTATTGCTCGGGTACAGCATCGTACTTTTGCTTTCGTGCTTCGCACTCCGAAAATACATTCATGACATTATTCTTTGCAAAAAATTGAAATCCCTTTCTCCCTTAGAATACACATTTCGATCAACGTGAAATGATAAAAGTCCATCTCGGCCCCATTGCTGTGTTTGAAACTTCATTGCAAATGGTTCACCCGTTTTCCTGTGATGATGCGACTGACAATATCGAAGTCAATTTGAAATATTGAGAAAATAATTAAAACTGCCCTCCCTTTCTCTCATTAACAGCGGAATTTCCGGAAATGTTAACATATATTCCCACTAGTTTTGAATAAGGAGTTTATATACCAAGTTTCATACCCTTAACAGGTATTTAATCTTAAGTAATTTTGAGATGTGGTCATCTTAATATAACAATTACAACCCCCACCCTTTTCACTCCCGCATTTTTTCCCTTCTAAGAGTAATATATATATATATATATATATATATATATATATATATATATATATATATATATATATATATATATATATATATATATATATAAGTCTGAAACAAGTTTTTAATTATTTCAAATGAAATGTCTAAATATCAAATTTCATGTTGCTATTTCGAGATACGGCCATCTTATTTTAACAATTGCAAACCATAGTCTTTTTTCTTCCCATCTTTTTCCTAGCATTTTAGGGCACATATCAAAATGGTGAAACGCGTTTCTAACTATTTTAAATGAGAAGCCCAAATATCAAATTTCAAGTCTTAAGAAATTTCTAGATATGAACATATAATAATAATGGTAATCCCCTCTCCTTTTATTTTCTCACTTCTTTTTCTTCTGTTCTGAGTCAAATGCAAAAAAAAAAAAAAAAAATGAAAGATGTGTCTAATTATTTTAAATGAAAAGTTCACGTATCAAATTTAATGTCTCTAACCTTCAGAGATTCCGAGATATGACTAATTTAAGATAATAATTGCCATTAATTATTGTCACCTCTCTTTCCCTCTTTCCCGTCCAATTTTCAAAAATTCTTCTTTAGTGGTACTTTACGTTACAAATCCTATGCAGTGTCGAAATTTCAAGTTTCTAGCTTAAGCGATTTGGCCTGAGTGTGGATCATTCAGTCATTTAATCAGTCACTCACTCAGGATTTTTTTTTTATTTGCAGAAATTAATTTCCCAATACTGGGGAAAAATTAGCCTTTCATTCATTTTTAGCAAATCATTGTTATAAATACACACTGCATTTACCTTAACATTATAGAAAATTGCTTTTTGTATTTTCCACTGATTCAGGTTCTCAAGTGAAATTTTTACGAAATTTGACTAAGTCTAAACAGAACTTTCATAGCCAATATAAGCAAGTCAAGATCTATCTCCGTGCCAAATTTGACCTCAAGAAGGGGGCTATATATAGGATCCGAGCCTCCATGGATCCGCGTATATATATATATATATATATATATATATATATATATATATATATATATATATATATATATATATATATATATATATATACTGTCCTTCAGATTGACTCTTAAACATAGATGTCAAATGAAGGACTAGAGGGTTAGAATTATAATTCAGAAAATTCTAAAATACAGGATACTGATCATATAGAATGTGGAAATATTTTGATTTAGGATGAACAATCAATATATGTTCCACAACGATCTTCACATCCATTCCGAATTATAAAATAAATTAACAGAGTGTCCGTTCTTCGAACGGAAAAATAAAGCTTATGCCAAATATTTGAAAGATGTATGCATTTTTTTTTTTGTGGTTTCAAAATAGTTGTTAATGCTAGTCCGATTTCCCTGGTGCCAGGGGTGGACTGGCTATCTAAAAAGGGCGCGGTCACATACTCTGGGAAGGCGCCGTCCATCCGAGGCTTTCGCTTGCGTGGAATACCCCCTCCTAATAAAAGGAAGAGCCGGGGGGCTTCCCCTGGTAGTACACAAAAAACAACAAAATATTAAGTAGCTATTGCTGTTAATCACGATATAATTATACAAATTCAATATTTTTATAAACAAAGAGACTTTGAGTACTAAATATATTAGGCCTATATAAATCTGCACACTTTAGCTGAGACTACAAAAATCACACCAGTTGTTTCCATTCTTCGGCTACATTTGTTAACAGCCTAATTATAACTGAAGATTTGAGTTAAGTTTGGGGTTTATGCTATTTTTCATACTTTTGTCCTTTTAAAGCTATGTTCATCATAACATTAACTTATTTTTCATCTATTTTTAAAACCGTTGATAAAAAGTATACATGAAACATTTACTACAAATTAACAAAAGTAAATTTAGAATTATATACCTACCTAGCAAAAAAAGAAATTAAAACAAAACTGGAAAATGAAAGTAAAGTCACTGCTTTATGCTTGAAGGAGCCTTCGCATCTTCTTGCTTTTCTCACACATTTTGTCAATTATAAGATTGTTGTCTATTTTTGTCAGAATGTCTCTTTCTGAGTTCATCAAGAACAATCAATGTGCGAATTACCGGGGGGATGAGGGGGATTTTCCCCCTCAATCACATTTTGTTCCCCCCAAAGAAGTCAGCTGAAGTATCCTCACCGGGGGTGCTCACTTTCTCCCCCAAACTATGCTCAGTATAACTCCAAATTTCTTCGGAATGATCGATGTAACTATTCAGTTTTTGTCATTTCTACTTACCACCTAATTACCCACTATTTTCAACGTTGTTTGCTGATAGTTGAACTATATTATTATGACTACGGTTGTTACTTGCAACTGTACCTTCGTACCCTTCAGTTTGTCATCGTTTGTAAATTTGAATGTACTAATTGCGTATAACAAAGCCACATATGGATTTCTAAATGTTCTTAGCGGTTGGCCAAAAAGAAGCAAACAAATACCTTCTTCCAAATACGAAGTTCGGACATGTCATATTCATCCCCTCATTTGTATCGATTATCATCTTATTTTAATTTTTGTTATAACATGTTATTTCATTTTCCAGTGTACTCTTTGTTAGCACATGGTCTTCATTCCCTAGTAGTTTGTGTGTATGCAACTCAAAAGTTGCATTTAATTTGTGATAATTAGCATAGTAATCACTGCCTTTTACAGTTTACCGAAATGAACTTTTGAAACTGTACTCAAAATCTGAGAAATAGGTATTCTCTCGTAAGTATATATTAACGTACACGCTTGGGATACGCTCCTAGTAAGCAGACATGTTAGTGAAGGTGATTTTTAGGTGAATAAGCGCATAATTGAAGATTTGTTTCAGCATTTGTTAATACGACTGGTTCTCCGTGTCGTTGTCCGTGTCTGTATAAGCATTTCAACTGTAACGGTTTTTTTTTTTTTTTTTTAAAGGAAACCCTTCATTTTTCCATTTTTCTTTTCGCTGTACAGTTTGTTGTCCACACTAATAATTTTGTCTGAAAAACTTTATTTGAACAACGTAGCCCATAGTGAATCAACTCATCTGCAATCTAACAGTAAAGTCATATGTAAGTGTTAACTTCCTGAGCTCAATCACGGAATAGATATTTGGAGGAGAAAACGTCGTGAAGAGCGCAGCTTTAGCGGGGAGTAGAAGCGCAAGCTCGAAATTTGAATTGAGAGATTTTAAATATTTGGCCTTCGATTTGACCTTGATGTCAGAAATCGGGACCAGCAACAATCCATTTCTTGTTTGATAGGCTAATATCTAGATTTTCTTTTTTAAAAAAACATGTCCGGTTTAACTGATAATTTTAGTGGTTTTCATAAGACTGAAGTTTTTTCCTACACTGAGAAAAAAAATTGTAGGTGGCATACTTAAAAAGATATGTTACATGCGTAATTCCTGTAGTTTTTGGACTTAACGTACAGCAGACGTATAACTGAAAACGCATGTTTTACAATACTTTCTGTATAAGTGTTCCATCTATACGTACTTTCCGTACGAAACAATGTAGGCGGTCAGGATCTCACATACAAATGAACGTATATAACATATAGCTGACGAAGGTAACATAAGTATATGCATATGATATACGGAAAACTGTTAGATGTCGGACATCTTGCAACGGCATGATGTAACATCTAAGGGCAGTGCCTATGTAGCATACGGATAACGTGTGCTCCGTACTGATTTCTATAGTAAGCAAGAGGATACCGTATAATTGCACAATATACCGCTGTCCGGAGAACGGATTTTTCTCTGTGTACCTGTATGTAATAACGCAAAGTGGAAGATTTCAATATGAGTGGAAAAATTAACATATGCTTGTGATCATAGCTATCGCTCGGGCCGAATTATTAACTAAATAAATCTTAGAGAGCTACTAGGACAAGAGTGAGCACATTTAAACACGTTCAGAAAGGTTTGGTGGTGTGTGTGTGTATGTCAGACAATATATACGTGCATAGTTATTGTCGGTAGATTTATTAAATGAATAAATATCTTTTTTATTATAGATGTCACAAACACACACACACACAAACACACACACATATATATATGGGGGGTAAGGCATTATTGTCTCATTTTGAAATTTGCACCTTCAGACTTTATGTTCTGTTGGCCTAATTTTATCCCCCCCCCCAATATAGATTATCTAATTCGCACACTGAGAACAATGATTCCAGATGTTCATCTGTAAAGTCTTGAACGGAGTCTTGTTTTTATGTATCTGAGCTTTGAAAATGCTCGCTCACAGGACATTTGTGTTGCCGGTAATGTAAGGAGATACTTATAAACTTTGAATAATTCTGTGTAGAATCTTGAGTACATATTGTACTGCAGAATCACATCGAAGGCGCACTTAAAGCAAGAATTGCACTTCACTCCATCACATTTTATAGACCTTAAATCCACAATATCGTCAGTCGACCCCAAATATTCCTCCTCATCCTCCATGAAATCTTCAGAAAACTTGTCTTCTTCAATAAAATCTTCAATCGTACGAACCTCAACAGCTTCTTGATTTTTTTCTTGGTTCTTATAAGGGGATTTTGAAAACTCTTCCCACATTGATGAAAACAAAAGAAGCTCATCTTTAAGTTTTCCCTCTTCACAATCAGGAATTAATATCAGTGATTCTTTTCAGTGAGAACGAAGCCAGACTTAAACACTTGAACTTCTCAGGATCAAAATACTCTAAATCTAAGTATAAGCTTTGATTTTCAGCAAATCGTTCCTGCATGCTGTTAGAAATTTGGTCTAGAACACAGTTGAAAACGGTTACTTCAAATCTGTATTTACAGTCTTCAATTACTTCATCAAAAGCTGATTCCCCTGCAATTTTCTTTCTTTTTCTACATCTTACCTCAGGCAATTCTGTTTCTATAATAACTTGTTCTAGACTAGGAACATCTGTAATGAGTCCTTCAATACTTTTTGACATTTCTGTTGCAAAGTGTCCTGCTGCTTTGTAGACTTTGTCAAACTGGTCCCTAGCTTCTTTCAACTTATTTTGAGTTGAGGATATCAGGCGCCATGCTTGGGCATAGTCTTAAATTTTTGGTTTGCAAGTAGTCTAATAACGGTGTGGTATGCTGAAAAATCAATAAAAACATCATAGCCACAATGATAGTCTCAAAGGAACACAACTTTTGAATGAGAGACATTGCATCATGTCTGACTTTGGAATTGAATTCTTGCGAGTTGCCAATCACACTTAAAGCTGCTGCGAGTTCCACATATACTGGTTTTGATTTTCTTGGTCTGACATCCTTTGAGTCGGGTGCCCAGTAATGAAAGTGTTCAAATATTTTTTAGAGCAGCGTTGCTTTTACTTCTCCATCGAGTTATCCCAATAGCCTCAAGACGGACGCTTGGGTTTTGTTCCAAGTACACCTCAAGTCGTTTCTGGGATTCTTTCAAAAATATCTTAATTTCCTGGAGAAGCCCAAAGAAAGATATACAAACACCCAAACTCTGGACGATGTCAGTTATTACCAAGTTCAACATATGTGAATAACACCATATGTGAATGTGTTTCGGATTGATCTCTTTCAGCTTTGCTGTCACACCTTTATATAGTCCGCTCATATTTGACGCTCCATCAAAAGCGTCTGCCACACATTTTTCGATAGGTATTTTTACTTCAGCCAAAGACTGTTCGAGGGATTGAAAGAGGTTCTCTCCTGTTGTTGAAATCACATGTTCGAGGGCAATAACTCTTTCCTGAACAAATCCATTGTACACATACCAAAGCACTATGGAGCACTGGTCATATGAGGAGACATCTAGGGTCGTGTCCACTCCAGCTTGGTTAACTTCTTTGGCAATTGCTGTTTTGATTTCAAGTGTATATTCTATATACATTATGTATTTGGGCATCATATAATTTTGTATCTGTACACTTTTTCAATGTGCATATATACGTAAAACAATACTGTACATCTACTATATTATAAATGCCATTGTATGTTTGTATGTATGTATGAGTATGTTCCACATCTCCTCCTAGACGGTTCAACCGATTTTGAGCAAACTTGGCATAAATATTCTTTGGTACCAGGTAATCAACACTGTTGGGGTTAGCAACCCCCAACTCTCCCCTTTGCAGAGGGGGAGTGGTGGAAACTTGAACCCAATTCTATTTAAATGGGGTTTATAACAGTAGGAATGGTTTTAATGGTATAACGTAAGAACGAGAAAAATAATTTTAACGAAATTTTGGAAACATATAGCTTATAGTGTGACATAAAACAGCCTTGGTATATAACGCCACTAGCGCCCCTAACGGCGGGAGTGGGAGGGAGAGACATTTAAAAATGACCCAAAATGACCGAGATTATAGTCAAATCAATATATTTCGAAGTCGCTGAGGTCATTAATGGTACCACCAAAGCCTAAAACAGAAAGGGCAAGGCCGTAGGGCGAGTAAAGACGGGATCTGGGGGCGGAGCAGTGGGGGTGGGAGGGTTGATATATAAAAATCATCCAAAATGACCGACATTAGAGTCAAATCTATAAATTTCATGGTCCCTAAGATCATTATAATGACATTCCCAAAGCCAAAGACAGAAAGAGCGAGGCCGCAGACCGACCAAATACTGAGATTTGGGGCGGAGCGTGGGGTTGGTAAGGGTGATTCGTCCAAAATAACTGATATTAGAGTCAAATCTATATATTTAGGGGTAAATCTAATATCATTAATAGCATTCCCACGCCGAAAACAGAAAGAGCGAGGCTGCAGGCCGAGCAAATACCAGGATGAGGCTCTAGCTGACCAAATGCTAGCAAATTTATAAAATAATTATGTAGCTTTGTTTTTGTGTTTTTAATAAGTTCAGAGAGGAGGTTTCCCGAGGGTAAGACGGGTCTTAGTCCCTCCCGAGGAGGGCGCAAAGGCACGGATGTGAGGAGGGCGCAGCTGCCATCGGGCCGGTACTTGATTATGGCCAGTCCACCCCTGCCTGGTGCTATTTAAACGCTCACCTCGTTTCTTCTCTTAGGGGTCACATTCCTAGGTTCCTAAGCCTAGAGAACACGGGGAGTATTTATATAAAATTTTAAAGTTCTAGTCGAATAGATTCGGAAATCTTAAGAACAGAAACAAAGTTTCTAAGACCACATTTAGGGACAGCATCTCGCAATATCATATCTTCTCTGAAATTTAAGGTATATACAAAGAAATTATTTGTATATACAAAATTTCAAGGTACTACTTCAAATATTATTGAAGATCTAGTAATAAGTGAGTCACTGTAGATTTAGTCATAGCTCTGAAAGTTGAGTCAAGTTTTTTTTTTTTTATTCGGTTACATTACTGTTGGCTAGGAACATTACATCCTTCATGAAATGAAATGAAATCTTTAAGTTTTACGTCCCACGGTTATGCCGGTTAGGCTAAAGGAGACGGTGACGATGAGAGATGAGTGAAATGGTGGAATGAAGAAAGTGGGAGGAAACGGAGAACCCCAAGAAAACCCACGAGCACGGTGTTTGTCCACCACAAAGTTCACTTGGCGGGGGCTGGGATCGAACCCGGGACCCCAAGCACCAGAGATGAACGCTCTACCACTGAGCCACCGCGCCCCCTACATCGTTCATATTTGAAGCAGAAAATATTAAGTTTTAAAGTTCATTAAAGATAATTAATGTACTGAGAAATATTATATACAAACAAACCGTTTTTACCAAATTTTCCGAAAAAAGAAAAGAGAGAAGAGATTCTGACGGTTCAAAGTTTTCCAAAATTTTGCAACCTGATGTAAAAATATTTCCTTCTTAATGGAATACACATTTGAATCCGGTTCAGTGACCTGCAAGTATTGTACAAGGTAGCAATTTCCGGTCATTTTCTGCTACCAAATAAGTTCACACGATGAGCTGGCCACTATGAATACAGTTTTCGGTAATTGTACAGATAATTGATTTCTTTATATGTATAAAAAAGTATTCAGTTTTGAATCAACAATTTTAAAACTATTCACATAAACAGTGCATAAGAAGCAGATATACAAGTTTTACTAAGGACTGTATCAGGGACACCACAAATGGTGGTGCCATACTCAAATGCATTTAATTTCTATCAGCAAACGTTAAAGATTTGTTTCATTTTGATTTTTCCTTTTGCTTTTCTTATCCTTCTTTATAAGTAGTATTGCGTTACTGTTACATGCGTGTGTCACCATTAGGACATGACAAGCAACAACAACATCAGATACAATATGCTACTGAACAATGATTTAAAAAAATATATACAGTGCATAAATAAATAAACAATTTGATTCTAGTAGAATAAATAAAAAAACTATTCATTACTACTGGCGACGAACGATATACTTTTTAGAACGATGAAAATTATTTGTTTCGATTTTCTTGAAGAACTAAGCATCAGAATTAATGTTTGCCACGAGACGAGACGAGACGGAAAATAAAGTTTTTCTCTCCCTGTCTTGTTTAACTGTATATAAGTTCAGTCTGGCCTAAATTCTTGAAAAATTCTTTCTCGTCTCGTATTGGTTAAAAAAACATTTCTCTCTCTCTCTCTCTCTTTTTTTTTTTTTTTTGTAAATTTAGTCTATGTCCAGATATTTTTCTTAATGTTATCTAAAAATTAAAATCCTCCCACGTCATGAGAAGACCATGAAGGTTGTGTTATGATAATATTCAAATCTTATTTATTATTGGAGTATATTATGTAATGACTTGCGTATCTTTAGAAGTTGATAAATACTCTTTAATGTCTTTATGCAATCACTTTATCAATTTATAGTTTTTACGTATATTACGCATCATGATAGTTACAAATCCCTAAACCAACATAAGAACAGGCACTTTTCCGGACTTATGGAAAGAAAGTTTAGTGTGTCCAGTGCCAAAGTCTGGAAATAAAAGCGAAATACAAAACTTCAGACCTATAGCTATATTATCTTCTTTTGCCAAAATTCCTGAGAGTATTTTATATACACGAATTCTGAATCACGTAAAGCCAATTATATTATATCTATACATCGACATGGTTTCTTACACAATAGGTCTACTGCAACAAATCTAGCAGTTGTAACAAATTTTATAGCAACGGAGTTAGACAAAGGCGGCCAGATAGACGTTATTTATACCGATTTCAGTAAGGCATTCGATGTCGTGGATCATGATGTTCTAATGGCGAAATTAACAAGCCTAAACTTTTCAAAGTCGGCAATAGAATATATTGTATCGTATTTATGTAACCGGAAACAATCTATTCTATACAAGGGGCATGTCACCGAAAAGTTTGTTACTCTGTCTGGGGTTCCTCCAGTATCTCATCTGGGTCCTCTGCTATCTCTCCTACTTATTAATGAAATTCCACTTTTTATTGAAAACTCTGAGATTCTCCTATTTGCTGATGATCTCAAATTATATTCTAGAATTAATTCAACTGAAGACTGCATACAACTACAACAAGACCTACAGCGAGTTCAAACATGGTGCGATGACAACAAATTAGTAATAAATATATCCAAGTGTAAATCTCTGTCTTTTACGAGAAAAAGAAATCCTATCACTTTTGACTATACACTGAAAAAAACTAAATTGTCTAAACCAAGTACTGTCAAAGATTTAGGCGTTATTTTTGATCCTGAACTAAATTTCAATCAACACATAGATATGATAACAAACAGCGCATATAGAAACTTAGGTTTAATTTACAGAATAGGGCAAGATTTCTCCAGTGAGTCAACGTTTACAACACTTTATTTTACATATGTTAGATCAAAATTAGAATATTGTTCTACAATATGGACCCCCAATAATAAAAAATACTCTCAAGAAATAGAAAACATCCAAACAAAATTCTTGAAAATGCTTACATACAAAAAAAAAAAAAAAACTAATTATTATCCCAAATATTTTTCCTACAATGATCTAGTAAACAACTTTAATTTTCAAACTCTAGAAAAAAGAAGATGGATGTTGGACTTGTTATTCTTATACAAGTTATTAAACAATAAGATTGACTGTATGGAGTTGGTCTCGAAAATATCATTACGGGTTCCCACTTGCAAAACCAGAGTAGAAAATACAGGGACAGTTTATTGTGCAAAAGCCAGGAGCAATATATTATATAAATCCCCTATGTGGAGGCTGTGTAAATTATACAATGATATTGTAAATAAGCTTGATAAAGTGGATGTATTTAGTCTTTCAGAAAACAGGTTCAGATCATATGTGAAACAAGAAATTTTCTGTAGTAATAATTAAGAAATTTATATATGAAACGTTTGTTGTATGTACACAACACTGTAATTGGGTATTAAGCCTGTTGTGTTGTATATTAAATAAATAAATAAAAATAAATAAAACCCCATCTTGGACATCTCTGTTCATCTCATGATCCTACAGAGTCTTTTAATACTTATTCATTGTTGGATATTGAAAATATGTAACCTATTGACAACTTTTCCACGTGAAAGTTTAGTCGAGAGAGACTATAGAACTTCCCGTGTAGAATATGAGAATACTGCTGAGCCCAATAAGTGTTTTTGTTAAATCTTTTTGTATTCAAACCCAGTGTTTTATCATGGGAAGATATAAAAAAAACTATTCTTGATACATTCAATACACATTATCTTGATTAACAGATAATGCATCGGAAATTGAAGACGTGAAAATTTCAGCTCGAGTAGTAGGGATACACACGAGACTACAGTTGTAAGTGCCTCGTCTCGTAAATGTATTGTCTCGTCTCGAATATTACAAAAATTTTGTATCGTCTCGTATCGTGCACATTCTTATCGAGTAGTAGACATTGTTAATCCACTACAAAATTTTGCAATAATGCTGTAAAGTTGAAATATTAGCTAAGTCTAGATCATTATATATGTCCTGGTCACTGAGTTTGTTTGGATCACCGAATATGTTTGGGTCATTGAGTCAGACCAAATGCGAGAGACAAGGCCTGGTTAAAAGTTGTGACCAAAGGAACCCTACACCTATACCATCACTGCTAAAGGCACCATAATACCCAGATATAGCAAATGTAAAAGCTAGATTTTTGCTATGGAACCACTATAAATGGTCAATAATATTGCAGCGCGGAAGAGGCACAGTTAGTGTTTCACATAGCTACTGATTTGGTCGGTCGTTTGTATCATTGCGACCATTAAACGACAAAAAGACAAAAGAAGAAAGAAACTCAGATATATATATGTATTCGAAAACATTTCTTATTGAACTGTGTCTATTTTGTCATCATGAAAGATGAATAACTGTGTAATTCTTTGATGACCTAAAAAGAAACAATTTAAAGTAAACATTTTACACCAATTCCTATCAGTCACATATGTTTCAAGAATTCTGGAATATTCTTCTGTATGTTTGGATATAATATGGTTTTATTTATTTATCTATTTATTTATTTACTTATTTGCTTGTAAGTAGGATGTACAGGATGTACGTCATTGTTATAATAAGAGTATGCCAATCATCGTTTGGAGAAGATAAATAAAAATAGATGCAATCTTCTACTTAACAGCGTAATTTTATAATTATATCTGGACAGATAAATAAATAATCTATTGCAGCAAAATAGAAACTATCTATTACTATTGGCACTGGATTTTAAGTAAGTATACGCTTGACCGTTTTCAAAAATATAGCGTGTACTCAGTCACCTTATATAGGTCATTCTTTCCTAAAGTTAAGCTGAGTATATGCTGATCTGTAATTGGCATCTGTAATAATTTTTTTATCTGTGATGTGAAATATGTTTCTTCTGGATATATCCAAATGTTCTATTATGTAGGCTGTGAATATGATACATTTACTTGTTTTTAATTAATGGTAGCACAAAGGGTAGATACCTAAAAGGGTACACTCTTTTTTTTTTTTTTTACAGTACTTGTTTGGATGATTTTGAGGTATTTATGGTCTGTGTGAAATATTTCGAAAGGACAACGAATAATTATGTTGTTTTTTTTCGCTAAATGATTTAACAATTTCGTAGTGCTGATAGTTAACAATCTAGTATAGAGATTTTATCTTTGGTACATCTGGTCTAATCTCCTCTTTTCCCATTTTAGACGAGATAGAATTAGGCAAGATAGGAATTCCCATCTCACATAAAATGTCAGAAATTCTTACCTTGGAGAAATATGGCGTTGATAATACGTTAGGCGAGATGAGAGGACACGAAAAATGTATCTCTTGCAGAATATGTTCTTTTCTTGTAAATTTGTAAATTATTCATTGTAGCTTTAGAAAATTCAAGATTACTAATAAAACTCCAACTGACCAAAGCAGTATGTTCTTTTCTATGGCATTATTAAAGACAATTCTAAAATTTTGAAGAGTACATGCAGCTGTTCCTTTGGCATAATAATAGTTAATTTGAGTTGCTATTATCTTCTCTGTTCTTCAGAGAAGTGAAGATCCCCTGCAACTATTTATCTTCTACCTAATTACTTTAACGAAAATGACTGAATTAATGAAATTGAAAATCAAGAAGCAATGTCACAAGTGAAGATCCCCTGCAACTATTTATCTTCTACCTAATTACTTTAACGAAAATGACTGAATTAATGAAATTGAAAATCAAGAAGCAATGTCACACTCACAATGTACACCACGTGAAGGTGTTTGGTTTGTTTTTTTGGAGAACCAAACTCCTTAACAAGCTAAATTTTACCGAGCATACGTTTAAGTATAAAAGTGTACCTTAAGATGAATAAATATGTAAAAATAGCAAGTATTTGAGCACTTACATTTATTGAGTAGAGAGTCATTGATTTTCATTTTAGCATTGTATGCCACGGGCAGATTAGTATTTTGCATCCTAAGTATTATATTAGCCTGCTAATATAAACAGATTTGCGGTTGTCTATCAATGTTCCCACAGGAATACACGGGGAACCGATTTATAATTGTCCATATCTAGGGATCAGCTGGTTGGATTACCTTCTCAACGAACTGGATTTCTGGATTCCTGACACTTTTAAATCCTGACCAAATTTGATTGTACTCCATCAAGTAAGTAGTTCTTGAGATTTTGTGTCTTCCGGATGGACACACGGACAGACACAGTAAATATGTGAGTTTTTTGGAATCAAGCTACTTAATGATTTTTGGAAGTATTAAAAATATTTCAATAATGCTCAATAGACTATAGACTTGCTTCACCCAACGGAACACTTCAGCCGGTTAACATCCTTCTGCATTCAAGAAACTAGATGACTGCTCACTGATCCGACTTGAACTGATTTGGAATTGTGAATGCCACGCTTCAAACCTTATTCCTTCAAAGATAGGAAGCGTTTCACAATTGTTACTACACTAATGCGACCGGTACATATGTCACTACATACCATTACGGCAATACAATTCTATGTCATCAACAGTTCCTACCAGAGGTATCGAATGGGTTTCATTTCATCACCCCTTATATAAATAATCTAAAATTCCGTAAGAAAATCGATTATTAATACGTATAATAAATCACACCTTTAATATATCCCATATACAGCGTGGTCCGGAAGTGGGCGTACTCCTAATTGGTGCTTTCTGATGGTTTTAGGTTTTATCCACATTTGTTTGGTAACATTGCTGGGCATTGTGTGGCAACATTGCTAACCATGTTCATTTGTTTTCTGCTGTTTTCTGCTTGGTAACAGTTATTTGCAGTGAAGTTGGAGTAATTAACAATGTGTGATCAAAGTCCATATAACATTGAACAAAGATTAGTTGTTGCGGTTTCGCTTTACGAAAGGCGTTACACAGGTAACCACGGAAAATGTTAAAGCGAAATTTACAGACCGCTTTGGTATTAATCCATCAAGAAAAGCAACAATGATGGGATGGGGAAAATGTGCATTTGCTACGGGCAGTGTGAAAAACCTTCCCCGAGGCTCAGAATTCAGCTGTGTTACGACATGGATGGTGATCATACCGATGTTTATGACTCTTAGAACTCTTAAAACTTTAAGGTAACTGTGTACAGACATTCTACCGTAACTAACACTATACTGTTGAAACTAAGGGCTGGGGCGTGTTGCCACGTTTGGCCTAATCCTCGTTTCGCCTAACCAATTATCTGACACTTTTATGACAGATAAATGATTAGATTTGTGTCCGCCATGTTAGGCGAAAAAAGGATCCTCGTTTGGCCTAATCCTCGTTACGCCTAAAATGGCGGACAATAAGAAAAATCGTGGAAATTCAACTAGAGGGAAATTATATAAGAGAAAATTCCCTAGTTTATAAAGAATTAAGAAATTCAAAATATATAGATTAATATTATATTAACTATTTTCGAGGAGTTGAGATTATCAAAACTCCTTTATGTATTTACTAGGACCATGGGTATATACGAATATATATGAGTAGGCGAATAGCAAAACCCGTTAAATTCACATTTTAAAATTTGTGACAAATCGAGAAAAACTGCTTAAACACGTCATAATTGTAAAATAACATTAGAATCTAGAGAACATTAAAAAATTAAGAATAATGTGAGTGTTGGTCTGTCGAAAGCTGTATAATCACACTAGTCTGTGAATTGCGTTATTGAAGAAAATAGTTTGGATTTAACAGGTTTTGCGTATGTAAATGGAAATAACAGCTTTTGCATCTGGACGAGCGGCCATTTTTGTTGAGGCTCAAGATACAAAACCTATCAAAAAGAAAGGGAGTTAGAGTCAGAAATCAGTATTATGCCTACTAAAATATTAGGGGGGGGGGATGTATTATCAACTATACATTGCACAAGATTGGCACAAATGAATATAGATACATAAATGCTACATTAATTTTGTTCTAAATTGAAAACAATGGATCCAAATGTGCAAAAACTTCAATTATGTAACCTCCTCTCCATCATCATCTACTAAATGGAAATCCATATCGTCGTCCTTTAGTGCATACCCATTTTCTCGGTTTTCTATTCCTCAAAAACCTCTTTGTAAAACGTGAGCTTTGAGCTGCTTTCAATCGTCAAACCCTTCGTAACTACAAGAGGAGTTAATTATACCTATCCGTATACATTTCTAAACTAAATGACGATATTTTGGAAGAGTTTGTAACCTTTTATGGACTAACATAGGGTGAATAATTATTTGCCAATTATCCCAATATATGAATTTGAAATATAGCAAACCAAAATGTGCAAATGTTGAGTTTGAGCAAAAAGTGTCAGAAAGAGAATCAGAAATGGTAAATAAGTGGCAAACTTTTTTAACATGTTGTGCCAGAAGCATGTTATAATTTTGAATGATAATTGACACGATACATTTTAAGAAAGAGGTTCTGCTGAAGCTGAAGAGACCGTTTAGAGAAGAACCTACTCCGACAATGTTCTGTTCAAAGTAAAGAGTTATCCTGAAATACAAAACAAACTACTTTTAACCATAGATAGTCCACTCACCTTGTCTTTTTGACTACATTTCGTTTCCAGTTTTTCATGTGTCTTGTGCGTTTTCTAAACAATTTTGATGTTGTCTGATAACAAAATTATGATCATCGCTGCTTAGAGTATCGTTTTCTTTCGATTTTGCATGCATTCTTTCGAATTTGTATTTCTCAGTTCTTCACATAGTAGGGAATATTTTTTTTTAATTTCCCTCCAGATTTATCTCCACGGTTTTTTCATAGTCCACCATTTTAGGCAAAACGAGGATTAGGCCAAACGAGTATCCTTATTTCGCCTAAAATGGCGGACATAAAGCTTATCTTTTATCTGTCATAAAAGTGTCAGAAAATTGGTTAGGCGAAACGAGGATTAGGCCAAACGATGCAAGATCGGGCTGGGGTATACCCATTTGCGGACAACCCTGTACTGTAGGTTTTATCGAAGCCACTGCATTAATGTAACTGTGGCTAAATTATCGCGTCATTCTTTCAAAATGTTTCATAGACTAAAAAGTGTTTATGTCTCATGCTAACCAGAAGCTCTTAATCCACACTAACTTTATCTATTTCTGGCTCCTCTTAATTCCCACACTTGTGAAAATTCGTAATTTCTAGATATAAATACATAATTGCAGACCTGTTCAAGTTATTAGACTCAACATTCAGTTTCTGAATATTTTACTGTTCTTACAATATTTCATAAGAAAACACTCCGAACTTAGTCCAAATTACTGCTTTGTAACTCTGTCCTAATTCCTAGTTGGTCTGGCACATGCTTTTCAATATCAATAAAATAAATACTTACATAACATTCACATATAATTACTGTACAGTGTGTATATCAAAATTTTAAAAAAAGAATACTCACAGGAAAATGATCTGTTGCACAGAGATTAATATTTCGAATGAAATCCCTTATTCTTTATGAAGTCTTTTATTCTTTGTGGTATGATATGTACGAGTTTAGCACATTTTGCCTTCAATTCAGCATCTTGATACCACAAATTATTGATCTTCTCGATCAATTGATATTTGGTTGTAATGAGTTTCTTCAATAGCTTTACATTTATGAAGCTCGATAGTTTTTCAATCAGGTTCATATCAGGACTATTGGCCGGCCACGGAGGAGCAGTAATTTCGTTGTCCTCGAAGAATTTTGTCTCAGCTTTGGCTCGGTGGCATGGAGGTTCATCATGTATTAAGATGAAGTGTGCGTCATCAAACCAGACTGCAGTCTGGGGAAGCAGTTCTTCTTGAAGAACTTGTAGGTATTGGTCATGCTTCATTGTTCCCTCTACTATATACATATGTACAGTCTCCCAGACCCGAAGACAGACCACACCATGACTGAAGTAGAATGCTTCACGGTTTGTTGGATACATTCCAACTTGAATTTCTCTCTAGGTCTACGTCGTATGTGTTGTGAACATTCATCAGACACACAAACACATGATTCATCACTCAGAAAACATTATTTTCCAATCATCAGCAGTCCGAGGTGCTATGCCTCGTGCCCATTCGAGGCGCTTCTTTGCCATGATTGGAGGAGTAATTTTTACTTTTTTTCTTGGTCTGTGTGCTTTTATTCCCTCAAAGCACAGAATCCTTCGAACACTTTCATTCGAAATGTCTGCTCCATTTTATGCTTAATTCTCTAGAATTTGCATTTCTGCTTCCACGTGTCAATCTTTTTTAGTTTTCTGATACCTCTTAGCGATAGCTTTGGTTTTCGCCCCCACTTTCGAATCCTATTTTGCTGATACATTTGCTTCTTGCTCTTTGCAACAGAGATTCTACTCACAGATCTTTTCCCTACCGCATTGTCGTTATGTATATCTTCCTTCCGTCAGAAGTGTTTTGATAACTTTCACTTTACGCGGGGAAGTTTCTTTTTTTTTCCATTATGCCGCGATTACAGGACTTCACAGAATAAAAGATCAATACACAAAACATGTCACGATCACTTTAAACTGGCCCATTCGAAGTGTTGAAGCTTTGAATGTTGTAACTACTTACGACTGCAACCACTACACTTGAAACTGTAATTTGTTAGTAGAAACCACAATAGCTATCTACAGCTGAAACACTATTTTCAAAACTTTTCTCCTCCACTAATGCCATCTGCTGTTCAACGGTAATATCACCACTTCCATTGTACAATAAACAAATGAAGGATCATATATTGGTTGTTTAACCCAAGGATCTTACAAATAGAGGATCTGCCCTTGTAATGTACCATTACAGTTGAAAGTAATGGCAACTTTTTTTTACGCACCCTGTACCTAGTAATTTTTTTTTATTTGATTTCGGTTTAATTACACAATTTATTTATTCTCCTTACTTCAAATTAAATGTAATGAATCGAAAGGTTTCGTTAGTAATCATATTTTAACTGCATATATTTATTTATATTTTGATTAATTGTAAATCCCATTTTCGCATATACAAGTTGAATAGTTACAAGGTTTACCATTCTGACGTCATACCGAAACATAGTTCCGTCATTGGACATAAATTTTCTTAATTTCAGACCAATGTAGAATTTAGTCAGGTACCTAATTTTTCCCTCACCCCCTCTCACTAGTCCATAGTCACTTTCAGATCCGGTTATATCTAGATTTCACCAAATTTCCATTCGCTTTGTAATTTCCGCGGCTGGTAGATTTCCTTCTGATTGGAGGAATTCTCCTACCTCTGGCGTTTTCGGCGCAATGTTATCATAATAATCGAAGACGCTTATGAGAGGCGTAGCTTGTGACGTTGATTGACACATTTTGATGGGAAGAAGCTGACATGTTAAGGAAAATCCAGGTAACATTAACTTAATTGCATAGATAAACGTCATGTGATCAATCAGAAGCCAGGAAATCCATATTTTTGTTGAAAGAACTGTAAAACCAGGGGAAAATATCTGATTCCGGATTTCTGTTTACTAGGAAGCCATGTTTGCTGCCCAGCTAGAATAGACAGAGTGAAATAGTGACTTTACTTTCTTTTTCTTTCAAATTCAGTTAGGGATTAGGGGAATTACGACCTGTTTAGTGCATGTTGTTCGTGTATTAGGTAGATGTGATTTTTTTTTTATTTTACAGTAAGTGCATGTACGTAGTAGGTTTGATAGTTGTAATGTTAATAATCATAATGGCAGCTTAAGCTAGCGTAAAAGGGCTCCTATCCCCTTTTCGAAATTGAACCATTTCTAGCGGGGGAATGGGTTAGTTATTGTTTGTTTTAGGGCCTTTTCCCCTCTCAGGGGAAGGGTCCCTCAATAAACCTTGTTAAGGTGCCTCCAGGGCATCAATCCAGGGCAGTAATCATTTTGTAAACCTGTTTCAAGTAATTGGTCAGGTCAGTTGGACCTATGGTTACCCTTCTCATTTTGCCCCCCATCAAGTTCAATAGAGCCAACTCTATATACCGACAAGGAGTAATATGGTTAAAGGTGCTTGCCTTTAATATGCATGTAATTAAATGGTGCTTGCTTAGTTAGTATTTATGTGTAGTATTTATAGTGGTGTGTGTAGTTAGTAGTTCTGAGTGAGTGCATGATTTTACCATAAGGACAGTGTATTAAATATGCGTCAATTTAGTACCATTTTTCTAACTATACATAAATAAACGAGAGTAAATATTAGATTTCTGATTAATGAGTACAAGTATATATTTCAGTACACGGTAAATTATGTCTCCACTACAGCGCCACCGTGTCCGTTTTCGGTAGTCAATTGTTTGTTGACATTACGACGTCGCATGACTTAGTGATCTAAGTTGTTTAATTTTGGCCATTTATTCTCAAATTACATCCCGTGGACATGGGTTTCGGTTCAGATGAGTATACATTCATATAAGATAGCATGAGATCTTACTGTACTGAAAATCACAGCTTGTTATGTCATTTAGAACCCGAAATATCCACTGAAATAAAGAATGCCTATTTTCTTAATAGAGGTAAAGTCCATATGATGTTACTGTTTGTTTCAAAATGTAGTATTAAATTCTCTTTTCCCGTGGCTGTAGAAAAATTCCATTGTTGCTTTAGTTTTATCAGCAAATCAGAAATAAATTAATCGTTGACAATTTAACTTTCAGTAAATACACGTATGATTTTTTTAACTGCGAAGTAAATACAATTTGGGTGCTTCGAAACAAAGAGTCCGTGGTTCGATGAATGTTATCGTGTAGTAGTTTGAGCGTGATAGATTGTGATAATTATATATTTATTAGTGTGTAATATAAATATGTGTATGGCCTGCGTGTAAAATGTATGAAATAGGGTGTCTGTAAAATATTTCTTCGTGTGGAAATGAGTAAATAATAATTAAATGTAACGATATAATAATAATACGATTATAATGTGAAGTGAATGAGATGATATGACACCTATATTTAAATGGATAGGCCTAGTGTATATTATATAGTGAGAATATGAATACGTTTACTAAAAAAAAAAATCTCTCGCGTTTTGACTTCTACACCAGTACATTCATCCAACCGAGTTTGCTATTTGGATAGTAAAGTGTAGTTGGGAATTGTGTGTTACTTCGCATTTAAGTACCTCATACTAACAGCCCCGGATCTTAAGCCTTTCAATAGATAGGGTAGCATCATGTGGGAATTACTTCTAAAGGTTGACAGAAATGATAATTAAGAAAACTAACTGCTATATCCTGTGATCATCGAAAAGTACAGGTTCGGTCATTTGTACCTTTAACATTCATTGACTCTCCGAAATTTTTTTTTTCGTTGCTGACCCTATTTATTATGCAGTGCTCATATAACTTAGATCGGAAGTAGTAGGGGCCGGCGTTGGCGCGAATCGACCTTTGTGACGTCATAGGTCAAAGGTCAATGACCTTGGCACGGGGTTAATGACCTAGGGGTACCTAGGACCACCCCCTCTAAATTTTGGCAGGGGTACCATGGCCCACCCCCTAAATTTTGGCAGGGGTACATAGGACCACCACCCTTAAATTTTTGAAATTGCCAAATCTAAAAATTTGGTGTGGTAGCGTAGGACCATAGTATGTACCTCTATCCGTATTGGGGGTCTATGTCGTTCCCTTTCTTGGGTAAAAAATTGCCAAAAATTCAAATTTCGGGGGTTTTAGACCTAATTTATCCCCTTTGATGAGGTATTATTACCCTATATAGTTATATGGGCGTATACAGGGGTTCATTACCTTTCATAACATATGGGTATATTAATGCACCCCTTGAAAAATTTGGGAGGGGTACCTTGGCCCACCCCTTAAATTTTGGAAATTGACCAAATTAAACATTGGGTATTATAGTACAGGACCCTAATATGTATCATGATAAATTTGGGCGGTCCACCTCGTTTCCTTCTAGGGGTACAAAATTGCCAAAATATAAACGTAAGCAATACGTTATACCACGTGTTTGGTTTTTGGTCGATTTTATCCCCTTTGATGAGGTGTTATTATCCTATATAGTTATATGGGCGTATACAGGGGTTCATTACCTTTCATAACATATGGGTATATTAATGCACCCCTTGAAAAATTTGGGAGGGGTACCTTGGCCCACCCCTTAAATTTTGGAAATTGACCAATTTAAACATTGGGTATTATAGTACAGGACCCTAATATGTATCATGATAAATTTGGGCGGTCCACCTCGTTTCCTTCTAGGGGTACAAAATTGCCAAAATATAAACGTAAGCAATACGTTATACCACGTGTTTGGTTTTTGGTCGATTTTATCCCCTTTGATGAGGTGTTATTATCCTATATAGTTATATGGGCGTATACAGGGGTTCATTACCTTTCATAACATATGGGTATATTAATGCACCCCTTGAAAAATTTGGGAGGGGTACCTTGGCCCACCCCTTAAATTTTGGAAATTGACCAATTTAAACATTGGGTATTATAGTACAGGACCCTAATATGTATCATGATAAATTTGGGCGGTCCACCTCGTTTCCTTCTAGGGGTACAAAATTGCCAAAATATAAACGTAAGCAAAACGTTATACCACGTGTTTGGGTTTTGGTCGATTTTATCCCCTTTGATGAGGTGTTATTATCCTATATAGTTATATGGTCATGTATAGGGGTCCATTACCTTTCATAAGATATGGGTACATGTGTGCACTCCTTTAAAAATTTGTGAGGAGTACCTTGGCCCACCCCTTAAATTTTAGAAATTGCTCATTTTATATATTTGGTATTATAGTACTGGACCCTAACATGTATTATGATAAATTTGGGTAGTTCACCTCGTTCCTTTTAGGGGTACGAAATTACCAAATTTTAGTACAACCACGTGTTTGTTTTGGCTCAATTTATCCCCCTTGGATGAGGTCCTATTACCTTATATGATTATATGGTTATGTATATTGGACCATTCCCTATTATAAGACATGGGTATATTGATGCACCCCGGGAGGGGTACCTTGGCCCACCTCTTTATTTTGGAAATTGCCCAATTTAAACATTTGGTATAATAGTATAAGACCCTAATATATATTACTATAAATTTGGGTGGTCCATCTCGTTCCCTTTCATGGGTACGAAATTGCCAAATTTTAGTACAACCACGTGTTTCGTTTTTGACCTAATTTATTCCCTTGGATGATGTCCTATTACCTAATATGATTATATGGTCTTGTATAGGGTCCATTTTCTATCATAAGACATAGGTACATTGATGCACCCCTTTAAATTTTGGGAGGTGTACCATAGCCAATCCCTTAAATTTTGGAAATTTTTCAATTTAAGCATTCGCTATCATAGTACATGACCTCAATATGTATCATGATAAATTTGGGTGGTCCATCTTGTTCCCCTTCATGACTAAAAAAAATGCCAAAATATAAACATAAGCAATATGTTGTATCACGTGTTTGGTTTTTGGCCCAATTTATCCCGTTTGATGCGGTCTTATTACCGTATATGTTTATATGGTCATGTATATAGGTTCATTTCATATCATAAGACATGATTACATTGATGCACCCTTTAAAATTTGGGAGGGGTATCTTGACTCATCCACTCAGTTTAAGAAATTGTTTAATATAAGCATTTGGTATCTTCGTACAGGTCTTCAATATGTACCACTACAAATTTGGATGGTCCACATCGTTCCCTTTCATGCGTAAAGAACTACCAAAAATCAAATTTTGGAGGTTATTGACTCTTATTTAGCACGTTATATGGTTTATTACCTCTATATGTTTATGTTCTCTTTTAAATTTGGGAATTATAAAATAACATAATTTGGTAAACGTTTTCTAGGACCCATTGGTGTTTCTCTTATGGCCAAATATTCAAAATTTAAAGGTTATTAACCGGCTTTATTATTAAATGAGTACAGGATTTATTACTTTTCCATAAGACACAGGTGTATTTGTGTACCAATCTTAAATTTTGGGAGGGGTACATTTCTTATTGTCATATCAATAATTGGTAATTGTTCTTTGGGTAAATCATTGTGATCACGTGATCAGTTATTGACCTATGATGGGATTAGGAGTCCAGGACATTGGTACATTTAAACTTTGTAGGATAATTTGAGAATGCGTCATTGGTATTGATTATTACAGCCAAATATAAACGTAAGCAATACGATGTACCACGTGATTGACCTTGATGAGGTAGTGTACAGGGATACCGTACATAGCTAACCTTATTGAATCTTATGACTCATAGTCTTAAGGGAATACATGCTACAACACTGGCAAAGTTATTGTTGATGTAATTTGATTGGTTGATCACTATCTTTCGTGCAATCTGATTGGCTGATCACTATCTTTTGTGCAATCTGATTGGTTGCTGATTTTCAAATCTTTGCTGCATTCAGTTTTAAGTTTTGTTTAACATTTAAAAATCTTGGTTTCGTTCAACATTTTGCACTCACTGATAAATATGATCAAAACCGTTTTATTTGTTAATCGAATAGTTAAAAACCGGATAAAGTTTGACGGTTAACCGTGAAACGTAAAATTTTTTAGTTTGAAAATTTTTTGTTTGAAAGTTTTTGTTTGAAAACTCTTGTTTCAAATTTGTGTTTGAATTTTTTTGTTTCAGAATTTTGTTTGAAATTTGTTTCAAAATTTTTTGTTTGAAAATTTTTTTGTTTGAAATTTTTTGTTGCAAAATTTTGTTTATAAATTTTTTGTTTAAAAGTTTTTGTTCGAAATTTTTTTGAAATTTTTCGTTTCCAAATTTTTTTTGTTTAAAATTTTTTGTTTCGAATTTTTTTCGTTTCAAAATTTTGTTTGAATTTTTCGTTTCCAAATTTTTTCGTTTCAAAAATTTTGTTTCAAAGTTTGGTTTGACATTTTTAAAAGTATGTGCACTCATTAGTAAAGAACCTGAACTGTTTAGAACAAAAACCTCTCGCAACATTGTGGTGCAATAGTACACGTCAGAACATGATGTTGCAACGTCATCAGTTTTGCATCATATATAAGTATCGTTCGAGTTAGTATTCATGATATCATCATGGCTACTTGTCTACAGTTTCTAAACACACGTGATGTGATGAAATCATTTACCAAGATTACTGATTTACAACAGAATGTACCTTATAGAATCTTAGCTAGCCAAATGATCCCTACAAAGTTTGGATTAAGAATCGTAGTGAAGCTTGAAAATGATAAGAATATAATTTTACCAGCAAGATATTTACCCATGGAAGCATCAAAACAAGAAGAACTGTTACTTTTCTTAAATACTGGATCTGTATCTTTATGTTACAAAGGATTCTTAGGTCGAAGTCATCAATTTGAATTTAGTACACAGCCAGATTCGTCAGAAATTGTGATGAAATCATGAATTCAAGCGTCAGCACATCAGACATAGTTGTATGAATTTGGTTGGTCAGCATGACGTCAGTAACTGTGATGAAATCATGAATTCAAATGTCAGCACATTCCTTACCAGTGACGTCAGCAATAACTATAAATCAACCAATACACTGTCATCCCACGAAATCATTTGAGCAAGTGCTTTTCAGGTGGAAAGATGTGTACTTCTAACGATAAAGAGTTCATCTTCGCGAGCTATTATCCAATAAATATATTTCAAACAAAACATGTGATGATTGGTATCAGTGCTAGAACATTTGAACCAGTGATTCGATTGGGCAAAGCAGAACAATTTGGTGTACAACTGACCTGTGAAGAATGGCAAATATTATGTTCACGAATCGACCAAATGAACGATTATTTTCATGATGAGCTAAATGTGACCATAGTCAAATCATTAGGCTCAAATCATGAAGTGGTGCTGCGTACAGTCCTCGAAGAGAAGATGGTGCTGTTACGTAAAAAGAGTACATTCCATGTCCCTCGCAACATGGTGTATCTAACACAAACAGAATGGAACAAATTCATCAGCGTATTTCAGTGTGTGAAACATGCAGTGGAAGTGTGCAACAAAACAAGTATATTCCTGAAAAAGTACTATTTTGAAAAATGTGTTATGCATATTGTACAACATGTATCTAGATATTGTGATGGTTGTCAACATCGTTCGTGGGTGCATACCTGTATTGATAAAAAGTTTATTTGTGATCAAATGGACATTGAGTTTCCACCAATTGATATTGCAATAGATCTTAAAAGACTTCAATTAGAATTAAAATTATATGCTAAAGACAAACTAGTGCAAGAAGTTCAAAATACATTGTATCGACAATATCCAGAACCACTATCTGGTATGGATGTATGTGGAGTGTAATAAAATGATCCATTTCAATGAATTGTGTTTTTTCATTTCAAGTACAACCCCATGTTCTGACTTGTACTATTGCACCACAATGTTGCGAGAGGTTTTTGTTCTAAACAGTTCAGGTTCTTTACTAATGAGTGCACATACTTTTAAAAATGTCAAACCAAACTTTGAAACAAAATTTTTGAAACGAAAAAATTTGGAAACGAAAAATTCAAACAAAATTTTGAAACGAAAAAAATTCGAAACAAAAAATTTTAAACAAAAAAATTTGGAAACGAAAAATTTCAAAACAAAAATTTCGAACAAAAACTTTTAAACAAAAAATTTATAAACAAAATTTTGCAACAAAAAATTTCAAACAAAAAAATTTTCAAACAAAAAATTTTGAAACAAATTTCAAACAAAATTCTGAAACAAAAAAATTCAAACACAAATTTGAAACAAGAGTTTTCAAACAAAAACTTTCAAACAAAAAATTTTCAAACTAAAAAATTTTACGTTTCACGGTTAACCGTCAAACTTTATCCGGTTTTTAACTATTCGATTAACAAATAAAACGGTTTTGATCATATTTATCAGTGAGTGCAAAATGTTGAACGAAACCAAGATTTTTAAATGTTAAACAAAACTTAAAACTGAATGCAGCAAAGATTTGAAAATCAGCAACCAATCAGATTGCACAAAAGATAGTGATCAGCCAATCAGATTGCACGAAAGATAGTGATCAACCAATCAAATTACATCAACAATAACTTTGCCAGTGTTGTAGCATGTATTCCCTTAAGACTATGAGTCATAAGATTCAATAAGGTTAGCTATGTACGGTATCCCTGTACACTACCTCATCAAGGTCAATCACGTGGTACATCGTATTGCTTACGTTTATATTTGGCTGTAATAATCAATACCAATGACGCATTCTCAAATTATCCTACAAAGTTTAAATGTACCAATGTCCTGGACTCCTAATCCCATCATAGGTCAATAACTGATCACGTGATCACAATGATTTACCCAAAGAACAATTACCAATTATTGATATGACAATAAGAAATGTACCCCTCCCAAAATTTAAGATTGGTACACAAATACACCTGTGTCTTATGGAAAAGTAATAAATCCTGTACTCATTTAATAATAAAGCCGGTTAATAACCTTTAAATTTTGAATATTTGGCCATAAGAGAAACACCAATGGGTCCTAGAAAACGTTTACCAAATTATGTTATTTTATAATTCCCAAATTTAAAAGAGAACATAAACATATAGAGGTAATAAACCATATAACGTGCTAAATAAGAGTCAATAACCTCCAAAATTTGATTTTTGGTAGTTCTTTACGCATGAAAGGGAACGATGTGGACCATCCAAATTTGTAGTGGTACATATTGAAGACCTGTACGAAGATACCAAATGCTTATATTAAACAATTTCTTAAACTGAGTGGATGAGTCAAGATACCCCTCCCAAATTTTAAAGGGTGCATCAATGTAATCATGTCTTATGATATGAAATGAACCTATATACATGACCATATAAACATATACGGTAATAAGACCGCATCAAACGGGATAAATTGGGCCAAAAACCAAACACGTGATACAACATATTGCTTATGTTTATATTTTGGCATTTTTTTTAGTCATGAAGGGGAACAAGATGGACCACCCAAATTTATCATGATACATATTGAGGTCATGTACTATGATAGCGAATGCTTAAATTGAAAAATTTCCAAAATTTAAGGGATTGGCTATGGTACACCTCCCAAAATTTAAAGGGGTGCATCAATGTACCTATGTCTTATGATAGAAAATGGACCCTATACAAGACCATATAATCATATTAGGTAATAGGACATCATCCAAGGGAATAAATTAGGTCAAAAACGAAACACGTGGTTGTACTAAAATTTGGCAATTTCGTACCCATGAAAGGGAACGAGATGGACCACCCAAATTTATAGTAATATATATTAGGGTCTTATACTATTATACCAAATGTTTAAATTGGGCAATTTCCAAAATAAAGAGGTGGGCCAAGGTACCCCTCCCGGGGTGCATCAATATACCCATGTCTTATAATAGGGAATGGTCCAATATACATAACCATATAATCATATAAGGTAATAGGACCTCATCCAAGGGGGATAAATTGAGCCAAAACAAACACGTGGTTGTACTAAAATTTGGTAATTTCGTACCCCTAAAAGGAACGAGGTGAACTACCCAAATTTATCATAATACATGTTAGGGTCCAGTACTATAATACCAAATATATAAAATGAGCAATTTCTAAAATTTAAGGGGTGGGCCAAGGTACTCCTCACAAATTTTTAAAGGAGTGCACACATGTACCCATATCTTATGAAAGGTAATGGACCCCTATACATGACCATATAACTATATAGGATAATAACACCTCATCAAAGGGGATAAAATCGACCAAAACCCAAACACGTGGTATAACGTTTTGCTTACGTTTATATTTTGGCAATTTTGTACCCCTAGAAGGAAACGAGGTGGACCGCCCAAATTTATCATGATACATATTAGGGTCCTGTACTATAATACCCAATGTTTAAATTGGTCAATTTCCAAAATTTAAGGGGTGGGCCAAGGTACCCCTCCCAAATTTTTCAAGGGGTGCATTAATATACCCATATGTTATGAAAGGTAATGAACCCCTGTATACGCCCATATAACTATATAGGATAATAACACCTCATCAAAGGGGATAAAATCGACCAAAAACCAAACACGTGGTATAACGTATTGCTTACGTTTATATTTTGGCAATTTTGTACCCCTAGAAGGAAACGAGGTGGACCGCCCAAATTTATCATGATACATATTAGGGTCCTGTACTATAATACCCAATGTTTAAATTGGTCAATTTCCAAAATTTAAGGGGTGGGCCAAGGTACCCCTCCCAAATTTTTCAAGGGGTGCATTAATATACCCATATGTTATGAAAGGTAATGAACCCCTGTATACGCCCATATAACTATATAGGATAATAACACCTCATCAAAGGGGATAAAATCGACCAAAAACCAAACACGTGGTATAACGTATTGCTTACGTTTATATTTTGGCAATTTTGTACCCCTAGAAGGAAACGAGGTGGACCGCCCAAATTTATCATGATACATATTAGGGTCCTGTACTATAATACCCAATGTTTAATTTGGTCAATTTCCAAAATTTAAGGGGTGGGCCAAGGTACCCCTCCCAAATTTTTCAAGGGGTGCATTAATATACCCATATGTTATGAAAGGTAATGAACCCCTGTATACGCCCATATAACTATATAGGGTAATAATACCTCATCAAAGGGGATAAATTAGGTCTAAAACCCCCGAAATTTGAATTTTTGGCAATTTTTTACCCAAGAAAGGGAACGACATAGACCCCCAATACGGATAGAGGTACATATTATGGTCCTACGCTACCACACCAAATTTTTAGATTTGGCAATTTCAAAAATTTAAGGGGGGTGGTCCTATGTACCCC